>NC_138065.1:49522523-50122523 GCF_964194185.1 Rhinolophus hipposideros | reverse complement strand
CTCTAGTAACCTCCTCCCCAATTCCAAGTGCCTATGTTGCACTGAGGAGCCATCGAGCTGCCCTGTATGTCCTTGACAATGCTTGTACCATCTTAGACCCTGAGAGTCAGTGGATTCCAGTGGTAGAGACACCAGTGCTCACCAAAGGTCCTTCAGTTCCCTGCCCCAAACCACCTACCCACTTCTGATCCCTGCTCTCTAGACGCAACTCTTTTAGCTCTTTGTTCTGCATTTACCAGCTTATCTCTAAATATCGTGCCTTTACTGCTATTTGATATTTTTCCATTTCAGGGACTAATATCTACTGATATCCTTTTAGTGGAAAGTGAAGATTTAGGTTTCTTACACCCCTGCCTTCTTCATACACCCCAGCCCCACTTCATTTCTCCCATTTTTTTCCAGGTGTTCCATCACAATTTTAAAATTAAATTTCTATTCAATATATGTGATATGATGATTATATGAACAGTATTCATAGTGGTTCCACGTAGTTATAATGATGTACATTTTTATTCTTCTATAACGTTCAGTTTTCTCTGGAATCAATAAATACCTCCTTTTTTAGTTCCTCAGAGTTCTAATACCTATCACAAATTCTTCCTCTGTTAATCTCTTCCTGTTATAGCCAACATCTCAGGTAATCCATTTGGTTCTTCCTGGAGACGTCCTTCTTGCTCTAAGCTGGGCCAGTGATTTTCTAGAAAAACTGCACACCTGCCGTTATGGAGGTTTCTTTTTAATAGCATCCTGGGGATTTTTTTTTTTTTCTTTTCACATGGATTCCTCCTTTTCCTGGATCCTACAGATTCAAGATTCTATTTGTCACTTAGTCCCTTTTTAAATAATAACATTCTGCCCTTTAATTTTCAGAAGGTCAGCTTTGAACTTCAAGGGTCTGCTAATCTTTTTCTCAGTGCTAATAGAATTCCAATTCTTAACCTTAACAACTTCAAGTCTTCCTGATAGCTGGTGAAAGAAATCTGAGAAAAACCCAAAGAGGAAAAGCTCCCCCATTCCTGACAGTTACGTAAAGCAGATATACACCCCTCTGCATCATAAAACTCATTTTGATAAAATGATCACTGGAAAACGTTTACAAAAGTCAATTTTATGCTCCTGTGCAGTCTTCAGAGTTGTGTAAAAATATATTTGCCTATTCTGTTATTTGTTTAAAACTGTTCTTGGAAGTATTATTTGTACAAAGGCAACTTTTAGACACCCAGACATAAAAATTTGTTGGTATGTCCTAGGAATTAGATTGCTTCTAAAATCTACAAATATGACTGATTGTATTATTTAATAATTTGTTGCCCTGGCAACAATATTCAAATGGACATTTATTTTTTGTGAAAAATTATAAATATTTCTGAGGTTTATTTGTTGAACAAGAAAAGGATTATAAATGAAAAAAAGCCATGACTGTTGTGTTCTTTACTCAAAAATCTAAGAGTTTTGTCTCCTTTAGAACAAACAATCCCATGTCTTTTTCTTGGTTTGCACTCTCATTTTGGTGCAGCACATTTTTAGTATCTTTCTGTAAAATAGTGCACGGAGGCTAATTTCTGGTGCCTTCTTTCATGTCAAAAAATGTCATTCTCTAATTCCCAATTGATAGCTTGTCTGAGTATTATTATTTTAGTATTAAAATCATTGCCTCTCAGATTTTTGAAAATCTTCCTCTATTCTTGTCTTCCAGGTGCCACTCGGAAGTACAGTGATGATGGTCTGGCCATCCTCATCGCTCACCCGGTTTATTGCACAAACCTCCTACCTGGTCTCTTTGCTGCCCCTCTGGCCTCGCTATAATCCATCCTCAACCCAACAGCAGGGTGATCCTTTTAAAAAGGAAGTTATAGCATGGCATTCCTCTACTCAAAAGCTGACAATGACCCCCCCCCCCCCGAGTACCACCCGTGACAAGGCCCTGAGTGCTTTGGGCCTGTTACTTCTCTGTTCTCATCTCTACTGTCCTCCACTGTGCTCCAGGCAGCTGGCCTCCTGGCTGTCCCACACACATGCCACATGTGCTACCACCTTAGGACTCGGCTCTAGCTGCTCCTTGGCCAGGGACGCTCTTCTCCCAGATGTCTGCAAGGTGATGCTTCATTTCTTTCAAGTTGTGCTTAAAACACACCCTATCAGAGAATGGTCCTGATTATCCTGTTTAAAATTACACGCCACTTCCCTCTCTTCTCACTCCAAACCCCCCCATCTTGTTTGTTGGTTTGTTGGCACCTACCGGCGTCTAACAGGCTGTAATATTTACTACTTTCACATTTTGTCTATCATGTAAATGCCAGGTGGGCAGAGAACTTTATTTTGCCACTGATGTAGCTCCTGTACCAAATTAGTACCTAGTTGGTGCACAATAAATCACATTTGAATAATTAAAATGAGAAGCGATGATTATATCCCTCTTCCATGGAAGGTGACAGAGGCCCTTCATTTTAGCACTATCTCTGAGGAAAAGGTTATATGTGCAATCAAACTTTTCATCATCTCACTCCTTCCATCTGTTTTCCATATTGTAGATAGAATAATCTTTCCAAAATGCGATCCTGCTGATGTCAGCCCGTCTCCACCCTTCTTCCCCTCTGCTTCAGATGCCCCAAATAGCTTTCTATGTTTTTAGAATTAAGACAGAATTCCTTGACATGATCCATAAAACTCAGCTTAGACTGCTTCTTGCCTAAGCCAGAGGGCCTTGCAAAGGTCTTCCCTCTTCTTGGAATCCTCTTCCATTCTTTCTTTGCTTACTGAGCTTTAGGATCAAAGCCATAATCTAGCTAGGGAGATCCTGGAGATAGAACTCAGCAAGGGGCTTGAGCAGGCTCCTTTAAATTGAGGACTGAATATATACCATTTCAAAGTTTCAGATATGCACGATAAATAAATTCTGGAGAGCTAATGTGTAGTAGGGTGACAATGGTTAATAATATTGCATTGTATACTGAAATTTGGGAATACAGTAGATATTAACCATTCTCACCAAAAAAATTATATGAAGTGATGAGTGTTAATTAGTAAACACTTCACAATATATACATACATCAAAACATCACGTTGTATACCTTAAATATATACAATTTTTATCGCTCAATTATACCTCAGTAAAGCTAGGGGGAAGAAAAAATTTACCCCCATTCACACTCATTCTTCTAATAGTTTTTAATCTTAGTCTTAACAACCAACTATCATGTCCATGAGTTATGTTTTTTAAAAAAGAAAGAAACAAATTTTCACCTGAATGGGGAGCAGCCTTCTTTACCTCTAATTATGCTTCTACTTAACTCTGGCTTATTCTTCAGATCTCAGCTCAAGGGTGACTTTCTCAGAATTGTTTTCCCGAACTCGACCATACGGCCTTTGTGGGGGTCTCCGGCCATGTGTTCCTGTCCTTGGCCCCCATCAGAGAAACTCCTGCTGTCACCGGGAACGGTTATCTCCCTGAATTATCCTGCTGCCCCCACTGGACTAAGCTGCATGAATACAAGGAACTCAGATTAGTTTCCTTTACTATTTGACCACTGGTGCCCAGGGCAGGGTCTAGATTATGGTAAGTGATCAAAAGATGATTTTTAAATGAACACATAGGTGCAAAATAACCTGTTTAGGCATCGGCTTTCATTCTATTATCAGATCTTATCCAACCACCAACGTTCCACGGTTCCTTCAAACTGCTTGTGTCCTAAATTTGTGGTTTGCCCTCCCCAAGATGATATGCACTAAATTCTATAAAGTCAGAGCAAATCTGCATACCTCCTCTTATGCTGGTCCTCCTTTCGTTCTTAAAAACTGCCTCATGTGGCTCTTCAAATCTCAAATTTTATTTCAATCACCATATTTGAATGTTAATTTTATATTATTCTGGTATTGCTTAGGCGAATGCTGATTTTAAAATGTGGTTGTAGAGTTGCCTAACTATAAAAACCACCAATTTTCACTGTTTTCTAAAAATATGTCTATGCTGAATTTCTGTAACATTGGGGGGAAAGTGCACTGAGTATGTGCAGAACTTCGCTACAACTCAAAACGGACTGCGCCATTCAGGTCTCAACACAAACTTTCAGCATCCAAAGAAAAGAAGTACAGGAGGACAGGAACTAGAAATGAGTGATGCAAAAAGAAAAAACAAGGTGAGGACTGAATAGCTAAGTGAATGAAAACCAGGAATTTTTCATACCAGGTTTCTAATCCTTATTCTATAGAATATGTGGAAGTATAAATAAATGTATTGTTTTCTCATACTTGGCTTATGACACTTGGACTTAAGATGCATTTTATTTTTGAGAGGAAAGAATTCTCTCTATGATGCTCATTCTACTGACCCCCTCAGTAAATCTCAGAGTTGTTTTCCTACTAGAGGTGATGGATTTTCTGTGATTCAGCCATGATCTGTTGTTACTCAGCCCCAGCACTGGCAGGTTTCACAGATTTTTAAAAAGATGAGTCAATTAGGGATCCAGCTGCAGTTATAAAGTGGGACAAAAGTTGGCAGGCTTCATTTGGCTTCAAATGCAAGCCTGTCTTGCTTATTCTCTGGATACCCTGGATATATACACACAAATGCAAATATACTGTTTTAAATTATGTCCCCGAACCTCTTCATGTCCACAACGGCACATACATCCTGGCCAAAGTACTATTAAAATCAGCCTGGAAAAATGACCCAAGGGACTCAAGTAGTTTATGACTTTGGCTGTCACTAGATATTAATTCATCCAAAGTACCCTTTGTAACTGGAATGATAGGAGACTGGCGATCCCAGAGATCTTGATAGACAGACCAAGAGTAAAGGATGGGCAACTTTTCAGCCTCACTTCATTATGGTGTGGCTTTCATCAGAGAGATGGAGCAGTTGGAGAGTAGTCCATGGAGTGTGTGCAGTGAAAGACGCGTCAGGAAAGCTTCTGAGCTTACCCCTGCCCAGGTTGGCATGTCATAGTCACGTTTCTGCATTCTGTGCACAGTTTAACTGCTGAGTCACCTACCACTAGGACTTGTACAATCGTTCTTTTGGATGTAGTGGAACTGAAAAAAATAAAAACACGCTAAAACAAGTATACCCCACCTTTAATACCAATCAAAAGACAACTTTTGTTCAAAACAAAAGGAAAAGGGAAACATTCTAAGAGTAACTTTGTGTGAAAAAGGAAGATTATCCAAGACATATAAATCAAGGCCACTTTTCTCTGCAGTAAGCACTGTTTTCCCCTCAGAATGATCATTTGGTAATTGGAAAAGCCCTAGAGTTTAAAGCATGCCTCATACAAATGTCACTTCCAAGCTTCAGTGCTAATCCAGAGGAAATATTATCCTAGTGGTCTCCAAGGCCCAATGTCTAGGTGTTGGATACATGATAAACTTACATGGAGCTTTCTTAGTGAGATATAGTCCTCCAGAGGGTTGAATTTTTCAAGGCTTAGTACAACCCAACCCTTTAAATAAGATTTAAGCTTCCCTTGTCAGGTTCTTTTAAGAGCTTTTTAAATTTTTTTTATTTGCTGCTTTGACCAGGTTCTAATCCCTAGTCCCCAGTGACAACCTTTGGCCATCTCAACCATTTCACGTCTGGTTTCCCAGGGCCTGGTGCAGCTTGCACAATTGAAGATAGATATACATATATGTCTATTTTTTCTGCTTTCACAGAAGAACTTCATCGAGATAATTTGAGATGGAAAAATTGCAACAATAAGACTTCCTTGCTACTTTACTGTTAGTATGACAGATTTTGTTACCATGTTTTTCTTTTTTTTTTTTACCATTTTATTGGCAGTTCTCTTGCACAGATTAAATCATGACAGAATACCAGCTCTTGGAAATAAAGACTGAGTCTACCAGTTTGCACCTTAATCAGGGAGTTCCCAGCCTACAGAACGGAGAGAAATAAAGTCTGTGTGTAAGCTACCCCATCTATGGTATTTTGTGAGAGCAGTCTGGGCTACGATCACAACGACAAATTTTAAATACTTCCTTGTGCTTAAAAACGATGTGGAAATTTCCAAGCAGCAGAAACAAAAGGGAACTGGAAGCCAGCATGGAAAGCTGGAGGTGATGCCCTGGCTTCCCAGGAGAGACAGCCCAGGAACCGAGGGGCGGACGTTTAATGCCCTGAGGCCTACGGGCTGTGACTCCCCAGGCCTGTGGGCTGCGTCAAGAGGGAAGAGAATGGACACTCACGCTGGGCTGCCTGGGTGCAAATCGCCAGCTCTACAACTTATGAACCGTGCGATGCGGGCACACCCTACAACCTCTCAATGCCTCAGTTTCCTTGTGTACGGAGTGGGGATTTTAAGAAGTAACTTCTCAAAGAAGTGTCATAAATGGAATTATACACAAAGTACAGAGAATGGTGAATGCCTGGGACAATTTAGGCACTGTAAAAACGTACACTTAGTATTATCCATGAAACGCCCATAAACAAAGAGCAGCAAAACTTGAAAAGTATCCCACGTTGGTTCCCGAAACTCTCACACTGCTGGTGGATAAATGTGTGTGTCCATGTTGCAAAGCAGCTTTGCAATGTGCAGCAAAGTTAAAGGTGCACAGTGTGCAACACACCAGTTCCTTCTGGGTGTGCCCTGGAGAGCAACTGTCACACGTGCGCCAGGAGGCTTTTAGAGGGCTGTTGGCAACAGGAAAATGTTGGAAACAACCTAAATGTCTATTGACAGGGAAGGGTAAAAAATGGTATAGTTATGCAATGTAATACTGCATTAGTTAAAATGAATGTACTGTGTGTGTGTGTGTGTGTGTGTGTGTGTGTGTGTGTGTGTGTATTTGTTCTGTCTCCCCATTGTGCACTGAACATGTGACAGCCTGGAAGAAATATCAAGAGCAGACTATTGACTGAGTAAAGGGAATTGCAGGAGACCAATTTACATGCATTTCAACAATTAACAGGACAATTCAAATCTTGTTTATGGATAAGCACATCTGTACTAAAAACATAAAAATTTAGGTAGGAAGGGAACGTACCTCAAATTGCTATGTATTTTCCAAAGTAGGCAGCAGAGCAGTGGGGGTGGGGGAGAGTTCCCAACTGGATTTGTATAAGTATTTAGTTCCCAGAAAGAAAAAAATAATCTGAAGCATATACGGCATAATATTACATTTGTTAACATTAGATGTTTTGTAAATGTCTGTAAGTCTGAACTATTTCATCATTTTCAAAACCCAGTCAATTTTAAAATAAAAAATAGAGAAGCATGGCAGAGAAGAAAGCCTTTATTTTTCCAGCTTCTAGTTGGAACAAACAAGCATCCCAGACTCTCAAATGCAGGGAACAAGCTGATGGTGGCCAGAGGGGAGACCGTTGGGGAGCTGGGTACAAATGGTGAAGGGATTAGGAAGTACAAATGGGTCGTGACGAAACAGTCACGGGGATGTAGAATACAGCATGGGAAATATCATCAATAATATTGTGGTAACTATATATGGTGCCAGGGGTCCTAGACTTATCAGGGGGATCACTTCATAAATTATAGAAATGTCTAACCACTGTGCGGAACACCTGAAACTAGTATAATATTGAGTGTCACCTGTAACTGAAAATAAATAAACAAATACATAAAGAAATTAAAAGTCCTCAATGCCAGTTTATCCAGTGACATCCTGAGCCCATGTGTCCAGCCCTAGTTGGGGGTGGGGCTGAGTGGGTGGCGGTATACGGGAGGCCAATATCAAATAAAATGTTTTTATTTTGTACATTTTGTGGGTGGGGCAGAATGTTCTTTTCAGTGCTTAGGGCTCCTTGAAATTCCTATCTGGTCCTGATATGTTCACTTCCAGCTGAACATCAGAGGCCAATTTAAGCCAAATCTGGTTTGCTACATGCACAAGGGGGAAAGTGTGGGAATTCATATACTTAGGACAACACCACTGAGTCGAAAGCTAGGGGCAGGTTGAGTAAGAGCCAGATACCAGGCAAAGGAGAAGCATGATGAAAGGAGGGCATGGCAGCAGAATACTGTTTGTGAGTGGAAGTCTGTGCACAATTCTCACATATAAAAATTGAAGTCTGCTTTTCTGGCCCATGTGAAGGTGGGAAGGCCAGAGCCTACCTGCTTGCCCAACTCATTGAGCACTGTCCCCAATCTATAAAGACCCATTAGCACTGAGAAGATGGTTTCTCTTTACATTGGAACACACATTTCGGCTTCTTTCCTCCACTTGTCTTTCTACTATAATACAATGGGAAATCAGGTTGATTCACTGAAGGGAAAACGGAACTATGAGGATGTCAATCCAAGACTTATCTTATTTCTGAATTCCTTAAGATGAAAAACAAGTATAATTTCCTTGTCTTTTATGAATAACTATCTAACATCTTTTGGTTAGGGAAAATGTGCAAAGATGAATTTGCCTAGAGAGTGTTCTATGCACTGTTACCAACCCGGCGTCATTACTGAACTATGAAATTATGGGAAATCAAGCATTGCTGTATTTTAAAGGAGAGTGATATGAACTTGAATGTTTTATAGTTTCTTCAATTAACATAAATGAGGGGAATTAGGAAAGCACACACACACACACACACGCACACGCACCATGTTTTAGGTAGGGACATTAGTCCCTTTATTAAAGATGCAGAGGTATTTTTTTTTCTTTATCTGAAAGCTCAGGGCCCTAATAGAGCTAAGCAGCCCAGCTGGATTCTCCTCCTCAGTGAGAAAAGAAGGGGTCCTACAAGGGTCTTTCCAGCCTTTCCATCTATTAAATTGAATGACTTAACCTGAAAATTGCGGGTTTAAATATTTTTTCAGCTGCAAAAGGTCATTTATCTGAAGCCCCGTTTTCATTTAATAATGATCGTTAAAACCTGACTGTGACCTTGAATCCGACTGGTTCAGACACCAATGGACAGCTTTTTAGTATCCACGAAGCACTACAAGTGGTTGAAAATAGTCACCAAACTTCCTCTTGTCTCATGCATTCCAAGCACACATAGGGGAACAGGCTTGTTAGTGACTTCCAAGTTATAATCAGAGGTAGCTTTGCTGAGGTGCCTGTACTTAAACAGAACATGATAAAGAGGAAAACACTCCACGTCAGGTTTGACAAGTGTACAGTGGAGGAAGGCCTGGTGGTCTGTATTAAGGGTCACTCTGTGAAACCTGTTTGCACAATGTTTCATACTGCTCTGTCATTCTGAGCTTCAAGTCTACTGAAATGCCCATTTTAGCACAAATACACATTAGGTGTATCACAAGAATTACTTATTCTGTATCTCACCATTAATTTTCACTAAAACCTACATACAAGAACAAACATTGATAAATTTTATCCTAAAGTTAATTATGCTAATTTTGGCCTATCATGTCAACCTTTGAAATCCATCTGTCTCCCTGAGTGCGGAGCTGGGAAATCCTGATTCAGCTATCAACATATTACTTTTATTTCAGCCTTGTTTCAGCCACCAAATATGTATATGTACACACACACACATGTAAATTCAAGTTCAAATTTTGATTCTGTAATTTATTTGCCATGTGATGTTGAGCTAAAACTTAACTAACCTTTCTAAGCCTCATTCTCTGCATGTGTAAAATGGGGATATCACCTACCTTCCAGAGTTGTTATAAGGATTAAGTAGGCATTACAATTTAAAGCACTTGCTATTACTATTATGGGAGCATCAGCAAGTTAGTATTAGTCTCAGGGAGAAAATAACATTCAATTTTTCATCAAGAATCTAACACGTTACCATGTATAAGAGCGTGTCTCAATTATTTGCTGTATTGAAAAATAGGTACGTCATGATCATTTAAAAAAAAGTTCTCCAGGAGGAAAAGAATGTCTTGAATAATATAGATTGTAGAGAAATAGGGCCTTATCTAGAAATCTTCTTGGCCTCAGTTTAAAGTATATGGAATTTTAATTAGATACGTTATTTTATATAGAGTGGATTTCCCCAAATATTTAGCTTACCGCACTACTGGTGAGCATGCTTTCTATAGAGCTTTGGCGCTTCTTTTAGAGTTCTTACTTCTGAGTCTCTGTGCATGCTAATTTATTTTTTAACAGTAGTTTACTCCTCACCTAAGGATTTCTTCTGAGAAGACAAACCAATCTAGATAAATTCAGAGTTTCCACCTTCCCTTGCTATGATCCCATTTCTCTCCTCTACATTCATTGTTTTCCTCTCTCATCTTGAAACTGGATGCCTGTGGTAGACTTGAGACCTATATCAGAACCTCGCGCAGTGAGTCTGAATACGGTCAAGACTGGTATGAGGTGGAGGCACATAGAGCATTTCAGCTACAAGAGAAAAATGATTCACATAAAGGAAACAAATGCAAACAGCCAGAAACGGCTGCAAGCTACACCGGTATGAGAAATAGCCCCCAAACCTAATGTGACTCACGGAGATAAACAAAAGCTGACAGAGTCATTTTGTATAAACGAATCCGTCTTTCATTCCCACTCAGAAATTACTGTTCTGAAATCTAGAGATCTTAGAACCCTTGATAATCTGTTGCCAAACAAGGAATTAATGTCCATTTTCCAGTGAAAGAAAATTCCTGCTGTAAAAACTGAGAAACTTGCCAATACCAATCGCCAAATAAGGAATACTGAGTAGCTGGAGTCAGTGATTGCCAGTCTCCCCTAGGACCCAACATCCTGACCTTTGCAGTATATGAGAGGTTATCAAAACATCTCTGAAATGTTGGGGTTAAGAGCTTGCCTCCTGTTAGATGTATTGACGAAAACAAGTAACAAAGAGGATCTCTTAACTTTCTTCTTTTGTTACTCAGTTTTTCCCAAAGCAACGGAAAATGCTGAAGGATAGACGCATGCACTCTAAAAGTACATTTCACTGGGATGTCTTTTCTTTTCAACTCTTAAATACATCGAGTGCAAATAATCGCCTCGATATGTGGTAAAATTCCACGATAAGAGACAGTGTTACAGTGAATGTAACCCAAGAACAGCCAGAGAGATATAAAGTATACTCAAGACCTATAACGTACCATTAACTTTTCCCCCCAAATTATGATGCTAATAGCTAGCATTTATTGAATATGTACTGTGTGCCCGGCCCTGACATATCTACATGGAATACCTTTAGTCCCCCGACAGTCATACGAGGTAAACATGATTACAATCATCTTCACCTTACAGAGGGGGCATGAGGCACATGGTATGGGGCCGACGGAATACTGCGTTCCTATGGGTTTCCCTGTTAGGAACATTAAAGGGGTAAAATGGTAGCAATAGTCCTTACAGGAAACAGATGGCATTCACGAATTGAGAATGTTAGCCAGTTTAGTAAAGGGACTATTTACAAAGGTGTGGGTAAGTCCAGGGAAATGACAAGGAATAATGGATTTCTCCAGAGTTTGCAACAGCCTGGCACGTCTCTACCCCAAGGCCTGAAGCAGCCAGAGAAGGGAACAGTTATGAGAACTAGAAGAGGATACTTGTATGGGAAGACCCCCAGACAGGAGCCAAGACAGAAGCTGTCTGCCTATGGCATCTCCACAGGGAAGCCAAAAGGGGAACAAGTAGGTGACTCACTCTCCCCCCGGCCCCTGCTGGTATCACCCACTGGCTGAACCCAATTAGAAGCCAGAGGGTGTTGATACAGGTCAGCCTCCACATAGTAATGTGAGGAAAGTAGAGAGTGGGCCTGGAGTGACAATCAGAAGACACCCAGTCCAGAAAGCAAATGGGCACTTGGGAGCAAAAATCACATCCACAACAGGCAGAGAGAAAGGAAGAGGCTTACATGACTAGGTCTTGTTTAGAGCAAGCTGGATGGAATAGTTTGCTGACAGAAGGGTGTTTAACATCAAAACAGGCTTTCATAGAATTGTGTCTCTTGAAGATCCTTAAAAATGGGAAACACATATCCATCTCTATGGAATGATTTGGGCGAAATTGTACTGATGAAAGGAGTGTGAGTCGCTAAGATGACTTTGAAGGGTCCTTGTAACTTGAGGATGCAGTGTTCCAGGAGGAGTAGATGGAAATCAGGGAACAGGATCTCCTGCAAAATATTCACAACTCTTTGAAATGGAAATTAGGCTATTCCAATTTAGGAATCAAATTAAAGCAAATATTCAGGGTGTTAGCAGGCTATGCTCCTGCCCCTTTGAAGTGGCAGCTAAAGGAGGAATGCTTCTGCCCGGATGAAGCAGGATCTCACTCAGCCTGTTTTCAACTTTACTTAGCACCTGCTGGCTTGGAGTGGTGTCGCCCAAGCAATCAGACGTGTATGTGCCAAGAGCCTGACCTCCCTGCGTCTGCGGCCCCTCCCCCCACACCCCATGACAGCCTCTCCTGATATAGATGGACAGGGGACTGGTTTAAAATGACAGTCTCAAGTTCGTGTAGGAAGAGAAGGCTAATTCAAAGAAACAGCCAGGCAAGCTTCCTTTCTCAGTAGGAATAATAATATCCCCCTTCTCCATGGCCCACCTGGGAGCCCACTTGGCCTTTAGGTCCCGCTGGCAGAAGACCGACGACGAACTCTGCCGACATAGCATGTCCTTTATCCTTCACAAAGCCATTCGCAATGACTTCTTTCAGAGCTATCTCTACCTGCTGGAAAAAATTCCCCTGGGTAAGTGAGTCAGAGCTCCTAGATCAGGGACAAGGAGTGACTGAAGCAATTGTGTGAGGTGTGGGACTTCTGGAAGAGCAGTGAGAACAAGGACACGTTTCAGATGAGAAGACCCCACGACCCACATGAGCGGGTTTCAGCCTGTCCGTGGCATTCTTTACGGAGGGTGCAACGATTAAGGGGTGCCTGGCAGGTCAGGTCTCTATTTTGGGACTTCCAGGCACCCACAGCCAGTGATTTGCTTCTCTGGGCGTTGGTTAACTGAGTATCAGGCTTACACAAACTCCTTTCTTCAGGTTTGAAAAGACATGTTTAATATTTGCAAGAACAGAAAGATGAGCAAATTAGGTAACTCCAAGATGCAAGTATTAAGGCAGTAATATATCAACTAAGAGTTTTTAAAAAAGACTAAATAGTAATAGTCTTTACTATTTACCTTTATACGGTGTCCTTGTAGTTGTTGCTGCTGCTGCTGTTGTTGCTGTTTGTGTGTGTGTGTGTGTGTGTGTGTGTGTGTGTGTGTACATGCTCATACATTCCACACAACCCTTTCTGGCCTTCCTGAGTTAGAATAATAGAGAGTCCAAAAGGGGCAGATTTGGTCTTTGAATGTTAAGGGAAAACAAAAAACGGGACAGCAGTGTATCTCCGTTTTAGTTATTTCCTCTAGTTTTCCGGGAATTAGACAATAGGGCAATAAAAAGCTTATCTGGTGTGTCTACACTACTTTTCTTAGCTTCTGTGAAAGTGGTCACTTCAGGGCACTCCTACCAGCACTAAAAGGGAAATAACTTACGATTAAAGAGTGAAGTATCCCCCTTTGATTTACATGTCTCCCCGTGAAAGCAGGAACAGTACATAGCGGCCCCAGTTTGTTTTCTCAAGGTTGTCTGAAAGCCCCTTTGTGCCCTGATACGGCCAAGGTTTCCAGACGTGAAAGGGGCTCCCTAATTCTTTGCATTGCATTTAAGAAACTATATGCTAGCAGCCTGCCAAAGTCTCTTTTCATAAATCCATTTCTGAAGGGAACTTAATTCTAGACACACAAATACTTTCATCTCCTGTATATATATATATATTTTTTATATATATATTTCTTACAAGGACTTCTCATTTATTACTTTACTTGATCCTCTCAGCCACACACTATGGGATATATAGGATAAGTATCATTATTTTTTTCCCTCCTACCCCCTCATCTTATTTTTTCAAGTGAGGGAAAGAGAATTCAGAGATGACGAGATCTCATCGAGGTACCAAAGACCAGAACTCCTTCTGGTAGATCACACTGCCTGTAAGTAATTATTTTAGGACATATTATACGTCTCATCTCTATCCAAGTGGAAAGATTGGAACAGTCCATTTGGAAGGTGACGATGTTCTGGTTACTTCATACATTGGCAGAATATTGCTTTTCTGGAGACACTCTTTGGGCCACACCTCAATCACAGTAGCTTGGTGGCCTTAGTTGCATTAGATTGGAAAAAGCTATCAATTACAATAACTGCTAAGAAACTCACTAAGGGGCAGGTGACTGCCAAATTTTAAAAATAATTATTAGAGAGAAAAGGACCTCATCTCTGAAAGTAGTTAAAGATGAATTTAAAAGAACAAAACAATCTTTTCTGAAAATCAGATGAGAATTATTTGGGACGAGTAGACTATAATTTACATTTGGCCTCAATTTTTTGTTGTTGCCCAGAATAGTCATTTTGATTTGATCTATTTTTCTCCTTTGTGAATGTGCTAATGGTTTATCAATGATTTCCAACCTTTAAAAAAATTACTCTTAAAAGACAAACCTTTTGACAAAGTCTTCCATGGAAGCCCAATGTAAAATACAGGAAAAAGTGAAGTTCTTCTGCTCAGGATTGGGGACAGGGTCCTTTCCTTGCTCTATCTTTTGTGCCTCACCGGTGACTCATAGCGCATTTCTGAAGCAGCCACAGGGTTCTATAAACAGTTGGAAAACAATTAGTCGATTCTAAACCAAAGATGACTCTCTTTTACATAGTTGGCTTTCCATACATGGGTACTGCTTATTTTCTCTGACCCTATGATTCACTCCAGACATTAGTTTCCCCTGAGACTAACAGCCAGCCTCAGTATCTCTTTGATTTTAGCAATTGAGGGCTACATTAGTCAGTATGGACAAGGCTAGCCTGAAATGACAAGTTAACTCTGAAATCTCAATGGCCAAACATATAAAAGTTTATGTTTTACTTTTGCTTCATCATCTCAATATGTATTATGAAGGGGTGTGCTATGTTCCACAGAGGCACTCGGGGATCTAGGATGATAAAGGTTCCACTTTCTAACCCATAACTAGTTACATGGCAAGGGAAGAGAGGAGCTAAAGGTTTGTCTACATGCCCTTAAATATTTTGTCCCAGAAGGACACACATGACATCTCTTCAGAGATTATTGCCCAGAACTAGTCACATAGCCTTGCCTAACTGCTGAGCAATGACAGGGGACATAGTTAGTCACCAGTAAAATGTTTCTGTCACAGGAGAATAAAAAAATTGCTTTTTAGAGGTAGAAACACCAGGCGTTTCTTCTTTTTGAGCAATTCTATTCTATTCAGTGTAAGAGACATTTATGGAACTCTGATTATTATTTGAAGTACTCTTCTGCGCACTGGACTAGATTCAAACATTAATGAGACAGTCTCTGTTCTTCAACCTGGTAATGGAGGCAATCTACAAATAACTTTAATCCTCAAAAGCTCTAAATCAGTATATCAGCTCTGTGACTACTCAGATTTTTTTGTACCTTTTTCTTCTCATGGGAGAAACTGAAGTACTTCTAAAGTAGCCAACTCTATAGGCTCTTAATGGTGCAGAAAGGAATCAGCACGTGTGTCTCACCTGCCACTGTGACATTTATCCAACCGGAAGGCTTCCCCAGACCCTTGATTAACTTGCTTAACTCTTGGTTTATGCCCCCAGAGATTATAATGTATATTAGTGGAATGTTTTTACATATGTCAGCTCCCCTATTGGACTCTAGTTCCTGTGAGACTAGAGACTCATTTGTCCTCCTCTATATGTATATATTTACCATGGTTCCTGGCACACAGAAATAACTCAATAAATATGTGTTAATCAAATTAAATGGCCCCTTACTAATAATTAATTGAAGGTCACCAAAGTCCTGAGTTCATATTCTGGCACTGCTGCTGATAGAAAAGTCACCTCTGCAAGTTACTAAAGTGTCTGAGTATCATTTTACTCAAAACCGGGTGGCTGTTAGAAGGATTAAATGCAATTGTATATGTGAAAATAGTCAATGCTCAATAAGTATTAGCTTTTTCTTTTCCTTTGTCAGAGTCAGGCCTCTTTGAAAGACACCATGTAGCCATCCTCAGAACAAGCATTCCCAACTATATGGGAGTTTTCAGGTTGCAGTGGATATTATGCTTTCCCATTTGGAAATGAAACCCAGGCAGTAGAAGTGCTCCTTTTCCAGCTCCACTGAGGCGTTTTAGAGTTGGCTTCCCCTTTTGATGATTTCAAGACTTCATAGAAGTGAAAATAAAGCCCTTCTTTTAAAGGGTTGGGGAACCACTACTAGAGGGTCTGCATAGAGAGTTTGTTGTTTGGGGTAATTATGGGAAGAACGGTGGCTAACCCAGACTCTTTGATTCCTTCTTTCCTTCCTTCCTCCTTCCAACTGCCTGAGTTAGACAGTCAGTCTCACTATGCAGTGACCTTCAGTCATGGGGACATTTGCTGAAATAGTCCCAGCTAGCTTCAGAGATTCATGGAGAAGTGACAGCACACGCTAAAAATCTCCAATGGATGACTTAACTATGTCACTGAGTACAACAGGTCTTCAGAAAAAGATGGGAACAAGCCCATTACTGTTTTCAGCATTTTGCGTATATTATCTCAGTTGAGCCTCATAACAGCCCTATGAGGTGGTACTGCTATTTTCCCCATCTTCTATCTGAGGAACGGACATACAGAGGAGTTAAGTAACTTGCCAGAGACCGCATGGTGGTGCACGGTGGAGCAGGATTAGGACCCAGAACTCCAGAGTCTGCCTTTTTGAACCTCGAAATCATGCTGCCTCCCAATGTAAATGGCAACTTGACTAATGTGGGCAGCAATATTAAGTTTTACCACATTTCTTTAATTTGACAGAAATATAGTCTAGGAAGACTGGCCAGCCAGGGAATGGGTTCATATAATCTAGTTATACCAGCCCAGGTTCAGTTGGTGTCTTAGAGTGAATGAATTTTCCAAAGGTGGCTGTTTGTGAATAAATAGGAAGTAGAACAGGACAACAAACTTCATCAAACTTCATCTCCAGTTTTCATACCTGTGCTCCAAGGGGCCTATATACGCATGGCCCAATCAGAGGTGCTCACGTAAGTTACCCCTCAATAACTCCTCTAGCGCTAGGCACAGCATATTTCTGAGTCCCTAGAAGTCACTAATATTTATGAATTATATATTGAACAAGTGTCCATTACTCCTGGACATCGCTAAAGTCTGAATCCAACTTCACATTTAGAACAAGCGTCCCGTGTGATTTAGCAGAAGGAACAAAGGCTTTGCACTTAAATGGGTATGGGTTAGGACCTGACTATAGCACTTTATTTCTATGTGATAGTGAGTTACTAAATCTTTCTGACTCTCTATTACTCACCTATAAAATAATGATTATAACCCCAGTTTTGTATCATTGTGGGGATTAACGAGATAATGTGAACAGATACTATGAAAGTGCCTACCATAAAGCCTGGCACAAAAGAGGTGCCCACCAATCATTGGGAACCCCTTTCATATTTACCCCTTTTTAGAAGAAACAGTCTCTGAAGAGGAAATTAACAATGGTCACCCCTTTGCCATCACAATGAAATGCGAGACTTAACAAAAACATTTCCTATAAGACACTTAGAATTTCCAAGTGAAACTCAGCATTCAGCTATTGGTATTTTTCAAAGTGACTTCGTCCCACACAAGTTATTGCATAGTGATACATTTTTTAAATGTTTACTGTTACCTTTGCAATGCAAATGCTGAAAGATCGTCTTTCCTTTTTATAGAAATGAAGAACCGGAGAATTTCCCTTCTTAGTTAGCAGACTTTCAGGTACACAGTGTGAGATGGAGGAGATATGCATTTTGGATTTAAATAGACATAACATTTAAAGCCCAGTTGTGTCGCTCCCTAGCTACTCGATCTCGGGCAATTAGTTAATCTCTGAATGCTTGTTTTCTTCTATTGATAATAACATTTATATTACATATTCACTTAGATATAAATGCTAGGACGTGTAGTGCATATATACATGTTTGATCAATTAGTTACTATTTTTTAAGTTATCTGAGTAAGCATAATTAGAAGGATAGATATTTCATAAACGGTACGAAAAGTGTACCGTATGTGTGCTTATGTCAGCTTTTTCTTATAGCCACTCACTACTCTGTTGAACCTGTATATTATTCAAAGTACAAATCACCAGACAATATTCGTTTACTCAGTGAACATTCAAAGGAGGCCTACTATGTGTTAAGTACAATAGTAAGTGCTGAGGAAAGTGCTTACAAAGAAAGTACGATGGAGCTTTATCCTGAAGCGTCTGGCTCATACAGACCACTTGTGTACGGATTTCTCACTTTTGTGGGATGTGGAAATATGATGACAGATACCACTACAGGATTTTGCAGAGGTGCACAGAAGGCATGGCAACTGCTGACTCAGCTTCCGACGTTTCTGATGCAAAATCTCCCCATGAAAAATCTGTCTCCAGTATCTCTGCCTGACTTCTGGCCTTTTTCAAGTTGACAGTAGGTCAGGTACAACACCCAAGGGGCCTGAGTGGGAAGACACACAGCCCAGCGGGAAGGGCCTGAACGGTGTGGTGGGGACCTGAGTAGATCCGTGCTGAAGTGGGGAGACTGTATTGTCCCTCCCTCCCCACTTTTGGTTACCTCATTGCTGCTGAAGCCTGGAAAGAATTTAGGAAACACGGAACTAGCCCACAGTTGATGTGGAAAATGCCCTCTAAAACTTTCAGGGTAGGCAGTGCATTATTTTACAGACAAGAAACACTAGATACCTAAAGCATATAGGGAACAAATAAAACCTAGAAGTCCTCTCTGGCCAATTCTGAGGCTTGGTAATGATAACTTTCTAGCATGCTGGCACACCCAGACCTTTGGATTCCACCAGAAACACTAATAAAGTCCCACTTCCCACCCTCCCCTGTTGCTGAAAAAAATAGATATGAATTTGTGTGTTTTTTAGATTCCACATATAAGTGAGATCATACAGTATTTGTCTTTGTCTTATTTCTCTTAACATAATGACCTCAAGGTCCATCATGTTATCGAAAATGATAGGATTTCCTTCTTTTTCATGGCTGAATAATATTCCATTGCACCTAGATACATTTTCCTTTCTTCCTCTTTTCCTCCCTCCCTTCTTTCTTTCTTTGTTCCTTCCTTCCTTTAATGGCTAAATTGGGAAATGCTCACCTGCAAATTTCTTTGATGTAAGGTCTTACCCTTCATAAGGTCATCTCCTAATTGGGCTTCCCTCTCACCCCGATAAATGAAAGGTAACTCGATCCAATATTCTGTCTCCAATCAATTCAAACTTACTGTTTAAACCTTGCCTATATATCCTCTGGAGATTCTGACATCAATTTTCAGTTGACAAACAGGTCTAACACCAGGAATAAAGTCTGACATAGTGATATCCAACCACTAAAAAAAAAAAAAGAAGATACTCAGCAAACATATACACTTAGCTATTAACAAACTCTTTAGTATATGTGCTGCCAAAGCGAGCACAACAAACTTTTTCTTAGAGATTTCACAAGATCTTTATTCTTCTTTAGGGCGAATGCACTTTTACTCTGTTTTTCTTCCTGTAACCAGTAAATCATTGGAAGGACTCTGAAAGTTCAGCTCATAATGTAGGTCAAGAAATAAGTACCATATGAAACAAAGAACTGACAGAGTATCTAGTCTCTGTCATAGACTACCCCAAATTTCACAGAGACATTGCAATCCTGTAAGAATAAGCTACAAGATGTAATTCTGTAATAAAAAAGGCCTAGGCGGATGACTGCTTACCTATCTGCATCAACTTGCACCTCTGCAGGAACCATCAGGAGGGGAAACCTGGGGCTGGCCATGACACCTCATATATCTTCTGAGTGAAATGCTCCTGTCAATTAGGTGAAAATGAGAACTCAAGCCCATAACCATAAAATCTTACCTATTGAGTCTGACCCCTGCTGAGGTTGGCATCCACTTGTGGTCTAAACATTGCTGGCATAATGGGCCATTCCCATTTCCAGATTAAGGGTTTTAATAGACTCCACCAACTAGTTGACTTAAGCAGGTGATGATGAGTGTGGCTGTTTTGCTGCTTTGCTTGGACCAAGGAGAGCACTGAGCAGTGGCTTGCCTACGATCCAAGGGAGTATTCCACTCTGGGAAGACTCTACAAACTGTGATTTCCTAGCCTGGTTTTCTGAGACATACAGAGGAATGGGGAACAGCCCTGTTACTGAGATGGTGCTGCTTAATTTTTGTCATCCCGGGTTAAAGTTTTAAGCATTTCTCAAGCCCTATGTTGTTTACACAACCCTTTACCAAGCGCTAGGGAAGGGGGAATTGGTTTGGTCAGTGGTTCCCAGTGTTTTTGAATGTGAGGACCTTCCTTTTTATGCTGTATTTTCTCAAAGAGTAGCTAATTTGTGTATAAAATGGCAAAAAAGCATCTACCTATTTATTGATGCTTTTAAAAGATTTGCACTTTTAAAATAACAATCTATGCATGATACTTAATATATATGGGAGATACAGAATATACGAGTAATATTTTTAGTCTCTAGAAAATGAGGTACATGGAAACTGATTCTTGTAGCCCTTGCAGCAAAGCCTTGATCATTCAAGGGCCCAAACACTGGCTCCAATGTTTTCACGTTGGAAAACACTGATGTAACTCCACAGATGGAACATATTACAATGGAACATTGCAATATAAGTGGTGTTTATTGGATTTTTAACTTTTAGAATAAAAATTGGGAACTATGTAATTATTGTTCAATTCAGAGCCAAGTAGTACACTGGTCCAATGTCACAATTTTTGTGTTACCTGAAGAAAGATGTTCTTAATTAAGGTTAAATAGATTCTCTTTCTTATATTCCTTCTCCTCAAAATTATGTCATAGTTTAGTTTGCTTCATATCCTGATCATAACATTTTTGTACTATTGCATGTTTTGCTTGGAGCTTTTCACTGTCTTAATTTTGGTGGTTGAGATTTAAAATATGTCTTCCTTAGAATATCACTAATGTCCCTTTTCTTCTTACCTGCTCTATTGCTCAGAATTCAGTTCATCCTACTTCTTGAAGATATTGCTTTGGAAGCCTATGTTTTCTGTTGTAATATAAACTGATTTCTCTTTAGATCTGATAAACATCTATGATTTGGGGATTTTCCCCCCCATTGGATTCCTGGGTTAATTTCATCATCTTTTGTCACATATCTTCTCTTGATTCTAACCCTCATTGGGCTAGAATACAGCTTCAAGGAACTTCTGAAGAATGAATCCATGGGAGATAAATATTCTCTCATATTTGACCAGGGATTAAATTTTAGCTTCAAAACAATTTTTCTTCAGACTATTAATGGCTCTACTCCATTATTTTCCAGTGTTTCTGATGAGATCTGTTATAAGCCTGATTCTAGCCCTTTGAACATCGGGTTGTCAGATAAAACATCAGGTAAATTTGAATTTAAGAAAATCAACAAATAAGTGTTTAGTACAAGTATGTCCCATGCAATGTGCAATATTTTGAGCATATTCATGCTAATATACTATTCATTTTTTTATCTGAAATTCAAGACAAATTGTGTCCTCTATTTTTTTTTGCTAAATCTGACAACCCTACTATAAAGACAACCACTTGTTTTCCTATAAAAAGCTTTAGAATCTTCTCATTACTCTTTGTGTTTTGAAATTTCCTAAGGATATGTATAGGTATGTTTTTTATTTAATTATTATTATTTTAATCTATGCTGCCTAGTACTTGTGGGAACTTGCAATCTCTTTCAGCTCTGGGAAATTTTCTTCTACTATTTCTTTAATAATTTTCTTCCTCCATTTTCTCTGTTTTTTGAGAATCCTAATCAGCTGATGTTGGGCCTCCTGAAATAAATCTTTATAGCTCTAATCCTTTTACTTCTGTTTTCCATATCTTTCTTTTTGTTTATGTCCTGATAAGTTTACTCAATATTATTTTCCAAAGTTTTCAGTAATCAAAGCTTTATTTTTTAAGAATTCTTTGTTATTCATTGAATTGTCATTTTCTTGGCATCTTATGTTTGATTTATGAATGCACCAGTTCTCATGTCTCTCCAAGGATGTATGAGGTTCTCTTGTTTAGATTGGTTTAAATTCTCATTTGTTTCCTGAATTATTTCTATTTCCTTTGGGTTCAGTTCTGGTTGTTCATCTCTGTCTTTCTCTTTCAGGCTGCCATTTTCCCTCCATGGGTTTGGAAATCATTGTTTATCCATAGTTAGGAATGACAGGGTTAGTGATTCTAGGTAATGAAGATGGTTTCCTCTGTTACATACTTCTCCTCTAGTTAGAAATAAAGGTAAGCTCTACATGTCCTGGTAGATCTTACCAGACTTTGATGAGTGTGAGCAGATGAGGTCTCTGGAGTCCTTTATATGCCAAAATGAGGAGTGTTCTAGAATCTCAACACTAATTGGTCCAGTTGTCCTTAAGCAATTTATTTAACTGTTTTTACGAAAGATACATCTCTCCACCACGAGTCCCCCTCCATCCCATTACAGCTGTATTACCTGTTGCTTTTGGGAGGGTGCATTTTTCCCTCTCAGTGGTTGGTCTATAGACAGACTTTTGATTAATTCTTACTTCCTTTTGCAACAATCCTGGGCTGCAAAATCTTTACCTTTTTTCTATCTGCTCTTTGTCTTCCAGAAATTTGTTGAAATCATGAGTCCATCACTGGTCCCCTCTCATTTTCTTTACTGAATGGGTTTATTAAAACAATTCTTGGGGAGTATTGGTTAGGAGGGAAGACAAATGCATGTATCCAGCCTATAGTCTTAAACCAGAAGTTCTTCTCTTTCATCCACATTCTATCATATCTTCCTGAATGGGCTCATGAAAATATTTTGGTGCACTCTTAAAACACCCTTAAATGCACACTCATTTACCCTTCAGAAGTTGGAACACGTTTTTCTAAAAAATAAATGTTTTTTTAAAAAAACCTCATATGGTTTCTGAAATAATGAAATGACATAGTACATCAATATATAACATGCCTAGCCTACTATTGGACCAAAAGAGTGGCTCAGTAAACATTACATCTTTTTCATTATTTTATTTTCAGAAGATAGAGCTCAAGAACTTTTTCTGTAATGTTGGTACAAAGAGATATTTGGATATGAGATGCTTGAAAAAGAGATGAAAGCATAGCTACCCCTAAACTACCTGTGATTAGAAGTAAGGATTAATGATTAGATTCTCATAAAACATTTGGAGCTCAAAGATAAAACTCACTGTGAAACTTGTGACATTCTTTATTCTACTGTAGCAAACTGTACTGTTAAACTTATAAAATAAGTATTAGGTTGGTGCAAAAGTAATTGTGGTTTTTGCAATTATTTTTAACCTTTTAAACCGCAATTACTTTTGCACCAACCTAATAATAACCTATGATTTTATTAAACCATAGGGTATTAACTCATGAAAAATGCCACATGATTGTGATTTACACATGAAATACCTGAAGATAGAGGGGTAAAGAAGTTTTCCCAAGTTTACGTAGCAAGTAAGTCACTGAGCCAGAACGCAGACCCAGATGTCTGACTTCAAACCAGTGCCTTTTCCTCCACGGTACAAATTCTCAGGCTTCTAGGGGGAAATCAATGTGTGATAAGATGGAATTTGTTCTGTCACATGATATTAATAAATATTAATAATATTTCATTTGCAGTGAAATTGTATGCTTTAACGAGTCAAGTCATCAATGGGGAGATGCAGTTCTATGCCAGAGCTAAACTTTTCTACCAAGAAGTACCAGCTACAGAAGAGGGTATGATGGGAAATTTCATTGAACTGTCCAACCCTGATATCCAGGCTTCTCAGGAATTTCTTAGGAAATTTGTTGGGGTGAGTTATCCAACTGCAGCTTGATGAGGAGGCAAAGTTCTTGCAAACATTGAGCTTACATGCTTCTGTGCTGTTTTCAGTCATATTAAACCCATATGGCCCAGCCAAGAGTTTAGCCTGAAAGCCTGCTTTAAGATGTTCAGAAAGGATGGGTCACATCAAACCATTGGTTGATCCCACTTGGCATTCCACCCTTCTCGCACCATCTAATCGCTCATGCCTCAGGGGAAGGTGAACACTAGTGCTAATATCCAATTTAGGGGTTAAGAAGACATCTCTTTAAGAGTCTCATAGATAAACAGTCAACAGCCAGATGACTGACGGGAAATCATGCCACTTGGAATCTTGGGGTGATTTACTGACTCCCTCTAATAAAAATTTGATGTAGTAAGGAAATGCACGTTTATGTTAGGTTCAAAAATGATACCTACAGTAGAATATTTTTACATTATTCTATACATCGCTCAGACATTGCCTTGAAAGAATGTGACCCCCTTGTAGTCCCAGTACTGGGTGAAACCCCACTTCCTCACCTCCAGGTCCTATGGCGACAGTATAGTGTATGGGCCCAAATCTTGGGCTCGAGAGTCATTATGGGTTTTTTTACTTGCTATATAAGCATCTTTGGGCTTGTTACTTAAATGCTCTATGTCTCAGTTTTCTTACCTCTGACTAGGGAATAACCACAGAAACTGCCTCATTGGATAATATGAAGGTCAAATGAAATCATCTGTGTCAAGTTCTTGCTTTAGTGCACATAATTATTACTCAATACATTTAATCTATTGCTGGTACTAATAAGAGCAGGCTTTCATGAGATGCATTTTTGATATTTTCAGGAGCTTCATTTAGATCTTAGAATAGACTTAACCCACCTAATAAGGCTGCTGTCGGTCCTACTAAAAACATAATGTGCTAACTGGCAAACAGGTTCGGTTCGAATGCATTAAGAAGTCATCTGTTTGGAATTTGGAGCCCATTTTATTCTGATATAGGAACGTTATAAATATGATAAATATTTGGGGTTAAGCTGTCAGCCTATTTAGAAGCATAATATTAAGAATATCCGTAGTGTTGAGGTGAGGTTCACTTCTCATCCACCCTCCCGGGAGCTGCAAGTGCCTGAGCAGAGACGATAGGATCAGGATGGAACACCACTGGGGCCGAAGTGTCTGGACATCAGCTGCAGCCAGGACTGTGGGACAGTGGCCATGGCTTTTCAGAGGTCAGGGTAACCGGGAGCATTTCCAAATCAATGTTGTTGACTGATTTCACTGAGTGCTTTTCTGAGATGGTAAGTCACTTTGCTGAACCCTTTAGAAGCATGTCTTATTTACTCTTCACAACAATTCTAGGAGATAAGCAATATTATTATCATCCTTGTTTCTACATTTGTGGAAACTGAGGCGTGGAGAGGTTAAACACATTATCCAGGTTATGCAGCTGGTAGGAGACAGAGCTGGAACTGAAGCTCAGTCGAGTTTGTCTGACACCAAACTCCCTGCTCATAACCATGACATATTTTTTCCATTTGGTTCATGAAGCAGAAAAATTCTTCTTCTTCTTCTTTTTTTTTTTTTGTGGACCGCAGACCTCAATTCTCCTCCAGTCTGGCCGAGAGCAATGCCTCCTGCTTGCCTGGCGGGGAGGCTGCCTTTGATCCCAGTGCATTTCAGAAGCTTAGTGAGTAATCCAGCTGTCTTGTCACTCCGTGTGGAGTATCAGCCTGACCACAGGGATGCTGGTCAGACAGAGTCCGTCCATACACCCACACGCCCACAGGCCTGGGGAAGGAAACAGCCTTGTGCTTGCATATTCGTGTTGGGAAAGAGCAGCATGTGCTTCTCAAAAAATATGAGGAGTCCTTCTTAGAAGACAAGACTCATTGTGAAGCTGTGACCTCTAAGTACAAACACGGTCTTTTTATAGAAATAATATTTTGGTACTTTGACCTTAATAATCCTCTAAATGAGTATCCAGGTCAAGATACAAGGAGGGAGGGAGTATGAGGATCTGACATGATTTATACTTGTGTCAACTGGGAAAAGGCAGATTGTTTAATTTAAAGCTTGGCTTTCCTTCCAACACCTAACAACATGGCATAGTGGGAAAGGGTGTTTAAATGTGTTTACTTTAGCAAATAAGTGATACCAAGATGATGTCCAGGGCATAGCTAATAACTTTCCTCAATTTTAACTTTCGGGGCAGAGCGGGGCCGGGTGGGGGCAGTGGCCATTTATGAAAAAGTAATCAGTATTTGATAGAATATCCCTTTTGACATTTCACAGAGATTGCACGCTAAGAACTCTGGATCTAACTTGTTAGACTTTGTGGGTTTTATACAGTGGCCTTTAGCACTTTCGTTTTAGTTTTAAACTCCACTGGATGAACTTGAAATAATGTTCCTCAAAGAAAAATATACATAGGCAGAATCAAAACTAAAATGAATTTCCCAAGAGTATTTTACTATTTTATGTGAATCTGTATATATAAGGATAGCATAGTAAATGAAAATGAAAATATCGAAACTTCTTGTGTTGAAATCACACATCGTATGTAGTTGTGGTAACATTCCTGAAAGGGCACCGACTCAGTACAATCACAGTTTTGGGCATGCCAGGTGCCCAAGAGGCAGAGATTCTGTCCCCGAGAGGGGTCCTTCAATATCCCTTCTCAGAAGAGCTGCGTGAGGATGAGCGATGGGGAAAGAAATTAGGTGCCAGGATGTAGGAGGCAGTGGCAACCACGTGTAGGGACACAGAGTAGAGAACTAGGCAACAGAGGTGAGAGGCTAGACGCACCCAGGATTGGAGTACAAGGCACCTTTTTGTACCAGCTTTGAAAAAAGTAAAATTTCAATCATACCAATATGAATGGAAATGTATTCCCTGAGTGAATTTAAAAATTTTTAAAACTCATAAATGCTCTCATTGCTTTGCATATATATATATATATATATATATATATATATATGGCAATAAGCTACAGCACGGGTCCATTTAGCAGATTGACTCAAATTTACAGTTAACTAAGTTCTATTTCCACAGGGCTTTCAATGGCCCATTTCTTAGAGAAAATTACCAAGTGTTTAAACTTAAGACATTGTTTTCTAAAATCCCATTTTGAAATTCTTTTAAAGACCTGTATTTGGGAAAAATAAAGCAAAAAGAAGAAAGGTTTGGAAGTGTTTTGAAAAAGTAACTGAAGGCTCTATAACCTGATTGTGGTAGCACATGCCTTGTATCCATTTGCTTAAAATTCCTTGAATGATACTCTTAAAATCGTATTATATGAAACTCACCCAAACACAGTTGATGTGAAGAGGTAGCTGGAGCGTCCAGGGCTCAGGGTGGCTGTCTGTGCCTTCGTGCAGGGGCCCGGGAGAGCTGGGACAGACCGCGCTCTGGACTGTGGCTCTGGGATTGGAAGGGTCAGCAAGCACGTCTTGTTGCCGGTTTTCAACAGCGTGGAACTGGTGGACATGATGGGATCGTTCCTCCTGGAAGCCCAGAACTACCTGCAGGGCAAAGGGGACAAGGTAGAGAGCTACCACTGCTACGGCCTGCAGGAGTTCACACCCCCTCTGGGGAGATATGATGTCATCTGGATTCAGTGGGTGTCCGGTTAGTCCTGCACGGCACTGCGTCTGCCCTCCTCCCCTTCCCAGAAAGAGAAGACAACACCTGGGGCTCACTGGAGGATTTGCCGAGAGGGAGCAAGGATGTGAAGGGAGGTCTAGCTATGCTTGTGCTTAGAGCAGTTGGCTAGCTTTGGGGGCCACGGGAACTCCTAAAAGCTCTGGTCCTTTAGATTTTCCCCATAACCTCTTCTGTGTAAGCCTGACAATTCCCATCCTTGGGGACAGACTGCCTTTGGACCAACCTAAACCCTGGAAGAAACCTAAATGCTTGAAAAACTTTAAGATGTAGGGCCAAAAAAAGTTTATCCCCATTTGTTGGCAAAACTAGACTTTCTTAGATTTAAATCCCCAGGAAATGAGGCAATAGTGAATTAGATTTGGGTCTGTGTGTGTGTGTGTGTGTGTGTATGAGTGTGTGTGTGTGTAGGAGACGCAGAGCAGTGATGATAGAGTTCAGTTGTCTGGGGGACATGGAGAGGACCCATGGATGGGCAATAGTTTGTCTCATGTCCGTGAAGTAGATAGAACAGGTAGTATTTTTAGACAGGGCACTGTACCCCCTCAAAGAGGATTACTTCCTCTTATCTAGATTCTCAAAGCCTCCTGCCCCAAAACAACCTGGCTGTTAAATAATTCATGACTGAGTGAACAGATGGTCTCCTGATTCTTTCCCACTCACCTTCTTTCCCACCCACCGTTTCGTCCTGTTTCCCCATCTCCTCGGCCTCATCTGTAGGGTACCTAACTGATAAGGACCTTCTTGCGTTTCTTTCCCGGTGCCGAGACGGCCTGAACGAACACGGTGTCATCATCCTGAAGGACAATGTGGCTCGGGAGGGCTGCACCCTAGACCTCTCTGACAGCTGTGTGACTCGGGACATGGATGTTCTGCAGAGCCTCATTCAGAAGAGCGGGCTGGCGCTGCTGGGCCAGGAGAGGCAGGACGGCTTTCCAGAGCAGTGCATCCCGGTGTGGATGTTGGCGCTGCACAGTGCTGGACGCTCCTGACCAGCGGTGGGCGTGCACGGCAGGACAGCACGGCGGTGCTAGCAGAGAGAGATGCTCTCCTCTGAGACACACCTGGTAATTCGTGGAGGATGGAGAGGAGGGATGCAATGCATGTCTGGAAATGACTGATGACGTCATGTGGACAAGTCTGCACTAATTCCATAAGTACACGCACACTGAACTTTTCGAAAGATAAATGGAGTGCAACGTCAGCAGCAATGCTTGTAGGCATTTAAAGTGTCCAAGTGTGATCAGAAACAGAAAAGCGAGCAATGTCCACAAATTCTGAAGATTTGCATATAGAGTACAGAGTGCGGTCTGGACCCTTTTTCTCTGCCCTCATGCTAGATACATTATACTTCCTTCCTCATTGGGATTACTACTCCTGTTAGACAAAAATCTCCCTAATTAAGTAGGCACCAGTCATAATAACCTTATGAAAACAAGCCCATTACTTAATTTTGTCATTAGCCTTTCTCTTGACAGAAAAAGTATATGGTTTCATGCTCTATTTTGGGTCAGTTTCACCACACAACGGTGATGTCATATGGATGTAATTTGATAACAGAAGGCTGCGTTTCAGTGATGTACCCTTGAAATTTCAGCTGTGAACATATAAGCAAATGTCACTGATAATCTAATTTCAGCCACTGGCTCCCAACGCTGCTTACTTCATTGCAACCACGCCTGTTTCCTTGATTGATATGAAGGTACATTTGAAAGAGAAGAGAAATTATAAACCTGAAATCTGAACTAACTGGATTAATTTAAGGCATTGATTTAATTAAAAATAATCTAGAATCTTTCACGACCAAATGTAATTTAATTTTTATTAGCGTAACACAACAGATTGGGAGGTAGAATCCTTAGCGCATAAGCCAGAGAACAGAACTAAACCAACTGGCGAACCATTCGTTACCAAATGGACTGAGTGTGGCAAACAAGGGTATTTGAGTGTTAATTCTCTGTGTCTTGGAGCAAGTTAGCTGAATCTTCTTTTTAGGCCTATCTCAGAAATTTTCTGTTTCATCTACAACAGTGCCCTAATTCTCTTGCCTCTTGACTTTCTGCTTTGCCAACTTTCAGCTACTGATTGACACAATTATCGACTTTCTCTGCTCCCGGATTCCTGAGCACGTGGAGGGAATAACATAACTGTCCTATGGATCTGGGTAGGTGACTTTTAACTAGGCTGAGTCTTTGAGGTTGATCAGCAGTCCTTTTTCTCTTGCTAAGCCAAGTCACTCTCCGTTCTCCGTAGAAATTTTCCAGATCTTTATTGTTCCACACAATTTCCCAACTCTAAATCTATCCTTAATTTGAGAAAGTAGAAATTGGGGAGTAGATTGTATCAACATCCCCCCTTTACACTATTATTAACAAGTGCAAGGTAAAGGGAAGAGTGACTGGAGAGGAGAGACCGTTGGAGCTGATCGTGCTGCCAAATAGGACACGTTAAGGTTTGGGCATATTATTCAAAGAATGAGGGTGCAAGTAAGGGACAGGTTTTTCTAGTGTGGAGAGTAGAGTCCTAATACTGTAGAAAGAAGCCATGTAGAGTGAGACCTACCCCAGCCATCTTCGATCTAATTCAGTAACCCAAACACATGGCTAATGTTAGCAGCACATCTGTGTTGTGGCGTAAATAACAGTCTACATTAGTTCCCATGTTCTGCTCAGAGGCCAACTGCCCAGAATCATTTGGGAAACTTTTACAGACAAGACACTCACAGGCCCATGCCAGTCTACTTCTGTGAAGCGTGCTCAGATAATCATATTTTTCGTAAGGTCTCAAAGTGGCTCTGACCATCACTTTTGTTTGAGGACCCTGATGGCGGAAGGGGCATGGAACTGGGCTCTTCAGGGCCACAGGAAGACGAGGTGGGGTGGGCAAGAGTGGGGTCCCGGTTCCGAGAAACGGCCCGATGGTGAAACCCATTCTCCACACTGATGCCAGTCTTTCTAAAATATAAATCCAACGATGCCACATATAAACGTTCAGTGCCCCCTATGACCCACCAGATAACTTTCCACTCCTTAGAGTAACAATAAAGCCTTTTGGGATTTAGCCCTGATGTCCCTCTCTAGCCTCGGTTTTTCCACCTGCAGCTATACTTAACTACTGGTGCTTTCCTGAAGGAGCCACACTGTGTGGCTCACGGCATTTACTTATGTTACGTCCTTAGACCAGAACGGCTCTCGTTCTTTCTGGTCTGGCCCGTACTGCTTAGATGTTGCTGATCTAGGAATGCTTCCTTCCCCCACACCTGCAGGTGCTGGCTCAGGTACAGCCACTATGCATTATCCTCCTACCTTCTGCTAAACATGATCTCAGCACTTACATGGCACAGTAATCGCCCGCTTACTTGCATTTTCCTGTGTTACATTCTGAGCTCCTTAACAGAGCAGTCACAGTTAGAGTGTTTAGTAGGCCCTCCCACACTGCAGGAACTCAAACCTTGGTCGAAAGTATAAAAGGCAACGTTATGAGTAGTAGAAAGACTCAAGAAGCAGTCTAAGTTTCTGAAGGCATCAGACAGGAATCAGAGCAAAGCAGCAGGAAAAACCAAGGGCTTCTGAAGTTCCGTGAGCACTGAGATGTGAGAGACGGGTCAAAACAGTGATCAAACGATGCAAGCTGGCCAGAACCGGAAATGTGCGGAAATAAGAAGGCGGCGAGCCCAGGGATTATTAGACAAGCATCCAGGAGGAGATGGGAGCAAGAAAACTAGGTCCTGCATAGGAAGGACGTTTCTCTCTCTCTCTCTCTCTCTCTCTCTCTCTCTCTCTCTCTCTCTCTCTCTCTCTCTCTCTCTCTCTCTCACTAACCCAAGGATATGGCCAACCCAAAGCCCCTATTTTCATTATGTGAGCAGGTGGACCTCATAAGAGAGATATGTTGAAACTGTGAGTAGGTCGTAACAAAGCAGCAACTAGTCCTCACCTGTTCCTTGCTAAGCAACAAGTCCAAAGAGCCGACCAGCTTGTAGATAAAGTTAGCCCTCCTGCAAATGTTGACTAGAAGTAGAAGGCGCTCACCTGTACTTCAGAGATAAGTTAATTGCAAACATGCCTGCAATTCTAGATGAACTTTGGAGGACCCCTTGGCTTCCACAGTGATTCATGAATGGGTACAATCTTCACCTCCCTTCTCTTCTGAGAACCTGAACCACTCGTTCTAAGCACCAGCAGAGAAGCATGCCAAGTCTTAAGGGGTCAGTAATTTTATAGATTCAGGACCACCATAAAAATAGAAAATCAAATGAATAAGGTCGTCCATGGGAAAGATGATCTGCTTTGTATTATGAACACATTTTAGCCTTATCCTTTTTTTCCTCCTCTCCACCATTTCCTGTAACTGGTCTGTTTTGAGTGATGTATTGGGGAGAAGACCTGTGTCAGATATATTCAGCTGCCTGTCATGAGTAATTAAAACCAGTTGTGTTATTGCTTTGCTTAGTTCCAGCTGACTCTTTGATGCTTTGGTGTCCATGCCAGAAAACTACCTCTTATAATCATCAGAGGCCAGTGTTTTTGCAGAGGTCACTGCAAGCTAATTAAGCAAATATGTGAAAAATAGTTTTAAATTATCTCAATTAGTAGAGTGTGTGTATACATGTATCTAGAGTGGAGTTTGAGAAGAGACTTTTTAAATGATAACTGACTTGCACAATTAGTGATTTGGGGCCAGAGGACTGTATATATACGGCAGCTTTGTACATTAAGTTGGCAGAACTTGACCTTTTGCTACATGACAGGCTATATTAGTTTCTGAATATAAACATGTAGAAAACATCCAAGAAGATCATGGCTCAGTCACAGGAAAGAGAGATACATAAATAATAATAAATTAGGATTAAAAGGACTAAAATAGTAGCACATACAAAGAGTTCAAGTAATGCAGACACGAGACTGACTCACTACACCTCTCGGAGGTTACCCAGATTCATTCAGCACATATTTGCTGAATACCTACTACGTTCCATTACTGCTCTAGGTTCTCAGGATACACCAGGGAAAGAAGCCCAAGGATCCCTGGCCTTGTGTAGCTTGTATTTTAGGGGAGATATAGATTAGTAAATTATTTTTTTATGCTAGACAGCGGTAAGTTTTTGGAAAAGTAGAGTAGTCAGGGGGTTTGTAATCATGGAGGGAGACTGTAATTTCAAAGAGTCGCTAGTATTGGCTTCAGTAAAGAGGTGACATTTGAGCAAAGAGGTGAAGAAGGTGAGGGCGTAGGTCATATGGATATCTGGGAGAAGAGGGCAGAGCAGTGCAAATGCCCTGAGTCTTGAGTGTGCCTGGCCTGCTTGAGAAACAGCAGGGGGGTCAGTGCGGCTTCTGCAGAGTGAATGAGGGAGGGCATAGTAAGATGTGAGGTTTACGGACATGAGTGGGGCCAGATCATGCAGGGGCTTGTAACGTATGGAAAGGACTTTTATTCTGATGGATAAGGGAGCCACTGTAGAGTTTGGGGCAGAGAAATGACATCATCTCACTTGTTTCAAAGGATTCCTCTCGTGGCTGCATTGAGAAAAGAGAACTGTGGGGCTCGATGGAAGCAAGGAGACCAATTAGAACAGGAACTGGGAAACTGTGGCGAGTGGTCCAAAGCCAGCTGGCTGCTCTTTAGTAAATACACTTTACTGGAACACAGCTATGTCCATTTGCACTACCACAGCGCAAGCGAGTCACTGCCCCAACAACTGTGTGATCTGCAAAGTAGAACATGTTTCCTTTATGACCCTTTACGAAAAATGCTGCAGATCCATAGGTTAGAACATTGCAGTGACTCAAGAGAGAGAAGTGACAGTGTCTCTCACCAGAGTGGCAGCACTGAAGATAGTGAGAGGTGTGTGGATTCTGGACCGATTCGAAATGAAAGCTGACTGGATTTGCTGAATGCTTGTCTGAGTCTAAAGCTTTGGGTCAGAAGAACATGGTTTCTAGCATCTGAAATAAGGAAAGTTGGTGGTGAAACAGTTTTCTTGGTGAGAAGTCAGGACTTAGAACAGATTAAACTCAACATCAGTGAGTTTTCAGAAGACACAAGTGAAGCCCTTGAGTCAACTGAATATGTAAGTCTGCAGTTCAGGAGAGATATCTGGGAAATGAGCATAGAGTTGTGATTCTGGATGAGATGACCAAAAAATGAATGAAAACATTGAAGAGGACAAATGATGAGCTCTGGAGCACTTGAACATTAAGAGTTTGGAAAGAAAAGGAAAAATAAAAATAAAAATAAAGCAAAAGTGACCAATAAAGCAAACCAAAAGTGGGGTGTTCTGGAAGCTGAGTGAAGAGAGTATATTAAGAAGGACAGAAGGATTGACTATAGTAGAGCTTTCTAATAAGTCAAGTAAGAGAAGAGCTGAGACTGACCAACACAATTTTTAGTAGAAGAGCTAGGAATAAAAGCTGGATTGGAGTAGTTATGAGTGAGTATGGGAGGAGAAGAAATGTAAAGAATGAATATAGACAACTCTTTCAAGGAATTTTGGAAGAAAGGGAAACACATTTGCAAACAAAGAAGGCAGTGTCAGGCAAGGAGTAGGGTTAAGAGAAGAGTTTTTGGTTATAAGATGGGAGAAATAATTCGATGCTGTGTTTGTATACTGGTGGGAAGGATTTGACAGAGATGGAGAGAGTCATGATTCAGGGAGGAAAATGGAAGAATCAGCAGAGCGATGTCAGTGAGTTAAGGAAGAAAAGATGAGATCTAGTTTGCAAGTCGGGAATGATTTTAGATAGGAGCATGTTGAAACCCTTTCTGGTAGCAGGTGGGAAGTCAGGATTTTTGTGTATAGATTCCAGTGGGTACGTGGTGATGGTGATAGGAGTCTATGAAAGTCCTTTCTTGTTTGTTTAAATTCTCCCAGTGAAGTCCTAAAAGAAATCATCAACTGAGAGTGAAGCTTGAGGTGGTATATTGTGGGTTTGAAGAAAAGAGGAGAAAAAAAAAACAAAATAGCCATCATATATATGGTAGAGTGAATGGACTGGAAAAGTCTAATATGATCATCAAGCAACATATGGGTTCACTTGAGGTTCATAATCAAGATCATTTGTCTTCAGTTCATTCTTTTGCATGAATGATGGCACAAATTAGGTGAAAAGATGGATTTAACCAGGGTTGTGGTTTTGCTGAGTACAACAGAGAATTGAGGGCATATATGAAGAAGTGAGTATATTCATTAATCATGGAATTTAAGATGGAGTAAGGAAGAAAGAGAGGATATTAAGAAGGTTAGAGACAATGAAAAGATAGGAAGATCAATGGATTGGAGGTCCTGTGAAGTTAGAGTCCGGGCACTAGAGGGGATGAATGAGGGGACAGATGGAGGTTGTGGTGAGAGAATGGAATAAATTAAATTGAGATTATGAAGAGATTATTGGTAATGACAAGGTCTAGGGTTATGAACATATAAATGAATGGCTGAGGTAGTGAGGTAGGGTCAGGTCACTGGAAGACAGGAGTTCAAGAAACTGAGAGGCCAGAGCTGAAGATTAAATCATCTACTGTGTGTATTGCAATCTTCCAAGAATTAAGACACTGGCAGTATTAGAGAGGTTAAAAGTGAACCAGGAACTGAAATCAGTGGGTGGGTTAGTGGCATCAGCAATGAGGGATAATGGGTAATATGATTTGACAACATGAGATCCAACCCCCACAGTGACTAGGGCGGAGACAGAGAATGAGAATGGTTTGGAAATAGCAGTGAGGAGCCTGGAATGTATCTACCTCACATATAATTTCAACTTTCAGCTGAGACTCCCAGGATCAATGCTCGCTCGTGAGGCAGAGAGGTTGGGGGAAGACTATTTCAGGCATAATGACATGGTTGGTCATTTAATAGCATGTACTGAGACCCAGAACACAAGAAATGGTGAGTCTATGAATCGGGCTGGGGTATCAGGTGGGGGCATGGTGGCCATAGATGGAGAGATGCTGGGACATGATAAAGAATGAGGGAAGTAGATGAAGTCGTTGATGTCGTAGGTTGGGGTAGACTGTGGTAAGTGTTATAGATTCAGATTTTTCTATAAGCGCAAGGGACTACCTCAGGTTTTTAGTCAGGGCACCGACCTCATCAGGTTTACTTCACACAGGTAAATCTCACTATGGTAGAAAGTAGGAAGAGACAAAAAAGAGAACTGGAAGCTACGGCTGTAATTAAAACTTCAGATAAAAAGATCTGAACTTGGGCAGTGCCCAGAGGAAACAGAGGAAACACTGAGAAGTTGAAATCAAAGTTGCTGGTGATTGTTTGAATGTGGTGAGTGATGGAAAGAAAGGAATCAAGGAAGACTGGAAGATTTTCAACTGCAGTCACTGGGTAGAATATGTTACCTTCCACCAGTTTAAAAAATAAAGGAGAACGACTTGTAGATCCCACATCTTTTAACACCCAGCAGAGTCTACATGAGTACACCTTATTCTGTAGTTAAGATATTTATTTCTTTGACAGAGCTCAACATTCCTCAAAGTATCTTCAAGACTGCTGAGGATTCTTTGGTACCAATCATATTCTTTCCTCTAAATGGTTTAGCCAATTTAGAAATAGACTCAGGAATCAAGGATCAAATACTAGTCGAGTGCATATGAAGCAAGGCTAGAGGACGTATCTTGGATTTGCAACCTAAATAAGACTTCCTCACATGTCCTGTCTCCCCCCACCCAAGTCGAGATTTTGGGACTTGGTTGTCCGCACCTGCCCACTGCACGCCACCCCCACCCCAACCAGGACAGAGTCAGGTCCGAAGGGCTGATATCTGCCAAAACAGATACAAGGAGATTGGCAGGCTCCCTTGACCCAGGGAGGGTGGAGGACTGACAGGAAAGGAATCTCAGGTCTCTACACTTTATTTCTGCAGTGAAACGAGTAAGAAGATAACGCCTGCTCTGTGAGTCCAATCACTTCTCCCAATCTCAACAACAGATGTGGCTGCTCTTTCTGTGGGAAGGAGGGAGTCAGAGATGGAAAAGGGACAGCAATCCCTCCTTCCCCTACTGATCTCACCTAGAAATGAAATGGAGACTTGTTCTTCTCTCCTGGGATTAAAGAATGGAATAATAAGCACTCCTTAGCAATGGCAGGGCCCGTGTAAGATACAGGCCAACTAGAAAGCCGAATGCAGGGAAGGTAGCCCAGTCACATGTGGGCCCTATGTAGAAGAACGTGCCTTCCTGTGTACAAAATGCAGGGCCAGCGCCCAAAGGCAGATGGAGATAGAGGACTCGGGAAATACACTGGATCGCTGGTCTAACAGGATGAAAAGGGGAAGTTCAGCATATGGAGGCAAAGGTACCTTATAAAAACTCAAGTGCAGCTGACAGAGAGACTGGCTCTCAGGAATCCTCAATCTCTCTCTCAATTCTCATTTCACTGGGAAGAGTCACCCACGGGGCTGGCATAGGTCAGAGTCTCGCTTCTCGTCCAATCAATTGTACACTATGTCTGTGTATATTCCCCCCTCTGCGCCCCAGCTGTGGGCTAAAGTCAAGGGACACGCTTAAAGGAGGAAGAAAGCTGGGAAGATAAGCCGGAACGGAACTGTCTTCAGTGTCTGAGATCAGGAAATAATGAGAAAATTCGAAATCATGTCACATGTCATGCTATGCACGAGAGAAACAGTTAAATGGTTTCTTGATAGGAACTCTTAACAGGAGTGTCGTGGGAGGGCAGGCAACACCTGCCCTTGGGACCTGAGCAGGAATAAGCAGGCTGCAGTTCTCCTACACCACTGGAGTAAACGTGTGGACAGAAAGGACTTGGCTTGTTGCAAGAACAAAAGGTGCCGTGGAACAATGTCTGTTTCTCAGCCGCTCAAGGAATATTTGTCAAGAAGGAAAAGGAAACGTGGCACACAGGCCCTCTGTGTCTACCACATGTTCTCTGACAGTATGTATTGTTAAAGCGGAAATTTAAATTATGAGAACCAGGCCCACCGAACAATTTTGAGTCCATTCATTAGGCCTGTCTGGGCGTTGCTCTGGGCCAAGCTACTGTTTACTAATGTGAGATGCTCAGCTACCTCGGGAATATTAGCCCTTGTCTCTTTCTGTGGCTCGGAAGGACTCCTTTGCCCACCTTTCAGAGTGATGGGTGACTCTTGGTGGTGAGCACGGGAATGGCTTCCGCGAGTCACTGCACTGCTCCCGGGAGGGCGGAGAACTCAGGGACAACTGGTGCCAGAGAGGCAGCTGGCCATTGGCTAAACTTGGTAGGAGCCAGGCCCTGCTTTCCTCATCACAAAGATTATATATAGTTCAGGTTTGCTCATCGGAGGACGGGGTCCAGACAGAGATGAATGAAAAACCCGAACCTCTGGGAGGTGGGTGGATCGTGGGGTCAGAAGGCGTGGTTCTAGAAGAAGTGGGTTAAGGATCCAGAGGCGCAAATTGTGTCAAGTACAATGTTAGACCCTTGGCTAAGGAACGGTGAGCACTCTTAACGCAGGCCCTGGCTGGGGGCTGGGGTAGATGTCAAGCCACTCCCTCCCTTACAAGTTCAGCCCACAAGGATCAGAAGAGGGAGAAGAGAGGACACTAAATAAAATACCTTTTCCCTTTTCCATCCTTAACACAAACTTCCTGGAATACAGGAAGTGTAACTATGATAACCCTATTGATAGGACTGAGTTTCATTCTAAACTCAACGGAATACCGGTGCAGGCTCTAAGTGACCACTGCCCGGGTGCCTCACAATACCTGCCTGGTCTGCAGTGCAAAAGTGGTTGCCTCCCTTAGCTTTGTGGGCAAAGTTCTCCCTGTCTCCGCTCTCCCTGGGGAGTCCCGACTAACTGCACACCACCCTCTGCGATCACTTGTTGGGGGACATGAGAGGTAGGTTCATTGCTGTTTCTCTAGCTCAATTTCTACTTTCAGTTAACTAACAGGAATCCCAGTTCTATCCCAGTTCACGTCCACCCTGAATCTTTAACTTAGGGAGGCTTGCGTAGAGCTGGCCTCTGCGTTCTCTTGGCTGTCCCTGGAATGAGCACACGCATTGCCTCTGGGCCTCTGCCTTGCTGTGTGCTCTGCCTGGTGTGCACACGGCTTACCACTGTACTTCCTGCGGGTCTCTGCTAGAAGGTCACCGGATGAGAGGCCTTCCCCAATTCTCCCCCTTTCCTCCTCACTTTCTTTGTTTTTCTCCAAAGCATTATCAGCCTCTGACACGATGCCAACCCCATACCGTGAACATAACTGTTTATCTCTAGAATACAGGCTCTAGAAGGCATTACCTTTGCTTATATATTATCATGTCCCCAGCATTTAGAAGAATGCTGTCCCATAATAGAAGCTTGATTAATATTTACTAAATGAGCAAATGAAATGCAACGATCTGGGCAGTCAACAAACAAACAAACAAGAAACAACCCAAAATGAAAGAAAAAACCAAAACCTTCCCTGTGAGAAAAAAAGATACTAGCACTTAAGACTGAGCACACCTTTCCTATTTTTTGTATTTGATTTTCCAGTTCTTGGGCTTCCTCGTGGATCTCTTTATTCTCACATTTCTGAAGCCCCACCAATCTCCCTAAGTTTGTATACTCCCACCCCTGAAAGCCTTCTCTAGTTTTACAATGGCAGGAAGGATTGACTAACAATACATCTGGCGGCCTACTTAACAATGGGCCACACTTAAAGCCACTCTGTGTTGAGGGGACGGTTATAAGTGGACCACCCTGAGTGTTACAGTAGATGTGCTTGTCTGCCAATAAGCTCAGAAGTGTTTTATAAATAAAAAGATGATGATGAAGAAAAGAATTCTTCCTGTCTCTCTCTCTCTCTCTTTTTTCCTTTAATTCACATGGAGAATTTTATTGTACAAATCTCCTGCTCAGCTGTACAATGACAAAGCAATTCAGCCAGGGAGATTCTTCTTTTGGTTCATAATCTGCCTATTAGGATTTGTTGATGCTACAGAGCAAGTTTCAATTTTGGGGTACACCGGGGAAGAGTAGATTTCATGGAAATAATCCTTCTAGGTAAGAGCTCAGACCCTCCAAGCTTCACTTCCTGGTTCCTAAAGGGTTTCTGCTGGGTCCCTGAAATGAACCTCAAGTTCAAGAGAGAAAAGGAAGGGCAGGCTAATTTATAGCTGTTCCAAAAATGCAGTTGCCATGTATCTCCTGACAGGGGGTTCTGTTGTGCTTTGAAGAATAACACGAAAATTCTAGCTCAGAATGAGCTTCTGTAATATGGAAATAAAAACTCCACCCCAAATCTTCCCCTGCAACTGAAGCCAAGTCCTTTAGATCTGCAGGAAGGATTTAGTGGCTTTGCATGGAAAAATCCTTTTCTTTTTTTTTTTTAGCAAGCCCCAGGGGTTCCTGACGACCTGAAGGGTAGTTGTGGGGCATTCTTGGCACACACGGAGGCCAGGAAGACTGGAAATCTTATTTTACAACAATTTTCTGCCTGGCTTTTAAAGTCAAAGCAGACAAATGGTTCTGGTAAGTTCTGCAGCATCTTTGGATCTGAACTGCCTTCTTGTCCTGAGCTGACCTGCAGAGGTTAAAAAGCAAACCAACCAAAAGAAAACATAAAAACAAAAAAGTGAAACGAATGTATCACGAAAACTTTTCCCTGTCTCAGAAAGCACATTTGACTCAGGAGAAGGTAGGTAGCTGTCCTGTTCCGTTACCCACACACCAAACTCAAGACTTCCTCGTCACTTGGTGGGTGGGGGTGGCCCGGGGTTCAGTAGTCTTTAGACAGAATTTCAGTTCCATCTTTTTCTGGATGTCACCATACACACCTTTGCTTCCTTACTCTTGGTCAGTTGTTCACCTCGAACACACAAACCATCCTAATTTCTTCTCATCTCACCCAGTTCTACCCAGGTTGCTCCTTAAAAATTCCAGTTCATAATCACCTCCTCATCTCTCAACTGCAGCAAAGATTGTCCAGGGTCCCCAAGACTCTAACGCTGGAACGACATAGTTTTTCCATCCCTCTACCTCTACAGTGAAGTAAAGTCTTCTCAGCAACCTTCTGACTTTCCTGAGCTGGAAGGTCGCCCCTGGATTCCCTACCTGGGAGCCCAGACCCTTGAATGGCAGGAACCCTTAGGCTTCTTGGTTCAACTACACCCCACCAGTGGCTCCTCTCCTCTCTCCCTTTGCCTTTCAGATGCCTTTTAACCCACACCCCCCTTTTCTCTTTATGTTATCATCCCTCCACTCTGTTCACGTTTCCTAGCCTCCAGCCCTCCTTGTGCCAATGTGGTCCGCTTGTTGAGTGATCTTGTCAGCCAGCTCTGGCTCATTACAAAATGAGTATGCCCTAACCTCACACTTCCATCTGGCCTCACGATATTATTATAATTGCATTCCTTGTCTACAGTAGGCAAAATGAAACACATGCTGTGGAAGTGGGTATCTTTTAAGCTGGTTCCCAAGGCAGACCTGAACAGAAAATGAATGCACTCTCCTCTAGGACTTTTCCCACCTGTCGGCCCCTTCCTGGAAGGGGATTTCCTGAGAGTTAATATTTCTCAGTCAGATAATATAAAAGGTCTGCTTCTGGATCTTGCTTTTGGGCCTTTAGACCATACAGGTGATGATTTTAAGCGGGGAGTGTAATAAAACCTCAGCAGTGTACTTAGGAATCCCAAGGAAAAAGGTAGGGGAATAAGTGGAAACGGTTTTATGTCACAGCCATCGTTTACTGAAGGGCTACTTTGGGCCAGGCACTAACTGGTGATTTTACATCTCTTCTCTTAATTAAATGTAGCCAGACATGTTCAATTCAGAGTTACCCCTGGAGCCTCCTTTCCAGAGTTTACTTCCTAGGTTGTGATTTTTCTGTATGTGGTATGTAGAGAATGGACCTAAGAAAGTGAGAAATCTGGGTGTAAGTCTTTCCTCTTTTACGTGGGTAAGAATCTTAGTGTCTGAAAATAGAAATGGGAATGGTAATACCTACTCAATGGGATTGATGTGCCATGAAAATTAGATATTATGACCAAGGGGTGAAATACAGTGACTCATCTATCGTAGGTGCTCGATAAAGGAAAGCAGTGCCTATCATTTTCACCTGGATATATGTTTCTGGCGAGGGACGAGGCACCCAGGTCAGGATTGTCAGTATTAACATTCTTTCTTTAAGGTTTTGTAAAGGAAAAAGTTATGCCACAATTTATAATGGGTTTGAGTACCTTAAAATAATGAACCTATGGATGCTCAAAGAGCTAGTGAGTCAAACAAACAAACAAACAAACAAAGTCAGTAAATACACACACACACACACAGTCCTGGGTCTTTAACAGTAAACCAAGGTTCCCTGTCAGAGTTCCTGTAACCAACGAGCATATGGTGAGCATTTGAGAGACAGAAATACACATCCTTCGAGGAAGCACTTAACTTCTTGGGAATTCGGGAAGAATAGAAAAACAATGTCTTAAAAATGGAGAAGAAATGAGCAAATTAGGGAAACTCTCAGTGGTGTATTCTTTGTTACAATTTCCAACAAGGACTGTATGTCTGCGTTCAGACGTCTGGGCTAAGATGCATTCCCACACCATGACCTGGAGAAAAGGGGTCTGCGTGCCCTTTAATCCATGACCACTGTAGATCAAGTTACCTCTCTGAAAGAACTTTTCTTTCTCCAGCCAACTAAATGAATTGAAATTGATGTACTTAATTGTTTTCCAAATTGCAATTTTTCTCTCCCAGATGTTTTTTATCAGTGTTGAGCCCAATGGGCTCTGTCAGTCACACAGGGAGATGAAGTCATGTGGTAATAAAAGGGGTTGGGGGAGGAAGGGAAATGCCACACAGTGCATTGTCTAATTGAAAAATGTGCCACATAAATGCTGACCTTGAAATCTCCCCCTCCCAAGGGCTGCTTACAACAAACAATGCACACATCTTCTGTCCTGGAAAGATTAGACTTCTCCCATTTTTCCGTTATTAATTCAGGTCAACACGAGTTTCCTTCCTTTGCCTTTCTTGGGTGAAGTCAGCCTACTGGAATTGAGATGCAAGGTAACAAGATTCCAAAGTGAAAGCTTAGATGCTGAAGGTAAGGGCATTGGGTCAGAGAGTGGGGGTAAGGGTGATGGAGGGAGTATGAGCCTAAGCTCTAACCTCCTAAAGGGGAGAAAGAAGACGCAATAATCTCCTTGGGTGTGTCAGAGAGACGGTTGCTAACGGTAATCCAGTCTGAAATGGAGGGGAATCTAGTGGGGATATGGCACTTGGGAAAATCAGAAAATCTCAGGGTCACAGGCATACCAAGGAACGCTGGAAACAGAAGTGGTGTGGAGCGGGAAGGACGGACCAAAGGAGAAGGATGTACGCTTTTCTCAGGAAGGAGAGGGCTACAGATAGAGAACCCACGTCGGCATCTGAGAGAGACAGGAAGACAGGAAGAGAGCTGATGCTCACAAACAAATCTAAAGAAACAAAAGGAAGACCCCTCTCCCTACTCCCCATACTCCCCATCATGGAAGCTAGATAAAAACTAGCTGCAGTACCAAAGGGGGGGTCCAGAAGGCCCCCTGCGAGATCTTTCTAGTCCTCTACATATCTTCATCTGTGCTACACTTCACCGCGACTGCGTAAAATCAGTCCAGTTTCTTTCATAAGCTCTCTGTAGGAAATGACTTCTAACCAATGGGATGGTATTTGAGGGGCTTTTATCAGCCCGCACTGTCACGAAGTCCTGCCTCTTGTATCAGGAAAAAAGACTCTTTCCTCTCATCCTGTCATCACTGAAGAAGAAGGACACCTGGTCATTACAGAAGAAACCCAATGAATCACTCATTTAATTTTTTTACTCGATTAATTTAGCTGGACCTCACATTTGACTGAAACAAACTCCAGGGACGTCTCCAAGTTCTTTGATTGCACTGGAATCTTAATGAATCAACCACTTCTTTGAAATATGAGGACTATTGCTCAAGGTTATAATCCTTTGTAATTTTCTTTGTAGTGATATTTGGAATAACCAGATTTAAACTGCATGAGAGTCAAGCGTATACAATACCAAAGCTTTGGGGGCGGGGGGAGGCGGAAATCACATTGTATTGAGATATGGATGACCCGGGTCTAAAATTTACCTTAACTACTCTTTCTCGGTTCTTCTCTGGATTAAAAATCATCATCATCATCACTTTTCTCTTCCTCTCGTCTTCTCTTCCTCTTCTTTTCCTGCTCTCCTGCCTTTCTGTCTTCTCTATCTCGTTCTCCATTATCTTTTTCTTGCCTCTTCCGCTTTTGCTTTCCTGTCTCCTTTTGCCCCCCTTCCTTTTCTTTTTCTTCACTTGATGGATGTTTTCCTTTTCTTCTTCTTTTTCCTCCTTTACTTTCTTCTTTCCCATCCCTGCTTCGACCTTTTCTTTTTTTCTCGACAATTTGTTTTTCTTTTTTTTTTTTTTTTGAGTTTTAATTTTGTGACAAGATTTAGAGAAGCATGTTACTATGTCATCTCGGCAATAGCCCCAGACATTATTTTAAGTGAGGAAATCAGGTATCAGAGAAAAGAAGTAATTTGCCCATTCACATGGCTAGCAAACCCTGGCTCTGGGTCTCTCTGATTCCAAACCCATACTTTTAGCAAAAGCCTCCCTGGGAAGGGGTAATAAATACCTGGATCAGAAAGAATCAAATAAAAAAAAACTACAATTAAAGCTTAAATTTTTTTTGTAGTTTGAGGGGATAAAACATAATTCTGTAGTTGCGAAAATTTGAAGTTAATTGAAGTAAGACAATTACAGTGTTATATGATAAGTAAATAGTTTTAAACAGAAAAATCTATAAAGAAAAACTCATAACAGTATGACAATTCATTGAAATATAAAAAAGTCTTTAAGTATAAATAATTATTTATTTGATCTCAAAGGGGATTTTCAAGGATGAATGAATGTGTTATTACATAGTACTCAACATTCTTTCTGAAATGCATATTTGTATTATCAAGTAACAGAAGACCAAATTATAGTTGCTTTACCTTTTGCTAAAACAAGTCTGGAGATAGACTTCCAGGTCAGTGGTAGTGGCTCAATTCTACCATCAAACTCCCCCTTCTTTTTCTCTTTTCACTCTACCATTGTCAGTACGTTGGCTTTTGGTCCTTAGACTTATACCTCATTATGCTAAAATGGCTGCCACAGCTCCCAGCATCACATTGTCACTTCATTACATTTAGGGATAGAGGGGGAACAAAATTTTTTTCCTTTTGATATTTTTGTCTTTTTCTGTTTTAAAAGAATGAAAATACTTTCTAGAAGCTTCTGATCCTCCCCTCCCTCCCCACCTGCAGACTTTCTCTTATGTTTCTTTATCCAAATCTTGGTCGTATGCCCACCTCTGATCACTGCCAAAGGAATCAGAATGGCAAATGGAGCCAGAGAAGAGACTAAACTCCTTCAAAAGTATGGAATCTCTGCTTGCTACCTAAATATGTTCAGGGTTTAATTAGTAAATATGAGGGGGAGATGGATGTCGGGGAGACAATGAACAGAGTCTGCTATGTACCACCTTCTCCATTTTACAAGGAAAAATGTCTTCCTGAATCTCCCTCAACTGAGAGCCGACCCATATGGAATATTTTGACTTAAGGAAACAAAAATGGCTAGGAAGCCAGAATCCTGTGAAAGATTATAGTGAGTTTGACTTTTTCTTTCAAACGTTCAGATATTCTGTCAGTATTCTAATCTAAATACCAGGAGAACTTTGAGCTGGGAAGCGGAAGAGAGTGATTCAAAATTAAAGAGCAAGACAAGCTTTATTTTTTTGAGAGAGGATATGGCCAAGTGAGGGATAGGTATGTAAGTAAGTAAACACGTGTCACCAAAGATGGATGAAGTTTTCCATGCGGCACAACACGTGAAGAAACAGCTAACCACAGTTATGACAAAGGGGTGAAATAGTCACGGGCTCTGGAAAGGACCAAAAGATTCAGAAGCAGCAGCCTTACTTCTTTTTTTTGTGTGAATCCAGTGCAGTAAGTCAAGAACATTCAGGATAATCTAATATCCCAGATAGATAATAATAATAATAATAATTAATAATAATAATAAAGTGCTTACTTCAAGTTAGGCGCAGTTCTTAGCACTTTACCTATGTTACGTTATTTAACTGCTGTGACGGCATAATGAAGTGAGTAAGGTCTATTATTATCCCAGTTTTCAGATGAGGAAACTGTGGTACATACAGGTTAAGAACTTTCCCAAGCTTACATAGACTGTAAAAGGCAGACTTATGATTTTGTTGTTGTTGTCGGTTTCTTACATTTTTCCAATATATTAGTTATGCACATCTGTTTTATGCATAATGATTGGTTCTTTCAAATAATCACATCATGAAGTCTAATAACATCTCTTTCCTTAAAAAATAGGTTCAGAAAAATTTGGATATTTACGCACTTCACTCTTAAACATAAGCACTCTTTGGAAATCATTGAAGACTTCAATGAGGAGCTGTGTTAGTCACAATCGCATAATTCAAAATGAACATCAATTGGGTTAAGGCAATGCAAACAGCCTGAAATAAACCAAAGGGTTTTCTGAACGACTAATGTATGTATTTGACTTGTCTTAGAGCAATGATTTATATGAAAAATACTGTGCATATCCCATAGCTCCTTAATGACAGTATAATGGCGTTTTTCACATTTAGGGTGACTACACTGAGACTGAGTAAACCACTGACTTGATCCAGTGGCGGTCCATCCACTGGTTCCTTTCTTTTCTATCTCTCCTTTTACCCGGGCCACCATGATCGCATCTTCAGTTAGCATGGAGCAGTGCAGCTTCTTGGGAGGAAGCATATTTCCTTGGCAATGTCTGTGCTCTTGATAATCATGGCTTCTTTAACCATTTTCCTTTAAGTTATTCAATGGCCAAGGAGCTTGGATTGATTTCAGAACCACAGCTCAAGATTTGAAACCTGGCAGGCATACCTTTTTCTCTTTTCATACACTTGAATTTACAATTTCATTACATTATTAGCAGCTGGAGCATTCATTCACCAGTCTAGTTCAAACATTTCTGGATGTCTTTTTAAGGAGCTGTTCATTGTTAAATTCTGTAACTGACAAACAACCTTGTGAGAGAGGAAGGCTGGGTCCACCAGTTCCTGCTCCTCTTTGAGCAGCTGGTCCAAAGCTACTGGCAACGGAGGGTCCATCTAACTGCTACCATCTTATCCAGGTTAGAGCTAGAATTTGAACCGTGTGTTCTAACTCCAGAGTTTAGGTTCTTTACCACTACCCTTTGTTACCTCTCAAGCATCTGTGTTTTTAACCACTCATTAGAGTACGGAGTTGTAGCAGGGTTCTACATTCAAAAGCACAGCTAATGGAAAAAATCCATCAAGACTGTGGTTTGGGTCGAGGGGAACAGGACATACATGGCAATGATAAATGGAATATTTGGAGAAAGAAATGAGGATCCGTTATATTTTGAATGGAAACATGTTGGACGGGGAGAAATTTGCGGAGAAATAATCGGACGTGTTTCAGGTTGACTGCTAACCAGGTGAGTTCTCCCATTTCCCACCTGAGAGTAGAAGAGAGTGGGTGGATGGGGGCTGCTGTCCTGGCAGTCCTTTTATTCTTTTTGTCTCCCCATCTCTCTGGCCTCTCTGGCTCACGGGAAGCATGGCAGCTCTACAAGAGTAGCTTGTCCTGACATGGAGAAAGGACTTTCTGACACCCCGGACACCTACTGTAGGATAGATAGAGGGGCCTTCATTTTGGTGGTATTTCTTATCTAACCAGGGATGTAGCCCTCCCTATGACAACTTCTGCCTATCTGCTGTTGGGTATGGCAGTGGGCCAGCCACCCATGGTCTGAGATCCTGAGGCTTACTTCACAGCGTAGTGGTTCCCCTCTGTGTGTCATACGTCAGAGCAGAATGTACTTCAAAACCTTGTTTCCATGGTCTGGTGCCAAACAGCACCTTCGGGGCCGCTATTTGATTATCCTTAATTAACAAAGAAGCAAGTCAGAAAGTACTTTCATATACACATCTGCCTGAAGGTCAGGTGGAACCATGGAAATCCATGACAATATGTCCCAGGCTCCATCTGCATGTAGTTAAAGCATTTAAAGGGAATGCATCCCATTCAAATCTTTCTATCTACAGATGAGAAACTGAGGCCCCAAGAGATTAAATGACTTACCAAATTACCCAGAAACAGCTAGTACTGTGACATGTTTGACCGAGGATCCCATATATCTGCCTGGCTTGGATCAATGACATTCTCTGGAAATGTGCAGATAATTATTACTGGGACAAGGAGTACAGAAAAGGGACTTCAGGGACCTAGGGCAGACACAGGCCAGTTTGACTCAACACGTTGCTTGAACCTGAGGCTATTTGGAACAGGAGGCTTCATCCCTTAGACGGAAGTCCTTTCAGGGGAGTAATCTTCTCACCCACATGAAGGTCAGGAATTCTTCCATAAGCACTTAAATACTACTATCAAGGGAACTCAAAGAGGTCATTTACCAAACAGCCCCTTTACTGTTCCCCTCAAGAAGTCATTGCTTTAAACTAGAGGAGTGGTTTTTTTGGAGAATTGGTCGGCCCAGCATTAAACTGCATTCTAAACTGAATCATTGGCTTTTCTTCTTATTTCTCCTTTCGCTTGCCCATTCTCTGGGATTTCACTTTATTTTTTAAATGAAAAATTGTTCTAGAATGATTAGTAATATGAGGTAACCCTCACTTTTCTAGTTCTCTGTTCTAAAGACAAACCCTGCAACAAACTTTTGTTTTCCTATACAATGTCTATCTACGTGTATATTAATATGTAACTGCCTCTTTTTATACACATGGCAGCATCTTAATCTTGCTGCATTGTATGCTTGCTTTTTTCATTTAATGTGTCTAAAAGATCATTACCTATCTGTATATAGATATGTACGTTACTCCTTTCAACTAGCCTCAAGCTTTGAAAGATTGATGAAATATTGTCTTATTTTTCTCCGTTACTGTTTCTGTATTTCGAGTGCCTGTCATGCGGCCAAACCCCAAGAGATGAGTTTAACACAGAAAATCACATGAGTTGGTCCAGGAAGGCCTGTTGCTTCTAGGCCCAAGAACCCAGGAGCCCCTCCAGGTCACATAAGCTCCTCTCTGTCACACACATAGAGGTGACTGCTCTATCATGTAATTAATTACCTATCCCATCATGGTTCTCAGGTAACCTTCTCAGTCGGCCTTAGAGGAAAGGGTTGCTGGAGTCCTGAGAAGCCAACATGCCTTGCGTGTGTCTTCCTGGCTGCTCTGTTGGTGGACCCTTGCACTCCTCGCCCGAGATTTCTCTGAGGAGACATTGGGTTTTACTGGCAGGCAGAGCTTCAGGCTACTCAGCGGAATGCCTTTGGTTGTGTAGCTTCAGGAGGAGCCAGGAGGCTGCACTTCCAGGCCAAGGGAAACACGGCTTCAGACTCAAGACCACGACTTGGCAGAGACCGTGGGGCCTGCTGGATTTAGGAGAGGGCTCTCTCCCACCCCTCACTTACGCAGACCATTCTTTCCCACTAAACGCTAGAGGAGGATGGAGTGACTCGAGAAATCTGGTTTAGTCACTAGCACACAACAATTGCCTGGGTGAAATGGATTCCAGTCTCACTTGGACGGGATGAGAAAGGCGAGTGCCTCCTTCCTGAGTTGGGAAAGAAGGAGAAGGAAGCCAGAGTCAGAATCAGACAGCTCAGGTCTCAGCAGCGGTCTTGGTCTGTGCTTAGACAAATAATCTCGAGGAGACCCAAATCCCCTGTTCATTGTGAAAACAGACAGTGCCAGAGTGAAACAGAATTAAATTGTTTCTCTTTCATGGCAGCTGAAGTGTAAAAACCATTCTATTCCGACCTTGTGGTCGGAATATCCTGACACCTCATAAATTATGCTCAGGGCTCAGGGCCTGGGCGGCTTGGGCAGGCGGCTAGTCCACTCTCAGTCAACCCAGCACAGCTCCCCCCGCCCGGCCTTTCTGAGAGGCAGGCCCCCACCTCACGATGTGGAGGGATGCAGTTTCCTCAAAGTCAGTGTTCCTGACAGGACAAGCATCTCCCCCTCTTTTCATGTTTTTAGAGTTTGCGCGGCCACATGAGTAGTTTATTAAGGAGAAAGGAAAAGCACAGTGATAACTCCCAAGTCTGACAATCCTCAGGTGGTTTTGTCTTCATAGAAAAAAGAGAAAGGGGATGGAGGAAGAGGAGGGGCACACGAGAGATACAAAAGATGAAGTGATAGAGAGAGAAAAACCGAATGAAGGGGAAGGGAAAAGAAAGAGGGAAGAAGAAATGTGGGTGAGAGAAAGGAATGGTCTCTGCATTCAGATATGGCCTTCTCTTCCTTGTTCTCCCCACACCCATCTGGTTACAAGGAAACAAAGATGCCCCTTCAGCAGAACGGAACTCTTGCACTTCCTGCCTCCTGGCGAGCTTCCTTTAACTCCTACATCCATCTGTGCCCTACACACAGTAGGTGCTCTGTAAATGTTTGCTGAGTGGAAAGACCCACTGATAGGTCCCCAGAGAGGAAAGCAGATTTATTTGGGGAAACTCCAAGTATGCAGAGCAGTCATTTGGAGCAAACCCTGTTCCTGTAGCCTGAACCACCAGAAGGTTTAAAGAATCTGGGTATTTGTGGGTGTGTCTGGACATATTGTGTGTGGGACCGTGGGTGGGTGGTCTGGACGGGTGGGTAATAAGTGACAGGAGGGCCCTTGAAAATATAAAGGGCTCCATAACTACTGTAAAAATAAAACTGGGAACAGCATGCCCAGACCTCCAGCCATGCAGTGACCAAAAATGACCTTGGCAGAGATGGATAATATTGTGGAGATGGATTCAAGAATTATTAGTCAGTGTTTTCAGTCCCTATGGTTTTTTTTTTTTTTTTTTTTTTTTTTTAAAGAACTGCTGGGTGGGTTTTTGGCAAAGCAACTGACTGCAACAGCCGGTAGGCTTCCAGAGCCCTTCCAAACTCTTTCTAGTCTCTGCTATATTGACTTTTTTTAAAAAAAATTTCTGGTTCCCTCTTTGGATAACGAATATGATTTCTCATTTGCCTCTGCTTTTAATTCCTTCCTTTCTTGGAAATTATGTCTTAAGCCTTTCTTACAGACAGACAGACCATCCTCTTCCTGATTTCTCTGGCCTGGAGATGGAGAACACAAGATCTCAGGGAGCAGATAGTTATAAACCTATTTATATCAGCCTTCAGAACAAGTCAAAGGAGATGATTTTCCCTACTTCCTTTAGACATCTTTCTCAGGTTTATCTAATCATTCCCCAACTGATCAGCCTAATTCCCGATTCCATATGACCATCTCACGCTGGTAACTGCCGTGCACATCTGTTTGTATTTACATTGATTTTATGTATTTTATTTCCCTCCCATTAGACCTTAATCTCCTTGAGGATAGGAGTTAACATCATCTTTATTTTGGATCCCCAAGTGCCTGGGGTTGTTTTCTGAATCCTACATGGTCAATAAATGAAGAGTGTATTATTTATTCCGTTCTCCAAGGAGCATTTCAATGCTTGGCTTGTTTTACTAACGTCTTCTTCCGTCTCTTTACTCGTCAGCGCATGCTCGAGAAATGCTGACATCAGCCATGGGATGACACACTTAGGAAAAAAACTATAATTCAAAAAGTCTATTAATATACTTCAAAGTCAAGAATAAATCACCTACGGCGTTTCCATGGCTTTGCAGATAGCAAGATGGCATTTTAAATATAAGTTTCTGGCCATAAGCAATTATCCTTCTTTGAATAAAACAAACTTCTATCCAGTTTCTAAATATCTTTATGTATGTTTCTCTTTCATTCTCCTGGGGGCATTCTATTGGGCCCTTTATCGTTAGAGCTCCTGAATTTTGAGTCTGGTCCCATAGTCATGGAAACCACATATGGACAACCAACTAAATAAATTTGCCCCATTTCTGAACAAGGCTCAATGTCCTCTGGCACCATTTTACCCAAACTACTGTCCTCAGATAATGCAAAATCATTGCTCTAGCTCGTTACTTCAATCTTCTCCCCAAAACATTTTACTGGGTTGCAGACTGATTCATCCTTCAGCAAATTTTCTCCCGTTGGAACGTGTGGCTATGTTGGTCCCAGACACATTTGTGAAATGCGTTTCCACAGCTTTCCTTCTTCTTGCCACGTGGCCATATGTTGAGCCCCGGACACCGAGCATACCTCCTTGACATACCAATGGCTGGCTCTCCTTGCTCTTCTGTGTTAATACCCACCCATCCCAAGCTGAGCTCTCTCAAGAACCTCTCCTTAGCCTGCTGTCTTCATGGAGGAAACTATTGAGCAAATTTGGAAATTAACTGCAATAATATAATACTTTGGAAATATGCACTCCTTATTTTCTCTCTTAGATTATACAATCTTCATCTTAGCACTCCAAATGTATTCATCCAGCCATTCACCTGGGGGAAGATGATAATTTGTTGTGTACAGAATTCAACGAAAAAGATAGGAAACAGCCTCTAACAGACTACATAGGTTTTGAACAAAACGATACACTGGAGAGCCAAGCAGGCAATATTAGGAAAGTTTCCTCCAAATCCCTTCATTGTTCCCTTTACTATATGAACAACTTACCTGGAAAGCTGTGCTCTAAGACTCCTCTGGCATAAAAAAGATAGTTCTTTTTCTATGATATTTAGGCAGCTCCATGGCAGCAGAGACAAGAGAAGGCATGGATGAGCAGTAAAAGAAAAGGCAACTCCTCCTTTGGCTGCGGAGAGTGTGACAAGAGGGGGACAGAGAGAAAAGCCACGAAGCAGTCAAACAGCCCTGTCTGTGTTTACCATCATGTAAGTTGAAGGGAACTCCAAGAACCAAGTTGGGATGGGGAAGGGACCACCCTAGTAGCTGCCTTAAACCGAGAGTTGGGTCACAGTCCCACTGACCTGAGAATGCAGCAGAAAAAGGCTCTGAAGCAACCTTTTCCTGAGCCATACTTGCTCCCAGTACACAGACACATTTCAGAAAGAACCCAGAATATGGTTAGGGAACTTGGCAGAGGGGGTGTCACTGTACTGGAGGGAGGGGGGGAAATGGTTCTACAGCAAGGGTTGCAAGGCAGGCTTCTCAGACTGGGGCCTCATGATCATTTCAGCCAGACCTCAGAAGGGTCTCTAACACCAACAGCAGTGGAGGTAAGGCAGAGTCAGCCAAAGGTCATCACTGAGCCCTGCCAAGCCCAGCGAAGACCCACTAGATGGCAAGTTACCCTGGCCGCAGACCTCAGCTGCTGAATGCCTGCAGGGCACTCAGCACCCACACTAAGAAAGATGGTATCCCAGAGACAGACGGAGGGGGCGGTGCTCCTGAGGACCCTGCTCTTGCCTTATGGACCTCGGAATCCCATAAATCCCTCCACTCCTCCTCCTCAGTCATTCATTTTTTCATGCTTGCATCACTGTCACTAAGCCGAGGGAAAGAAGGCTTTAAAAAGATTGGGAAGTTTTAACAAAAAGATGTTAAATACTTCTTAAATAGACTGTTTAAATTGTTGGGTCAAACTGAATTGTCAGTTGAACTGGATTTTTAGTATATTTTCCTCACCTACCCTTTGAAGTCGACCAGCTCATTTACCAATGAAATAGGAAACCTCATATTTCTCTGCTTCTCTCATTTGTAGTACGGGAGTGAAATTTTGTGACTGATTCCTACCACATGATGGCTGACAGTAGCTGAATAATTTGCCTTTTCTGGGATATGAATATTTTAATAGATGATTTTTAGAGGGCCAACTCTGTAAATCGAAGGACTTAATTTTAAAATTTAGAAGAGGAGTTGGCAAACTACCAAAGACCAAATCCGGCCCACTGTTTGTTTTTTTTAAATAAAGTTTTATTGGAACACAGCCATGCTCATTTGTTTACACATTATTTGTGGCTGTTTTCATGTAATGACAGCAGAATTGAGTATTTGCAACAGAGACCATATGGCCTGCAAAGCCAAAAGTGTTTATTACCTAGCTTTTTATAGAAAAGGTTTGCTGACCTCTGGTATAGAATGATATGGTTTTACTGAGCACCTTGACCAGTCCTCTGTTTAGACAGATGAAGTCACTGAGATCCAGAGAAGTTAAGTGACATGTCCAAGATCACATAAAAATTAAGGGGAGGGGTCAAGATAACAAAGCACGGAATTTTAAACATGGTGAAAAATGAGTAGGGAAATCTTTATAGAGCTGGGTTCCTTTGAATAGCTTCGTCTTAAATACTATCCCTGAGATTGAATGAGTATTATGAACTAATGTTACTAATAAACCCTAGAGGAAAATAAAAATAATCAATGAAAATTCCTCTCAGCCTGTGAAATCACCTGGGTTTATAAAAATGGAAAGACTCAGTTCACTCAGTGTGCCCTGACACCCCTGAGACCTGCATTTTGGGTCATTCATACGTTCTTATTATATATTAAGACATGAGTCCCAAAGGAGGGTCCAATGTGTCACGCTGCATAGTCTAGGGATTTGGAAAACCACCTGAAAACTAGGTTGCCGGAATCCCAAATGAAACTCCTCTTATCTGTTCCGAGGGGTCATCAGAGGAAAACAGGCTGCATATAGCAGTGTCCTTCCCGGTCGCTTGAAGAAACTGGGTCACCGAGGAACAGAACGTAGACTAGTCTCCCAGTTGCTGCCTCTGTCTCTCCTTCCTCAGCAGAGTCCTGTGCACATAATCTTTCCCCGAAACCTGACACCTCCTCTGCTCTCACATTTCGGTTCCTAACCTCACGTTCACGGTTCACCTCCTGCAGTGAGGAGCTGGCTCTGCCACTCCATCAACTCAGGAAGGCCTTTCCAGCCCTCACCTCATGTCACCCTCTGAGACATCTGACGTTTTTGCCGACACCCTCTGTGCTCCCTCCTCCGGTGCCTTATGCCTTGCTCATGTAACTCTCCTGACTCCCTGGAGACTCATCCATCATCTGTCCACCACCCTCGAGTGTGGACTTCAGGTCCTACTATCTAACCTCTTTTGGTCTCCCTGTATGTATTCACCGGGGAAATCTTATTTGTGGTCATAGCTTCCATTGCTAGCTAACTGGTCATGGCTTTAATTGTTAGGCGAATCTGTTTCCGGCCCATGTCTCTCTTCGAAACTATTGAGTTCATGTCCATTTGTCCACAGAACACCTCCACTGGATTTCCCTCAGTATGACTTTCTCAAACTCAGAAAGTCCAAAGCTGAAACCATAATCTTTCCCCCAAACCTGATATCTTCTCTGATATTCGAGGCTTACCACCACCTTCTCAAAACCCTTCAGGGGTGTCCTGGAGCCACGCAGAATAAAGTACCTGCACTCCAGCCAGCCTCCAGTCTGACTTGGCCTCTCCTCTCCCCACCGTTGCTGTTCCTTGCTTCCTCCTTCCTCTGTTCTTTTTCTCTCCTTTGCTCTACGTTGCAATCACCTTCCCTTTGTCAAGTCAATGAACATCTATTCAACTTCCAAGATTCAGTTCACGTCCTGCCTATTCTGCAGTCACCCAACAACTTCCTGGATGTGAGAAAACAGAGGCTAGGACCCTGACTTCCTCAGCTCTGCACCTTGGTGCACCCTGGAATTCATCACCCCGATGGAGCAACTTTGTGGCGGCCACCTGCCCTTTGCTGGGCAAGACTTTAGCTGGCTGCAGTTTGTTGTGGAATTTTCCAGTTCCCCCACCCAGCTGGGATTATCTTACTAGCTTCTCTATAATAGCTATGGGGCCAAGTGAGTCATAGTTCTTGGAGTAATTTAGTCAGAATGCTGTCAGTGAGACTTTGTCTAGAGAAAACAATGCAATGACTAGAATTCGGATAGTTTTGTTAGGGGCAGAGTACAGAGCTTTATTCAGCATTTAGTACGTGACTAAGCAGCAACACGGTGGGGCTAAAGAACGCAGACTCTGGAGTCAGGGTGCGTTTGAATTCCATCTCAGCTATTTACTAGCTCTGTGACTCTGGGAAAGTTTCTTAGCTTCTCAGGGCCTCAGTTTCCTCACCTGTAAAATGGAGAAGGCAATAACAGTACCCTGTAGATAGGACTGTGGTGAGGGATATATTTATATTTATATATGTATGTACACACATATGTTACTTAGAATTGTGCTTGCTATTTCATAAGTGTTAACCTGTTACTATTTTTGGCTTGTGAGATGACGAAAAGGCAGAGTGCAGTAGCCATGAAAAAGATCATTTCCAATGAGAGCACTGAGCAGCCTTCCTCTTTGACACCAGTAAAAACCACCCCTGAATTCTCAACGCTCCAATTAAACCATACACTGAATAACGAGTTTATGTATCTTATGTTTGTTTAGCCCATTATACTAGGCAAATAACTTTAACGAATATAAACTTACTTTTATATTAGGTAGCAGTAAAAACAAGAAAAGAATGAGCGGGCTTTTGAACATGCAGCTCTTTACTTTATGTGCAAAGGCTTTGATGAATGTCTCCTTACATAGTTAGAGCAAGCAATTACAGAAACTTCAAACATCAGCATGCCCTGTGAATGCGAACCACTGTACAGTTCAGTCTGTGTGATCTCCATGGCAGGCATCTGATTCTCACAACACCCAAACCCCAAGAAGTAGGATGTATAGCTATTATTGTCCTAATTTTATGTAGAAAAAAATAATCAATCAATCAATCACCAAGTCCTGTGTTTTCTGATTCCCTGTATGCTAATCCAGGAGCCTAGTCATGCAAAGAGACCAAGGAAGAGTCAGGAGGACAACAAGAAGTGAAAAGTAGTTTAACGAAGAAACTAGACTTGTTATATATTTGCCTGTCGTCAATGCTTTGTTGCTTGGTATTATTGTTTCTGTCCACCTCTCACCATTCGAGCACCACCAACTAGCCTGTTGCATGTTATCATGAGTTTGCCTGGATTGCTGTAGAAATCCCCTTAACTGATCTCCCTACAACTATTCTGATACCTTCTAATCTGTTCTCCAAATTGTTGCCAGAGTCATCGATTCAAAATACAAATGTGATCATGTCACTCCTTTCAGCTTAAATGCCTTCAATGGGTTACCACTGGTCTTGAGATAAAATTAAAATTCTTTAACAAAGCTCATGAGCCCCCGTATCTTCTGGCTCTACCTGCTTATGGTAGAGAGTGCAAGCCATTAATACCCATTCCTCTTCCTCCTGTGACATAGATGTTTTGCATTTCCCAGACTCCGTTGCTGTTAGGGGTGACCACGTGACCGAGTTTAGCTAATGGAATGTGAACAAAAGTGGCATTGTGCTACTCTTAGGCCTGACCCATAAAAACCTCTGATGTGCATTACTCGTGATCTTACCCGGTGACCGGGAGGGTGATACTCATGGTGCCTCTGAAAGCAACATGATGAAGATGACAGAGCAGCATACCAGCATGCGTCTCTGACAGTGGATTCCCCGGGACCTCCCCATCACCACCCCTAACCTGAAATTTCCTTGGGAAGTTACATGAGAGGGAAATACACATTTATTGTTTTGAGTCCTGATATGTTTGGGTTTATTGTGCCTGCAGACTGGTCTACCATAATTACGTTAAATCTGCCTCGCCGACCCCCCAATATTGCCCATGCTTCATCTTTCCACATCAGCTGAACAGGTCTTTCAGTTCCTCATTCTTGCCATGCTCCCTTCTGCCAGTGGCTCTTTGCACATACTATTAATTTTTCTATTAACACTTTCTGGCTAAATCCTGTTCATCATTCAGGTCTCATTAGCTCAGGTATTACTAGTTCATGGAAGCCATTTCGGAACTCAAGTCCCCTCTTATAGGCTCTTCTCTTTATGTATTTTCCTTCAGAGATCTTAGTGATTGTAACTTTATATTTTTGTGTGCTTATTTAATTATTTTATGTCCCTTTGCTAGAGTATAAACTCCTTGAGGACAGATAAGTGTCCGTTTTTGCTCATTCACTATCTACATAGTACCTTGACATAAAGACAATAATTTTTGTTAAATGAATAAATCAGACTATTAATTCATCCCATTAAAAAATTAAACATTTAAAAATACAACTTATAGCTGCAAGTTATGGTGTAAAAATACTTTATCTCAGTATAAAATGTTATTTTGCTCCTTTTTCATTGATCTTAAAGGTAAAGCTTTTAGCTTTCAGCACTGACAGCCTACCCAGAACTATCTTTCTGATTGATTCGGTCCTGTGGGGCCCAGTAGTACAAGACTTCCTGGCCACCAGAGCCACCAGTCAACTGGCTCTGCCATGCGGACTGCCAGCTTTAGTGGGGCCACAGGAGTACGTGGAGTCTGGACACACCTGAAGGCTTTGGAAGGGCTGTGAGGGGTATATAGTGGGTGGCACATGCCCTCAGGTATTAGAAAGGTAAAGTGAGAGTGCAAAAATCGCTCCCACCAGTGCCTCTCTTCCCAGAGAGAGCCCCAATAGGACCCTGCTCCTTTGGCAAATGCTTTAAGATTAGTAAATGAATCTGCTTTTCAAACTGTTGCTTTTTGAGCTGGGTCTTGGGGTGATTGAATCTGTGCACGAGCCCTGTAAGAGTGGAATCTCAGTTTCCAACAGCTTTTTGGGGCTTCTGGATATAAGCCCTATTGGTTGTCAAAGCCAGCCATTGTGGGGCCTTGTCTCTTTGTGCTAGTCTCAAGGGTTGGGGTGCCTAATGTGGGGCATGAACTCCATATTTGTGAGATCCCTCCCAACTGTGGGTCTCCATGCTGGAGGTGGGATTTTTGGCAAGACCATGTCTCTGCCTCTCCTACACCTCTTAATGTGGTCCTTTTATCCTTTGTTGAGGAGGAGTTGTTCAGCTGGCTTACAGATCTTTTCCACGGGGAAGTGTTCCATATGTGGCTGTAGTTTTCATGTGTCTGTGGGAGGACGTGAGTGTAGGATTGTCCTCTGCTACCATCTTGAACTCACCTCTAGCCATTTTGTTTTTTGCTGACACTAGTTGTTAACACTAATTTGAAAAGATACGTTCACTGCAGCACTATTTACAATGGCCAATATACGAAAGCAACCTAAGTGTCCATCAATAAATGAGTATATAAAGAAGATATATATACGTATATATATATATACGTATATATACGTATATATATACGTATATATGTATGTATACACACACACACACACACACACAGAGAATGGAATATTATGCAGCAATAAAAAGGATAAAATCTTGCCTTTTGCAACAACGTGGATGGACCTAGAGGGCATTATGCTAAATGAAGTAAGTCAGACAGAGAAAGACAAATACCATATGGTTTTACTTATATGTGGAATCTAAAAAAACAAAACAAATGAACAAACAAAACAAAACTAAAGCAGACTCATAGAAACAGAGACCAAAGGGATGGTTACCAGAGGGAAGTGGGTGGAGGGAGGGGTGAAACAGGTGAAGGGGACTATAGCCAATAATATTGTGATACATGTGCACGGTGACAGATGGCTACTAGACTTAGTAGGGTGGTCACATTGTAAGGAATAAAAATGTACATCTGAAACTAATATAATGAATATAATATTGTATACCAACTATACTTAAATTTACATAAATGAAAATAAGTACTGACATGTTTTAAGACCACACAGCTTGATGTACCAGCTCCTGGTATGCCAGCCCCATGCCCAGCTGTCCTGGTTCAGCTTATTATTGACCTTTGTCATCTTGCTGTCCCTGATAATTGCTAACCACAAACAATTCCTGGATTGTTTCGTACTGAAAAACTTTCTGGTTGGAGGAAAAAAAAGTACTAGAGAATGAAATATACAAGGAATAAGTTATATTTTGCATATAACTTTGTGTGGTGAAGAGAAATAAGTATGAGCTTGATAAAATAGATCTGGGGGCTTTATTTCTAGTTAGGGTAGGGTACTCACATATGTCCCATGCAATATTTGGGACATATTTATTCTAAAAATTATTTCTGATTTATCTGAAATCCAGAATTAGCTGGGTATTCCCCATTTTTATTTGTGAAATCTGGCAGCCCTAGATCTAGTTCTGCCACTTGCCAGATTCTTCACCTTAGACAGGAATTTTACCTTGAGTCAATTAAAAGTCATGTAATATTTGAAATGCTTAGCATAGGCTCAGTGCTGAGACTTAGTGATCCAAAACTATTTCATCTCATTGTTAATATGTGTGATAACAAAAGCGACTCTTTATTGCAATAAGATTCCATTCTTTGCAATAATGAGAGCTGCCATTTATTGGGTAGCCCCCCACCCTCCCGTAGACGCAGTACTGTTTTAAGCCCTTCGCATGTATTATTCCATTCATTTCTTCCAGGGATCCCATGAAATAGGGATGACATTCCCTCCACTTTACACACGAAACACAGAATTTGGATTACCACCCTTCAATCGTGGTGGCGATGCAGTCAGACCCAGCTGACTCCAGGGCCTGCGTTCCTCACCACCACGCCACCATTTCTGCGTGTTACAAATGAGGCTGGGTCCATTTATGGATGGGAGTTTGGTGTTTTTTTCCAGATTTAACAGGACTGCTTTCCCTTAGCCCCTCTCTTACCCTGGGGAATTGGTTCTGCTGCCCACCTGGTAAATCAACCATCCATTTTGCACCCGTAGCTGATTTTATAGAAATCTAAATACACTTTACTAGATTTACATGTTAACACTAAAAGAAAAAAAGTCCCCTGTTTGCCTTTTAGTTGGGGCAACCCTTTGGTTTTACAGGCTTGTTTGAGTAAGTAATTATTCTGGTAATGCCGAGGCCTTCTTTATTGAGTCATAAATGCATCCTGGACAACTCAGAATAACAAGCAGGCCCTGTCCTTTGAGCCTAGCAGGCAAACACTGCTTAGCTAGATGTGACTTGGCTTGCCTGCCCCTGCAGGTTTCTCTTTTTCTCTGGAAACCTCCTATGAAACCATGGGAAGGGGGGGACAGAGGATCAGATAATTGGGATCTTTAAGACGGTTATTATGAAAAATGTTCTGGAACCAATTCAAATACCAATCAGAAACCACATTGTTCAACTAAATCACTTTCAGATGCCACATAAGATACAAAATGCAATTATTTCCAGTTTAAAAATATAATGTTCCTTTAAAAAAACACAGTATTTTATTTTATTATTTAAAAAAAAAAAGCCTGCCTTGGCTGGAATTCAAGCCCATCACAGATGATGTACAGACAGGCTTTTGTGCAGTTCCCCTTGGAGCCTACAGACCTCACTATAATGTATTTAAAAGTTCCTTAAAATGGATGTGACGGCTGTTTTCTTTGTGTATTACAGAAATATACAGAGTTCAGAGGCTCCATGGCTACACTTTGGGCATGTATGTCATTAAAGGAATGAAAAAAAGATGATGGCCAAATGCTGTATTAAAATCCCATTAGAAACGCTGGGAGGAATTTATGGTCCCAATCTCTTTTATCTGACAGGCGTCAGTTTGGTGAAACAGTTTTGCTTCTTGCCATTTTCTCCTTTTCTTTTATTCCTCTCTCTCTCTCTCCTTCTTCTCTCTCTCTATCTCTTTCTGCCCCCTCCCCTCCCGTCTCTTACTCTCCTCTCCCCTCCTCTTCCTTTCCCTTCCTTTCCCCTATTTTATTTCTTCCAGTTCCCTACTTGGCCACAGATGTCTGGGTGTCATCTTTACCACTGGAAGGGAAATATTATCAGGTTTCTGTCAATATTTGCTTTTCTTTACTGTCTCCTGCAGCAGACAGCCTTGGGGGGCGGTCATTCATCCTTTTCCCAAATAGACTCTTCTCTCTAGCTGAGGACTCATGAAACACAGGACTGTTCCTCTGAGCAGTCATCACAGTGAGGAGGAGCAGGGGGTTAATGCACCACGTGACCTCAGGAGCGATGTTTATTACGGCCGCTCCCCTGTGATCCATCAGACTCTGAACATGAATTTTAATGGACTCAGAACCGCTTCTCCAGCCTGTGGGCCCGAGGTCACTGGCTTTCAGAGCAAATCTTCCACAAACTGACATGGAACCCAAAGAATGTGTTTGCTCTGTCAAGAGAGGTGTGGATTTTCCGCCCCCTTCAGATCTGTAGGGCATGCTGTCACCCTCTATGGAATGGGAGGGAAATGCCAATCCATGACCTCATGGAGTATAGAGTTACTTATGGATTAACATGGAAAATTCAGCTCATAGAAAGCTCCTATAAGGTCTGACAGTGGGAGCAGCAGGAGTCAGAAGGTCTGGTTCTGCTCCAGCTTTGCCACTTATAAGCCAGGTGGCCATGGGCAAGTGGCAAGTGGTTTTATCTTGCATGTACTTCTCTGTTAAAAAAGAAAAAAGGCTGTCTCTGAAATGCTCTGATGTGAAACCAACCCAATGGGAGGCAGAGGGGGCAATAAATATTACTATGAAATATTGTAACCAAAGATATACAACAGGTCTTTTGCAAGGAGTTTAGTAAGAGAGAAGGATAAACACATCCATACTTCATGAAACTCAGAATCGCTGATTACACATAAATTCACTTACCTAATGCCATGTTCATCTCTGTCTACAGTTTAAAAGCTACCTGAGGACAATGACAAAGCCACTCATCTCTCTTATCCTCACTTCTGTGCTTGTCTGTGGTATGTGGAAATAAAGATCTAAAAGTTAGGTAAGACTCACAGTGAGGAAGTAGAGGAGGAGGAGAAACCCAAAAGATCAGAAGAAAACCTATGTTTTCCAACAAACAAACGCGAGCACGCTGTCACAGAAATCAAGGCAGGAAACCATCTGAGGAAGAACAAGTGGCCACGGGGCTTGAACATCCCAGGTGGGTAAAAAGAGAGACAGAACGGAAGGCCCCTCTACTGGGCAGGTGAGTGGTCAGTCAACAGAGAGGAGAGCAGTTGGTCTATTGTCACTTCACCTTCCAATGTGTATCCAAGGAAGTTAAAGCTCTTTACTTGCCTATGATCTCCAGAAAATAGGAAGACAGCATGGTCATTTAAGGTTGAAGAAACACAATTTGGAAGAATTTTTTTACTAAACGTGACATGGGAATAGAAGATCAGTGCCACATCTGTACTCCTGACCTTTTAGTTCCCATGCCCTCTAGACTACAGTGTACACTCTACTTCTTACTAACGTGAGATGGACTAGTTAGTGGAAAGGGGGAAAAAAGTCGGGGAGACAGCATAATGCACTTCAAAGCCCATGACATCAATGGATCGATGAGCATACCACCACAGGCTTGCTCTTTACTTGAATCAAACCACAGAAAGAATTTGCACTACTTTGGTAGTAAAGAATTGTGAAAATGGAGGAGCATTGCAATCAGTAGTAGGCAAGAAATGGAAAATGTGAACATTTGATGATCAGTATGTTCAAATGACAATCTCAGCAGAGCATACGTTATCTACAAGGACTGGCTTACATAAAGCTTGCATGCTGGGATTTAAATTATATACCCAGCTCCAAAACAGAATCGGAAAGTGGTTTTCTTAGCAGCAGCAGCAGCATTGAGATAATTTAATGTCAGTTTTAAAGAACAGCAAAGTGCATTCTGAGGGGGAAAAAAAAAAAGGAAACACCCAAAGAGTAAGGAAATCATGAGCCAAAAAGAGTATGGATTTCTTTAGGAAAAATTAGATTAATTTTTGGATAATACATTTATAATATTACTGAGAAAAGAAAAAGTGGATGTCATTTATTGGAGTTTTATAGACTATTTGGTGCGGAAATGGCAAGATTATATTTTTAATTTGATAGTCTCAATTGGCATAGGTTAAGTTCCAAAGGGTACTTGTAGAAGAACCAAGAAAAGAAAAAGTCAAGGTGTTGGAGTTTGAGAAGCAGTATAGTTTACATCTCTTTCTTATAAATATTTTTATTGCTTCTCTGAAAAAAAAAGAACATGGAGCATTAACGAAATTGGCACTTACATAGACAGTGTTAGTGAACACTAAAAAAATTACAGAATGAAGAGACAAAATTATTTCTCTCCTTGCTCTGGGTTCTGTATAAGGTCAGAGGGAAAGAAATACTCATTAATTTATTCATTACGCATTTATTTGTCCATGATTACACTGATCCGATAATAAATGCAGCAGGAACTTGCATTTTATGAAGTTTTCTGCCCCTTAATTTCCTTATGTGTAAAATGGAGATTACAACAGCTAATTCTGAGGGTTATTTTGAGCATTAACTGTGATGATTTTGTAAACCAGCTCAGCGCTTGACGTATGGAAGTGATATCAGTAAAATCCAGCACCTCCTGTGTGTAGGCACTCTAAGGTGGGTTTTGTTTTTTTTTTTGTATACGTTAATGAATTTGATACTCACAACAACCTGTGGTGGATGCAGACATAGTAATCCCATTTTATGGATGAAGAAACTGTAGTTTAAAGACTTTAAGTAACTTGCCTGAGATTGTAAACAGCCTAGCTGAAAGTCAAACCCAGACAGTCTGACTGCATGGCTCATACCTGGCAGCTATTATGGTTATTACTACAACTACTGGCTGAGATGAAATTGCGGCAACGGGAATTTAAATTTAGACATCAGGTTCTTGACGATAGAGATTATAAAAAAATGGAATGGAAAATTTTGAAGTATGAAAATCCCTGGAGGTTTGGAGGCACGTCCAGACTGTCAGCTGAGGTCCTACTATCCCTTGCAGACTGAGATCTGAGTTGGTTCATAATAAAATTCCAACGTGGTACTTGTGCAAGTTCAGGATTATCTCTACAATTTCTGTGAATTTCTAACGGGCTCCTTCCTCCTGGTTCACTCTACCTTGCTTTGAGGCATCCTGCCTCATTCAAATACAAAGTTCACTTTCCCCTCAAATGTCATCAGGTTAGCGGTTTTACTGAAGATCTGAGAGGACTCTGGGAGGAGTCACATCTCATACAATACACCTGACTTCCTGGCTTCCGCTCCAGTCCTCCTTCTACACAACCGCATTTTGGCAAGCGTGCCATTTCCAACCACCTGGTCCATGGAGGAACCAGGACTCCAGGCAGGATCTTGTCGGCAGAAAGGCTGAGCAAGCCAGTGCCAGTGAGGACAGAAACCTCTTCTTACCCATCCAGCGATTCTGCTTAAGCCGTGCATTTTCCCTCCATGAAGAAAAGTAAAACAGGGATTGTTAGAGCTAATGTAAACCAAGCCACCAGGTAAACTGCTCTTGAAAATGCAAAAGACGCAAACGGAAAACATTAAAAGTTAGGAGTGTTTCTAAAACATCCATTTGCATGGGGTATAGCAAAACTATTCCTTGCTGTCTGACTTCTGGCTCGGTTGGGCCAATGGCAAACCCCTGCCGAAGACTGGAAAGAGAGAAGAGAATGAGGTCAGGGTGCTTATGACCTCAGCTCCCTCCCTCCCGGGTCATCTGCAGCTGGTCCGGTTGCTCCATCAAAGGTCAGCGCTCCTCCTGAGGCAGCTGCTCTACACAACTGTCCCCTTCCCTCCTAATGCCCAAGCCCTGCACTTATCCTTGAGGCCTGGAGGCAGGTACCAGCTGTACCGCCCCAACTACAGGTTACTACAGTGCACCGTGCAAGCCCCTTCCATCCCACCCATAGCACATGTTACGGCTTGAATCATGTCCCCCGAAAAAATGTTGCAGTCCTAACCTTCAGTGCTTACGAATGGGACCTTATTTGGAAATAGGATCTTTGCAAATGATCCAGTTGACATGAGATCATTAGAGTGGCTTAATCCAGTATGACCATGTCCTCAGAAAAAGGAGGAATCTGGATACCGAGACATACATACAGAGAGAATGGAGGTAGAGATTGGGGGGGGTGCATCTATGAGTCAAGGGACACCAGAGATGGCCATGAACCACCAGCAGCTTGGAGAAGAGCATGGAACAGATTCTCCCTCACAGGTTTCGGAAGAGACAAAGCATGCTAACACCCTGCTTTTGGATTTCTGGCTTCCAGAACTGTGAGACAATCCATTTCCTCTGTTTAAGCCACCTAGTTTGTTGTCCAGCAGACCTAGGGAGCTAATACACCATGTAAAGAATCTGTTGCTTAAGCATTCCTAGAGTTGTCTTCATTTGAGTATGCCACCTGATAACTATTGGGACCCTGACTGATACAAATGCTACTATATAAAGGCATAAATTATTGGAATAATGTCAAACTAGAAGAAGTTGAGCAGGTATAGATGGTTAAGAGCTACTCATGAGCTTTGTCTGAAAACCTCTCATGTAAGACAGACAAGGCACCAAACTGGAAGCCCACTTTTGTATGACATAGTTGTAGGACAGAGCTAATTAATGCATTCCGTTTCAGCTAGCAATGATTGATTTCCATCACCAAATGTGCATTGGCTCTTGAGGACGCTTAGGGGAAAACAAAAAATCTGTGACATGCTACAAAGAGAAATAAAACAGGGGACAAAGAGCTCTGGAGTAGGGGCTCTCAGATAAGGTGACATTGAACAAAGATGGAAATGGAGTGAAGCACTGAGCCATGTAGAAATATAAAGGAAAGTGCCCGGGGCAGAAGACTGGATTGTGCTTGGTATGTTTCAGAAACAGACTGGAAGCCAGCATAGCATGGCTGAGGCTAACTGAGGCAGAACAGGTGAAAACAAGATACAAGAAGTTACCTTAGTTTCCTTTTCTATCCAATTGGGATATTTTAACTTCCTCTACTGGATTGTTGGGAGTGCTTCAAGTTTAAGGGCAGTGTTTGCAAAGTGACTAATAGAATGTTTCTCATGTAGCAAGTTCTGATGGTACCAGTGTGGTACCAGTGTGGAGGGTCCCAGACTGTTTCCACATTTACTCCAGACCTCCTTTCCATTCTTATAAGAGTCCCTGCAAAAACTCATATTATTCAAAAAGACTACAAAATATTTTCTTTCAAGTCACAGCCTGATTTCCAATCAAATGAATTTTCTTGGCTCTGTTCGAGGTGATTTTCTGTTCGAGGCCCCAAATTAGTCTCCAGCCTTTCCTGTTGATTCCATTTTGGTTGGTGTGGCCAGGAATCCTTTCCCTAACCTTCCATTAGTTTTCTGGATCCATGTTTTGGCTCGGGCAGTCTTAACCACCATAACAAAAAGAACTCTTAGAGATTTTTAAGGAAGTTTTTCACTTATAGAAAGTAATAAAAGTATTAATTTCCTTTTCAGATTATTTAAATGGATCATAAAACAGCCTCATTTACTAAATTCACCTTTCCTTGTGTCCCAGATAATCAAGAGAGGGTGTATGGTCTGGTGCAGCAAAGCATTTACACACACTGGTGGTCTGAAAGGTTTAATGTCTCTTCCTGGAGTGATTAATTTAAAGCAAGGCAAGACTGGCCCAACATTATTATTTCATTTTAAGTGCAGCTGGAAATCCAGAGTAGGAGCCCTTGTTTAACTCTGTCGAAGAAACAGAAATGCATGTTCATAATTCTTTCCTATTATTAGAACAGTTCTGCAACTGCTCCTTGCCCGCAAAAGACAGAGCTCGTAATGTCACCTTGAACAGGAGACAGGACGTGGCGGGATCCTTTGTGCCTATTGGGCTCAGGATGAAGAGCAAATGGGCTTTCGTGAAGCATGAAGCTCTTACAACTGGAGGAATTAAACAAAAACCGAGAATTTATTTAGAAAGATAAATCCCCCCCCCCAAAAAAAAATAAATTTAAAAATTAGACCAGTCCTACAAATATCCCAAAATCAAGAAAAATAACATTTTTATTAATTGAGCTCCTGACGTATCGCTAGGCTTACTTCCTACATTTTTCACTGTAGGCTCTTTGAGCCTCTTCATATTAAAGTGATTTTGTAATATTTTCTACAAAGAGAACTGCAAGGTCTCTCATCTCTACCATCGTTGACTGAATTTGTTTTTTGATTTTTCATTGTTTAGGTGAATATGGTTGTAGCTGAATACACAGACATATTCACTGCTTTACCACTGCTTCCAGTCAGCACTCCATCAACACAGGGATCCTGATCATTCTAGTACCATGTGTTTATCAGTGTACGTACCGCATTATATTCTTGTCAGGAGAGAACGCCCAACTTGACCAGGCATCTATGAAAACCAAACCATGGATGAGAAACTGAAAGCTTAGACCACCGAGGACTGGAAGAATTTCCCTCAGACTGGTTTCTGACTTCATACATTGCACACTTCCTCTCTCTTCCACGCGTCATGCAGTCCCCACACTGGGGCCACAGGACACATTCCCATATGACCTCTAGCCCTGCATCTCTGTGCTATGACAGTGGGAAGAAACACAAGGGGCAGTAAGAGTTGGCCTAAGGGCCATTTCGACACCAGCCTGGCTAGCAATAACTTTGTACAAACCCCATAATTATAGTCCACTAAACCCAAATTAAATCTATCCCTAATACAATTTCCCCTTGGCAGGATCTCCCAAATACCCATTGTCTCTCCAACACCACCTCACTGGAGGGGAAGTGTATGGGACGAAAAGTCAGAATGGAAGGAGACAGTGACCTTAAACGATTGTAGTTAAAATCTCTTACTTTTGCGAATGGTACATAAACATATGTGGCCTCTCATGACCCTGGGTGGAGCCTGGGCAGCTGAACAAGCCACCTAGAGGCGTAAATGGCAGGAACATCACTGGAAATCTTCCTCCCGGGTGAAATGTAAGAACAGGGTTTTACTCTCACCCTGACCTTACAGGAGCACTAGGAAGAGCTAAGTCTACTCAAAACTAGTTCTTGGAAATTTAGTCGGTAATACAGTTGACCCTTGAACGACGCAGGTTTGAACTGTGCGGGTCCACTTCTACGCGGATAGTTTTCAATAAATACTTTAAATGTATTTTCTCTTCCTTATGATTTTCTTAATAACATTTGCTTCTCTCTAGCTTATTTTATTGTAACAACACAGTATGTGATACATGTAACATACAAAATATGTGTTACTTGACTGTTATCAGTAAAGCTTCTGCTCAACAGTAGGTTATTAGTTAAGATTTTGGAGGGGTCAAAGTTATAAGTGGATTTTTGATTGCATGGAGTGTCAGTGCTCCTAACCCCACATTGTTCAAGGGTCAATGATATGAAATCAGACACTATCCATAACTTTGTTCCGGTGGTTTATTCAGAAAACTCAATACGTGGCATTTCAAATGTGGTTTTGGGGAAGTAATAATAAATGACTGAATTAAAATAATGGTAGGAAAGGTAAAATTAATTTGCTTTGTATCTATCCAACTAATGATAGAATTCCTTTCCATGTAGATTGGATAATATACTCCTAAGGTTTTAATTTTGATTTTTCCCACTTTTCCCCAGGTTTCACCGTTTTTCTTTACATCTTTTTCTCTTCTTATTTTTCTTTCATCTTCATTGTTCCCTGTTCCCTTCTCAGGCTGTATGGTTTCTTAGCAATGGTTTTGGTTTAGAAACACATTCTGTTCACATTCAGTTTTTGGTTTTACGTTAATGATCGTCTGAAACACTTGGGGTAAGGAAGAGCTAGGCAGGTAGACTCGGTACTGAGACTGGGTTGTGCTTCATGCAGAGAGTAAGCAGTGTCTTAGCCCAGGTGCTATAACAAAATACCATCGCAGCCTGGGGCCTGACACAGCAAACATGGATTTCTCACGGTTCTGGAGGCTGGGAAGTCTGAGATCAGGCTGCCAGTATGATTGGGTTCTGCTGAAAACTCTCTTTCTGTCTTTTAAGTGATTTCTTCCATGTTGTATCCGAGAGAGAGAGAGAGAGAGAGAGAGAGAGAGAGAGAGAGAGAAGAAGAAGGAGGAGGAGGAGGAGGCGGAGGAGGAGGACGAGGAGGAGGAGGAGGAGGAGGAGGAGGAGGAGGAGGGAGGGAAGGAAGGAGGGAGAGAGAAAGAGAAAAAGAGAGAGAGAGAGAGGGAGAGAGAGAGAGAGAGAATCTCTCTTATGTTTCTTCTTATAAGGGCACTAATAACAGGCATCATAAGTGCTACTCTCCTAACTTAATTACTTCCCAAAGGCCATCCTAATTACCTGAATACCATCACACTGGGGGTTAGGGTTTCAACATATGACTTTTGGGGGGGACATAAACATTCAATCCATAGCAGACAGGCAGGCAATGCAGGGGCACACACACACCCCACATGCATCCCATCAACTCCCAAATCTTTGTGTCAGAGCTGGGTCTAAGTCTCTTCCTTCCGTGAGTATCCTTTCGACTACTTTCTGTGTTTATCTTTCTCATTCTGTTCTGCCTGTGATGTATATTTTAACCTGATTCCATTTAGATTGGATGTTAGGACCTTGCTGCTAGGTGTCGTCTTTTGTTGGTTACTGGCATTTGGTTGAACACATAGGAAGCTCAAGGTTAACTCACTCACTTGGAAATACTGGAAGCTCTTCTTGACATAGTGTAACCTATGGAATCTATAGTTTTTTGCCATTTTCAGAAATTAACCTCCAGGTAGGCCAGGAGGGAAACAGCCTACTTTGATTTTTTTTCCCCTTTTTAAAAATTTTTAGTGAGGGCCTCCAGGTGGGATGAAGAAGAACAAGACTTATTTCCTGTAAGAACGACAAATATCGTAATGCTTACCCTGCCTGCTTGACTTCTCTCAGTTATGTAAGGAATGTAAGTTTCACAAGATGGAGCATATTCCGGACCAGGGACTTTCTTTGTTTCTCTCATGCCCCTTAAGGGAATTTTGATGGACTACAGTTTCTCTTTGCATATTTTAAAGTTTATAACTAAAATGTTTAATCATAAATTTATGCAGTTTCAAAGGATATAATTCCTGGCTCATTTAAACTGAAATTTTAAAGTGAAACTGACACCTTACTTTTAAATGTATCTATCGCAATATATCCACATCCATCTATTTTTAAAGCTATACAAATATCTTCCTTACCAATTAGAGATTTTTAATTTTTCTCTTTTCTCCTTGAAATTGTATTTTTATTCCACTTCCCCCGCAGAATTTTATACCAATGTAATATATTTTTATATTTAAATATCTTTCATTGATTACCCTCACACAGGAGGCCCTGCTAATTATGAAATGTCCTAAACTATCTCTTACAATGAGAGAAGAAAATAGAAGAGAGATCTCTCAAACAAAATGCACTAGGTTCATTTATATTGACAAAAGTCACTCAAATAATTCCCGGAATCAGTTCATGATTTACTTCAGAAAGCTCACACAGAGGAGCGTGCTCAATAATTCTAGTTATTTTAATTTATATATTGCAAACTATTTCTTCAATGTATAAATTTATTTTGCTTATTGATATTTATTATTCATTTTATATGTAGTAAATAAAATGTATAAGTAAATAAAAATATCATTTATTTATATTTAAATATTGATTACCATTTTTTCTCTAAAGAGATTTATCGCATATGGAAATCAGTAAGTGTCTTTTACAAAAAAGATTAAAGATCTCATATTTGTAAAGGCACACATGAAACATTTTACAGCAATGACAAGGAGAGTGAGAATATAAATAACACCCAACTAAGAGCGATATTTAAATAAGACTTTATAAAACAGACGGGAAACGGTGTAAAATATACTGTCAAAAGTCAGTTTTATACACCTCATAATTGAATATAAAACTGGCAAGCATAAGCTTATTTACTGATATTTAAAAAAACAAATAAAACACCATGCATAGATTTATTTAAGGCTTTTAATATTATTAAATTGAGAGGGAGTCTACACCAAAGGAAATTATAAATTTTTAGTTTTCCTCAACGTATTTTCGATTTATATTTATTTCAATTTAGCAAATGAACCCTGCTATTAACACAAGCGAGTCAGACTTTTTATTCTATATGTCAGTAAAGTGAAAACTGGCAAGATCTTACTGTAAACCAGCTATTTGTTTTCAATTCTTTGGCATGAGATCTTACATGTTTTCAGCCCAGTTTTAACTTCCTCTTGGGCAACCCGTAGCAAAAGTCTGAAACCCGGAGAGAACAACTGTCCTTGGCGCTGTGGGCAACGAGGACTTCCCTCCACGTGTGGTGTGTGATGTCCCATCTGGGTTTTAGTAAAACCTGGAAACATCCTTCAGCCTCAGGTCAACAGCTGACTTGCCTAAGTGAAGCGGGTGATGTCAGAGCCTGGTTCAATGCTTGGAAGTATATGAGGGGAAAGGAGAGGGAGAAGAAAACAGAGGAGAGGAGAGAGGTGGGAGATAAAGAAAGAAGGGGGTAGGGAGAAACAAGATGTTCAGGGAAAGGCAAAAGAGAGCCAGCCATGTGTGACTGCAAAGGACAAGGTATGCCACCCCTCTCCGTGCTGGTGTCATCGTTACCTCACTCTATTTAGGGAACTTTCCAAAACACAGAGACACTTTGCGGGTCTGGCTCTCAGGACTTAGGCAACCGATTGTGTGGGGAGTAGCCTGGAAATTTCACAAGAGAGCAGAGTACTCGAGAGATTGACAGTTTGAGCAAGGGACCAAAGGTTTTGAGCAGTGGGGCTCATTTTCAGAAAGCCTTCCAAATTGTGAAGACTTTTCCTCCCTGTTAGGGCATTTAAGACATGGGAAAATAGTAATCCGAGGCACTTATAAGCAGCTTTCTTCTGTGTTCACAATGTTTCACGAATGGCAGTCCTCTCCAAACCCATGAGAACAAAGTAGGCAACCAGGATGGTTATCCCCAAATCACGGATAAAAGAAGAGAGAAGCACAGAAACACGTGGTGATTTGTGGGGCTTGCCCAAAAGAGAAAGATGCATGGTTGGACCACAGGAGCTCTTACTGCCTTGAAATCGACAAAGTACGTAAGTAGCATTGCTGTGTGTATGGGGGGGAATGAAGGAGGAGAGATGAGCAGTAGCCAGGTGGACTGGGAATAAATCTTAATGGTTATTTGAGATTCTGAGTGCTCCAGATATATTTATCAAGCCAGTCAGAAGACCTAAAAGCCACACAGACCTAGATGAGGGAAGTCTGGGACAAACAGAAGCTAATACAGTCTGTTGCTATTGAAACATAATAACTAATAGCAGCTCTCTTATTTTAATGTTTGTTTAATTAACAGGAGGCTATACAGATAATCCAAATACTGGTGAGCCATCCAGAGTAACCAGGAGACACTTAATATTTATTTGGAGGTTAAAGTCTGGAAGCAAAACCCCATGTCTGCCAACGTTTTATAAATCACTGCTTTGGCTGCTGAGACAAACTCAGAACAGGGGAGTCGGAGAAACCTGGTCATCGCACCAAAGCTTTGGCTTCACAACGGTACCTGGGACTTATCAGGCCCGGAAGTCAAGGAGTTGGCATGTGTTTCCATTATAGTGAAACTTATCTGGACTTAAAAGGCATTACATATCTACTGACTTCTTTCCTTTCCCTCAGTTGTACAAAGATGTTTTTCACTGAATAGTGATTGTAACTGAAACCATTCACCTCTGCATCGATCACCTGGAGATCTGCTGTCCACCTTCTGGGGATTCCCAAATGCAGACCTTCCCTGAAAAGTCTTAAAGGCAAGATGTGTACACCTATACGACTCCATGAGCCCAAGATGTCCTGCTTGGAGGACTTTGGGCCTCAACCACCGGGTTTGGGTCTCTCCATGGTTCAGTTACCCAGACAGCAGCCAGAACTTTCTGCCTTGGGAATAAAGTCATCTTTACACAAGTTAGAAAAAAATAAAAATTCAAATTATGTACCCAGAATTCACTCTGGTGATACGCATCTCTTTTCCATCATAATTTAAGGAGCTGAACCTTGACACACAAAGCACAGTCTGAGGACGACTGGCTAGTCATCGGTGAAGGGTTTAGAGAACGAATGAGCAGAACAAGACGGGCCTGGTAGTCGCCACCTAGATTTCACTGGAAGGAACACCAGTACTGTTATCAGCTTCCATAGCAATTCAATCAAGATGGTGTTTCCAGAAGGAGTGAGTGTGCAGCCATAGTGAATTTACAACGGAGGGTTCCAAAAGTGACATGTGTTTCTCCTCACTTATTCCACTCATAATTCCAATTAGGAACACACTGATTAACCCCAGAACACAGTTTCTAGAAGAATCTTACTTCTATTATGCTGACTCATTTCATGAACTCTGAGGAAAAAAAAGGAGAAGCTTATAATTCATTATGGCAAATTATGCAAGGCTCAACCTCTGACAGTCTGTATGTATAAAAAGAAAGGAGACTGACCATTGTAACATCCCCTCTGGAAGGATGGGGGAGCTGTGAATTCAGAGGCTGAATAAACCAGCTACTTAAGGACTGCCTTGTTGACACAGTTCGTTCAAGTCGGAGAAAATGCTGAAAGTCTGGCTGACTTTTGCCAGCCTGTTAAAGTCCTTACTATAAAAGCATTTAAGAAGAAAGGAGTGGCTACAATTCTTTGATTCATCGAGTACATACATCGAAATGTGATAAAACACAGTGGTATTATTAAAAAAAACAAGAGAAAATAGAATGAATGAGAAAACAAGTTTCCCCAAAGGTAAGTCGTGTCACGATGTTTATCTATCTGGAACCATCTGTCCTTACTCAGGCCATCCCAGCACTGCTCGAACCAAGCTACCTCACTGAAATCTTCACTTCCTCTATGCACCTTGCCACTTCCTTACAGCTACCGCAATGATTAAGAAAACAAACTGGATCATGTTACTCCTGCTTATTTAAAACTCGTAAAAAATAAAAATTAAAAATAAAACTCGTCAAAGTTCCCATTGCATTTTGAATAAAACCCAGATTCCTCTGAGATCTCATTTTTCATCTTTCTCAACCATTATTCTCCAACATCACTGACCAACTTCCTGGACCTATAAAACTTTCCTGCCTCGGTGCCGTTGTGCTTCTTAGGCCCAATGCCTGGAGTTCTCTTTCCGCCAAACTGGACCAGGCTATTATTTCCTCCCAGCAATCAAGACTCCGTCCTTTCTAGGCATCTCAGCAAAAGTAGCCTGTAGGTTATTCTTTATTACATGCTCTGGTTTCATTTTCTTCTTAAGTCACTCATTATCTGAAATTCCTTCATTTGTGTACATGCTACATGCTTTTCTTCCCCACTAAAATGAAGCCCCAAAGATCAGGAAGTTATTTGTCCTGTTCATGGTACTGGCAACATTCTGCCATACAAAAAGACTTTGTGCGATCTTCCAAATCTAGATTCCAAATGACTTGCACTCTTTTGGGGGTAGGTTTGTGATCAAGACTGTATGGAGTCAAGGGTATAGCAGAAACCAGGTAGAACCAGGGAAGGCCAAGGGTGAGCCGAGAAGGTTATGGGCCGTATGCTGTTGTAGAAAGAGCATGCACTTGTAATCAGACGTGGGCTCAGGGCTCAGCCTGCCACTTCTTAGCCCTGCGACCTTTGGCAAGGTGCTTATAACTTTAGTGAGCCTTACGTTTTTCACTTGTAAGGAAGAGAGAGCAAACAGCATTTACAAATAACTATTTTACAGAGTTGTAAAGATTAAATGACATAATCTATGTAAAGTGACTACGTAGGTCTATACCTTGCACCTATCGGCTCTCAATAAGTGGTAAGTTACAGTGACAGACATTACTTGTTACCTCCTAAGAGCTGCACTTCCTTCTTCCTTGGTAACAGAGCCCTGATTTGGTTCAGGGTGGTAATGCTGAGGCCCCGATGATGAATCATGTTTGATCTAAGATCATCATAACGAACTTGCTTCCTACTTTCCCAGCCTCTTTTGCAACTGCAGGTGGTCCTGTGACGGAATTTTGGATGATGAAACTAAGGGGAAGTTACCTCTGTGTGTGTGTGTGTGTGTGTGTGTGTGTGTGTGTGTGTGTGTGTAGAGGAAAAGCTTCTAGGAACGTTCTACTTTTCTGCTACAAGGACAGACATCAGTGGCGTTCTATTAACCTCTTCTTCCGGCCATGGATGTTGAAGTGATGATTTATGATGAAGCAACCATCCTACAGCTTTGAGAAGCGCCTTGACAATGTTGAGCCACTGACGCAATGCCAGACACCATTTACCTGCAGGCATTTTGCTATATGAAAACAACCATCCCTTAGGTACTTAAGCTGCTGTTAGGTTTTCTACCACTGAGAGCATTCCTAACTGACGTGGACGTGTATGTGTCTGTGTGTACAGACGTGTGTGTGGACAAGGGAGAATTGAAAAGCGATGGTGGTGAGATATGTTACTTGTATCCAGAGTTAACTGGTTCAGTGTCACCTGGGTATTTACCAAGTGAAGGCAGGGATGGATTGCCAGTTTAATTAAGGTCACACTTTAAGCATGGTAGAGGTTAAGCGTCTGAATTTTTAAATTTCATTAATTTTTATGCTCAGGATACCAGTTTCCCCCAAAACACTGACTCTGTTTTATTGTGGAAAACAATAGCATGTGTATTTGTCTAAAGCCAAGTCTAAAAAGAAATCTGCTTTTCATTTTCAATGTTAACCTCATTTTATTTCCTTTTGTAAAAACCAAATATATTCTGTTTATATTTTTGGACATTTGGGCAAAGACAAACAGCATCTACAAAATGCTACATTGAAAAGAAACATTTTAGATTTTAAAATTTTAAAGTTTATGAGAAATATGGCTTAAAAAACTGACACTTAAAAATGTTCTATTGTACTATGAACTATATGAGATATATCACGCTACATGGAATATATTATTGGAGGCTAAAATTTTAAAATAATACTATTAGAGTATGTAGTATTAGGTACTTAAATTAACAGTTAACTGTTAATTTTCAGTTTAACTCTTAATTCACAATTAAATGTTAATTTATGTTAAATGTAATGTTACCGTGTGTGGGATACTATTCTAAAGTCTTTGTATTAACTCATTTAATCTTCTCATTAGTCTTCTTTATGGATTTGGTACTGTAGTCCCTTCCTTATCCACAGTTTCACTTTCCATAGTTTCAGTTACCCACAGTCAATCACGATCCAAAAATATTACACGGAAAATTCCAGAAAGAAACAATTCGGATGTTTTAAATTGAGTGCGGTTCAGGGCAGGGTGATGAAATCTCACCTTGTCCCACTTAGTCCTATACGGGACATGAATCCTTTCTTTGTCCAGCACCCCTACGCTGTATACGCTCCCCACCTGTTAGTCACTTAGTAACCACACTGGTTATCAGATCAGTTATGAGAATGAGAGAGAGACAGCATTCACAGAACGTTTATTACAGTGAATCATTATAATTGTTCTATTTTATTATTAGTTATTTTTGTGACTCTCTTACCGTGCCTAGCTTATAAACTTTCTCATAGGTGTGCATGTACAGGAAAAAATATGGTATGGCTCGGGTTCGGTACTACCGCGGTTTCAGGCATCCCCCGGGGGTCTTTGAACGTGTGCCCCGTGGATAAGGGGGTGACAGTATCGTTGGTATTTTCATTTCCATCTTGTGGCTGTGGACACTGAATGACAGAGATGTTCAATCCTGTGCTCCAGCAGAACTGAATGTGAACCCAGGGAGTCTGCCCGTACATGCTGCTCTCTCGTCCACTACAATCTGTTGCCACCGAATTACCCATTAGACTTGATGTCAGCTTAGTTATATTACTTGTTAACTTGTACTGAGCTACATGTCTTAACACATTCCTACTCATTCCTTTATCTGAGTAAAGATATTTTCCCACTTTTTATCCTATACACTTCATAATAAATGGACTTACCACCTTCTCTTAGCCTAGTCCACCCAGTAAGCTAACCCACTCAAACAACAGTTAGAACGAAACTCCTTCTGAAGAGAATTCTAAACCAAAATGCTCACCTGCCTTGAGGATAAAGAACCAGCTCCCCTTTGGGGACAGACGACCACTACGTGGGGACAGGCCACTACGTGAACCACATTCAGCCTGTAAAACTCAGCTCGAATTCTGCCATTTCTATCCATTTCATGGCCTGGATTTCAGGGATGTGTTTATCTTACTCCATATTTTGGGGGAACCACACAAGTGTTGTCTTTTCTTTTTTCTATCATTGTGACTTAGGAAATATGGAGAAAGATGAGGACCACTGACCTTGATTTTACAATGGAACCAAAGTTTCCAAAGCAGCAGGACAGAGACATGACAAGAACAACAGTGAGGTGGTGATTGAGAGATGAGAGAAACACAAAAGTCAGAAGCATCTAATGGAAGAGAGCAGTAAACATGAGGACAAAATGTGCAAGAGAAGGGTTAGAAAGTCGGGGTCAGGGTCTGGGCGGCGGAACGAGTGTTTAGAGTGTTGGAAAAGATTCTCCAGTCTCACTTCTTCCAGCCTCACTTGTGAAACTACAGTTTCAAAGGGAGCTGCCCAGAACCGCCTCTCTGCTCAGATGCTCCTTAGGCCTCAAGGAAGTAAACAATTAAGTCCAGCCTGGGCCACATCCTGGCATTTGTATCCTCTCTCCAATCTCCAAACCTTTGCTGTCATTCCTTGGGTTAGTCACTCATTTTCTCTTCACAACGCCCCGTCCGTCTTCTGGATGGCTGCTGGGTGCTCCCACTTAAGCAGTGGTCCTGGATCAGATTTTGCCAGAAAGCTGCTTTTCCAGTTAGGGGGAAATCGCCAGAAATCCCTAAAGAGGCAGTCCCCATAGCTTGCTCCCCTCAGTTACGTTCTTTTTCTCTCCTGCTCACTTTTACGTTTTCATTTTAGTTTTGTATATGGAATTTAGCTAATGGGAAGAAGAGATTACTAGAGCCAACTTCTTAGGGGAGTTACTATGCAATTTCTGTAGCCCCCAAACGTAGACGGACCATGTCTTCATCTTTCTCTCACTCATTAACATCCCACCAATCAGCTCCTGCCCCCACTACTGCACTGAGTCTGGTCCCACAAACGATTCTAATAACCTCCCAGTACGTGACTCAAATGGAGACTGTTCAGTCCTTTTGTTACATGAATAGTTTTCGACCACATCTTTCTTCTATCCCCAAATCCTTGTTACTTCCTTCTGCTCTAATAAAACCTTGTAATACTTCTCTCGTTTCATTAGAGTTATTTTTTTTTTCTAGCTTTCTTTCCCATCACACTGAGAAACCTTTAGCACCTGGACTACGTGTTAGATTAGGGATTAAACATTAGTGATTCTAAGAACAGGTGTGATGTAGGTACGCCATTTATCTATTCGCCCGTTCATTTATTCCTTCACCAACTATTGCTTACCAGTGTCGGTCTATTCCTGAGGAAAGAATAAGTGTGTAACCTTTCTAATTTGGATTAGAGAGTCTGAAAACTAAAGCCATTGTCTTTTTCCTGGAGAGCTTACAGGATATTTTGGGAACAACTTCAACAGCAAAAGTAAAACACATGTTTATGAGGCTAAACACTGTAATAGCCACTTTACATATAGTGGCTTTACATTTCATCCTCACAAGAATACTTAAATCTAGTTTTATTTTTCAGTAAACGGGTACTCAGAGATTCCGTAGCACGCCCAAGTTTGCAGCTAGTAAATGGCATTGCTAGGTTTGGATCTATGTCTGTTTGGTTTTAAAGTTCACTTTCTTTCCATAGTAGGTCATATTTTCTTCTTCCTTTAGTATCAGTGGCCATCACCTTATTCATCACTGCACTGTCACCATTTCCAGATCACCCAGCTGTTCATCTACCGAAATATCTGGTGTCTATGTGTGTGTGTGTGTGTGTGTGTGTGTGTGTGTGTGTGTGTGTGTGTGTGTGTGTGTGGTGGGGGTACTACTAGCCCTGACAGCCTTTCCACCCAGCTTTCCAAATTCCAGTGTTCCCAGGTGTCTAGTGAGTTGTAGTTTATTTCTCTTCCCTTCTCAGATGTTTGGAGCAACTCAGGAGTTGAGTTTTCATGAGGCTGCACAGAGAGAAGTTTGACTGGTGGGAAATTCTAATGAGAGACAGTTGGGGGTTCCAATAGGGCACGTAGGAGGAAAGCCACAGCTGAGTATGTAAGGACTGTGGGCGTGGCCGTGGCATCTGCATGAGGGTGTTTGCCTGGCTGGGACAGAGCAGCAGCAGAAGGCATCTGTGGCTGGAGTGGTTCTGGCTGCCAGGGGTCTTCTTACTGTCTGTCTGTCCATGTGTTCTCGTAGGTGCACATGTGGCTTCTCTGTGGGTGTGCCATTTGTGTCTGTGTATGGGTTTCTCTGTGTGCATGTGGGGGTGTTGTAGGAAAAGCGAACATCTAAATAGCTTTTCCAGACTTCCACTCAGGGCCCAAGATTCAAAGTGAAAATGATGTCAGATGCGCAAATGAAATTTGGTGAGAAACCTTCATAGGAGGCATAGAAGAGCCAGAAAATGGAGTAATCAGTCCATTATATTCCCTTTACAGCATTTCTTTCCAGTCTGCAAAGAGTTTCCTCCCCCTCTTCACCTCATCTTTTATCTGTCCAGGTGAATTATTTTTCACTCTGTCCGTGTGCCATCAAATTGAATGATTATTTCTGTGTTTCTGCCTCTAAATAGGTGGGGGACAGCTATGTGACATGGAGAAGACTGGCAGGAGAAACGTCTAGACAGAGGGCACAGGGAACCAATGCCTTCCCTGCCCTGCTGAATTATCATGTCAACTACATGCAAGGCACTGTGTTATAATATAGTCATACCCCTTCCCCACTGTCCTCAAGTGATAGGCTAAAACTCTAGAGGAGACAGACGATAAAATAATTGTTGAAATTATGGTAGAACATGAAACAAATCAATCAATGAAAGCAGCTAGGTGAATTGTGGAATATAAGTTCTAATGGTACTACATCAAAGTAAAATTTGCAAAGTTTTTGGCCACGATGAAAAATTTGTGGAAAAAAAAAAAGAGCAAATAAATCTATAAAAACCACCTAATGCAGAGCTCCCTACTAATACTTGAATCAGACTTTATCCCTCCCCAAATATTTTAACTAATCTCTGCATTGGCTGGTGACTCATACCTAAAAATGAAAAGTTCTTTATTTTTACATTTCCATGGCTTTTGAATAATTATAAGAGGTGAGAGAAAGGGAGGGGGGGAAGAAATTAAAAAGAGAAGAGAGAAAAGGAGAGAAGAGAGGGAGGGATTCAACATGCCTGAGAGCTACTGATAGATTTTGGTTCTTTCTGTTGAATGACAACAACACAATAAGACAACAGTGAGACGCTTCCTCCCCAAAGAGGAGAGGAAAGAGGGGAAATGAGGTTTGCCATCTGTGGGAATAAGCCTGGAGACTATCTGTAAATAAGGGTCTCAAGTATTTGGGAACACACAAAACTCCAGTCCAGGTCACCTGGGTGTCATTTCAAGCAGGCCATTCTAGAATGTGATTTTCATTTAGTAATTGGCACAAAACTGTACTGTACTTTCTACACAGAAGGAGTTGAGTGCACAGAAAACAGTTCAGTCTGGCTGCACAGAAAGGAAGTGCAACCGGGGAGTCTAGAGTCAGGGGGTCAGGAGCCAGGGGCTCAGTCACTACAGGAGATTGTGCAGCAATGATTTCTCACCCGCAGCCCCACTGCTAGTACGGACAGGAAGGCTTGCTTAACACCATCCAGTCTTTCCAGTTGTTTTTCTTCTCTGTTCCCAAAGTAGCATTTTCATTATGAACTGTTCTGCTACCAAGAAGGTGGTACCCTGGAAGGGGAAATATTCTAGACCCTGGAAGGAATAGCTCCCCCAAAATAAGTGAAGAAGGGGAAGTCTATTGACTTGATAAACTTCAGTCTCCTGTGAGTCTGATTAGTTGAGACAGGCTTCCCAGGACTGGTGGCAAAGGAGGGACGTGGACAGGTGAAGGGCAGATGCAGAGCTGCTCACCTATGAGGCCTGGTGGCGGCAGGAAGCTAGGCTTCCTCTGGAAAGCATGCTGCCATTCACTACAGGAGTACCTAATCCTGGTGGGTCATGATGTAGAAACAGTGCATTCTAGAACAGGATAAAGCTGATCAGTGATTACATAGTTCCAACCTTTCTCCTTTTCTGACACTAAAAAGGATTCTAGCTTGGCATACTTCCGGCTATTCCTTTTCCCCACTCTGATTGGCTTAAATCGCTTTGGACATTTTGTGAGGGAGATTGACAGCAAAAGGTGGGGGGAGGGAGCAGCAAGACCAGATAGATTTCTGTAGGGATTTTAAAGGAGATTATTAGTTGTGGTCTGTAAGCAACATGGATTGGGATAAGAAATAAGTATTTCTCGAAAGACTGTATATCACCTTCAAGGGGTTTGAAGAAACACAAGTAAAATATCTGTTATTCTGAAATTATTTTGCTTGGATGGAATGGAATCATTCTTTTAAGTTCAACACCTGTATGGATCAAAATAGCTGGAATATAGTTTTAGGAAGATTACGCATAAATATTATTGCTTGCTGTTCTTAATTATTTTCCCTAGATGTTTGTTAATTACTATGTTGATTTTCAAGCCCGAGGGAACCCTCAGTCATGGACTATTAACACACTCTCTCCCATTGCTTAAGATTCCACACGTTAAATCAGACACTTCTCCAGAGCTCCAGACCAGCTACTCGTTGGTCGTTTTCACTTGGATGCCCCTTCAGGATGTCAGACTTAAATGATTGTACCATCGTACTTTCTAAACGTTCTCTAGTGTTTCCTCTCTCACTGAGTGGTACTATTTTTTGCCCAGCTTTCTGAACCAAACACATGGAGTCTATCCTTCTCCCTTTCCTCATTAATATCAATCTCCCAATGTGTTTATTCTAACTCCTAACTACTTTTAAAATTTGCCCACTCATCTCCATCCCACTGCCATGATCTTGGATCAGACCACCGTTAGCTCTCATCTGGGTAACTGAAATAGCTTCCTTACTACTGGTCTCCCTGTCTCCAGGCATTGCATGCCCACACCTCTCCATGAAAATTGTGTCGCTAGTTAGCTGTACTCCCATTTGGACTAGACCTTTCCCATATGTTTAAGTTCTCCTTAAATATTAATCTTGAGGTTTGCTATTTGCTTTGTATGTATGTTTTATATTGATCATATTTTTAAGTTTTTCTGAGTACTATGTCATAATAGCTAACCTATTTTTCCCACCTAAAAAAAAAAAAAAAGCAACAGATCAAGGCCATTCACTCTTTTTTTCCCTCACAGAGATTTCCTCAGGGAACTTTTGTCTAACTGTCGGAACTGGTTAGATTTTTCTCTGGGGCTTTCTTTTATGTCTTTCTTCATTGGATACATAATTTGCTGATCCGTGTCTTCTTCTTTTTTGGTTTATTCTTGTAAGTGACAGCCTATGAAAGAGTGAATGTGAGACACAATTTTGGAGTCCTTTTCTGTCTTAAAGTACATTTATTCTGCCCTCAAATTGATTGATAGTTTAACTGGTTGTAAATTTCTAGGCTGAATTATTCACAATAGCCAGGACATGTAAATGACCTAAGTGTCCACTGACAGATGAATAGATAAAGAAAATGTAGTGTGTGTGTGTGTGTGTGTGTGTGTGTATGTGTGTGTGTACAAAATGGAATATTATTTACCCATAAAAAGGGAAGAAATTCTTACACATGCTACAACATAGATGAACCTTCAGGTCATTACGCTAAGTGAAATAAGTCAGACATAAGAAGACAAACAGGGTATGTTCTCATTTACATGTGGAGTCTAAAAAAAGCCAACTTTAGAGAAACAGGGAGGATAGTGGTTATCAGGGGCTGAGGGGTGAGGGAAATGGCAAGATATAGGTCAAAGGTACGAACTCTCAGCTATCAGACGAATAAGTTCTGGGATCGGATGTACAGCATGGTGACGATAGCTAACAATACTGGATTATATACTTGAAAGTTGTTAAGAGAGGAAAGCTCAAATGCTCTCTCCACACACAGAAAAAAGTAATTATGAGAAGGGATGGAGGTGTTAACTAACTTTGTTGTAGTCATCATGTTGCAATATATGTGTATCAAATCATTAAATTAATTAATTAGTTAAATTCTAGGCTGAAAAAAATGGATCCTGGAACTTGAAGATGTTCTCTAACATGTGGTTTTCCTGACAAGAAGTCTGCTTTTCTCCCTAGAGGCTCTTCTCTCCCCATCTTCACTGAGCATGACACTGCAAAAGTTTAAGCTGTACAGTGTGTGGATTTGATACACATATATCTTACAAAATGATGACCGCCATAGCATTAGCTAACAAAGCCTTCAGGGTACAAATTTCTGGAGGCTTTTCTGGGCAGTTCTTTTTTTTTTTTTAATGTTTTAAATTTTTACAAATGATTTCCCTAAGTGTGGTTCTTTTCTCATGTATATCACTTGGCATTTGGTAGAACCATCCATTTTGAATTTGCCCTTCAGTTTGGAAAAAAATTTCTTGTTTTATTTTTCTGATCATTTCTCCTCTTTATTCTCTCTTCTCAAAATTCCTATTAGTTGGATGTTGGGACTTCTGGATTCATCTCTGTGTCTTTTGTCTTTTCAATGTTCTCCATTTCTTTTTGTTCTTATTCCGAATTCCAGGAAATGAACTAGATGATACCTTTCTATCCTTCTACTGAAGTGTTTTCTGGACATAGTCTGATTTTTAACTCAATCCAGGACTCTGTCACATCCTATGATGTCAATGAATCTAAAGGCTCTGTTACAACCCTGGATTTCTTTCCAAACTGCTCCTGTTCTGCATTTTCTACTTGGCTCCTTCTCTCCTGGCCTTCTCTCCGATTTGCAGTCTTACATTTCACCTTTGCTTTTGGCACAGAAAATTCCTGAACAATTCCTGTATAAGCTCCTGTGAGACACTTCTGAAGACTCCTTTTATATAGTGAAGAACCCTTTTGGAAATCAAATCACCTCTCCTAACTTATCTTTTGCCATAGATACAAACTTCCTTGAATTCGGTTTGGTGAATTGAGTGGGCACTTCTATTATGTGAGGTTGAATAGACTGAAAGAGATTATGATTTAAATAGAGGTATGAGTTTCTGCTGCTAATACAACAGTCATGGACAAAAGAAAAAAGAAAAAAAAGTAAAACAAAAAACAAGTGCCTACTATGGGCAGCTAACAGGTGAGTGAGTAAATAAATTCTCTACCCACGGAGATACGAACAGTCAATCTCTTTAAAAATAGAATAAATCCAAACCTTCTTAGAGCTGTGAAGTTCTGGTAGGAGTTAGTAAGATGAACTGTTTGACCTGAGCTTTCCTAATCTTTAATTCTATGATGGATCTTGATGGAAAGTGAAAGCAGCCGAGACGCCGCCCAGGAGTTGGCTCAAAGTCGCCAGCGCCTAACAGCACAAAGTATTAGTCTTTGTTCATCTAAATCCAAGGCATTGCTTTGTACAAGGAAGATTTTAAAAACATCTCGGGAACAGATGTCAGAAAGCACTCTTTTCTTTTTTAGCAAAAATGTGGTTACCACAGGCCACCACAGTCAGAAGCAGAGGACACCATGCTGGCTAACAGAAACCAGATGCTCTGGTAAAGGAAACCATGGATAAATATGAATTATTTTCAGCTGAATGACCTTCAATTATCTCCTTTATTGTTGAGCCCTGGTTCTCTGCCATCATCTTCCTTTGGGTACATTGAGAAGAGAACAACAAAGGGACTCCATTATAGAGTGATTTATAGAAGACATGTACAAGGGTCATCTATGGTATGTGAGAGAGAGAAAGGGAGGGAGAGAGAGCTAGAGCGCGAGACAGAGAAAGAGAGAGAGAGAGGCTGGGAATTCATTCAAGATCAAAAATAAAAACACAGGAAATATAGTTATGTGGGTAGAGACCTGGCTAAGAGCCAGGAGTCCTGGGTTCCAGTCTTTATTTTGGTACTGACTCATTGTGACACATTGGACTTACTCAAAATACCATTATTGTGAATCCAATCTCTTAGCCTCATTATGCCAAGATTCTCCCGCCATTGCAAAATGGGGCTAGTCTTTATAGATTTCCTAATTTCCAAAAATACTATGAGACTTGATAGTAAGATGATTTGATTTCCTTCAGACACGCTCTACAATCCCAGGTTTGTTTCCTTTTTCTCATATGCTATCCTCGGCCCATAGTCAAACATCTTGAAGATGCCAAGACTGAATAGTCATTTTCCTGTCTCCAAATGGAACTTGTTCTTAACCAACTTCCCTTTACCAAACCACCCTATTCATCTTAATGACTTTATTTTGATAACTATTGCATGCCTTTATAAAAAGAAAAAAAAGGGGGTGGTGGTGGTGGTGATGGTGTGGTGGAAGGAACTCTTCATAGTACATAAGCTGTTTATGGAAAATGCGATCTTTAAGAGAAAAGTCACTTGCAGACTCACTACACCTCTTTCATTGGATTTCGCTAACTTTTCCTCAACAGTTTCAACACCCACAAGAACATCTCCACCTGTATATCTTACCAAACTCAGACTTCTCATGGACAAAGTTAAATTAATCTCGTTTCTTTTTTTCTTCACTCTCATCTATTCTGTCTCCCTCTCTCTTTCCTTCCACTTAAACACGATTTCTCTTTTTCTGATCTATTTTTCTTAATGGATCCACAATTTTGCTAGAAATCCAGGTTTGGTAAAGTGTCTTCCTCTTATTAAGTTTACTGACTCTGATATAATTAACTGTCAAGAAATCAGAGAAGATTTACTTTAGGGTCCTTGACTGAGGCTTGCAGCTAAGAGGAGCTCTGGGAAATGACTAACACAGATCCCATCCACTTTTACCTTCTCAACAAATTACCTCTCCATCAATTTTCTCCTCTGCCTTCTAGATAAAATAATTCCCTCTGGATATTTTCTAAAACACACAAACACGCTATTATTTCTTCCATCTTAGAAACTAGCCCCTCTCCCCCAACCCCAACAGAAACAAAATAAAACAAAAACAATTATGGTAGTTTCCTAGGGCTGCAATAACAAAATGTCTCAGAGTGGGTGAATTAAACAACAGAAATGTATTTTCCCATAAACCTGGAGTGGAGAAGTTCAAGAGCTAACAGCTTTGAGGAGTTGACAGGTCTGGTTTCCTGAGGGCTCTCTCCTTGGCTTACAGATGACGACCTTCTCACTGTGTCCTCACTTAGTCTTCCCTCTGTATACACATCATGTGTCTCTCTTTTCAACAGTCTCCTCTTCTGAAGAACACCAGTCACACCGGGTTGGGCTCATCGTAACAGCCTCATTCTAACTTAGACACCTCTTTAAGGGCCCTCTCTCAAAGTATAGTCACATTTTTAGATACTGGGGGTTGGGCTTCAACATATGAATGGGGGGTGGGCGGGACACAATTCAGTCCGTAACACAAACCAACAACCTACGTCCCCTAAGACACTCTTTTTGCCCCACTTCTCTCTTCTGCTACCACCTCATTTTCTGCTCCCCTTTGCAGAAAACCTTCTCAAAAGAGTTGTATATATTTGCTTGATGTCTCCAACTTTCCCTCTCCCATTCTTTTTGAACACCACTCCATTCAGCTTTTGGCTTTCACCAGTCCACAACGACTACTCTGGTCAGGATCGCTACCAACCTTGATGATAAAGCGAAAGGTCACGTAGCACCGACACCTGACACAGCTGACTGACCCTCTTCCTTGAGACCCTCCACCCACTTGGCTTCCAGAAGACCCCACTCTCTTGGTTTTCCTCCTGCTTTCCTGGCTATACGGTCTCACTCTCTGTTTCTGGTTCCTCCTCTTCTTCCAGAACTAATAATACTGTAACAATCCGGATTCTTCTCTCTAGCAACATTCATTCCCTTGGTGAACTTATCCAGTTCCATAAATACCATTAATATGCTAGACTCCCAAATTTATATCTGTAATCCTCTCTCCTAAATTTTGAATGTCTATGTATCATTTCCATATGCACATAATATGTACATCTGGGGTGTTCTCCCCCCAGATACCCATATGGATAACTCACTCCTCTCCCTTAAGCCTTTGCTCAGATTACATCTTTTTGATCAGGCCTGCCCTGACCACCTTTTTAAAATTGTAAATTGCCTCCAACCCAGCTCCGCCTTTGTGATCCAGCTCACTGTATTCTATTTTTATCGATTTAATCTATGTATCTATTCAATAGAACTTATCACCTTCGAATATACTATGTAATTTGCTCAATTATTACAATATTTTCATCTACCGTAATGTCAGCGCCAGGAGGGCACCAACTTTTTTTTCATCTGTTCATAAAGATACACCAAGCATTTAGTCTAGGTCCTGGAAAATAGTAGTTAGTCAATAAAAGCATGCGGAATGAATACATGAGTAATTTGAGAAAAAGGATCTCTAGAGGAGGGAATCCTTTAAACTGAGTTTCTACGTCATCAGGAGGGTAATTTATTACTATGATCTGTATCACTGACTTGAGGCAACAAGAAAGACCCTCGTGGGCTCTTTAAGACCTGGAAAGGCCACCCTGAAAGCACTTTCTAGAAAAAATTGAAATCATCTCAGCAACAAGGTTACATTTACCCAGTCTCGTCAGAGCAACCCTTACTGGAAGGCACCCCAGTCCTAAGGTCTACTTTGCATTCTCTGACATTTTCCTCTACTCACGTCTTCCTCCATCTGTCAGAAGACCCTATATGGGATATAACAATAGAAGCCATTGGTCCTTTTGATCCTGCCTGTTTGTTCACACCTGACACTGAAGACCTGGAGATGTCACTCTCCACCTCATTTCCAATTCCTACTAGCCTCCCATCCAAGTCATTGATGGCTCATTTTGCCACATTGACAAAAACGGGCAGCGCTATTTATCACATTTAAGAGTATCATATCATTCCAATAGTCACCTCCTTCTTGAAGATGTTTATTAAGTTTTACTGTCTTTATGACGACCTTCAAATTCATCTTCCAAGCCCGGTCTTAAAACGCGGATAGCTGCCTGGATCAATTTGGGGCCCATGACACTTCAGTCCTCTGAAAGGAGCTTACACTGACATCCTGTGCAGCCAAGACCCTTCCCTTGCTACTCTTTGTGGAACCTTGAGAAACAAATCCTGAATGAGTATGACTAAGTCGGTAAAATGATCTGCCTATCCTTATTAAAAGGTAGTGAAGTCTCTCTAACCAAAAGATGAGTTCTTCGCATCTGGGAAAGAGAGTTGGCTTTTATTCTGCATTATCTATTTAAGCCTCTAGCTGCGGTCCAACCATTGAATATTTATTACAAACAATGATGGAAGAGGCAAGAAGAGCCCAGTTTGATTTTCTAGATCTAAGGCTGCGTTTTGAGCTGCCACTTAGAAAATGGTTTGACTTCAACACTGAGCCAACTTGATTTGGAACTGTCACCACCAAGAGAGAAAATGTCTGGAATACTTGCAGTGTCATTTCTGGGTAGTCTGGTTTTTATGACTTGTCGTGCATTACTAAAGAGAGACGAGTGAATACTATGCAGGATTGGGGACTACATGAAACCATTAGTGCTGTCATAGCAGGCAGAAACAAGACCACCAGGCAGAACAGAAGACCACCCAACACAAAACATGAGCTCCCATTAGCAGCATCTTCGAGACTATATGCTTTTGACATTTACATTTCAGAATGCAGAGCCACCAAGCACGCAGTAAGATAATTATTGCTTTGTGATGATATTTAGCAACTCTTACAGTGTGGACCACCAATTCTGGTCTGGGTTTCTTCTTTTTATTAGCACCATGTGAGAATGTCTGTGGTAGAGACTTTGGTGAATTGTGTCTGTCCTGTGGCCAAAGGAATGAAAGGAAGAGCAACTTGATTTGTGAATATGGAAGAGTTCAGCAACAAAAAGCCATGACACATGTCTGAGAAAGGCTTCATTGAGTGCTTTTTTTTTTCCCCAAAGAAAGCAAACCAGAATGTTTTACTACTGCTTCTAAAAGTATACTCCATATGCAAGTAGCCCTGTACAAATTTCAGAGCTGCAATGGGGTCTTTTATCCAACAAATCTTTCTGGTTAATAGTTCTATCTCAGATGGACCCAGTCTCCTGGTTAAAAAAAAAATAAACTGAAACAAAATAAAACACATTTTTCCTCTAGAAGTCAACGTGATTGTTCAAGAGAAGTCTTTATCTTTTATTTATTTTTTATTTATTTTATTTAAAGGAAATATCAGTTCAATTTCTCTCCTTTCCTCCCGTTCCTCTGAGGCTCTTTTCCTTGCCTTTATTTCATTTTATTCTACCTCTCTAGTGAGTATCTTGGTCAAATTTTAAAATCTGAATTCACCAATTCTAATGTCTGTCTGACTCATTTATTTCCTGATGACAAATTTTTTGCATAATTAGTTTTTTTATTGTTGATGCATCTTCTCTTATATTCTCATTCACTCCATTAATATTTTTGAAGTTTATTTACAGATTTTCCTAGATTTTACAGTTCATTACCCAACCAATATCTCTCTCACCTTTATGATTTGAATGCCTTTTAAATTCAATGTTTTTTTCAAGAAAATTTCCCCACTTTTGAGAGTTCTGATTCAAGACAATGAATAACTAATCCTTACATCAGAAACTCGGCATCTTAATTTTTTATTGGAATTTATTTAGATCGCATATGTTGCTGTAAAATTGGTTTAGCATGCTATTATCATTGTTCATAAAATCAACCTTCAGTGGAAACAACAAAGAAGTACCTTAACAATAACACAGAGTGGCTAAGTTTTATACCTAATGCATAAATCTCTTGATTCAAAACTTTGACAGAAAAATAAATCATAATGGAGTTGTCTTCCCCTGAAGCCAGTCTCTAGAGTAGTGTCCATAGTGGAATTGGGGCTCTGTTCTACTCTGTTCTACTCTACTATTCTACTCTGTGGCTCGAATAAACAATACTGCTGTGTGATAGGCAAGATTTCAAGAAAATCCAATTAGCACCAATTCAGAAGAGATACATCTTATAAACCTTTCCAACTCAACAAGAACAGTGTGAAGGAATTCTATATGGAGCACCACGATTGGTGAACGAATGGCAGGAGCTAAACATAACTAGAGAAAGCTGCAGGCATAAAGAAAAGAGGCAACATAGTAAAAGGGCTAGATCTGGGAAGAAATCAGTCACCGAGGTCCTGGCGTTTACAGTTTATATCTCCGTTTCACCTCTACACATGTGTATGCAGGATTTGTTTTGGAACCCAATGTATGGGCCATAATTTCCAGTAACTGAATCTCAGATTGAATTCCATCCTGGAACATTGAGGTTTCCAAAACGAAATTATTTACCAGTTATGGATGATCAAAATTTTTCATCCATTTACCCAGTCCTCTTCTGACGACCACTTCCTTGGTATCCTTATAAGAAATTTAATGTTTCTCATGTTGGTATAGAAATTCTCTGGCTCTACTTGTGTGAGTTTGTCTGCTTCCTCACTCGGGAGATCTCTTTGCTTTCCCAGGCCCTGCATCATTCTTTCTTCCCAAGGGGCTGATCTTCCATTTCCTGTGGGGTAGAAGCTCGGCCCAAATGTGTGTAATTATGAAGTTTCCCCTGGGGTCTGGGATACTGGGAGGAGGTAATTCTTGGTTCAAAGTTTGTGTCTCAGGAGAAGACTCATAGAAAACAATTATGTGAGCATTTGTCAAAAAATACTGGCATGTGCACATGCCTTTTAGCTCCCCAAAGATTTGCCTTCTGCTTCGCTAACGTCAGGAGACTGGCCAGCCACATGGAAAGACTGCCAAGCACATCCAGCTCGTGGAGCCAGAAGGCTGCTCCACTTGACTATCTGGAAATCATTCTTTCACTCACTTGAGAGGTTCTGGGGCCTCTTTATTTCCTCGGAAACGAGGCCCACTCAAATGATTTTGAGAGCACGTGGCAGCACAGTCTGCACAGGCAGACGAGCTATGGAAGGTGGAAATCTGGAGGTCCTCTCCTTCCCCATTGACTGCAGCTCGTTCTGTTCCCAACCACATAGGTTTGCAGCCTCCCAAGACCTTTCTGAGGAAAAGCAATGGATCCCAGTGTCAAGTTCAGTTAAGATGAATGATTAGGAAAATCTGTAGCTACTGAGAATGAGGCTCCCAGTTGAGTATCCGTGGTGACCACAGGAGGTGATGGTTTGCCTCTTTTTCCATTTGTTGTCAGAAATAATTGAGAGAAGCAGAGGCCTCCGGTTTGCCTCTCAAGTTCCCAGCTCCATTTCTCAGTATTGCCAGTGGTGTGCTGGACAGAGAGTGAAGCTTCCTTCCCATTTCTCTTTCCTTGGTGGGCTGGCGGTGGGCTTTTATCATCTCCTCTCCATTCTCTAAACGGGAAGCAATATTTCAGCAATGGACTTTCTAGTTTATATATCCCACTACATCCCACTACTTTCTTGCTTTCAAATTGCTAGTGGCTTGGCACCACCAATAGAAGAAAGTTAATTCTCAAGTCTTGCTAGATGATTCCAGCTCCTCAAATCATCAGGCTCCTTTGCATTCTCCATATGCATGGGCCACTTCCTTTACTTGGAACACTTTCCTTTCACTGCTCTTCTTCCAAAACTGCTACTTCAAAATGTATCTCAGATGTCATTCCATTGGAGAGCCCTCCCCAACCCTCCCTTCCCCACTGACAGAGCTGTGTTTGCCATCCTTGCACCACGGAAGTGTGTGTGTACTTCTTTTGACCATGTTGTTTTGTTTTCGCTATTATTGTTGTCACTCCAGTTGTCCACTTGCATGTCTTTCCCGGTATCCTGTGATTTTCTCTGGAGCAGGAGTTTTGTTCTATTGTGACATTAACCCCAGTTCTAAATGCCTGCCATAACAGGCCCATTACATGGTTGCAAAATGAGTGGATAAAAACGTAAAAGATAAGCAAACCGTACATGTATGTATACACTTTTTGTGTGTATGTATTATAGGCAAGCTTCTGATCCAGTTAGCCTCCTTTGTTCATTTCAACCCTACTTTGCACGAATACAAGTGGTGGTGGTATTTGAGGGCTATAGTACACTCGACCCTGGCCATCGACCCCTTTGTAACACACAAGATGACCAGACTCCTGGACTTGAGTTCAGCTGCCTCTGGAAAGAAGAATTCAGGTTTCGGAGCACTCTTTTAGCTGTTCTCATTCTCTGGGAATAAAATTGACAGGACCCTAGAGAATAAATGATTTGGAGCTTTCAGCTGTGAGGCAGTAACTTTCATTGAGCATGTGGATGCCCAATTCCAGTAAAATGTGGACTAAGTAAACCAGAGGAAGTCAAACTGGAGCATAACTCACCTCAGAACAAAGAACCCTGAAAACACTATGTTCTCTGGCTCATCCATCAAAAGGTGTGAGTTTTGGAGTGGGCTCAAGCAGAAGAACAGCAGAAATCAGGACAACTTTAAATTCAAAGAACTTCCAAATGAGGAGTTGGAAATTTACACGAGGGTGGGGGGAGTCATTATTAAGAGGTTTCAAGAATCCTAGACCTTTCATGGCGGAAAGAATCTTACAGATATGGCAGTCTCACGTCCGTCTTTTGGAGCTGCGGAAACTCAGGTCAGAGAAGTTCAGTGTCACAGCTGTGCACAAAGAACAGCATACTGTCCTCTGTACCACATTATCTGCTGACGACTTTTAGGTATCACATTTCTGCTATGAAATGCTCACTTTAATGAACTAATATGATGCACAGAATTGTACTACTCTGGTTTAAGGCTGTACTTGTCAGTCACTGAGTTGTCCATTTAACAAAAAATTATTCATTCTTAGCTCCTTAATCAAGGATGTGGGAAAACTTCAGAAGTCAGTCAGCACGACGTTCTTCCATCTTGGCTTTTCTGCCATTTCTGTTATTTTTATTTAATAATTCATACAATTCTTTTCATCTTAGAGGCTCAAAATGCTTTGCTCATATATAATAAGCCTTAATTATTTTGCAGCATGTAGCCAAGTATTACTCATAAAGTATTAGTTTAAGAAACCAAAGGTCAGATAGATTGAGTTACTGGCTTTTTGTCAGGTTGCACAGGAATCACCAGAATCCAGTTCTTAGGAATCCTGATGGACGTCCAAGGTCATTGTTACCCAGAGCCACTCCTGGGAGGGGGGTTTGTGAACTGAAAAGGCAGATTATGAAGGACTCAAAGAATGGCTGGAGAATTCCCAGGAAAGCTTTGCAAGGGCACCTCTCTAGTTAAAGAGTGAGCTTTCCTCGGAGAACTTCATGAAGCAGTTGGGATGGCGCTTGACTCAGGGCTCTTTCTCATCATCACGGACAGTGAAGTTTTCATAGGAAAAACAAAATAAAAACATGTGGATTGATGGAAACTAATATGGAAGTATCTGGTACAGGATCTGGCAGAGAGGAGGTCCTCCTCGAACGCTTATCGATGGAAAGAAGGAAGGAAAGAGTGGAAGGAAGGAGGGAGGAAAGATGGGGTGGGCTTTTGCAAACAGAAAAGAATGGACCCCAAATTCAAGTTGCTTTGTGTCTCAAAGTTAATATAGATGCAACATTTGGGCCTCTTCAAAATATTATATTTGTACAATTTGTGGCTTACATTTGAAGTGAAGTTTGAAATTTAACTTCAAGGAATATTTGACAAAACTATTTTTGTTGAGGTTTCTTCTCACAGACTTGCATAATTGAAATAACTTGGCCTTTTGGCCAAAACTGTTGTGTGAGAAATATTTTATCTGGAATCACACAGATCCAAGTGCCAGCACCATGTTAATGAACCACATGGAGCTACGGAAAATACATTCTTCTTAAAAGAGAAATCTCTGTCGGCCAATTCCATTTGTTATGAAAACCATTGAGCTTAATTATAATGCACTCCATGATAAAAATAATTGTAAAATCCGTAACACACAGTCTTTGAGGAACTAATGTTTTGTTAAAATATTTTGTTAAATTAAAAAAAAAAAATTAGTACTTAAGTACTGGTGATACACAATGGAAATATCTTCCTGTGTTGTGTGGGAAAAGGTTAGCAATATGGCAGGATATTGTCTCAGAGTCAGTTTCTGGAACACAGTTCTAATCCAAAAGGCATAGTACTACTAGTAATTTACTCCTAGATAGGACCAATTTCTTAATGAAAGAAAAATGTGAACTCCTTTGGCCAAGTCAATTCAAGGCCCTCTATTAACTTCCCTTCCTACCTCGGTGGACTCTCTCCACCAAGAACCTGGGTTAAACCCTGGGTTGGAACATAACTTTCCTGTTGCTCAAATACCTCCTCAGTATCTTCCCTCTGTCATCTCTGAACCTTGAGTCCTCCTACCCCCTTTCCTCTACCTGCTACCACCCACACCTGCACCAAACTTCACCATTAAAACAAATATTTCCGCTTGTCATTCAAGTTTCCAGCCAAGGGCTCCCTCTTCCACATTCCACTTTACTACTAGGTGATTCATGTCTTTTTCTGAAATCCCAAAGTACTCTGGAATCAGTGCCACCCCAGAGGGAAAACTCTTGATCACGTAGTGTAGTCCTTTGTGGACACTTTTCTTATTTCTTCTACCAGAATATAAATTCTTTTTTTAAAAAATTAAATGTATTGGGGTGACAATGGTTAGAAAAAAGAGAATATAAATTCTTGTTGGGAAAGAACTGGGCTCGTTTATTCCTGAATTTTCTCCAGCGCTTAAGCACAACATCTAGTACCTTTTAAACCCTGAGAGAATATCTGAAGAATGAACAGTATGAAATGGCGGCTCATAGGATATCACAAAAACCTAATAACTTTCTTTCCTGAACAATGATGATTAAAATGAAAATTTGACATTATTGAGGACATATATTGTACCAGGCAGTGTTATAAGTACATCTATTCATTGCCAGGGCAATCCTGTAACTTGCATCCTATTATTTTTATTTTACCCATGGGGAAACTGAGGCAGAGAGCTTAGGGAATTTGCTCAAATTATACAGAATGGTACATGAAAGAGCCAGGATTAAAACCCCGACAATCTGTCTCCAGAGCCCTCACTCTTAATTTCTTCACAATGATTGTGCCCTCTTCAGCCTTGCCCTACGTATTCCAAATCAATGAAGTTTCGTGTGGGCACCTTCTTTCCCAGTTAACGAAAATAGTCATGTCCTCTCTTGAAAAGACCACATGTGTTGCAGTTACCAGCAGTGAGTGAGGCTTTGGCCATCCTCAAAGAGAGCCATGGTGTCTGCTTGATAAAAGCCATAATTTTCCTGACCTGCTCTGGGCCTGGCCCCCTCAAAGAAAATGCAGGCAGACACTTGGCAACTGGACTCTCCCAGACTCTCAAGCATAGGGCTGTGTTAGTGTTGGCAGTGGGGGACGGTTTACTTCCTCCTGGTTTCATGAACTGTCACATCAGCCTCTTTGATCCTCCCAGGGTCTTGAGTGTGCCAAAATCATTACTCCACGTTCTTGCTGTTTCAGATAATTGCCAGAGAAAACGCTAAGGTCGGTAATGACCAAGGTAGGGAAATATCGCTCCCTCCACGGCATACCGTTTATATACTGCATAGTCAGAAAGGCTCCAGAGTGGAGGCATTGCTTATTTTTACTGTCCCAAAGCCATGAAAGGGAAAAAAGGGAATGAACAGAAATTGATACATCTGGAACAAGAGCCAGGCATGATTTACTCACATTTCTACCTGACCTGAAATTGCTTATTTAGAAAAAAGAAACATTATAAAGTCTCAGGGAAATGTCATGAATCAGAGCCAGCGTGGTTTCACATTGGGGCTCCATAAAGAAACTGTCCAGGAAAATCAAACGAGCCAAAGGTACCCTGCCACCATGACCATCACCATAGCAACGGTTTCAGAATATGCTGCCATGAGACGGCTCAGCCTGGAGACTCAAACACTCAGGCTTGCAAACAGATGGAAAGCTGGTTCACTGGAGGTTGTCCTGGCTAGGGAAGAAGTGAGCACTGGTTCAGGAAAGTCACAGACAAGACACTTTCACCTAAACACTCCTTTACTGCCTCAAAATTTGCTCTGATCTAACCACACACTACATCACTGAAACACACAACGGCAGGAAGTTACAAGAGGCGAAAAAAGTTGATTAAAGCCTTCTATCCATCCTGCTTTAATGGTTCCCTTACCTTGTGAGATCCTGTACTCTGTAAGCACCATCATGAAGCAAGTTAGATAATAAATACTACTCTTCCAGCTACCAGCTGGAAGAGACTTTAGAGACCATCAGTTTTTGTTGTTTTCAATGAACTAAACTCCAGACTTTATTTGAATTTCATCTGTTTCCCCATTAAGGTCCACTTTCTGTTCCAACCAGGATCCAAGCAGGATCGCACTCCGCATTCAATCGTCATGTGTCCTTGGTCTCCTCGGATTTCTGGCAGCCTCTCGGTCTTCCTTCTCTTGTTGTTGAAGGGCCCTGCCAGTCCGTAGATCCTATAGAACATCCTCCAATCTGTATAATGGCTACTCACTAATGTCTAATGAGTAGACTAGGCTTGTAGGGATTGGGAGGAAAATCACAAGATGAAGTGACTTTTTGATCGTACCATATGGAGAGAACATGATAAACACACATTGCTGCGAGGTTAACCTCCGCCACTTGCTTAATGCCGTGATGCCAGGTGGCTCCAGTATAAACTTACGATTTTCCTTTTCCCTGTTCTAGTCTTTGAAATGAGTCCCTGAGCCTAGATCATGTTCAGGGTGTGTCTTCGGGAAGGGCAGAGTGAGGAGTATCTACATATATTATTTGGAATTCTTTTGTAAGAAAGATTTGACTCTTCTCCCCCATTTTTATTCAATAATTTCTTTATATTAATATGTACTCATGTATATTTATGTTATATTTTGGGTTCTAAGCCAGTACTACGTTATTTATTTTGTTGATCAAATGGCTCCAACTTCAGCCACCCGGAGCCCCTTTTCTTTTAGGTGTGAGCTTCTGTGCCCTTTTGACACATCCCCATCTGTTTGTTTAGTGAGCACGTCCTTTTTGGTAGAGCAAGATGTTCCAGGATCAACCTCTATTCTGCCTGTCCCAGCTCTGGCATCAGGTATTTCTCCAAGGAGCCCAGGTTCCTTTTATTCAAGAGTGACATTTAGAAATCAAGGAAACCATCCGTTTTTAGCTCCATCATTGATCATTGATCAAACAAGGAAGCTGAGATGCAAATGGTGAAATCGATTACCCAAGGTCTGACACTCAGTAAGTGGCATGCAGGGATTAGAATCTGGGTCTGGCCGCTTGTTTAACAGCGTTTCTTTTACTCTAGTCTGTGCCATGTATCTACACTTTCCCGCCAGCTTGTGCGCTTCTAGAAGGCGGGAAATCGATTTTCTGCTCTTTGTGGAATCTCGATAGTGTCTTCTGTCGTGTAGAGCACAGAGCATCAATAAATGCACAAGTCAACTTCCTGCAGCACCCTCATTTAGCTTCACTTTTTTCTGCCAAAGTCAGATCCTCATGAACACTTGCCCTAGAATATTGCATTGTCTACTAATATGGTGGTTTTCTTCTTCTCTAATCTGTCCTGCTTGCTGTGGCAACATCGAGAACAGAAAACTAGAGCTTTGGTCATGTCTTACCCAGCATCATTTTGTAGAATAAAATTAAACTCCACAACATTTTAACCTATTCTCTTTTTCCATTTCCCTCAAATTTTGAACAGTCTCCTAAGACCACTTTAGCAAATATTAGTACATGGTGTGTTGAACAGGGAAGAGGGACTCTCAGATACCATCTTCCTCAGCTTTCCTCTTTTCTGCCATCAATTTTTCTATCTCTACGTTCCACCAGCTTGACGTGTTTCTTTCCTGTTCCAGAATAAGTCCCTATTTCCATAGGCTCCAGCCAGGGCTCTTGGGTCTGATTTTCTGGAATAGTGCTCCATCAGTGATCACCTTTGAGACTTATATTTCAGCTCTCTCCTTTCCTACTGACATCCCGTTGGACATATTTATAGGCTGAATTATTTCCCATCCTAAATAAAAACTCACAAACCTCCACTTGCCCTTTCTTCTGTACATGATGTGATTTCTCTTTCCATGCACCCTCATATTACTCAAAAGGAAAGGTCTCCACTCACTGCTTGCTCACTTTCCTATTACTATTATGATTGACTGATTAAACTTATCCTACTGGATTCAGATTCCCTTATCATCCACAGTATCCCTACATTATGAATGAGCTCTTGAAAGTTTTTCATTACTCCATCAGCCATGAGCACATTAAAGGGTTTGATTTTAATAGAGTGAATTTTAGTAAAGTGAAGTAGCCCTGTGGGGAGGTTAAGGGAGAACAACCAGGGGTGGTGAGGTGTCCAGAGATGAGCCAGAGCAGGAATCCAAGGCCTGAAGCAATAAGTGACGATAGGAGAGTTATCAGAAATAAACAAAAACTGGAGTCGTCTGATAGGAGCTGGGGACTTGGGAGAAGAACAGTCTCTGCCAGAGTCACCAGCCAGCAGGGAGAGGAGAAAAACGCCTTACGACTCTCTTCTTTTCCTCTTTGCTGGTATCTCCCACTGGTTAACCCAAAGTTAACAGAGGGCAGGAAAGCCGAGAAAATGCAGTTTGTAGAGGTCTGTTTTCCAGGGAATAGAGAGCAGAGCAGAGAAGGGTGGATAATGGATTTGGGGGTTGGGAGGCAAACAAAATAACCAGCATAGTTTCTTATCTGATTTAACATTTGGGAAGAATGTCACATTTCTGCTCACTTCTTCAAGTGTTTCCACTCCCTGAGACCCGGAATGCTGTCTCCTGGTTTCTCTCAATAACGCATTCATTTGAAGGAATACTGTGCACCTACTATGCTCAGCACTGTGCTCGACTCTGGAGATCCAGTGGTAAAAAGACAGGAACTGTCCCTTCTTCAGGAACCTTATGTTCTGACAGTTCCTGTTCAGTCTACTCCACCAGCCCACCCCTTTTCCTCCTCATTTTATATTGGCAACCCTCAAAATGCCCTCCTTGGGTCTTCTCTCTCCGTGGAACCCTAACACCCAGGGCTTTCATTCTCACCCATATGCACAGACTTCCAAACCTATATTCTAAACTCAGCATTTTTGGCTTATTAGATAAGAAGTCAAGACCCTCAACACACTGGCCTCAACATTTTCACTTTTGACTTACTTTCTCTGATGTTCTCTATGTTCCACCCACCCATAAAGGAATCTCAGTCAGGGTTTTTGTTTCAGTTTGTTTTAATCTGTTTTGCTCCTTGATGTATCTCAAGGGCCTAGAATAGTATCTGACACATAATAGGCACTGAATAAATATTTATTGAATAATGACTGAATTGTCTCCACGGATTCAGATTACTCTCTACTCCCCAAACATATGACCTTGCTTATTTCCACACCTTTGCTCACATAAAATTTCTTGCATCATCTCTACCATCTGTAATCCAATCTTCCTTCAAGACCCACCCAACTCACATATTTCCTCTATGAGCCTTCTTAGACACTACCTAATTAGAATTGTTCCATTTCGCTTCTGGAACTGCCATTCTATCTTGTTCATATTTCTGCTTCAGCATTACTAGCACGTCATATGTTTTCATTAGATGTATATATTTATTTTTGTCCAGTTTTATTGAGGTATAATCGACAAATAAAAATTACATATATTTTCGGCGGACAACATGATGCTTTTATATACGTATACATTGTGAAATAATTAACACAATCAAGCTAAGGAACACATCCATCACCTGACATAGTTACGAATTTTTTATAATGGTGAGAACACTTACGATCAACTCTCAGCAAATTTGGAGCATACAGTACAATATTATTAACTATAGTCACCATGTCGTTCATCGGATCACTAGAATTTATTCATCCTGCATAACTGAACTTTTGTACCATTTGACTGATAGATGTATATATATTTCTTATCTCCTCCCCCAACACCGCTGAAGTGACCTAGGCTACTTATTCGTTGTTATTTTTCCCACCCCTCTCCACAGAGCCTGTCAGAAGGCTCAGTTGAATTTAAGAAGAGAAGCACGAAGTCATAGCCCGAATATACAAATTAGCCTCTTTCAGTCATTTAAAATATTTCATATCTGTCTATCTATGTTATTAATGAGTGTAAAATCCCAGGTGCTTCCTTTGCAGGAAAGCGAGGGCATATTGCATCTTTCCTTTTGTAGCCCCTGAGTCCTCAGAAGATAGAGTCGAGAACAACGTCAGGTGGCACCAGTGGGACACACCTCCAGACTCGGCTGTGGAAGAGCCCTCAATTAGAATGGCCTCCTGAACCTTTAACACTGTGATGCCGTTCAGCCTACCTATGCTCTGAGACTGGTGTGGCCCAGCCTTAGTGAACTCCATTATGGTGATAGGGAGCCACACTGATCCAGCTCCGTGTCATTATGGAAAGTGACTTTTGCAGAGGGAAAAAAATACCCAAGAATAGAGTAGATATATACAGAGATCCAGAATGTTTCTGATTAATTTATAAGCATTAAAAGTGCTCATCTCAGCCTATAGGCGGATAACTGAGGTTGGTTTGTAATGATCCAACTGGCCCTGTTTTTGAGTCTATCATATCCCATGAATTAGGGACCAAGAGCCAAATCTACGCTGGACTTGAGCAAGTCCGGTCCGGCTCCCTTCCTTATTCCTCCACTAACATGCACTGAGGAGCAGGCTTCGGCTTCTCTCTTTATGTTTTGGTCGCAGCTCCTGATCTAGGGTGGGGGACTGTAAAGACTAGAGCACACGTGCAGCTACAAGGAAGGGCTGCACGCAGATTAACTCCTCCAACTTCTAGAACGTGAAAATCCCCCACTTCCGCCAGCTAGCAACTCGCTAGAAATGAGCAGACTGTCAGCTCCCAAGGACAACTGTGAACTCCGCATTTAAAGTTGATTGATGAAGAAACACAGACAGAGTGATTTAACACTGGCCGACTCCTGCCCAGACCCATTTACTTTTCTTGCTGGGCAGGCAGCTAGAGTATGTTTTCCAGCCCCCATTAAATCTATGTCTTATGATTGGTTTTTAATCAGTGGAATCTGAGTGGAAGTGACGTACACTACTTGAATGTCTGGGCAAGAACTGGCCTGAGCTTAAGTATAACTCTATTAGACTTTATGGGGTAATTCCTATCACTTTTGGGGTTACAGAATCTGTTCTTTACTACAAAGAGGAAGAGCCAGGGAGGTGTTAAGAAATAGGAGGGTAAAATAAATGATGTAAAGATTATAATACAGGGTGATAAACATTGGATCTTATTCTGCACTAGTTGACGTGTGGAGAAGCTGTTCAGCTTAGCTCCTCTAGAAAGCAAGATAGCTTATTGGTAATAAAGTAGAGGTTGATTTTTTACTAATTTGTCTTAGGCTTGGTCACTCAAGCCCAGCAATGTGAGAAGGACAATTCAATAACATAAACACACATTCATGAGTCTAAGACTAAGCAGGATAATCTACACACAAACCTCGGAAAGAACTATCCCTCTAAAGGAAACAATTTCCTGAAATACATTGTAGTCTCCTTTTTCATCATTTTTGTGAAAAGCAGTTTAACTTCTTTAGAGTCTCATTGATTCAAACATCTCTATTTTGGGAAAGGTATTCGCTCTTCGTTTACTAAGTAAATATTTTCCGGGGAAAGTTGTCCCAGGTCAAAGGGATGCACTGGCTAAAACTTTATGTCAAGCCTCCACTTTCCAACTGGCAAAAAAAGTACTTAAAACTTTTAGATTTTTTTCCAGGTTCAACAGATTTATGGTTGGATCTGAGACGCATGGTGTACACAGCATTGTTTTAAACTAAATTGTTTTAAGTCGTGAGATGTAACTTTGGACATGACACTCATCCAAGTTATCATGGTTCCCTTCACAAAGATATCTAGGGTTCACTGTTGCAAAATAATTGGCAGAGAGAAATTCTGGTTGTACCAGAATATGTGAGATGGAGTGGGAACTTTATGAAGCATTTTGAAATGAATTCTACTGAAAGCAATACCATCCATAAGATAAAAATGTAGAAATCAATATGGATTATTGGTCTAGATGTTTGGTCTCACTTTCTGAGTTATGTTGAGCAGCCTGACACGTACAATACTGCTTTATAAGCCTTCCAAAATCAGAATCCGTTCCAGGCCACTGGACAAAGCTACTAGCCAAGGCTTTCACATGAGCAATTCCTAAGTGTGCTGCATATAGAATGTGGTGACCTCTTTCTGCAAGATCAGCATAAGTGATCCGTGGAAGACCTTCTTTATGATCAAATAACTCCTAGTGACTTAGTTTTGCGTTGTTTGAATTTATGTACTAACTTCCTTCTTTATACCTAATTGAAGATACCTAATTGAAGATACCAATTAGGTAACAAATCTAGATTTATGCCAATACAAGTAATAATGAAGAGAGACAGGAAACGGACATACATCCATAAAGTACAAGGTGTGTTTCTTAGTGTTGACTCCTTATGTTAATTAATTTAAACACTAAAAAAATTCCAGTGTTACATACTTAATGATTTAGGGTTTTAGCCTAACCTCAGGAGGGATGTTAAAGCAGAGTTTAATCTCATTCCTCCCCATGACAGCCAGGATTTCTATAAAAATGTATAGAAAATTTGGTGCCATAAAAGGTCTGTTTTTGAACCAAGTGTATTTTGTGCTTCAGGATAATCTAGAATTTGGTGACCAAATACTATTTCAATATTCTTATCATTGTTGCTGCTGTTCTTCTTCTTATTATTACTTGCTTTTACTCAGTGTTTATTATGGCCAGGAACTGGACTAAGTATATTACTTTCTTATTTCATTTATCTGTTTTAACAACCCTTTGGGATAGACAGGATTTTTGTACATATATTGAGATACTTGTCCAGAGTTATGTAACTTCTAAGTGAAAGGTCTTAAAATTCAACCCTGACAAACTTGGGGTATCAATACAGAGTGAGATTCAGTGACTCTTTGATATTTTAGAAAGTATCTTCATACTGGTAAATTCGAAGCTTTGGAAATTCTTTTAACAGTGGGGAAATTAAGTAGCTTAGCTATGTCTGCTTAACTTTTATGAAAAACAAATATGGTCAGAAATAAGTAGTCCAGAGAAGTTTTATGCTGTTGCTTTGTTTTCATAATGAACACAAAATGGATTTCATGCATATTTCTCTTTTTATCTCAACTTAAAATATATGTTTTTAAGTACTGAATAATATACTTACAGTTCCTTTAAATGATGAACAGTATAATCTGTAAACCCATCTAATACCAAAATATAGAAACGCTAGATAAAATCTAACACATGGTCTTTTGAAGTCATAGCTGAGACTGGACCATCCACAGGTGTCGGAATCAGAGGGAAGACTGATAACCAGTGGGGAAAGGGAAAATGGTAGAAAGTGTGTGTATAGAGAGTGTCTCTAATTAAACTAGGGACAAAGTTTCTGTTGGCCTTATAGAGACAGATGATGATACCTTGGGACCATGTAAGGCAGGGCTAAAACAAAGGCCATCTACACAGACCCAGAATCAAAGGGTTTATTAAAGGATTGGCTGGGGAAAAAATATCTACCACAGATAGACAGGCCTGGCAAAGAAACTTGTGTGCCATTATTTGGGCTTTCAGAGGAGAATAGAGTCTCTTCTGATAATTTGTAAACATGATACTCTCTCTGGCAGGTGTTTGGGATTCAAAATTACATGACCTACTTGATCTAGGAAACTCTAAGCTTAGAAAATAATAGTAAAATTGGTTCAGGGCTGGTGATACTCCAGGGTCACTGGGCAGATACGAACATAAAATTACTGTGAAATTCCATCCACAAGTACAAGATTTTCAAAAACACCTACCCCACATAAGGATGCATTTCTATTAAAAATTACAAAACACTCAAAGAAACAATTTTGCATGAACAAACGTTAGCTAATGTGACAAACAGCATGCCTGAAATCCCTGAGAACTTGAGATAATTGGATAATAATATGAATTATAAAGTGATTATGCTAAAAGCATACAAAAACAAATAAGTCAAATAAATGAATAAGCATCCTGAAAAGAAACTGAGATATTTGAGAAAAACATGGCTCACTTCAAGAAATTTTTAAAAAAATTATTGACATTAAATCTCACTGTACCGTTTAAATAGTAGATATGACGCTAAAGTTAGTAAACATGAGAAATAAGAATATTCCCAAAGTGTATTTCTTAAGTGTCTCATAATTAGAAACTAAAAACAAAAGAAGAAAAAATAATAAATGCCACTTCCAATCAAGATAGAGCTTTGAAGTCACACTTTAAACTTCTCCTCTATCCCGTAAACTTAGCAATGATAGATTTGTGTGTGTGTGTGTGTGTGTACATTTAAAAGCACAGCCATTCTTAAAACCATAAAACACTGTTAAACATATTTGCCAATCTAATAGGTAATAAGAAGCAAAGCAAACCTGTGGGCCTGAGGTCAGCAGGAGAGTGGAGAATGGAGGACCGATGTGGAAAGATAGCACAGAATGGGGCAGATGGAGTGGGGTCCTGGTACTACCTACCCACTGGCTCGGGCAAGGCATGTGACCCTTTGCCTGGACAATGGTAAGAGAATCACGTGTCTTTTAGGATCCCAGTTATGATCAAGTGATATCATTTAAAAGGCTCAATATTATATTTAGCACTGACTCAGTGCTCAATGAATAACAGCTATGTGTATTCCCTCTGGAAAGGAAGCAGAGGAAACTGAAAAGGGAGAAAAAGAGGGAAAAGGAGAAAAACAATGAAGACGAAAGAACTAGCAAAGAAGGGTGGAAGCTGCTGGGAGTTTTCAGGCTCTAAGTGAACAGAGCTACAGGGAGAGATTTGACATGAAGGGTCTCTCACAACGTGCCTTATCTCCCACTGGTTTCCCACCCCACTTTCAATCTGCGTACAACATTAAGTGAGAAAAAGGCAGGAGATGTAAAGAGTAAAAGATATGAGTCAGCGAGCAAGGAAAATATAAAGCAAGAGGAAGAAAGAGAAGGCAGAAATAGCATAGAGGAAAATGAAGGACAATAAAAGCTGTAAGACAAAGTTAAATATCTCGGTAGTAATAGAGAATAACAGGCAAAGGACCACCAACCGTCTTTCTTAATTAAAGAAACAAGCAGATCTGAGTCTTGTTAGTTTTGACCTTTAAGTTTTGGTTATTTTTTTGTGTTTTTTTTTTAAGGTTTACGAGTAGACTGAATCATGACAAATGCCTGATTTAAAATTGATTTAGCTGCCAATCGCCTCTCCTGTGAGAATCAGCTGCCAACTCGGTCTTAAAACAAATAAAAATACTTGGATGAATCTATTCAGCAATAGAAACACATATCTCTTTCTTTCTAGTACATTGGAGGCCAAGTAAATTAGTTCTGTTAAACAGAAAGAGCCGTATAGAGGGCGAAGGAAATGACTGGATTGGAGTCTCCACAGACAAAGGACCCAAGGTAGCAATTATTGACTGAAATCATGGTTCAATCATTAGGCCAAGTGGACTTTTTAGGGGTCACATGTCCTTGACACTATTCCATATCAAACATTTTATTTCCAGGACACAGTGCCCGGAAAGGTTTCTCATTTCAACCAATGCAAAAACAAAAAAACAAAAAAAACATGGCATATCCTTCCCCTAATCCCATGCTAGCCGCCCACTTGGGAACAACTTACAAGATAAGACATCTATGCAATGAAACACTATTAACTCTCTCCTTTTAGTCCCCTCAGTCTTGAGACTTCAGTCAGGCTCTTCACAGGAGTGCAGATGCCCTATTTCTTAGGAAAGACCTTGACCCAATTCACCACAAACACAACGAGCAAAGTTATTTTCACAAACTATGTAAGTCAGCGCTCTCTTCTTCAGTTGGCTTTCTTGGTGCCTGATTGTTGGCAGGCCAGTAGAGCTTCGAGCCTGTGGCATAGGAAGAAAGAAGTGTAGCAAGCAGGCCTATGAGTTTATGCTATCTCAGAGGGATTTCTGGACGGGGAAACACGGATTCCTGGCTCCAAGGGATTTGAGTGCCCTGGCTGCTTTGGGAAATTGTCCTGTTTGTGTTGGGGATGGCCCAAGGCCGGCTTTCGTTACAGACACCGAGAGACGGTGCCTCGGGCTTCAGTGCGGTTCTCAGGCTGGTTACATGCCATTTGCTCATTCCTTCCTGTAGTAGGTATTTATGAAACACTCCTGAGACAGAGCTAGGGAAAATTTGGGTTAAGGGCAGGCAGCATCCCAGGAGTTGTCCTAGGAGCAGAAAGGTCACTTAGTCTGACCTTGAATGGACAGAACTCTGCTATTGAGGTTAGTAACAGACATTAATTAGACTTAGGACATCTTGGGTCCGTATCCCAGAATCTCCATTTTCTAATATGACCTTGGGCACACTGTTAACTTCTCTGAGTTTTGGATGCTTGCCTCCTAGGATTATTATGAACGTTAAATAAGCTAATGCTTTACCTAGCCTGTGATTCTAGCACATTGCCTGGCACATTGTAATTGTTATTAGTATTTAACAGTCTAACATTAAGGCAGGTCTCTTCCTTTCTTCAGATCCCTAAATTAAAATGAAGAAGCACAGCTATTATTGCAGAGGCTAATTCCATACATGATAAACATCTCTGGAGACCATTCTACATGATGGAGTAGAGCCCAAGGTACCTTTGCCAAAAGGTCTCAACCTTGGAGTGACGGAAAGTGACTTATGTTCATTAAAAATTCTTTTGTTCCTATTACATTGCCAAGTGCTTTGTGAATAAGAACTGATCCCAAGAGACAATTGACGCCCCTCATCTCTGAGAGGAGCCCTCTGTCTCCACCCATCCCTTCCTGCCAAGTCCAAGGCCTTTCCAGCTAGCTGAGAGCCGAGCATTCTTGAACCTTCAAGTTGAAAAAAGCTTTGGAAGTCATCAATCTCAGCCCTGCTCTGCTGCGTGAGCCAAACCACAGAGCTAAGTAAGACACTTAGGTCAGCTGACAATATTTCCTCTAAAGTCATATATATATATATATATATATATATATATATATTTATATATGTGTATATGTATATATATATACATAAATATATACATATATACATATATATATATATATATATATATATATATATATATATATATACACACACACATATATATATATATTTTTCCTTCAAGGTTTCAGGTCCCCAGACTTTTCCTGGAATAGGCCAGAATGACTTTTGAAGGGCCCCCTGTGAAGCGTCATCGAGTGAAATGCAAAAACACTGACTATTTGGGGGCACCCTGCTGGTGAAGGAAACTGAGCATCTCTGGGTCGGTATGAAAGTGTCCAGGGCCCCATGGCTTTTCCATCTGCTCGGCGTTACCATGTCTGTCTTTGCCTGTGTATACGCTTTGGAAATACGTTTCTCCATGTAAGTTCATGCAGACTAGTAGCAAAAACAGACACAAAATGTGGCCCATAAGGAGTGACCGGAAGGCAAGGTGAGAGACCTCCAAACCATCTCCAAAGCTGAGATGGAGGAGGAAGAGGAAGTGCCTTTTCAAAGGGTAATAAGAGTAATCGTGCCCAGCTACACCAAGAAGTAAAGGGTTAAGCGTTGTTGTTCATTGTCACGTGACGCTGGGAAAGGCTGAGCAGGAACCTCTGGGATGGGGTGCAGGCACATCTTGCCTGCACATGTGGCCTCTACCACAAACACTTCAAAGCGCCTCCTCAGACCGACATAACATTCTGACGCCGACTGTAAATGCCCTTGACACGCAGAGTGGAAAATATCAAACACTCCACCAGTCCCCAAAATGCAGTGTCTCTGCACTGGGAAAGGCCTTAATGAGCCTGCAGTGGAGGGGGGAGGCTGGGGGGCAGGCCTCAGAGCCAGGGAGAGGGGAGGGGGCGGAACGGGTGGTTCTGATTTAAGGCTTGTACTGATACCCGCGGCGTGTGCAACTGGGCTCAGACCTCTGTGAATCTAAATGCCCCAGGACCTTGCAGAACAGCCCCAAACATCAATTCCAGGCCTTGCTGAGTCAAGACCCTACTGAGACTACTTCCCCTCGCACATTCCAGAGCAGATGACTCTTGGGTAGAAGAATTTCCCAGTCCACAGAGCTGTGATTTTTTTCTGCAAAGGCATCTCTGTATCCTGTCTTCTCTGACACAGTTCCTCTCCATTCTTACCGAGAATACCTTAGGATCCTGATTTCTCTTTAAATTTGCATGTTGGGGAAAGTCAGCAACCTAGAAGGCCTCTTTCATCCTATCAAGGGGTACCTGCGTTTCTGTGAACAGAGGGTCTATCCCTGGGGCTCTGTGGTTATCTGCTCCTAGTAAACTCTCTACAAAATAACTCAGTCAGTAGAATAGTCCAGACAATGTGGAGGAAAGGCTATAACCCTCCTTAATATCCCATCTTCTCTAGAATCTATTATCGGACTCATGCTGGATTGCTTCATCCATTCATTTTTTTTATCATTCATTCACTATTTTTGAAACACTGGAGTACATAAAATTTATAAAATATGCTTCCTATCTTTTGAAGATGTCACTGTAGAATAGGAGTGCCAACAAAAGGTCGCTGCCACCAATCCAATGCCAACATCAATCCCCAATCTGGGGTATGGTAAAAGGAGAGACTTTATTCAGGTAACCAGTTTGGAAACAAGAAACATAGCCTTGCCAATAAACTTTAATTTAAAAACAAACAAAAGAAAAAAAAAGAAACATAGCCTCCAGAAGAAACTGGAAGTATGCTCCCCCCAGAAAAAGGGACCAGATAAAGAAACCCAAGCTAGTCCCTGATTAGTCCATTTCTATGCAAATGAGGACTCCAAATTCACACAGTTAGATTGGTCCAAGTTGCACTGTCCTGATTGGCTTCTAGCATTCTGATTGGTTGTTATGGAGCCATTCTGATTGGTCAGTAAAGATGCAAATGAGGATATAGCTGTGCAGTTTCAATTGGACAGAGCAGGTCTCAGCCCATTGGTTGAAAGTCAGTTCCACAAACTCCTTTCTACCGTATTTCCTCGAAAATGAGACCTAGCCGGACCATCAGCTCTAATGCATCTTTTGGAGCTAAAATTAATACAAGACCCGGTTTTATTTTAATATAATATAAGACTGGGTGTTTTATATTAATTTTCCGGGGAACATGGTAAGTGTGGGCTCAGAGAGCTCAGCCTGTGGCTTTTCCCTGCAATGCAGCCTGTATAGGAGTCAATCTCTGTTCATAATGGCTGCTAAACTCTGGTTATGATTTGGGGCCCAATTAACTATGGGAAGTCCTTCATGGGGTCAACAGGGGAAAGGGACATACCAAAAAAACAATGGCATACAGTGCTAGATAGAGACATGTTACAAAGTGCTCGGAAACACAGGGGAGAATGTGACTGTCAGCTTTAGGCATTCAGAAGCCTTCCCTTCAGGGACTGTATTTAAGCTGGGCCTTGACAAATGCATGGGATTTCACCAGGCAAAGGACACAGCCAATGCAAAGACATGGGAGAGAGCGAATCATGGAGAATGTGGGGAAGAAGTTCAGTGTGGCTGGAGTACAGGGTATGAGGGGCAACCACGGTGGATGAGGCTGGGAAGGCATGACATGAGGGCTCATGTGCCAGGCGAATGCCTTCATTACAAAGTCTAAAGGGTTTTCTGTAGAGCTCTGACCCAATCATGGCTATATTTCGGAAGGGTAAATCTGGTGATGGAAAGGACAGGAACTAGAGTCTTTCCTGTATGCAACATGCTCTGTTAGCCTTAAGAACATGATTTGCTCATCAGAGGAGGTGTGGAATTTCTCTTTCTTCCCAGGTCTACTCAACTCTCGGTACTGCTGCTCCCAGCTCCCTAGAGGCTTAGCGTCGAAAGCACCAGAGCTCTCAAGGCATTCTTCCCCTGCCTTTGTCTCTGCATCAATCTCTCCAGATCCTGTGTTCCAGGAGCAAGGTCTTCAGGAAGTCATCAAAACTCCTGGGCCATTATAGAGCTACACCCCAGAGGAAATACGGGGGATGAAGTCTGGTGCCCGGGAGAGAGCAAACACATTCTTATATAAACACGATCAAATGCGAAATTTTAGCCAGAAAAATAGACTCACTTAAAATGCATTCTGTTACTAAGCGTATATCAAACAGGCCCACAGGGACCTGTCAGGAGTTCTCTTGCAAATTACATTTACATGGTTTTAGATGGTGTTTCGGTGGTTAAAATTCTTCTAGTAGAATAACATGGGAACATAAGATAAGTGAATAACAAAAAAGGTAACTGAATCTCCTGTGTTAAGTCCTAGTTTTTACAGGTATAATCTTCAGAGAATAAGGAGGAATTAACCCATGAACAGGATGAACAGGGGTGGGGGTGGGGGGTTCTGGAAAGATAGAGGCAGTGATCGGTGTTTTTTTTTTTTTTTTTTTTTTTTTTTAAAAAGCTTTCATTGTCACTGTTGGAGGCAAGAGCCCGGAATGAAAAAATTGATTTGCCTAATGACAACATCAGACGTTAAACATTTTAAAAATAATCGGTGGGAACTGCTGTAAAAACAATTATGTCTTACTTCTCCCCACACAGGACTATAGATGGCCAAAGTCATTGCTTTGTTTAGAATATTGGCTCCGATTAAAAGTCTTCTGCTAAGACAGTTATGGGGAACTTATATAGCCTGGCCTGGGTGCACTGACCATATTGAACATGTACATCTGATCTGTGCAACTATCCCACCATCTGTACCATTTATAGCCTGCTCGACCAGTTAGAGAATACAGTAATGTGCTGTGACTTTTCTATGCATTGTGTTACAGTATTCAGTCTTACACCAACCCTATGAGCTACGTCCTACTATTAGCCCCATTTTCCACGTGAGGAAACCGAAGGCTCAGAGGGATCAGGTTCGCTGGGAGCTCTCAAGGAGCAGAATGAGATTCCACTGCAGATCTGAAGCACTAGATTATGTAGCAAGCTCACTGATGCTTCTAAAAGACACAAAAAGCGCTCGCTGAGTATGGGGAAGGGAAAGGAGATGGGATGGGGTTTCGAATTGTCAAGTAGCCTGGATGAGCGAGGGCCAGAGCCAGAGAGGTACCAAAGCATTTATCTCCCTTCTCTTTGGTGTGGGCTCCACTTTCCACCCTCTCGGGTACTAGAGGAAGTAAGGCGCTGTGATCCCTGGGCCTGGGGCTGAGGCTCAAAGAACAGGTCATGTTGCAGAGCCAAGCAAAATCACCAACTCAGCAAGCTCGAGGTCTGAAAGCAATTATGCTGGGCCTAAAAATAAAGGGGCTGCAAGTAAAACGGAATTTAATAATGTGTATTTAATTTCTAAATCCACCTCCTGCCCCCGATTTTACAAAATGTCTAGCTTATATACAGTCTGTTTTAGCGGGGGAGGTGTATGAGCTTGATTTTACTCCTCAAAGAAGCTGCTCAGACAAGTTCTGTGTGAGCAGGCAAACAGGCAGGCTGACCTTAAGCAGGGGCACCTTTCTCGTCTCTCACGTTAAATGGTCTAGCGAGCGTTAGAGCTCCTTTAGGCCCCGCTGGCCGTCCACCACTGAGATGGGGGAAGAGTCTGCAGGGCTGGTCCACGCTCTCACCTACCAGTCCTTACCATGCACAGGAAACATGAAATCATAAACTTGTCTTTGGTGAGCATCTTTCCGGGACAACCAGCCTTGAAAGGAACCCAAGCAAATGCCCTGCTTCTTGTAGTCCACTCGCTAAGAAGTTTCAAAGCCAGTGAGACATAATGCTCAGTGTGCAAGGAAAGAAGGAGGTGACCAAAGATCGGGTTCCTCATATTTTTCCAACAGGGATACTGAATCCAGCAGGTCCCTTGAAATGACATGACATCAGCATTTTAGAATAGAATAGAAAATTGGGACATAAGAGGACATGATGACCTGGAAACCCTCAAGGCCCCTCATCTTTGCCCTGCAAATGCATCCCCTCACCCATATGTCATGTATCAGTAAATGGTCCCATCATACACCCAGGCACCCATGCTGGAATCTCAGATTCTTCTTTCTACCTATCTCAGTCCGTCCTGCTGTCCCTCTCATGAATATATGTTTTCTCTACCATCTTCCATTCACAGCCATTTATAATGGTCCAAATCCTCTTCAGTCCTCTGTCCCCCTCTGCCCATCCTCCACACCGCTGCCAAATGAAGCTTACCATCGAGAAGGAATAACAGCTATTACAGTTCACACCGGAATATGTGCTTACTGGACGCCAGGCACTGTGCTAACAGCTTTGTCTCTACCCTTTCATTCGCTTTTTGTCAAGTTTTTAATGACTCTCTTTACCAACTGGATAACCAACAAGTCTTTGTACAGTGTGACGTTCGAGTCCACTCCCTGTACAATTCACCTCCTGCCACTCTTACCCTGTCATTCACCCCACCGCTCCCTCCAGCACTCTTATCTTCCAGCTCTCAGACATGCTGACCCCCTTCCTCTACATGCACCCCCCCCACACACACACACGTTTAACTTATGGGTCATTTTTACAGATGAGATAGTGTGACTTTTCCCATCCCCAAACACTCGCACACCTTGGAGAACAGTAAGATAAGTATTTTACTATGTGCAAACGTAACCTGGCAACAGAATGTTATTGTCACAAATTCTCAGGACCCTCTGCAGAATATGGACTCTAAAGTCAAACAATCTGTGTCAAAAGGAATGCTTCAGACCAACCATTCCAAACCCCAAGTCACAGTTTTTTGTCAACGGTCACAGTAGTGGAGGAGCCAACTCCTAAGAACTCCATATAAAAGATAACACAGTCCCTCTTGCGACACATTTGGCAATCAGGTTCTCTTGAGAGCAGGGATTTTTGCATATTTTGTGCCATGGTTTCTTCCTAGCTTCTAGAAACAGAGCCTGGCATTTTTTTATGCACTGAAGCACTGGTTTAAAATTTTTATTGCTACAAAGAGACAATTTTATGGCTATAGTTAAGCATTTGGACACACATATTTAATTTTTCCCCATGTTATATTTATCATTTTCTATGATGATGAGAGTGCAAACATTTCTGAAAAGCCATTTAACAATATGCCTCAAGAACTCCAAAAAAATCATACTCTTTGTGGTAGGGACTGCAAGCTGGCTACCCAATATCCATTGTCCTCTTCTTTACTAACAGAAATCCTTTAGTACTGAGATGGAAGTGTGTCCAGCTAAATTTCCCAGCCTTCTTTGAAACCAAGTGTGACTAAGTTTTTATGACTAATAACATAAGTGAAATTGTTTTTGTGAGGGATTTCCAGGAGGTCTTCTTAGAGTTGGGGCAGAAGACTAATGAAATCCCTTTTATATCCTCCTCTTTCTTCCTGAAGCCTAAAATTAAGATTAGATGGCTGAATCTTCTGTAGCCATCGTGGCTTATTCAATCAGATAAGATTCATTACAGGGTATTAGAAGCTTACAGAATGTTTAGGAGGGCCAAGGAACCAAGCTTGAGAGTACTAGCCAAGTACCGTGCATCCAGGAGAAATAATATTGGGGGGTCATGCTCTCTGCCACTGCCTTACTGCTCAGCACTTGACATCTGTCACAGTAAACTATAGCTTACTCCACAGAACCCAAGGCCTCCCCCACCATGCTTTCTAGAAGATTCCGTTTTTCTGTACTGGCCCACCACCTCCTCTTGCTCACTTCTGCCTCTAAGTCTTGCAACGTGGTGTCAGCTTGGTGGAACTCAAATCACCTTGGAAACCATAGCTATGAGGAGGTCTGGAAAATATCATTCTATTTTCCATTTTTCCAGCCTCTGACGTACAGGAAGACACATGAGGAGGGGACTGAGTGGGTGTTGAGAGAACCAGAATGAAGTATTTGCCAGTCTGTCAATTCCGTTTTACCTGTGGTTCTTTGCGTCAGGGCTGTCATTGTTTACAATTAGCAGGGACACACAACCATGGAAATATCCAGGAAGGTATGTTTCATGCATGTGATGCTGAGGGAGAAAAATTTATAGAGCATAGGAAAGGGAGGTTATGTATATAACAATCAGAGGACCTCAAAAATCCCAATAAACACCATCTAGCTCTAGTCCATTCAGTAACTCCGGGTAATGCCAACAACCTCCTGACTGGCATGAAGCTGCTACCTCTTCAGTTTCATCTCCACACAAGGGTCAAAGTGACGCTGTTAAAGCTGAAAGCACATCAGGTGTCCTTCTGCTCAAAACTCCCCAACGGCATCCCTTCTTGCTCAGAGAAAAGCCACAATCTGCCCCTTGGTTCCCCCAGTTTGCCAGGCACACTCCACTTGGGCCTCACTCTGCCTGGAATACTCTTCCCAGGTACCTATGTGGCCTCTCCCTAAAGGTCATCTTCTCAGTGAGACCTTCACTGGCTACCTTACCCCAAATGGCAGGCCCCGTCCCCCGTCAACTTCCTGTCTCTCTTCTTCTTTATTTTCTCCTCAGAACTTGTTTCCAACATACCATATGTTCAACAGATTCACATGGTTTGTAGACTGTCCCTCCCCATGCCCTAAAATGTAAGCACAGTGTAGGTAGAGGTGGTTATCTCCTTTCTTCACTGCTGTCTCCACAAAAACCAGAGCAGTGCGTGGCGCATGCTGGGTGTTTGGTAAATGTTTGTTGAATGAATAACACATGAAAAAGAAAACTGGTTAAAGAGTTCCATCGGATGGGTGAAAGAATAAAAGAGCTTTTCTCATAGAAGAACAGAATGTAATGGGATTTCTAAGGAGAAGAAACGGGAACGTTCGAAAGCTCTTTTTCTTCTGGGGTCCCCTGGCGGGGGCAGGACTGTCAAAGTACCCTCTGCCAGCCACCAGGCCCCCTCTGCAGAGAGACCTTGGGGCTGACAGAGTTGTGGCTGGGAAGGGACCCTGGGAGCCACGACAGCAGCCTCGAGTCCTGCCTCTGCCCCAGCCATGTGTGTCTGGGGAAGCCCTTTCCACTCCTTCCGCCCTGATTTTACTGGTGGAAAAACTAGGCTTCTGTGGGCTCTGAATTTCTTCCATGATGGATTGGCACTGAAGGAACAATTCACTGATAAGAGATTCAAACTCTGTGGGTGACATCCCAGAGCTCAGGAGCTACACTGTTAGCGTATGAATTTCCTCCAAAACGGCTTGTGGCAGCAGAAATTCCTCTGCCCCACGGAGCAGGGCCACATCCACAGGGCTGTGGCCTCTGCAGGCTCAAGCTCACACCCAGAGCTCATGAAGACGTCTATGGCCTGCCTCCTTAGGACGCCGTGTGCCATCTGGGGAGCAATCTTGTGGTCCAATCTTCATTTCTACTCTATATATACAAGCTTTCTCTGCACATTTCATGTGAATATCTTGAAAGGATCCAGGGACATTTTTCTTTAACCTGCCTGAAATTTGTTTTGGCAGAAGTTCTGAAGGCTGAAGTCTTGAGAGATTTGGGTTTTGTTAAATTATAGATATAATTTCAGTGAGGTTAAGTAACTCAGGCAAAAAAACTGGAGCGCCCTCCCGTCTGTTCTGCCCTGGAAACTCTGCCCATCCTGCAGGGCCGACTCCAGTGCCATCTCACCCAGGAAGCTTCCCGGGTCGGGTCATCAGAGCACTCTCCTCTCTCTGTGGCTATGGTCAGGCTCTGAATCCCTCCTCGTACTTCTGGGTAACCTTGACCAAGGTCCCTAACTTCCCTGAACCTCACATCTCTTAACTGTCAGGGGTGACAGAGAAAATCATAATAGTGGAATTTATGAAACTCTTATTGCCAAGTACTATGGTGGGTACTCTACATTATTTTATTCAATCCTCTCAAGAACCCTGTGGGACAAGGCATTTTACTATGCTTTCTTTAGATGTGAGGAAACCAAAGGGAAAAATGGAATGATATTTTAGATCTCACTGGGTGGTGAAGATTAAATCTTGAGAATAGGATCAAATACATGGTGATAGAAGGAGAACTGACTTAGAGTGGTGAACACACAATGTGAGATATAGATGATGTATTATAGAATTGTACACCTGATATCTATGTAACTTTACTAACAATTGTTACCCCAATAAACTTTAATTTAAAAAAATTTTTTTGAAAATATATGGATCATGACATTCAGGAAGCACTTAGTAAATGTAAGTCCCTTCTCCACTGTACCCGGGAACCCAGCTTGAGTGCATTAGCATGTGTTGTTTTATATTGTGATTTATGTAGAAGTAGTAAGACAGTACAAGCTAAGGAATCAGGGCTGGGCTGTGGAGGAGTCGGGCCTGCACTCCTACCTTTCAACACGTTATTGAATCTTTAGGAACCTCAGTCTCTATAACTGTAAAATGGGAGTAATAAGACTGTGAGCCCTCATAGAACTGATATAGAAACATAATCTAGAAACATAATCTAGACATATGGACATATATAGATATAGAGATATAGACATAATCTAGAATACCTGGCATATAATGGCTATTACTCTTATTGCTTATCTTCAATGTTAAAGTCCACATTCGTTTTTAATATGATACTTCCTGAGGAGTAAAACAAACCTTTTCCATCTTGGTACCTGTTTGTGGCCTCATCCTATGCCTTGTATGTCACAAAATGGCTTCTCAAAGGGCCACCTGCATTAGAACGTCCTGAAAGCTTATTAAAAAGGAAGATCCCTGGGCACCTCCCCAAACTAAATGGATCGTGATCTCTGACACTGGCCCAGGATTTTAACAATCCATTCGGGTAGGTATCAAGGATCACTCTATTACAAGCCAAAACCAAATATCTGTGAATGAAATAAACAAATGGATGCATGATTGAGGCCATTTGCCAACCTATGCAGTTTTTTAAAAGTTAATGGAAAGAAAAGAAACTACTGATACCGCTAATCATGTTAGGTTAAAAAGACTCTGGTCTTGCTTTTTGGCATAGAATGTTGGATCCTCAATGCTCATTTGGCTTATCCTTGCCCCGAATGCTCTTTCAGTCCATTTCCTTTGCTAAATTAGGGGCAGTTATCTATTTAGGCTCAGGTCTTCACTAGGCTCTGGAAATTTCCTGAGAACTGTTAGTTTCCCACTGATTTATCATAAACTTACACACATGTTGGGTGTTGGCCCATTAAGTATCATCCTAAAGCTCTACTGAGATGAGTTACATTGCGAAAGCTTATAAGAAAACAAATACCTCCAAAAAACTTGAATAATTTTTAATTGGGATAAAAATCTTTTTTGCCTCAACATCTTAGTAAAGAAAAAAAATATTGAGTCACATGAATCATATCCATAGATATTTTGGATTTATTTTCATACAAACTAGTTTCTTTTTTTAAGGGCAGTGCTTAAAGCCCCATGAAACCAAAAATTATTTTTCTATAAAGACTCATCATACCAAGATTTTCAGTAGAAATGCTATCCCTTTCAAAATAAAGGGGAGGGAAGACATAGTGATGTGGTCAGCAGAGGCATAAATTAAATTCACCTGGCAGAGTGTTCTTCAGGTCTGAGGAATGTAAAAGAACACATTTCTAGTGAATGAAAGAAAAAAAATCCACAGAAAGACCAATTCTGAAACATGAAAAGAGAGGTTAGAGTTCCAAAACCCTGACTCCAGCATGAACAGCATGCCGGGGTTAAGAGTCATATTCCCTGAGTAATTTCCATACCGAATGTACAACACTGTACAAGCCTAACAAAACCTAAGCTAGTTTCATTTCCCCCACAGAAAAGGAAGATGATAACATCTCAGAACTGAAGAGCCTTCGCATTGAAAGTTATGATATTTTTAATTATTAGGTGAGTTGGGTAGTAAAAACAACAAAAACAAAAAACCCCTACACACTAAAATGGATTCTTTAAGGAGGGAGTAATGGTAAATATGCTAAAAAAAAACCTCAGTCTAAAGTTCCGACCATTAGTGTAGGCTCAGCCCTAGCCCATATCCTACCCCTTTAGGCCTTGATTTCTTCATCTGTAAAACTAGAAGCAAAATTGTGCCGTTTTCAAAGGGATGGTTGTGAAAATTACATGGTATAACATCTGTAAAGCTCTTAGCACAGTTCACTGCACACTGAGGGACCGTAATAAATGCTAGTTATTATAATTATACAGGCTTCAACTTGGAGAGGAAGATTTCTACCTTTATGGGAATGAAAAACCGATGTTCATGACCCCAACGATAATGAGAGATTTCGCTGTGCAGCCCTGGCAGGGGAACTGAAGCAAACATGGAAAGGGCAGAACGGGGAAGGAAAGCCAATTAGCTGAGCAGCAGGGGGTGTTTGATGCATGCTGGTTGGATGTATCTGAAAGGAGATGGTACTTCTAGACATGCCTCATGTCATTGAGAAGATTCCACGTCAATAATAAATTACCGTCATGTATTTGGGCGACAGTGACAAATGTAATGCCAGATTTGTCCAAGTTCTAGTTTTAGGAATAATGACCATCTGTTACCTCCTTTTCCTCTGAGGAATGCGAAACACTGAGTATTAATTTTGATACTTTCACAGATTACATTGTGATAGTAAGGGAGTGGGGGAATATTAATTTCTGTTTTCCATTGGGTAGAAGGAGGCCCAAGGTGTAACACTGCTTCTATAAAGTCGCACAATTGGAACAGTACCTCCGTCTCGTAACAATGAATTTTCAACTCAGTTCCATGGAGCTCGCTAGTGTCACATGGGCTTCGTGTGTACAGTAGCTCTGCTGGCCCTTGGGTTCATTTTCAAGAGTAATAGTTCATAAATTTCAACCAGTTCCATGGTTTTTCCTATCACTGGCTCCCTGGACATGGTTCAGGGTATTTTTCTTTTCAACTTGGATGTAAATGTGATGCAGATGACATTTCAAAGTGCTGCAGTCATGAAGTTTCGGCAGAAACACACTTCTGGATTTCCATCACAAGCAGGTGGACCAAGCTGGGGTCAAATCTGAGATCTGAGGGAGAAGACCCTGCAGTCCAGGATGGGTTAGGGTAGCTAGGGGAATTCTGAGGATCAGGGAGATGTCTGTCCTGAAGAAGCCCAGTCCATGGGAAATGTTTTCTGTGTGGTGAATGGGGGTGGGGCTTTGACATGACCAATCAGATGAGAGTATTAATTTTGATGTTTAATTTTGATGTTAATTAATTTTGATGACAGGGCCGAGCTAGAAGAATCTTCTAGAAGCTGGGAGGTCACTGACACCATGCACATTATTTTAAAACAAACAAGTGAAATCCATAAAGAAATGATGGCCCTATGATGTACAGGCTGAACGTAAGTGAAATAAAAGAAAAATAAGCTTTTTGGTTTCAGTTTTAATTATCAAGTTTTTTTTTCTCAGAAATAACAAACATGTATTTCTGAGGAAAAACTTAGAAAAGTGATCAGAAATGCAGCAAAGATTTCTGTTAAAAGACGTTCATCATTGTTACTCACGTTAGTAAACTAATGGAAGCGAATTTAATATTCAACAATGGGAGAAATTTAAGTAATTTAGCACATATTGATACAATGAAATATTAGACACCCAGTAAATAACAAGTTTCTAAAGAATGTTTTATGATGTAAAAATGTTCACAATACTATATTTAAGTGAAAAAATAAGACATAAAAATGTATGTACAATATGGCTTTAATTATGTAAAAGAAACACAGGGTAATTAGAAAAAAATTGAAGGTACTAAATACACTGTAAAGAACAATAATATTCTATCTCTAGGTGATAAATTCATGGGAGATTTGTGTATTTTTCTGTTTAAATTTTTAAAAGAGAATATTTAAAAGCACAACTAATGTATCTTTTCAATAATTTGGAGAAATATTATTTGAAGAAAGATGATACGACAAACCCATATTGCAAGATGGCTGATGTGCTTGGAAACCAATTTTCCCACTAAAACTGCTTGTGCGCACTATATCCTGGAGAAGCATAATTCTGAATTAACTTCCCGCATCACCCCCCTGTGGCTACTTCGATGCAAGCTTGCGGGATTGCTGCAAGATCGGACCACTCAGCTGGCCTCAGGAATGCATGTCGGAACCATTTCCCTTCAGCCACGTGGGGAACATCACTGCCATATATCCACAGTTGTAAGCAGTCCAAGTCCTGTCATTTTCTGTGGGTAACGGGAGGGAAGGAGCTACGTGATGGCATGAAGAGAATCACATATCATCTCTTGTGCCATTCCATTTGACCAGCTCTCTTAAGGCACAAACCCTTCGACACATTATTTATTTTTTTCCTCTCAAGAATTTGTCCAAAATTTGATTTGTGTAGAAAAATGTCTACTGAGCCTCCCTTCCTTCAACATTCTCCTTGGTCATTCAGATATGTGGTAGGAAAAGAAAACTGATTTGCATTACAACTTTTTTATTCTCTGGACTAAATGCTCTTTAGTTATTATTTGGCTTTAGAATCTTCTCATCTTGGGAAGGGAGCATTTGCAATTGCTGCTGAGAGGAATATAAATTGGTACAATAATTTTGGGAATCTCTTAATCATAAAAAAGCACATATTATGTATAACTTTACCTATATATATTAAGACTCTGGAAAGTATGTATTTAATCCCAAAATGCCACTTCTAAGAATTTATTCTAACTAAATAATCAGCAATGATTTATGAATAGTTTTTAAATCAGATTATTATTTATAAGTGAGAAAAACTAGAAATAGTCTAAATGTTTAAAAACTGGAGATTAGTTATAAGAATAACATAGTCACAAAATGGCAGACTATGGAATTGTTTAAAATAAGAATAAAGACCTGGAAATACTATGATATTTTTGGTAAGGACAAAAACCAGGGTATAAAACATTGTAACCTCAAGTCTGTGTTTAAAAAAAAAAAAAAAAAAAAGATTGAAAAGGGCCACACAAGCCTATACAAGAACATGTCAACCAGAATGTCTCTGGTGACATCTATGTTCCTTCTCACACTTTCTTATATTTTCCAGATGTTCATGGTATAACTTTTATAATCAGACCCCAAAAAGAGCTATTTTAAAATTTCTTCCCATTTAAATACTATTGTTCTCACTTGAAATTTGGTTTAAATAACAACATTGAACATCACGCATCCTTGGCGCCTTTTGGATGAGACTCCAAAGCTCTGAGAAAAGGTAAGGGGACCAACATTTGTGGAGAATTTACTATGTGCCAGAAATTTTCCCAAGCTTATCTTATTTAATTCTCAAATGAATCATTTAAGATGGATGAGGGACAGCCTCTCTTTAATCCCTCTTTGTACTATAATCCCTTTAAGACTGGAATATAATTCATCCGGAACACTTTCTCACAAGGTTCTCCTCCCAAGTGATTGAAAACACCCGGGATTCTTCAAAGTGATGATGCTCAACTGATCACTGAGATTGGGACTGTGAACTGTTCTGTGATGGTGGGATGAGGTACTCTGAAGGTGTCTCAGGCGGCACCGCGGGAAGCAGCCCAGAAAGCACAAAGACTGCTGGGAAGGATCTAGTTCATGGCACCAAGGACCAAAGTCTAAGACAGCCATCACTCCGCCCAACCTCCCCTCGTGGAGTTGTAAACAGATATTTCTACGATGAAGCTCTTTGGGATATTGTGCCATTCTCCTTCCTTTGGGGTCTAACCATTGTACCAAATTGCTGGAGAAAATGCACCAAATTACAACACAAACATAACTCTTCCTTTAATGGGCTAAATGAGCTTTCCCTAAGATCAGGAAATTTAATCGTTTTGAACAGACATGATAGAAAATCCTTTTCTCCTTTTCTAAACTAAGGAAGACTTGATTTTTATAAATTCCTGCCTCCATCAAATAAAAACACCCTGATTCTTCCCAGAGATTGAAGTAAAAAGTAAAGTTTCATATGGATGTCTTCCTTCTCGTGACCACAGATGTGGAGTTTAATATTTAGGGAATGCGCACCTCCTCTCCTCCAGAGTTTTATTTCTTAGGAATGCATCATTAGTCAGTTTATGAGAATGCTTCCAAGACAGTGTGGCTGAATGATATCTTAACTGCAGTTGGATGGGAGTAAAAAAGCCTTTATAATTAGAGGGTGGAAAAGTAATACAAGCTTCATTTAGGCAAAGCTCTTCAGCCTAGACAACTTCTAGAACTTAGCGACCCAGGAAAGGCCTGGAACTTCACTTAAGGGAACATGGAAGCCATCATTATAATTGACACCTGGGTTTGGTATCTAAATGCTGCAAGAAAACACAATTACAGACCACAATAGGACAAGATATATTCCCTCTGTATATTGCTTTTCACCCAACACTTTTATCATTGCCAAGAAGAGTATTATAAATCACTGCCTGATCATTCTTCATATGTTCCCCAGATTGTAGTTCATTTCCCTGAGCCTCGACTTATTGCTGGACTGTAAGACTAGAGTGTAATATTGAAACCAGGCCCATCTCTTTCAGAGCCCTACTATTCACATTACTCTGTCTGTGGATGTGCTGGGTCTTTCCACCGCCCCCCAACCCCCATCACAAGCTCCGGGATCTTTAAGCAAAATGATACCCTTTGTTACCTCTGAGGGGCTTATGTACCACTTAAGGGAACCCTCAAGAAGTCCACTCACCTTGCCTAGCAATGTCAAGTTCAGAATCCACACAATATAACACGTGACTGTGACAGGAAGATCCTAAAGCCTGGTGGGACCAGGAATATATGCTGTCCTTACAATTGAAGGATGCTTTTACCCTCAGTACATGTGTTAAAGGAAAATGAATGTGGATGAGTAGACAAGGAGCATTAGCTTTTTTTTTTTCCTCCGAGAAAAAACAACCGCTGATTGTGATCTTTCCTACAAGGTTAAGTTGAATGAGGAGCAGTGGGAATTTCTAAGGACGAAAGCACTTTTAGGCCTGGAGAAGGGAATGGTGGGGAAAAGAGGTAACATTTTTAAAAGTCTGTTGAGTTTTAAGTGGAGGCCCAAAGGGAGGCAGGATCAAAGAGATGCTTTCATAAAACTGGTAATAATTATTATTGGTGATAATTTAAATACTTGATTGCTCCCAATGTATTCAAAGAAGGCTGCGGTTTGGTTGTGTCTCCCGAAATTACAGACTATAAAACAAAGTTGGAAAGTTGCAAATGGACCTGACTTTGTAAAAGGAAGCAATAGCATTTGAAATTTCAATAGCAGTCATGGAAATTATTTTGTGAAAATAATTTATTAGGGGAAGCAGAAAGAATCCGACTGAAAAAAAGAATAAGGTATTACATGTGTTTTTCACAAAACAACATAAAAGGGAGCTTGAAGGATACCTTCCAGAATGGAGTAATAAGTATCAGTAATGTAATGCAAGGACTGAGCATGATGGGTGGAAGCAGGAAAATAAGTCAATTATTCATTGCACCAGATTCCATTGCAGGAGTGAGCAGGGAGGAGCCAAGTGAGTGTTTTCAGAGGGCCCACCATGTTCTCAAAACTCCTTTCCTCCTCCAAAAAACCATACCAATTTAGGGGAAGATTCCAGCCAGGACTCAATAGTTCTATGGCTTCAATGTCTGGCAAGAAGTTCTGAAAAGCATCTTTTGCCAAACCTTAACGCCCTTCACATCCTGAACTTTCAGGGAGTTGCAGCCCTCCTTGGGAGAATGAGATGTTTATTTTCATTCCCCGCTGACAGGTCCAGAGAAGAAGTTTAGCACTGCCGTGGGCCGGTGCCAACTATTCGATCTTGATAAGGCATGTAAAGATCAAACATGGATCCTTAAGCTGAGTTGCTGATTATCACTCATGCATCAACAAATAAAGACGAATATGTATCAAGCGCCCTCTATTTGTGAGGGACATAAATGAATTTACGATACAGCGGTAATCAAGAAATCTATAAACTAGTTGTAGAGCCCACATTAGACATGAACTCCAGGTAGGTATTGTTACTTAATTTTTCATGGCAATAAACATGAATGGCATGATCAGTAAGACCCATCAAGTTCAGATAAAGGAGCGATAAATCACCAGGGACTAGAGTGGTCACCACACCTTCAGGAAATAAGGATACGTGAAGAAGGAAGGGAACAAACACACTCTCGTTGATAACCTACCAGGCTTCATACATTTATTCTCTCATTTAATCCTCTCATCAAGTATCTGAGGTAGATACAATTGTTTTATTTTTATAGATGAGAACATGGAAGTCTAAAAATGCTTAGAAATTTTCAAAGGTCACAAAACTAGAGAAGAGAAGAGTCAGAATTGGAACCCACATACAACTGAGTTGATAGTCTAATATACTCTTCACTTCTTTATGAAGGATGGCTTGAATTCGATATGCTAAGGAGAAGCTGGAGAACAATTTCCACAAGCTTGGTCTGTACTTTCTAAATGAGTAGCTGCACAAATGGTAGTTGAAATTAGTTCAGAGGTTAACAGCTTCTCCTAGGGAAGTGGTGGGGAGAGAAACATGATAGCCTGACACAGAGAGGTGAAGGTGATAATTGCGTTTTTAGCTAAACGTAGTCAGGTTTGGGATTCCCCCAGAAGCAGACGCAGAGACCAGGACTCATGTGCAAATAGCATAAAAGGACAAACAGGAAATGTTGATAGAAACATAGGGAACTAAGACAAGCTGCCAATAAAAGGTGACATATGAAGCCAGCTATCACAATAAATGACTGGAACTTAATCTCATCGGGTATTTCTAGAAAACAGTAGAGAACACAAGCCTTGGAATCACATAACCAAAGAATCAAAGTGCTAGAGGATTTATACACCAGCTCCCACCAGTCACCGGGTAAGGGCTGTGGCAGATGGAAGGTGGCATCTGTTAATTACTTCCCTGGTACTTCTGGTCTACCCTGTACACAGCAGAACCCACCTGAGGCTTGGGAGAAAGGCCCAAGGGGAAGTCATGCAGACACAGTTGAAACTGGCTGTCTTGAGTGACATGGGTCAGGCCCAAGGGATAGGGCAGGGCACCGACAGCACCTGCTATAAACATCAGGATCTTTGGTGCAGGTTTTGTGCTATTCTCTACGACCCCATCCCCTTTGAGGTGTATGAGTGCGGACACCAATGTCTCTCAAACTTCAGAATGCACGGAAATCACTTGGGAGACTTGTTAACAAAGAAGATTCTGGGCCCTCACTCACTGAAATCCTGACCCATTGTCAGGGATGGAGTCCAGGAATCTCCATCATTAATAAGTATCCCAGGTGATGCTGACATACATGGTCTATCGATCACACAGTGAGAAAAAAGCCTGGAATCTCCATATATTACGTGGAAAACTGAGGAACGCGGCAGAGGCCATGTACTGCAGTGAAAAGAAGCCGGTCTTTGGGTCAAGATATTCTTGGATATGAATCCTGGCTCCATTCCTTAGAAACATGCCATAAAGTCTTTGTTTTAGTTTCTTTACCTATAAAATGGAGATGAAAGCACTAACCTGGACTGTTTTCCTGAGAGTTAAATAACATATAGAAGAAGCCAGAACAGTCAATATGCGTCACGTGGTAAGTGCTCAGTGTTAAATCTCTCTCTCTCTCTCTCTCTCTCTCTCTTGTTTTTCTCTGAAGATTGAAATCTGTTGACAAAGTGATGCCAATGGCATTTGGTAGCTAATGCTGTTTGACAAGTTATACCTGACTAGAAGAACACCTGATGATAAAATAATGCAAGCCTCAGCTCTAAATGTACCCCACACTTTCTCAGTGCACCTACAAATTGGGTTATTTTTTTGCCTTCCACTTGTAACCACATTACATAATGACCACCCTGGGGCTATAAATAGAAGTGTCCACGTGCCAAGAGGCAGATCAGGTCTGGCCCAAGGACCTGGACTGCAGGCTTTCACCTTTAGACGCTAACTTTCTATACTGTGAAGCTATTTGGTTTATCGGCTCTTTGTATTTCTAGGAAAGGTATTTTTAAGTATATACTGAGAAAAAAATAAAAGAGAAAAGGTGCTAAGAAAAAGATTAGAGACAAAATAGACTATGGTTTTTAATAGATTGTACTTACTTATTGTAGTTATCTTATCATGCCCCAAATGACTTGCAATTAGAATGAACTGGGGATTGTGATATTATTATCATAATACAGACCTCAAGAGGGGAACATCAGAGCACAAAGCAATATGCTTCATACTCGGGAGACCCTGAAGTATTTGTTGAATTTAATGACATCCTTCAGGACACACCTTTTATTTCTCCATGATCTCTAGGTAGTTCACTCCCTGGGCCTTCTCTTTCTATTTGTCATCTACTTCGGCTTACGTGTTAACTAAATCTCTCTTGCCTTAATTTAAGGTGACTTCTGCTTGGTCCTCAGGAAGACAGAGGAACACATATCAAAGAACAAAGCTCTGTTAGCTGCTCCCAAGATTGGTGAGCTGATTAACCTTATAAACAAAACAGGATCATAGTGAAGCTTTCGAAAGAAAAAAAAATTTTTTCTCTAAGTATGGATCTCATCCTGCCCTGATACAGATCACAAAGGTCTTTCACTGCAGAGGAGGACACTGCCCCCAAATAGGAGTCACAGCACCCGTTTCTTCATGCGTAGGTAGCTGAGCTATGCAGTCCACTGTGCTAATATCACCAGAGGGATACACGCTGCTGGGCAGGAAGCCGACCGCACAAGTCATTCTTTGCTCTCACCCCGCTAAGCTGCACCTCCCAAAGGAGTCCCTTTCGCCGCGCTCACACCAGCATGGCCTGGTGGTCTAAGGATGGGCTGGAGGGCCCTGATTCTGGTCCAGGTCCCGCCTGACTCTCGCTTAGCACGAAACCAAGATCAAGTCCCAGCTCTACACGCTCATTTTGTCTAATGTAAAATAATGGAGTTGGATTAAAAGATCACTAAACTCTGTCATCCCTGGAAGTGATTTTTCTAAGGGAGAAACCAGGGTAACCAATAATAACTACATCTGATTCTCATTATTGGCAGGAGTTACGTCCTCTAAGTAGCTGGGAAACACTGAATTAGCAAACGCTCTTAGGGGAAGTACAGGGTGAGGTTCCTGTGAGCCTCTGAGCACATTTTCATCAACTGATCAAAACATACCCTTGTTTTATGTGTCTCTCCATCTAAAGACACCTTGTTTAATACACACTGCTGGTTTATTACCATGGGAATCACAGCCAACTACACTGGAACTCCTGCCTGCACGAAACTCGTGCAACATGCATATTTTCTCCATAATGTACATCACAGCTTGGCCTGTGTAGAGCCCCTGGACAGCACTGTGCTTGGGGACCATTTTAAGCTGATGAAATCACCAACAGAAAGCACCAAACACTAAAACGTGGCATGAAGTAGGCAGTGGAAGAGACTCTTATTCGCAGTGTGAGAGCTGAAACAAGAGGGCAGACTCCCCATGGTCTGACTCAGGGGCTAGGGCTGCCCCGCTTTTTGAGAATGAGGGGCTAGGGCTGCCCCGCTTTTTGAGAATGAGGGGCTAGGGCTGCCCCACTTTTTGAGAATGAGGGGCTAGGGCTGCCCCACTTTTTGCTGCTCTGCACACCTCCGTGAGCGACTCTGAAAGCATCGTAGACACTTTCTTGGAAGTTACCGAGAAATCTCAGCAAGCGGCTGGATTTGTAAATACAGAGTCCATGAATAATGAGAATTGACCGCACATTAAAAAATAATTTTGTTGTTTCATAGTCTCTTGCTTCCGAAAACAGCAGATTTTCTTCAAAACCTCAACTGACAGCAGTGAAGTAATCCCCTCAACCCCCCAATGTGTCGGGGGAAATGAGAGCTCTTATCTCACAGACGGTGAAATGTGGAGAGAAAGCAGCTTCCCAAACATGCCCAAGCAATGTGACAACCAAGCCAGCATAACAGAGGAGTGTGAAACTAATCCTGTGTCTGGCCCACCGGGCTGTCCCTGTGCAATGACTGACAGAACAGATGTTCTGCGGTCACCCCGGGTTCCCTAAGTCCCCTGCTTAGGCTCTGCGGTGGAAAGCTGCAAGTCATTCTAGGACGCACCTTCTGGAACTGTACAAGTGATTACAATGACCAGCCTATAATTTTGTCCTTTGAGAGTGTTGCTACCTGGGGATTAACTGGCTGGTGTTCCGCCATATTTGTCTTGTTTGTTACTGAGATGGCACTCCTGCGTTTACCCCCACGCCCTGTCTCCAGGCAAGTCTCAACTCCACAGCCTCATACTTAGGACGCTCCAGCCTGCCTACCACACACGCGCCTAAGAACCCCACCTGCTCCTTATTCACTGCCCTTTTTCTGGAGGGCGAGAATCACTGTCTATTCATTTTTAAAATCCCCTTCTCTTCCTCTTGATGCCTGTAGCAGTACTTGAGACACATAGCATCCTGTAAACAAGCTGAAGGAATTGAATGCTATTCTACAGTGAAAATGTGCCCAACATTTCCAGGACTTGTGTGCTCCTGTATCCAGACCAGATGCCTCTAATATTTTTCTCTATTACTTAATATTATTCTCATGTGCCTGAAATGTGGGTCATGAAACGGATGAGCCAGGTGGCTTTCTTCTTCTAAACCAAAAGCCTTCAACCAAGTTAGGATCCCTGAATTATGACTGTCTGAACAGCACGTAAACGTTCATCCAAGTAATATAGACCCAAGTGATACAGGGGTTAGAGCTGTGTGGGTAGGTGGAGCAGGAGAGGACAGAAGTGGAACACGGAAACGAGTGTGGACTCTAGTGCCTCTCTTGTCTCAGACACAAAGACACAAGTCTGAGCCCTGTGGGAAGAGAAGCCACCAACAAAAGCTGAAAAGGCCCTTTTCCTGAGACATGCAGGGACACGGGGCAACTCAGAGCACAGGAGATGAAATGCAGTATATATTCCACTCAAGGACCACTGTCTTCCTTTGGTAGGGAGTAGAGCGTGGCTTTTCCACAGAGATTCCCCTTGACCTGCAGCTCCATCTTGAGGTGTGGCTGCTTTGGGGGCATTGGGAGATGGTACCCTTAGCACAGTCACCTGTATCCTCTTGGTGAACACCAGCCGCACTGATAGTGGTCAGGTCTTCAAGAAATCAGTGATTCATAGGTGGGGTCCAGAGCACCTATGGTAACCATGGTTACCATGGCTGATGGGCATCAAACCTTTTATTATACACGGATGAATATGTGTGTAATACAGATCAAACTTCCTTCTCCACATCCCAGAAAAGTATTTCTTGGAAAAATGAGAAGAAGTTGGGATTTAGACATAGACCTGAATTTTCAAGTCCTGGCTCACTTGATTATGAGTTATACCTTTTTGAAGAGGCCATTTGAACCTTTGGAGAGTCAGTTTCCTCATCTGTAATGTGCAGAAAATCTTGACTTCATAGAAGTAGTATAAAGATTAAACACACCCTATAAGTCTGCTACATCTTTTGTGTTACTTGTCACTTGGTCATTCTTTCCGAAGGCCGGCAGTTATCATTCTGTTCTTCTACGGGGACGTGTGAGTGTACAGTATGCTCCTGGTTCTTTAAAATTGTGGGTTTCTTGGCTGGATCTGTCCCATGGGTGCCAGTTATAGTGGTGAATAATAGTGTGCAAATGCATGTTCTCCACCAAAAGTTGTAAGAGGCCGAAAACTCATTTCTTCGATGCCCTTGAAAAGCTGCAAGACACGAATGCATGTCTGTGTGCCAGCAGTTTAGAAATGAAAATTTCCACATTCCTTGTGCCTGGCCTCATTAATTCTCCCCACTCCATTGGTGTTAAGGTTTTATAAATAAGCAAGCCAGGATTGATTTGTTCCATTTCAGCAAACTAAAAGAAAACATTCAAGAAATCACTCCCACTATCACCCCCATGCCCCCACCCAGTCACATTACTTTTTAAAATTGGGCAAAGGCCTGTGTAGACTTTCCCAATTAGGTGAAAGGTGATTTCATTTCAGTTATCCTTAGGAAAGTTATTTACAGTTTGTGCAAACATGCCACAATAATGCAGGAGGTTTCGTAAAGGGTCCAGTTTGATTTCTCTCTGGCTAAAGGGAGATTCAAGATGCAGGAAGCCCAGACCACTAGTCTTACAAGGATTTGTGGTGTTGAGTTGGACCTACAAGGATGTAGCCTAGAGGAATGGAAGGAATGTTGAGGAAAGAATGAGAACAACGCCCAGGGGCCCTTTGAGGTGCCTTATACTGGGGGTTATCAACCTTTTCAGCAAAAACCTGGAGATTCCAGGCAAAGGTTGTCTTGAGGAGATAGACTGGGAAAGGGGCAAGAATCTTCAGTCAGAGCAGACCTACTATCATAGGTGCTACATATTAGGCTTCCCTACATGATCAATTTCACCCACTCATATGATCTAAACACCTTTCCCTTTCTCTGAGTTCCCTCTACACTTCCCATCTGATTTATCCTCTTGCCTAAACATTTTCAGTCCAAGGCAGCCATCTTTGGACAGCTGTTCGCTAAACTCCCTTTGAGCTCTATTAATCTATACCAATGTATGCATGTAAACAGGAAATACAATGGCACAGAATGAAGGCATTAGTTTAACATGACTCATCCATCCATCACATCCGATGCAGTTACTCTTCTGTCTGTAGCTAATAAGGGTAAAAACAATTCCAAATTTGTTTTATTTGAATATATTTTAAAAACATGTGAAGCTACACTCCCTTCCCCCCCACCCCTCTCGCGTTTTAACACAGGGTGTTGTTTTTTTCTCTTGAAGAGGAAAAACATTCACATCAGGGTTGATTTAATTTTTTCCCCCTTTTAAATCATAAACAGTCCTGGTACAAGAAACAGTAGCTGTTATTGATTAAAAGTTCATTTGCCTCGCCTAGGCTGATGATTGATACTTGGAGGACAGGAGGGGTGTTGGATTTTGGCTGTGAGATTGGAAGTGAGACAACTTTGTCACATTACCTGTTCTTTATAAGACTGTCCATATTGGAGGAAATTTAGGTTTGGGGAGAGAGCTTTTCGTGTCCGTAAATTTTAGTAGATGTTAGTCCAACTTTTTGTTTTGTTTTGTTTCTTACTACTCTGGGTTCACCAGCTTGAAGTACCTGTAGCACATATGTACTTGTGAGAGGTCCTCTAAATGGACTTTTAATGGTCTGTTGAATAAAGCAGCTACTAGTTCAGGAAATGCAGGCATTTTATAGGTGCATATTTTCTAAGATTCTATTTGTGAGTGCCAGTCGAGAGGTGCCCTTGCATATGTTCTTCACAGACCCAGTACAGCAATAAAGACTGCCTCTGGAAGCATTAAAAAACAAGGAATATATTTCCTAGTCCCATTTATACCTCTAATGTCAAGAGTGATCAGTTTTGTGGTTTAAAAAAACGTATCTTTCCTTTAGGAAAGTTATTGTTTGAGCCCATCAGAAAATCCTGATTTCACAAGAATGTGGTAATCAGATTATTGAATGCATTTGTTAGTGATATCTGTAATCAAGGCATGGGATGTTAAAGAAAAGTAGAGTGATTAGCAGTTATAACAGAATTCTTGGTCTTTGGTTTTCTAATTTTTATCTGTTGTGAACATTGTCCCCCTTTTCCGTTTTTAACTGCAGCAAACGTATACCATGCACTAGGGATCCTTCAACTTGTCAGTTAGTAGAACATCTGGAAGTAATACTGATCTTTGTACAACACCATTTAATATCAACATATTAAATTTAAAATAACAGAATATATAATATGACACCAGGTTTTATTAGATAGTAATAAAGGCAAATATCAGCACCAAACATTTAAGGGAAAAGAATGTGCTGGGAAACCTTAGAATTGAAAGATGCTCTATTAAATTAATTTTTCTGAAAAAGTGGGAAGGCTGCTATTTTTTATATTTAATAGCACAACACGTTGGCTAAAATTGTGGGAAAACAGTGTTCCATGGAAGGATAGTTTGAAAATCTATCATAATAGAAATACATGGAAATTCTGTATCAGTATCATTCAGTATCATATCAGTATCATAAATAGTATCAATTCAGTATCATAAATAGAAATACATGGAAATTCTGAATGAGTTTCCAGAGAGCTTATGTATCATAAGTCAGGCTTTTTGAAAATTGATTTAAAGTTCTTATGATGGTCAAAGCCTGAAACCAACGGGAAAACGCAAAGAAAGAAATTCTGATGATTTCAGTTTGCTATATAAAACACCATAAAAAATTAAAAGGCAAAAATGAAAAACTGGAAAAACTATTTGCAACAGATATTATAATGTAATACTATATATAAAACAATAAGAGTGTGTACAATTGAGTAAGAGAACAACTAATGCTAAGATAAAAAATAGTGGGCAAAAGAAAATGATAAGTAACTTACAAAACAAGAAAATGGTAGAGCTAATATGCATGGCAGAAATTATTCGATGTAATTGATATTTAAAGAAATGCATATTAGAACGATGAAATGGCATTTATTTCTGTCAATCGACGGGTTTAGGGAAATGGACACAGTCATACACTGATAGGTATGGTAGTATAATTTTCAGAAAAATAAGTTACAAACTATCAACAGCCTTAAAATTTTTTATACCTTTAATCTAATAAATAATTCCACTTCCAGACACGTGTTGCTATCTCTCATTTTTCCCCTCTTATGTAAAGGCTTCTGTATGTTAGTCATTGTATCAGTATCTTAAATTCTAAAGTTACAAACAGTCTCATTGTCTAACCTGAAAAGACAGGTTAAGTAAATTATGTTAGGGGATGGGTGAGAAGGTGAAAGGATTAGAAAGTACAAATTGGTCGTCACAAAATAGTCACGGGGATCTGAAATAAATACAGTATGGGGAATATAATCAATAATGTTGTAAAGATTACATTGGTTGCCAGATGGGTACTGGACTTATCAGGAGGATCATTTCATAGATTGTGTAGATGCCTGACCACTGCGCTATACACCTGAAGCTGAAATAGAATATTGAATATCAACTATAACTATATATATTCCCCCCACCACGAATGTAAAGTACAGAATAGGGAATACAGTCAGTGGTATTGCAATAGCTACATACAGCGTCAGAGGGGTAGTGGACTGGAGGAGTTACCACTTTATGACGGGTGTAAATGTCTAATAATTATGTTGTTTTGTACACCTGAAACTAACAATAAAATAAAATTAAAATTAAAAAATAAAGATGCGTGATTCTATTTCTGCAAATCATATATGCAGAGGAAAGGATAGAAGTTCACAGATCGAGATGTCTACTATCATTATATCTAGGTGGGTGGAGTTACGTGTGTTTATGTTGTTGTTTAACCTACACATATTTTTTCTATAATGATAAATGTGTCAGATTGAGAAGAAAACAAAATTTATTTTTTAGTTATGTCCTACCAAAGCTATCAAAGGAGACCAAATGACATATCTCGCCTAGGACATGTTATGACCTCCAACAATCATCTTTTTCCTCTAAAAATAATCTCCCTTGTACTTTCTTCCTCTCTAGAATACTCTTCACCCATTTTATTCAGGGGTCATCTCAGCGGGTGACGACTTTCATATTTCTCCAAGGGATCATATGCTATGCAATACACTCTCCCAATCACCAGGAATAAAATCAAACCACTCTAAATTAAGGTCTGTGGGAGGCAGAGGCCAAGTCAACGCACAGCTTTGTATGATTTGAATAAATTCCTAAAGAAATAAGTCAGACGCTTGACTTTCATCGTATTCCCAGCCTCTGGAATAGAATGTTAACCAACTTAATGTTTAGGAAAACCAAAAAGGAAAATAAAATATTTAGGAAAACCAAAAAAAGAAAATAAAACAAACATTTAAAACCTCAGTGTCCATAAGCAGGATAAAGATACTCATTGATCCCAGTTTTTGAGCATCTATCTGAAGGAGATTAATATGGCCTAAATGTGTTCAAAATGAACATCAGGAACAAACTTGAAAGAAAAAAAAGCAGAAATAACATAAAGATTTTGGACTTGGTGAGAACTCTGGGGTTCACAGCTCTGCCCTACCTCTTGCAAACCACGAGAAAATAGAGAAGCCACTTAATTCATTTGAGGGGAGATAATATCAAAGTAGGGTTGTTATAAATATTAAATGAAATTAAATACACTGTGCACTAGATAATTCATAAATATCAGTTTTCTTCATTCCCAGGAGACAAGTAAGAGGGCGAGGAGGACAAAGCAGGAAATTCTGCTCACCTCCAACTCCCATGTATAGAACTTCAGGAACAGCCCTATGAGTCTGGTGGGGAAAATACATGTGTTTGGAGGGAGGGAAATAGGTATGTGATTGGAACGAGGACGTATTTGAAAATAATTTTAACGTTTATCTGAGAATCAAGACATAAGAAAATTCCCCAATCACAAAGGACAGTAATAAACAAGATACCGTGGAGTCCACGGAAGCTTCGGTCCTGGAACACATAATCATTATTTCTAAGAAACTGCAATTTCTCTCCCTCCCTCCTGCTGGACCATGCAGGGGGAGGCATGCCACTTACTGCCTCCCTGGTTTTGCTGGTTGCCAAATGAGGAAACATTTTTTTTTTTTTTTTTACCAAGTGGAACGCTCCCTCTTTTTACCGAGTGGAATGCTACAACACAATAGGGTGATCGGCAAAAATGCCTGAGCTTACACCCCGACTATTGTATTTGTTGTCATTTGCAGTGTGGTTGAAGGTGTGAGTTTTATTTTATCCTATAACTCTGAAGCTGGAGAAAAGTCCATCTCACTTCCAGTTTAAGTGGGAAAGGGTTTGGAGGAGATGTGCAATTTTAAGAGCTTTTGAAGCATGGTGAATGGGGAGGAAGTTTGATTAAAAAAAAACAACACAAAAAAAACAAAAAAATGAAAAAAAACACCCGGCTTATGATGTACATGGTGTGGGCTGGGGCTGGTGGTGGGGAAAACGGGAATGGACTGTGGTATGTACCTCGTACTGAGTGTGGTTTGAGAGAGTTGGTGTGAATTAGAAAGACCATGAAAGTGAAACACGTCGACCACAAGGTCTGCTATTCTGGGTTTCAGTTTGAAATACCAAAGTGTTTCTTTAGGATCAAAGCTTTGGCAGGGTGAGGTGGGTATAGGGACAGGTTCCAGTCTGGCAGGAAGCAAAAACTCCACATTTTCCTCAGGAGACATGTAGTCTGAGAAAATGGCTTTGGGTTGTTCTGAGTGTACGTGTCCACATTTATTTTGGAGTACTTTCGAGATTTCTTAAGTAAAAATGCCTCTACTTTGAAACAAGGCAGACATAGTTGCTGTTGATTCTCTCTCTCTCTCTCTCTCTCTCTCTCTCTCTCTCTCTCTCACACACACACACACACACACACACACACACACACACACAGACCAGTATTTACTCTTTGATGCTTTCCTGTCACTACTTTGGGGTACATGCAGGGAATTGGAAAGAGTCCTTCTGAGGTCCACTTGGAAATCCCTGCCTGAACTCTCTGGAGGAAAGGAAATGCCCCAGTCTGTCTTAGTACCTTTCTTCTACCATAAGTCTGGTTCGTTTTATTAGAAGTCAAAATGGCACTTAAAGTACGAAGTACGCTCCCAGTACTTCGAGAAGAAGGGGACTTGGACAGACATGGGCTACTCAAGCACATCACATGAGGAACCCCAGTGGGAAGGACAGCCCTGAGGTTCGGGCCAGATGTTTGCGGCAACTTGCACCTTCCCAGGAAATTCTTTCTGGGGTCAGGGCAAAGCAGGACTGGCATGGCTCCTTGATGGAAACTGAAGCTGTCAGGGAACAAAAGACACAGGAAATGAGTGCCCTTTGGATGCAGCTCTCTCAGCTCATCTGAGAAGAGGGAAGCAACACCCCATTTTCTGTCACAAGCCCACCACTCCACCTGAGGGACTGAAATCCCAAAGGGAATTTGGCCCCATTTCCTCTGCAGCTCTTGAGGTGCAGTGGAGAAGGGCTGCTCCCCATTCCCAGCCTCCCAGCCTTCCTTTTCTTCCTGGAAATGGAAGGATTTGGGAGGGAGCAAGGGTTCCCCAACCACGAAAAAAGCAGATTCCTTGAGGCATGGATTAGATGTTACTTATATTTGAATCCCTCCTTCCAAGAAATAAGGCACCCATTTAATAGGTACTCAATGCATGGGTTGTTTTTTTTTAATGCACAAACTGAGTAAAGTGTGTGTGTGTCTGCGTGTACATGCGTACACACACGTGCATGCATGTTGGTGGGGAGGAATTAACATTTTTGGAAGGCAGCTATGCTCACCACTATACCACACATACAGGAGTTGACATTGTTGGAGCATGTTCTCTGGGGCAGGTGCCAGGCTCAGGACTACCCATTTTATGTGAACCATCTCACTCACTCCTTCCACCAGTCCTACCCAGTGGGTCAGCAGAACTCTGAGAAAACGGAGACACATGGGGATTTGTGTCACATTTAAGCTACTGGGGTTGGTATTTGAATGGAGATTTGTCCACTACAAAGCGTGGGCTCCTTCCAGATCATGATAACAGACTCTCAGACAATGACCCAGGCTGAGCCCTGCTTACAGGGTGTGAAGATGGGCAGCCCCCTTTATTGTGTCATTTTAGGAAAGGGTCCCTCCAAATCATATTGTTCCTACCTACTGGCTGATAGACCAAATCCATTCAAGGCTCCTTTCTGAATCCCTGGGATTCAGAATCCCAGTGGAGTAATGTAAAGATGACTGAGGTTTAGTCTTTGGAGGTACTTCCAGCATTTCCTTTGACTGGATGTGATACTGTGTGAGTCAGCTTTGCCTTTCTGAGCCTCAGTTTGTTCAATTGACAAGCAGGAATGTGTCGCATGACCTCGGCTTTCACCACAGACAATGGTCTTGATTCAAGGATTAAATTAGATAAACTGCACCAAAGAACTTGAACTGTGCTAGATTGTTAAGGTCTGAGACACTGTCTTTTATCCTTATAATCCCCCAAGCACATGGGAAAGTGCCCAATAAATTTGTGAAATGGAGGAACTAGCGTAACTTTCCCGTCACATTCTATTTTCTAGGTTCAATTTAGATAACTGGAGCCACAACGAGTGGCCTCTTTTTTTCCAGCCTGGACAGGTGGCAGTAACTTAGAAGGCATTGGCTGTCTGGTGTACCTAAGGAGAGGGTTTGAGATATGTGCGTTTGAGATATTTGGAGGCACCCAACTTTGGCAAACACCCTAGAACCCAAGGCTTACAAGGAAGTAATGGGCTGCCCATCTTCAAGGGCACAAATATGCTTAAACAATGAACGTCAATGAGGACCAATACTGACCAATGAGAAAAAGACATTCTGAATACAGACTGCCTGAGAGTCTCCTAGTTCTTCAGTGACACCAGGGAGGTGAGAGAGGTCCTCTCTCACTCCTTCCTACCAACATTTCAATCCCCAGAATGTCATTTTCTACCATCCTGATTGGAACAGATAAATTAGATGTAGAACAAATGCACTGTGCCATTTATTGCCTCCTGGCATGATGATCTCAAGTTCACACTTGTTGGAAAAGCCCTATATACCTTTTGACCTAGGAATAGGTTCGATAGCCCTGATGAAATGCATGTGAGTGATTTACCAACTCAGGAAGAAGCTTTTTAATTGATAAGTGTGGCCCTATAAAGCCCTTTGGAAACCTCTGATAGAGACCACACCCAGATATCATTTGGAAGCTTCTTTAATTCCTGCTTTATATTAACACATTATTGTTTACGATTTCCCAAGTGCTTTGTGCATATTAATTAACCTGAGCCACACAACAGTGTCACAAGGTAGGATGACAGCCAGGATTACCATTTTACAGATCATGGAGCATGAATGACAAAGACAAGGTCAGAATCCAGCACTTTTGACTCGTCAACCGACTATCTTTAAGAATGGCTCAGAAAAGCTGTGTGTGTTCCCACAGACTAGCAGTTATGGATTCTGAATGCAAAGCTCATATGGCAGGTGTCTTGGCAAACAGGAAATGGATGACAGAGCCTTCTAATAACTGTGTAATTTTAAGAGGCACATCAAAAAACATGATTATTGGATGGGGAACAGATGGCTTCCTCTCCCGTGACCACGGCACACAGCGAGGAGAAAGCAGAGAGCCAACTCGGGTGTCGGAACACAAAACTTTCCTTCCATGTCTAGCACTTAACAGTCTCCTCTCCTGCTTCCAGGAAACAAATAAACACATCACAATAACTGAACAGGTGCACCTGAGGTTCTGATCACCAGGTCCTCTTAAAGGGGTTGTAAAGAGAGAGAGAGAGAGAGAAAAGAAGCAATATGCAACATTACAACAAACGAACACCAGCAATATTATTTTGCCCTTTGTTCCTTTGGTCTCCTCACAGCTGCATGACCAAGTTACATGCAGATATTAAGTCTGAAGATGTGTGGAAGGGTGAAGGGCAACCTTTATGATTCTGACAGTTGGTGAAACATAGCAGCTGGGGGCAGGGATTCCACCGCCTTTGTGGTTACACTGTCAAAATGTTTTGATTGAAAGGAATAAAAAATTAACCACTCTCCCTTCAAGCCTTGCCTCCCCTAAAGTATTTTCCAATGAAATGAAGTAACATATCCATCAAGTCCTGCGATTTTCCGTCAGTAGGCTGTTTCTCCCATCCGTTCTGCACACTTCCCATCTTTTTTCCTTGACTGTTGCCAAAGCATCAGAACCACCCACCCTCTCGTTCCTCAGCTGCCCCGCACACTCAGCCTCTGTCACAGCCCTGTTCCGATCAGCCCCACTGGGCCTCAGTATTTTGATTCCAACCCCAGATGGACTGACCTTCCTGCCTCCCATTTTCCTTCCAGGGACACTGGTGATTTATGCCACATCCTGTGTGGCTTTAACCACTTAAAACAGAGCCACTAATGAAGACACAGACAGCTCTAACAATTGGATGCAAAGCTCCTGTTCTGACGGCGACCAGTGTCCTGCGCCCTGTGCCCTGTGCCCTGACAAGCCGCCAGTCCAAACACACTGGAGACGAAATGGGGCTGTGGTGGAAGGATGGTTAATTGTGTGCTGGCTCCCAAGGACAGAGTCCCCGTTTCCATGCGTCGTTTCCAGAATATCCAAGAGAATGATAGGAGTGGCCAGATGAAAGGCTTAGTAGGAGAGATAAATAGGGGCGAGAGAAGTGGAGCCTAGCTGGGCTCGATGAACTTGTCAGAAGGGAGCTTGAGGACATTAAAGCTGGGCACTGTGCCCGCTGTGGCATCAGTGTAGGCTGTGCTCTCTTGGATTCTGAAGCCCCATCTTCACAGGCTCAGCCTTAGGATCCCATTATGCACCACAGAGCTTGATTTGATCCCCTTCAGTTTCTATTTGTCAACAGATATTTATTGAGCACCTACAATGTGCCAGGCGCTAAAGCCAGAAGTAAGCAATGAACAAGACGGATGTGGTTTGTCTGTCAAGCCTTCACCATGGTTTGAGTGCAGTTGGTGGAAACAGAAAACTGACAAATAAACAAGGTTACTTCGGGTCCTAAGAAGGGCTATGAAGAAAAAGAAAGGAATTAGACAGGGAGAGATGCTAGAGAGTGACTGGATACTAGAAAGACTCTTTAAATTGGGAGAGGCTTTCCATGGTGGAGGCTGGAGAAAAACGTGGCTAAGACCTTAAAGATGAGACAGAGCCCCCCACTCTACCCCACAGGGAGATCGGGGGGGAAGGGGCAGATCACAGAGAGCATCTGGAAGGAGAAGGGGCACCACATGAGAGAGTCTTGCGGCAGGACCTCAGGATCTGTTTCTTCTAAGGGAGGCCATGTGGCTGGAGCATCATACAAAGGATAGAGAGCAGATCAGAGGATGGTGGAGAAGCCTACAGAAGCCAGTAGGTCCTGGTGAAGAGTTACTATTTCATTCTAAATGCAGGAAGAAGCTGTGGAGCAGTGTGGCCACAAAAACCACGTTCTGTTTTCTTCACTTCTACTCAGTGGTCTGATCTCCTAAGTTTGCATCTGGCAGTTTCATAGCTACCTTCGGGAAAGCTTACCCTTTGGTCAGTGCCACATTAAACTCTAAGTACATGTGATCGAACTGTAAGTAGATAGGATTGCAGATCATTCACTATGGCTCTTCCCATTAACCTTTTTATGGCAAGAATCTGCCCTTCTCTCACTGGACATATCGAACCTAACAGCTTCTCATCATTTACCATTCTACTTTGGAAAATAAACATGAATTCAAGCAAATGGCTTCTGGAGAAAACTTTTACCTTGGTCAGTAGTTATCCAAGATGGGAAGGCTATAAAGGATGCCTTGCTGAGAAAGGAGTAGGGAGTATTGCTCTTGGTCAGCTCCCGTGTTACCCCCCAAAATAAGACCTAGCTGGACAATCAGCTCTAATGCATCTTTTGGAGCAAAAATTAATATAAGACCCGGTCTTATTTTATTATAATATAAGACTGGGTCTTATAATACAATGTAATGTAATATAATGTAATGTAATAATATAATATAATATAATATAATACAATATAATATAATACCGGGTCTTATATTAATTTTTTCTCCAAAACATGCATTAGAGCTGATTGTCTGGATAGGTCTTATTTTTAGGGAAACAGGGTATTATATCCAAATAAAGTTTTTATGTGAGAGGAAAAAAAATGGAGATGCCAACCCAAACTTCCCAGTGTTAACAAGAAACTGTGTGTTAAGTGAGGTAATGGACCTACAGCTAAATACTGAGCAAAAGCAGAGACTCGGGCCTGGAACTAGTTTTCCCCCAAATGTACATTGAACAGTTTCCGCTACACAGTTTTAAGGGAGTGCCTGTAATCTGACATGTCCTAGGCATCTGGGCTCATGAATATTCAGGTGGGCAGAGTGCTGAATACTTTATTGAATGATGACATCTGGCACTCCTAGATTAAGTGATGCTTCTAGTCCTGGGAGAAATAGAATAGGTTTCTCTTAAGAATACTGGCTTTTACATAGGGTTCACTTATTCATGAAAAAATTCATCCCCTGTCAGTCCAAAAAGTTTGTTTTCTAGGTAATGACCTTGTGTCAGATGTGCTAAGGTCTGGAGAAATATGAAGTTTCATATTTACAATCTTGTATCTGATATTCATCAGTTGTTTTTTGGAAGTTTTCTTTGTTTCTAAGCCCTAGGTCCTATTTAAAATATTGAATCTTCCTGTGTCTCTGAGACATTTTGTGACCTGATTTGATAACCTGCACAAATCGTACTTTAATAAAACACTGAAACTCTAGGATCTCACTGTTAAACTGCCCCTAAGACAATTTCTGGAAATACATGGGGCCACAGAGAACTAAAGATCCCAGCTCAAGACTGTTTGGCCAAGGACCCTCAGGGATGATCGATGTATGTGAAAATCTTTTATACTTCTTGTCTTTCCATTTCTAAGGCACAGTAAGTACAGGTGTAGATAGCAGGTAAAGCACACCTACATTCTAAGTGCTTGTTTCTCATTTCAAATTATGCGGTCATGCCAGGTTGTTGGTGCCATAAGGAATCCATGCTTTAACGTGTAGGTTACTATATGTTTTCTCAGTATTTGTGCCGTACCGCTCCCCTGAGAACACAAATTCTCTGTGTTGATGCTTCATTTCTTCACTAGGAACCCCCCCCACACACACACACCCCACTCCCAACCCGAATAAAGGAGCCCCATCAGCTCAGGTCTTAATGCTCACGGTGCTAATATACATAAGCCTTTGCTCTAAAAATACCCAATCGTCCAGAACTGATAGTTTGCATGGAAAGTCCATTACTTTGTTACTTCTGGCAGGCGCATGTGTTTTTCTTTGGCTGGCCAGGCTAGCGGCATTTCCAGCAGCATGGGTAACTGGCGACCCTGCCGAGTTCCTCCTCCCTGGCCTGTCAAAATCTTGTCTGACACAGGTAACCTGGACACGACTATGTAAACAAACCAGGGCTTTCGGGGCTGCCTCTAATTGTCACACCCCGCCAGCAAGTCTCCCTAGCCTGTCAGTGAGTGCTTAGAGCTCTCTGGGCCCAGCACAGGGACTCACCACAAGATAAGACTTTGCAAGAGAACTTTGTCTTCAAGGGTTACGTTCTGCTTTAGACTGAAGCTCCAGAGGCTTCGGGTGTGATTGCTGCCATTTATTTCGCCTTGCCATTTCGGGTTGGACAGTCCCCCTTTCTGGAACCTGGAACTCAGTACTTTCCGGTTGTGCTTCTGTCCCTTTCACTGCTCAGCCTTAAGTGAGTTAACTCTGATCCATCTATTGGCTTTCTCTTCCAGAACACGTTTGAATAAAATTGTAAATAGGGATCCCAGCTGCTTTTTCATTTCCTATTCCATGGTATTTGTGAGAGGGGCTTCTCTTTCCTGCCAGAACACCCTCCTTAACTTTTCACAGAACTTCTCTCCGACGAATAGTCATTGGCTTTCCAAATTCTGCTAAAGCTGACTGACAAAGCAAGACATTCAGACATCTGCTCTGTAAAATAATCCTACGTACGAGTTGTTGCTCTCTTCTATTTTCTATCATGCTAAGTAGTCCGTGTAGAATACATCTATGTTTTCCTCTAGACTAAAACTCTCTTAAATTAACAGTGAGCACGGTTTCCGTTCAGCACTGAGCCTCTTGCAATGAGTATTGGTTGAATGGAATTTAAAACCAGCTTCATAAACTCATTAGACTTAATTTGGCCTTTGAACATGGACTGATTAAGTGATGGACCTTTCTTCCAAGTTTCTAATTTGGGGGACTCTTTGTATTTTTCAAGCCTGAAACTTTTTAAAAATAGGAGGCTAAAGAATTCCATCCATACCCAAAGTGTTTGAATTCCAAGGTAAAAATGCACATTGCCTCATTGGCAGCCTGTGTATGGATGTACGTTTGGCTCTTCTCAATAAATTTGCCTCCTAAAAGATCACCTAGGATAATGAAGAAAAATCTTCCCTCTATCCTAAACTAAAAATAAAACCTCTGGGCTTCATGAAACACAAGATGTCTCCCTTGCACGAGATATACTGCAGCTGGACAGAACTCTCTGATAGGTTTTTATCGAAAAATGCCCTCGTCTCCTTCGCATTCCCTGAAGCAATGGGTAGCTGCCAATTTATTCAGAATCTGTAGGCATCTGGTAAAGCTCGGGTTTGATTGCCTTGGTCAGTTTGGGTAGAAACAGACCCAGGAATCAGTCTTCTAGGCATGGTTTCTCTATTACTAACTATCCACTCTGTAAGCGTATCCACTCTGTATGTTCAATCATCTTGAAAATTACCCTCTACTTTTCCATTGCTCATATTACCTTCGCTAGTCAGTTTCGTAGCTACTTGGAATTTATGTAGAATATTTATTAAATGAAATCACACCAGTGGGCCCCAGGATCCCTGGACTTGAAATATGTTTATAGTTGATCATGTGACGAAGTTCTTTCCAGAGAGGGAAAAGAAATAGGCCAAAGGCTATCTCCTGGGCGTGTCCAGATTACGAAAATGCAAATCTTGTGAACAGTCCCCGGTATTCATTGAACAGGGCTCTCTCTGGCCTGCAACGGGATGAAGAGCCCTAGAGAAAAGTGTTAGCCCTTGGTTACCAAAAAGTTAAAATTGTGACTTCAGCGCCTTGCTTTTGTTGTTGGTGGTGTTGTTGTTGTTTTGGCCTATTTGTTTGTTTTTTGTCAAGACTAAGCATAGCAGAGAAATTTTGTAGATAATCAAATTTCCAATCGTATAGAATATTGAAGTCTGCATTTGTGTACACCATTACCATGCTTTGTTAGAAAGAGATTCTTGACCATACCACTTGTCAGTGGAAGTTTCTTCATGAGTAAGTAGGCTGCCCTAGCCAAAAAAAAGGCTTATGTGAACCAGTTTGTTTCCAGAATAAGAGAAAGGTTTAATGTCTTCATATCTATGTGTGGACAACCTTCAAACACTTAAAATGTCCTGTGAACATGTCTAACACAATACCTCTCAACTTAAAAACTCAAAAAACATACAAGAACTTATTAATGGTGACGAAGCCCAAGGGAGGCTTTTAAAATAAGTAAATGAGGCATAAAATTATAAAATTGTACAAGTATTTTCCAAGTAGATATATCATTACCTACATACCCTCCATCTACACATACTTCTCATAGAAACTCCTGCAGGCTCTTGGAAAGGAACAGGACAAGCTTTATACTATAAAATCACAACAGGAGTCCTAGCTGGAGAAGTGATATAGTAGAAGCAGAAAGGTATCACTTAGCAGTATGTTATATTCCATCTTATTCTTGTATTGAATGGTGTATCATTAATCCTACGTTCTTGTGGTCTCATTGACTAGATTATGTAGCATACGGACAAGGATGACATATACTACCTTTTTTAAGGCAAAAAGTGAAATATATTATCTCGTGGAACCAAATGCTGAAGCCAGGGGTTTAAATCCTATCAGTCTGTCTCCCCTCCACCTTTTATTCTCTCCTTTTCACTTTGTTTCTTTCTCTGCCTGCCACTCCCCTTCTCTTCAGCTCTAAACATGCCTGCTGCAATCCTCAGGCACACATCTCAGCTTTGACACAAGAACAGAACTGAATCAAATACTAATTTTTCTATCTGTCATAAAAAAGCAACAGCAGGTTCAACTGCCTCCCTAAGAGTCACTGTAGTTTGAAAGGCTTTAGTCCATAGATGAAATGTCAATCTGAAAATCTTGAGTATTTAAAAATATATATGAAAGAGATTTTCTCAGTTGATGTATGCAAATAAAATATGGATTTCAGGAATAATACAGTAATGAAGGCTAATGAAAAATCCCATATACTTTAGGTGAGAATATAAAGTGGCATTAACCACTTTGGATAACAGGTCTGCAGTCTCTAAACACACATTTATCATGTAATCCAACTTGTCCACTCCTAGGTATTTATCCAAGGGGAAACCATCGACTCACAGAAATATATGTACACCAATACTCACAGAAATTTTATATATAATAGCTCAAAACCGGTAACAACCCAAATGTCCATCAACAAGTGAATGGATAAACAAACTGTGGTATGTCCATACAATAAAATACTACTGCGCAATAAAAAAGCAATGAACTATTCATACATACTACAACATGGATGATTCTCAAAATTGTTATACTCGGTGAAGGAAGTTAACCAGAAGAGGGTACATATGGTATGATTCTACTTATGTGATGGTATAGAAAACAAACTAACTATAAACAAACCAACTATAAACAAACTATATTGACAGAAAGCAGATCGCTGTTTGCCTAGCGGACCTTGGTGGAGTGAGGAAGAGCAGGAAGGAAAGATTCTAAAGACCTACGACTTATACATTGGAAACTACAACATCCTATGAAGAGAAAGTTAATAAGACCGAAGTAAATGGAGAGATATATCATTTTCGTGAATTGAAAGACTCAATAGAAAAATCAAGTTGGAGGACTTACACTACCTGGTTTTCAGCCTGTAAACCTACATTAATCAATATAGAATAGTGTTGGCAAAAAGCTAGAGCTATATAGACCAATAGGATAGAGCTGAGAGTCCAGCACTAGACAAACTCATATTGGGTCGATATTTTATGACAAAGATGCCAAGGTATGTCAATGGGGAAAGGATATTTTTATCAACAAATTGTGCTGGAACAATCAGACAGTCACAATTCAAATGATGACACTTGACCCTTACTTTCATAATATAGAAAAATAAACTCAAAATGGATTGTAGACCTAAATGTAAGTGCTAAAACTATAAACCGTCTGAAAGAACATTTAAGAAAATCTTTGTGACCTTCAGCTAAACAAAGATATCCTAGATTGAACCACAAGAAATCTGCAAATGATAAAAATAAAAAAAAATTGATACATCGGAGTCCACCAAAATTTAAAAGGTTTGCTCATGAAAAAACAGCACTAAGAAAATGAAAAGGCAAGCCACAGACTAGAGAAAAATATTGCCTAAAAAGATGTATCTGACAAAGAACCTACACAAAATACATAAAAATATTTATATCTCAATAATGAAAAGACAAATAACATAAAAAATAAGGAAAATATTTTAGCAGATGTGTCACAAAGGATATACATAGGTGATAGATAAGCACAGAAAAAGATTCTCAAGGTCATTAGTCATTAGGGTAATGCAAATAACACCACAATAAGATACTAATACACACCCATTAGAATGGCAAAAATTTTAAAAACTGACCATACCAAACGGTGGCAAGGATATGGAACAACAAGAGCTCACATACATAGCTGGTGGGAATGCAAAATTATACAAATAGCTTATGTAGTTAAATATATATGTATATACTTACCAGATATCCCACCAATTCTACTGTTTGCTTTTATTCAAGAGAAATAAAAACACAATCCACCCAAAAATTTGCACTCAAGTGTTTATAGAAGATTTATTTATAATAGCCCCAAACTGGAAACAACCCAAATTTCCATCAACTAGAAATATTTTTAATCAGACCTAATTTTGAAAAGCAAACAAACATGTTCAGACCTGATTGGAAAGCCTACCATCCCATGTTTTTCTCTGAGTTTATAATCATAGCCAAATGTCTTAATTGTCAATTAAAAAGTTTTGATTTTTTTTTGCTAGAATTTAGAAGACACTCCTCTAGGACCCTTTTGTACCACTTTTAGAAAGGGGAGGACCATGAGGCTGCCATGTTGAGTTTTACTCTTCTCAGTAATCACCATACACACGGCATAATGTGAAAAGCAGTTTTAAGAATGACCTCTAAGCAAATGCCATTTGGTTTCTGTAACCAGGCTTTCCCATGTTTCTTTCTCCATGTCTCGACAGGAGGGAAACTTTTCAAGTGGACACCCTGGACTCGACAGAGACACCCCCCCACTAATTTGACAAGGTTTGAGTCACCAGTACCTCATGTCCTCGTTTGTGCATTGCAGCTCAGCAGCATTTTCTGAACCATCTTGATGAGAAGCCAACTAGGAGAAAACATGAGAACTAGTTAGGAAGCAAGCTTTCCCTTTGATGTGTGTTAGTAGGAAAGCCCAGTATCTGATGTGGGCAGATTTCCATCTTCACACACACACACACACACACACACACAGAGCCTTTAATACAACGTTGTCACTTGAGCAAAAAACTTTCATCTTTAGCTGATCCAATGATGGGAAGCTATTTGGCATGGACTTAATAAAACCTTCATGTAAAAGCAGCCGAGTGCCAGCGCTTCCATATAGAGTGTAACTTGAGGAGTTATCCTGATCCTGGAAGAGCCCTCCGGCTTCCAGAAAGAGGCCAGTAAAACGTGGGGAGTGATAAGGCTAAATTGGGAATGCTGAAAGGGGAGCTATACGCAAGCCTTCAAATTTGACTTCGGATTTCAACTTTCACATGCGCCCATTTATCATTGGGCTACTCGGTGCCATAGTGAATTCTTGAGGTATCCAGAACTGTTTTTTTCAGAAAAGGGTATACCAGTATTTGGGCTACAATAGGATGGAAACTAGTAACACATGAAAAAATGATAGAACCTACTAACTTAATAGTTTGGATGAACTGAATCTAATAGAAGCATAATTCACATCCTTTGATTATCCAAATATCTCATTTTATCAGTCAAATGCATCCCATTTTCTATGTAGTATTTGAGAGGAAAACATAAATGTTTTCTCTTTAAGCCCAGCAGAAGGGAGGGGGAAAACCCACGTTAATTTCTGGAAAAACAGACACGCTTGGAAATTTGCTTTTGAACAACTGAGAATTGGATCCATGTTCATTTTCTCTGAAGAGCAACATAGAGCCCTTGCCTGCCTCTCTGTGCCCTGCGTCTAGTCTAGAGGAAAACCAATGGACTCCACCTCGGGAAAGTTCTTTGCATCCCACACAACTCTTGTTCAAGTCTCCCTTTATGAAGCAAAAGCACTGCCTTGTCAGGACCTCACCCTGAGATACGTAGAGGTGGTCTCTTATTAGCCTGCTAAGCAGCAGGGTTTGATCTAGCCACTACCTCAGTTACTGAGTGGCCGTCAGAGATGAGAAGATATTCAGGAGAAGGCATTCGGGCACTCAGACATGAGAGACTCCTGCTATGTGACATGAGAGACTCCCGCTATATTGCAGACTCAGTCACGGAGTGCCAAGTAAATGAGGTGACATACAAACTAGGTCACAGGAGACATTTGGTTTTCAGTTACCTGGTGGGAAGTGAGAAATGAAATAGAGGAAGAATTCTCAAATCATATATACATTATATTTATCTGCCAGGGAGACTCAATTGCCACAAAGGTTTACTAGAGAGTGCTTACTCAGAAGCAGAACTACACTGAAATCTTATTGATGCAAAGGCAAAAAATAACTTATTGTTCCTGTTTCTAGAGCTACCTCCTAAATCTCATCATCAGGGGGCTAGAAAGTACAAATATTCAGTTTTTACCAATAGCCTAATTTATGAATTTCCCTTACCTCCTTGGATCCACAAAGCTCTGCCTAGCTAGACTTTGGAGCACACAAAAAAATACACCTTTTATAATATGTTTGTACCCATTTAAATACACTCAAGGAAAAAACACATTCATGTTGGTAGGAATGCTTCTTCGAATTAATGAAATAGCTGAATTAAAATTTTTTAGCAGTGGGATTTTATAACTTTTCTATACTTAAAATAATTGGAGTTAGGCTAACAGTATGTGGCTTGCTAAAGTGGCACTCAGGGGACCTATTTTGTGAATGCAGAAAATGATTTTAATGATACATACCAACTATTTATACTTAGGTTGCCACTGTAATTTGTTTGGAAAAGTTTTTTCACTTAAATTCTATTTACAATCTTTCTAAAAGCCACAGATTTATTTAACAAGCTCTTTGTCCTCACCCTCCGAGGACTTTAACTATATGAGTTCCTATCCAGTGAATCATCAATTATAAGTTAAGGCATTCTAAATTTTCCTGAAATGATAACTATCATGATTATGCTCCCTGCACTTTAATTAAGTCTTGTACCTTGGGTTATAAGACTGGAACCTATATTAAATATCACTTTCCCTGGTCACTTCATCTACTATGTTAAAGCCTCCTTAGTTTCAACGCTCCTAGTCTCCCTTCCCAGTGTTGCTTTTCTCTTTAATATTAATCATTATCTAACATACTATAGTTTACTGTTTCCTTGTTTGTCCCCCACCTTTGACTATAAACTCCATGAGGGCAAGATTCTTTGTGTGTTCACTGCTATAATCCTATCCCCTGGAATCCTGCCAGGAACGTAATATTTGTTCGATAAGTAACTGAATAAATGAATAAATGAGATGTGTCTGAGTTTCGACATCCTTTCATATAGGACACAGACATTTATTTGAGGAATTAAAGGTGTAGCTGGGTTTACTACCCACCATATTTCGCTGAGCTAAGAGAGCGGATCAGATAACGAGCAAGCCAGCTCTCTTCCTCCCAAGGATATTGCCCAAGTGGGCAAATAAAAAATGATGACCATTACAGAAGAGGAAAGAGTGGCTGGCTACACCTGGAGGTGAGAGATTGTTGAGGAATATCTCCATGGAAACATTCATGTGAGTTAAATCTTGGAAAGTCTGACCACATTCCATAGAAGGTCCAAATTAAAACATGTCTTACTCTCAGGAGACACCCCTAGAAATAGTTGGGGGTCATGTAGCTTTTCACATTTTATTCAGTTAAGTGCCCCAATACGGGCATAAAATTTGGTCAGCCCCATCCTTAATTTAATCCCACAATCTAGTTAACTCCATTGCTTCTTTCCCAAACCAATCCCCCATAAATGAATCACTTTCTCCTGTTAATGAGAGAACTGTGAGCAAGAGTACACACGATCTAAGGCCTTTTGTCTTACATGCTTTGAAAATTTTAACAGACAAATTTAAAATATCATAAACACTTCTCTTCCCAAATCTGAAATTCTGATTTTTAAAAAAGTTTTTTTTATTACATTTGTGAAGATGATAATCTTCCCCTCCCTCTTTGGTTTCCAATGTGATAAAACTTCACCGAACTGAAAAGCCACGGCACCATTTTAAATTTCTAGGAAGAAACCAGGAAGACAATAGGCAGAGTACCTTACTCTAATCTGAACTGTCTAGGAAAAACAAAGATGCTACAGGCAGCCTCACAATTAACCTCTGCATACTGGTGGTGAAGCCTATTCCACTGGCCATGATAATAGGCTCCAACCTATGGCGAGGAACTTTGTCCAGTCTCTAAAAATCAAAGCCACGAATGACGAGTGCCTGATGTAAGATTCAAGCAGTGTGACCACATTTCACAAGAACGTCTCAAACGGAATTTTCCTGGTGTCCAGAGAGCAACCACTTATTTGCCAACAATAAGAACAAGGCGTAATGTCCAGACGAGGTTTCACTGGCTCAGCTCCTCTCCATGAGGTCTAAAGACGGACGTAAGATGCATGGGGAGCTGGAATGACTCCAATTCCATCTTTATTGATCGTGGGGACTTGGAAGAGCTCTTCTGCCATGGCTCACCCATTATGAAAACAGACAGGAGAATATCTGAGGTTTGTAAGAGTTAAAACTTATTTCAATGTTTGCTTACTGTGGGACTGATTAAATAATGCTTTGAACCCTATCCTACACTGAACCAACCAACGAACCAAACAAACAAACAAACAAACAAACAAAAAATCCCTGGGAGGGCTAAGAATTTGGATCAATAATCTAGGGCTTTTACAAATGTATATCAGAGTGAAAAAAAAATGACAGCAGCTCTTCACCCTAGTTAAAATGATGGAAGAATGTAGTCCTGGCCAAAGATAATACAGACTGTGAGAAGGACTGTCTCAGGAAAATCTGTGTTCTTTGGGATTCCTGAAGTCACAGGAAGCATTCCCTGGAACCCACTGAGGGGTCACTCTGTGCCAATTCCACCCTCTCTGAGCTTCCTCAATCAAGGGAGCTGTAGTGTCCCAAATCGCCTTCTATGTGCTGGGTCCAGGTAAGTTTGGACTGAAGAGAAAATAATTATGGATCTAATGCATCTCAAAGGTGTAAGTTGCTCTCTATTTTTGTCTGTTGTTGTTGTTTTTTTAACTCTGTGTATGCAGAGTTATACAACACACACCTATATGTACAAACCTAGAAGAGTTTTCATTATGTCCTTGTTCTTTTCTCCTCAACACTAGGCTGAAATGTCTGATGGTTTACACAAAGAAATGAGCATTATGGAAGTCAGTGGCACAGATGTCTGGATGTTTCTTCAACCCATACAGCATGTCTAACAGGTAGGGAGAAGCTGTTCAGCATATGACGAGATGCTTTGAGATGGCCATACAGGATTGGGTTAGTTCCAAATTTTCTAGTAGATGTAAAAGTGTGAAGTTTCAGGGCAGCCCAGTTTTTAGGAACATTTCACTCTTGCCTGAAACCCCTTGAGGAGGAGACAGTCTATCAGGTATCTCACTATTGCACCTGGTATCATTTGACCTTCTGTACTCACAGAATTCTCCATCCAGTGAGTCTTTTGCTGGGAATTGAGAGAAAGAGAGGGGGACAGAACAAGAAACTCTCCTTTTTCTTGGACATAAACCTGGGGCTCATAGGGCTTGGAGCTACTTGTCATCTTTCCATCTCACGGAATGTAAAAATGAAGCCACTGCTTTGAAAATGCAGAACTGAAATACGAAGAGCAATGAAACTCTACTAGCATCTGTCAAGTCCCTGGATACAGTTATGTCTAAAACTGGTTCAATCCCTACCCTTTTGGGTTAGAAAAGCCAAAAAAAATTAGTCTCTCTCTCTCTGAGCCAAATTGAGTTAGGTGTTTTTTTTCCATCATTGCATAAGAAGGAGCTGATACAGATGGAGAATAACTGAATCGTCAAGATCTATTCCAAAATTAAAGTTCCCAATGTTCTGGGGATAATTACATTATAAATTGGGTGTGGTGTTTCACAAGCAAAATTAATATCTGAAAGAAAATAGTATGAGACATCAATCAAGGTTAAGGATTAATTTCTTTAAACCTACAATGTTCCATCATCGGAACTATTTTGGAAGAGAAGTGGAAGGACGCATGGAGAGAGGCCAACGTGCAGGTGGTCAGGGATGCTGATATTGCTGAGATATCTGTGGTATTGGAGAGATGGCCTTGTGACGTATAAATTCTCTCTGCCTTGCTCAAAATATGGAGTATTGTCTTGAAGCCACTGGAATCGAGGGTATTGTGACTGCCCTCACTCATGATGTCTAACTCACATGTTTTTAGATTATCAGGGCATACTCTAACAGCACAATCTCTTCATAAGAGGTGCTAAGTGTCACTTTGGCTCATAGATTGCTTTTAACATTTATAGGTGCAGTGAAATTTAAAACTACACCGAGAAAATCTGTAATGGGTGGTGACCTTTCAGGGACGGTGTTGAAATCTGGTTCATGATTAAAGCAGGGTGTGGTTAAGAGGGCCAGGGATGGAAAATTCTCTTTTGGCAACTCGGTAGAGATCTGGGGTTCCACTGCCAAAACGGCCACAAAAATCTGTTGCCAGAAGAGAAAAATAAAAAGTCTAACAGCAGCTTTAATCGGTGCCAGGCACTGTGTTCAGTGCTTTATGAGTGATCTCATTCAATTCTAAAAGCAATGTGGACTTTATATTGCTATGCACATATTACACATGATGAAGTGAAAGTAGAGAAGTTAAATAATTTGTCCAAAGTGTCACAGAGAGCCAGTGGTGAAGGCTAGGTTTGAACCCAGGTCTGTCAAATTTCTTGCCTCCTGCTCTTACCAACTCAATGCTGCCTGTTGCCACTCCTCTAATTTAAAAACAAGATTCATAAGCCCCTTTCTGCTCCCTTGCATGCACAGCACTCACCCCCCACCCTCACCCCCCAGGATTCTCACATCAAAATCCTTTTTTGAATTTCATGAAAATTGACTCACAACCATGTAAGTGTGTTTTATTTTTCCTGGAAATGTCCTTCTTCTCTGTCCCTCAATCTGAATTATCACAAAGAAAATAACTTTTCTCACTGCCTTTGAGCTAAAAAAAAAAAAAAAAAAAAAGACATCTCCTAATTTTGTGAAGCATAAAATCTCAAGTTTTTTTTTTCTTTTTTCTTTTTTGTTTTACACAGCAATGAAGATTTTCAAAGCCTCCAAATTGTAAAGAAGGCAGACATAGGATCTGTCCTGGCTGTGCATGCCTCTTGAGATGTGTCTGGAAATCTGGGTCTGTTGCTCAAAGTCTCCTGATACGTCACTGTTAAGAAGTGTAGCTTTCTGGAAGAAGAGACTCACTCTCACAGCTGCTTTGGAATGGGTTAAGAGCTGCTTGACCCTGGCTGAGGAATCACAAATGCAAGTGCTTGTGACGGTCTCATACAAGATACTCGGGAGTCTCTTCTACTTCTGACACGAACACATTCTTAGCCGAGGCAAATGTTGGTTAATATTGAAATGTCAAGAGACAGGGAGCATCTTGGCCAATCAGAATCACTTTCATTAAAATTTCATATTGGTTAAGGAAGACTGATTGTTTTCCGAAAACTTGTTAAATTTTTAAAGCATCTTTAAACACGGGGTTTTTTTTGTTTGTTTGTTTTTTTTTTTACATTAACATTTGAGGGCGAGGGAAAGATCCAAGATGCTGGAGTAGATAAACACTGTGCCTGCTTTCTTCTGTGAACACATTAAAAGTACAACTAAATTATAGAGCAGTCAATCTGGAGAACCATCTGAAGTCTGGCTGAACAAAAGGATATATAACCAAGGACGTATAGAAGAAGCCACATGGAGACTGGTAGGAGGGGCCGAGACACAGAACAAGCCCCAAATCGCCCTGTGGTGGTTGAGAATCAACAGGGATATCTTAGCCGGGGAGGTTTCACCGAGAGGACAGAGTGACCCCAGCCCCACACCAGACTCCCCAGCCCAGAGTACTGGTGCCAGGAAGAAGAGCTGCCACAATATCTGGCAGTGAAAAATAGTGGGGATTCCAACCATCTGAGTGGACAGAAGGCTGCTGGAAACCCAGACATTCTCTTAACTAGCCGGAGCACAGACTCATTCTCTCACAGGCACTCACCCTGGGCACTGGTGGAGGGAAGGTGACTAAGGGGGCATTGGAGGCATATGGGGCACAGACTGAGGTGGCTTCACAGTGAGGACTGGAGGACGGTCGGCATTTTCTCTGTGTGGGGTCCTTTTTCCCTGCAACCTGCAGGTGGGTGCCATCTTGCCTGTGTTGAGCCCGCCCCCACAGGCTAAATCTGAATTTGATTGGTCTGGTGAGCTCTGCTGGGACCTCACTCCACACAACTCCCCAATGCCAGAGGCACTTTCTTGGGAGCAGCCAGCACCACTTACATTGTACTCTTTCTTGGAAAACTATCAGAGTCCACAGCCCCAGGTGGGCCCCAGTCCTGCAGCCACTGGCCTCAGTGTGCTCTGAAACTTTTGCTGAGTAGCTCCAGGCTCAGCACTGGAACAAAACTAGAGTCTACATTAACCTGGTGACCACAGTTCTTCCCATTTTAGTGACTCCCTGAGACCCTGCTTCACCCAACTCATGTATCGTATGAGGCTTTATCAGTGGCTGAGTCGTAAGGGAGCCAGCAGGTGGCAGTAGGTCTCAGGGTGTCCTGGTTTTTTGCAGAGCTACTCCAATCCTGGTACCGGTGGCAGATGTCCTCGGTTCCCAGTGTGGCCTCTCCTACATGTCTCCAGGTTTAGCACAGGTAAACTGAACAACTGCAGATTGCTTTGTAGCTCCTACCAAGTACTCTGCGGCCAGTCACAGGCAGTGACTGACCTGAGCCTGCACCAGAGCCCCTCACAAGAGGCCTCAGAACTAATACACTTGGAGGTTGACTTCAGAGCACCACCCAATTAGCCCCACAAGCAGCACACACAAAGGGCGATCTCAACAGGCACCAGAGCCCACTGGGGCAAATCCCACTCAGTGGGGTAAGCCCCTTGCACAGCAGCCCATAAGCTGTGGATGGCCAAACCCCATAGCCAACCTGCCTGAGGGTCAATTCCCCTCAGTATCATGCCAATAGCAATCAAGGCTCACTTACAATAGGAGGGCACACACAACCTACACAAGGGACACTCCTGGAGCACCTGGAGCAAGTGACCAGGGAGACTGTGCCAGAGCCCCTACTACATAAGGCCACCTAGCCAAGACTGGGAGATATAGCATATCTACCTAATACACAGAAATAAACACCAAGGGGTAGCCAAAATGAGGAAACAAAGAAATACGTGCCAAATGAAAGAACAGGGGAAAACTCCAGAAAAAGAACTGGAGGCGACAAAAGGGAAGCAAGCAACTTACCAGATACAGAGTAAAAAACAATGGTTATAATGGTGCTCAAGGAACTTTGTGAGAACTTCAACAAAGAGATTGCAAGCTTAAAAAAGAACATAGAAACCATAAAAAAGAACCAGTCAAAAGTGAAGAATACAATAACTGAAATGAAGAATGCACTAGAAGAAATCACCAACAGACTAGATAAAGCAGAGGATCGAATCAGCAATTTGGAAGACAAGGTAGCAGAAAACACCCAATCAGAACTGCAAAAAAAAAAAACAAAAAATGAGGGTAGTTTAAGAGACCTCTAGGGCAACATCAAGCGTTACAACATTCACATCATAGGGGTGCCGGAAGGCAAGGATAGAAAGCTAGGGATTGAGAACTTATTTGAAGAAATAATGACTGAAAACTTTCCTAACTTGGTGAAGGAAATAGACATACAAGTCCACGAAACGCAGAGAGTCCCAAACAGGCCCATGCTATAATTAAAAAGACAAAGATTAAAAACAAAGAGAGAATCCTAAAAGCAGCAAGAGAAAGGCTACTAGTAACTTATAAGGGAGCTCCCATAAGCTTGTTAGCTGATTTCTCAACAGAAACTTTGCAGGCCAGAAGGTATTGGCACAAAATATTCAAGATGATGAAAAGTAAGGACTTATTACCAAGACTACTCTACTCAGCAAAGCTATCATTTACTATCGAAGGATAAAGAGTTTCCCAGACAAGAAAAAGCTAAAGGCATTCATCATCAGCAAACCAGTATTATTAGGAGTGTTAAAGGGACTTCCTTAAGATTGGGGTGGGGGAGGGGATTAAAATTCTGAATAAAAAAATGGCAGTAGCTACATATCTATCAACAACTACTTTCAATGTAAGTGGATTAAATGCTCCAATGAAAAGACACAGCAGGGAGCTGAAAAAAGGTCCTACAGGCTTTCCACCATTTAAGCACATGGTGAAAAGTTCATGAACTTAATTGTCTGACCTTTGGATGCTGCTAAAAGAATCACTTCAATTGAAAGAAACACACAAATAAAAAGTAAAGAAATGGAAAAATACATTTCATGAAAATGGAAATGAAAAAAACAAAATAATCTGGGATAGTAATACTTATGCCAGACAAAAGAGACTTTAAAACAAAGGCTATGACAAAAGACAAAGAAGGACCCAATAATCCCACTTCTGGGTATTTATCTAATAAAACCCAAGATGCTATTTCAAGGGGATGGTGCTTCCATATGTTCATTGCAGCATTGTTTACAATGGCCAAGATGTGGAGGCAGCCTGGGTGTCCATCAGCGGATGAATGGATAAGGAGGAGGAGTTACATGTATACAATGGAATATTGCTGGGCCATGGAAGGGAAGGGGTTCTTGCCATCTGCAGCAGCATGGATAGACCTGGAGAGTACTATGCTGAGTGGAGTGTCAGACAGAGAAAGACAGATGCAATGTGATTGTGCTTATACATATATAGACTCTAAAGAACAAACTAAACAAACAAAACAGAAACAAACTCATAGATACAGAAAATATTTTGATAGTTGCCAGATGGGAGGGGTTGGGAGTGTGAGTGAAAAAAGGAAAAGGGATTAAGAAATACAAATTGGTTGTGACGAAGTACTTATAGGGATATAGGATAAGTCAGTAATATTGTAATAACTATGCATGGTGTCAGATGGGCACTAGATTTCTTGGGGTGATACAAAAAGGTGAGGGCATTAAGAAGTACAAATTGGTAGTTACAAAATAGTCATGGGGATGTAAAGCCTAGGGAATATAGTCAATAATATGGTAATAACTATGCATAGTGCTAAGTGGGTACTAGACTAGTCAGGGCAATCACTTCTTAAATTATATAAATGTCTAACCACTATACTGTACACCTGCAATGAATATAAAACAGGACTGAATGTCAACTCTAATTGAAAATTTTTTAAAGAGGGGAAATAGTGAAGGGAAGAAAAACGTTCAAATTTCCAGATATAAAACAAATAAGCCATGGGACTGTAATACACAGCATAGGGAATATAAGTAATAACATTGTAATTCTGTAGTACAGTGACAGATGGTTGCTGGACTTATGGTGATCACTTCTTTAGGTATATAAACATTGAATAACTATGGTGTATTCCTGAAACTAATATAATATTGTATGTTAGTTATATTTTTAATAAAAATCTTTTTAAAAAATTTTGAGGGCATGGGAGGTTACCATTTCTCAGAATTAAAAATTTATATCTCCTTCAAACATATTGTCAGAATTAAAAATTTATATCTCGATATAAATTTATCATTGCCGACCGCTCAGTTATCACACCCAAGCTACTTATCTTTCCCTTCATACATGTTTTCACTTTAGGTCAAGAAGTATTGTCCCAAAACCAGTATGTGCTTTGGGCATAAGACTTTTCGAAACAAACTTCTCTCAAACATCCAAATATTCTGGAAGAAAAGTAAGAGGCAGTTTTTAAAAACTTGAAAATGAAGGTGGTTAGAAGGAACTTTGAGGAAGCGTAGCTCTGATGTTGGGGACACTACAGTCCAGTTTGACTCTGGCCAGCAGAAGGCTCTGTGAAGAGAGAGGAGGGAGGACCCTGCACATGCTCCCGAAGAGGGAACATGGGATTAAACGGCATCTTTCTCGTGACTTTCCACCCGGTGAATATAGCATGAGGCCTGCCTCTGAGAATCTGTGACCCGAGAACATTCCTTCTCCCAAATGGCCATAGCTGTCACGTTGGTAAGCAAGAGAACTTAATTTGTCATTCAACTGTGGTTACATTATGTAAAGCAATAACTACCCAGAGAGCTGTCACCATGCCCTGCCTTAAGGCAGTGGAAAATCTGGCACGGTTGCCATGGTAATCCTCCTGGCAAAACAAAGGCATCCTATCACTATTGTTAAATAGCGTTAGACTCTGGGTGGCCTCTACCCCCAGGAGTTGTTTTCATGTTTCCTTATAAAAGCACCATCAAAACTTTTTAAAAGAGGTATTAGATTTAAGAAGGGAAGTAGATAATAGGAGATTAATCTCATTCATATGAGATTCCTACTCTAACACACTTGACACAAACTCCAATCTTCGGGGGAAAGATACAGCTGGGAGTATACGGTACAGAGGAGTCAAACCCAACCTGAATATCTTTATAAATGCAGATAAAATGAAGGATGAAGGTCTTCAGTTTCATCACTTCATTCCTCTTAAAAAGTTGAAAGAGAGAGAAGGGGATAGGAAATTGTGATGCATTTTAAGGCAATCATATGCCAGGAAATGACCAGCTTTACAATGATAGATTTTTCTCTTCTAGACAGCCTTCTCAGATACTGAGATCGACCATCCCTGACCCATGGTAGGCACACAAATGATTGCCTATCTATCTCACCTATCTAAAGCAAATCAATCATCAGTGTTCATTCAACAAGCAGGTATTTCAAAGCTGTTTACTGGTGGATCATTAATTACATTTCAAATACGATTTTCAAATGAAAACTCATAAGTCATGAATTGAGGTTCCCTCTAGAGAAAGGAATGATGAAAAAAGAAACTGAAAGCCCTATTGCGTGGCCTTCAACATTGGGATACGTGTCCCAGTCAAGCCATTTAAGAAGAAAAGAATGAGAGAAAAATCTGCTCTAGAATTCTGTTCTTGGCATTCATTCTAGAACTTTCCAGGAGCTACACAGGAGCTTCATCTTACCCAGGCGTGGAGTAAATCGGCATCGAATCGAGGGACTGACAGTTCTCAAGGACTTGGAGAAGGAGACTGAGCATGAGGTCCGTGGTATGCCAAGGGGCAGTCAGCTATGCTGACTTCTTTGTAAATACTTGTACACATACATTTTGCTATGCAAAGGTTCTGATGGAGACACAGGGTTATATGGAATAAAAGAGAAGTAGGTGGGTGTCTCCCTCAAACTCAAGTCAAGATCTCTTTAAAACTCAAAAACTACTTGGCTAAACATGCTCTTAATGACCCGGGATTTTGAGATTTGGGTCTGTTAGGCCATCAACAACAGTGGGTGAGCACCCACTGGGTACAGTGTACTAGTGAGTGTAGAGTTCTACAGGGAGCTCCAAGGAAAGCACATATTCTGCTCCTGGTCCCCTGAGAGCTTATGGCCCATTAGAAAAAAGGCCACCAGATAACTGCTTCCAAGAAATACTAACACTAGAGCAGGCTTTCAGCCAAATCGCTAATACATAAATAAATAAATAAATAAATAAATAAATAAATAAATAAATAAATAAATAAAAACTTCCCAAAGCTATTTAATCAGCATGCTTGTTGGCAGACTGCAGAGTCTTTCCTTTAAAGGATCCCTCCCTGCCTGCTTTGTGTCTTACATGAAATCTCAAGAGCCCTGGACTTCAGGACACCGCCCATAGGGCATGCCCTCACATTTGCAGAGCAGGGCTGAAAGCTGGTCTGTTCCTTACTTGATATTTATGTTATCTCCCAGGCTGGTAGAAGCCATTATTGCATTACCATTATAAGAATTTTCTGGCTGAAGAAAGTCAAATGAAGTTGCTATTAACTTCTAACTGAGCCTAGAAACCAACACAGCATTGCTGATGATTGCTCTTTCTAATTATTTGCAGATGGCTGCAGCCATGTCAACGGGAAAAGGAAACGGCAGAAATTCAGCACTGGTGGTTTTTTTTGTTGTTGTTGTTTTTGTTAGCATCCGATTTGTTTACTGGTTACTTTAGTCAGTTTACTTGGACTAAGGGAAACAGGGATGACACTGACTATGCAAAAAGGAGGACTTGTGACTCACATAGCAAGTATCAGAATCTTAAATTTGGGTGGGACACGGTATCATTTGAACCAGTACCCAGGCTAAGAAAAAAGATCGCTAGCACCCAAATGCATCAAGTATGCTCTTCTCTTGTTGTAACCGTTCCCCTAGAGGTAACTATCATCTTGATTTGGGGGACATTAATTGCTTAGATGTCCCTTATAGTTTTATCACCAATGGATACATTCTTAACCACATGGTTCATTCTGCCTGTTTGAACTGTCTATGATTGGAGTCAGTCACTCTGATTGTATTCTTTTATGACTTGCTTCATTTGCTGAACTTACATGTGCAATGTTCATCCACAGGTGTCGTTAGCTCATCTCCACGGCTGATAGCAGTCCCCTGAGTGAGCACACCTCAGTTTACCTCTCAATGCATGTTTGGGTTGTTTCCTCTCTAGACTAGAAGTGCCCTCAAAGCTGAGATCTTGTCCTATGTACTTTGGTTCCCCCATGAAACCATGTTTCCTTCCCAAGGGCTACTGAAAAAAATCCAGACACAGACAAAGCTCTCAGCCTGTAGTCTTGGACACTGTGGAGAGGTTACCATTCTGAATCGGAGGGATTTCACTTAGAACCCACTAAGAATTACTAGCTTAAGTTCATAGTGAAAAGTTTAACTGTTATACTTTGGTGGAAACTAAAACTAACCACAAAGAGTCCAAACATGGTATAGAGCGATATCAAGATGATTTAAGGAAAGAAAACATGGAATGGTCAAGTTACATTCCTGGGCCTATTGAGTGTAACTATGTAGTAACATGTCCAAACGCATGTGTTGTAGAAAATGTCCTGTTGGTCACGTGTGTGAGAATCTCCTGAGAGAGCTCATTAAATTGCAAACCCACAGGATTATCTGAGACGTGGGTCCCAAGGTACCTACAAATTTATTTTACTAAAACTCCTCAATTTTCTTCTGCAATTGAGTATTGGAATAAATGCTCTTACATGTATAAGGTCTGGCAAGCTACTTCTCACTTTACATTTTAAGAAAAAGTGGTTGCCTTAGGAAACAACATATTTATTCCGGGACATTACTGTTCCACGGCCCAAACATTTTTTGTGACTACGCCTTTTGTGTTGCCATAACGGCCTCAGAAACATTCTTCACTCTGTACTCCCTGCTGCAAGTCTGCACTTTGAAAGAGTGGATTTGAATGTTAGCAACAGTCACAACTATTTAGAAGCATGTCTGGTGAATGAGGTCAGTGACCCACCCGGGTAACATGGTGGGGGTCCTCCTGAGGGTGTGACTAGGAAGCCAATGAGACTAGTTTTTCTTGGCGGGACCCAAAATATGAAGATGAGTAAGTCTGACAAAACGTATGCACATTTTCACAATCGCTGTATGTGCTTACAATGAAAATTGTTAAACTATGACATTTGGCTTGCAGAAACAAATACTCCAAATGTTCTGTTTCTAGACATTCCTGGAAATACATTTATGCATTGCTGTTGTACCAGAACCCCGGACACTACTTCAGAACCCGGGACATGAATTCAACACGATGCCTCAGATTTCGTCCACGTTGATGACTTTTTAGCACAGATGTTTTCAGACCAAGCTTTAAGAGTATGAAATCAAGTGAGTGAGATGCCAGACTCCAGTCTTTGGCAGGGGGGTCCTGAGCCTTGCATTCTCCGTTTCTGAACACTTTTACTGGGCTATTGCTGTTCACAGACAAATCCGTTGTCTTCCACGTGTACTTTTTTGGTCCGGTTTCTGTTTTGACCCCAGGGTCTGCCCTAGATTCTTGGTTTCTGACTCCTGCTGCCCCCAAAAAGCTCAGTTATTTGAGCAACACATCCTTCTGGCCCCAAGGAGAAAACAGTACTGGCCAGCCACCAGCAAATCAATATATGATTGGTTCGATTTATGGATTAAATGTGGTTTCAACTTTCAAGGCCTTTTGGGTTCTAAACAAGTTCGTAAAAACAATCACATCACAAAAACAATTTCAAAAATCTCAAAATACTTTTCCCCCAGCTGAATTTCCTTTCAAGGGAAAGGGGGATCAAATATATGGTGATGGAAGGAGAACTGACTCTGGGTGGTAAACACACAATGGGATTTATAGATGATGTAATACAGAATTGTACACCTGAAATCTATGTAATTTCACTAACAATTGTCACCTCAATAAATTTTTTTTAAAAAGTAAATAAGAGAAGGAAAAGCAAAAAAAAAAGAGAAAATCACCCATAATCCTTGAACTGCAACAAAATAGAAATAAAATAAGAAGTGAATACATATGGAAAAAAAGATAAAGAGAAAAAAAACTGTTACTGTCATTTAAATTTTCTAAGCCATCATTTTGTCATCGATAAAACACATGTAGGAGTGAGACTTCAATGAGTTTTTGAAAGAATGAAATAATTCCACTAACAATTTAGCATGGTGTGAAGCACAATGGGCGCTCAAAGATGTCAGCTATTGTTACTATTATCATGTAAAGTAACAATACTTGGCGTATGGTTGAATAAACAGTAGCTATTAATATGTATGTTTTTCATCTTACTGATGAAATAGAAAGATACTTTAATCAAAATTTAATTGACTCAATGACCATACACCCTTAGAGTAGACACTGCCAAATTTTTAGCAAATTTTCTGCCTAATGTATTTTTTATTCTAAATAAATATTATGAAAAGCATGGATTCCTATACTGACTTTGGGATTTGTCCCTGTGTAAAAAAAAAAAAGAAAAAAAAAAAAGTCACTAAATGCTGAGATTTGCTAAGATTTTAGTCAAGTACTTTCCCGCTAGGGAAAAAACAATCAAGGAATTACACTGAGGCCTTATGCATTTAAATAAATGTTTGTAGGAGATAAAGAATACTTAGTTTATTCACAACTAGTAAAAATTACCTAGGGTGCAGAAAGATGACCCAGGAAGCCTGTATTCTAAGCTAGGCACACCCCCCCCCCTTTTTTTTCTCTAACTTGAAGGTCAAAAATAGTTGCGTAAACTTCTCATTTCTACACTTTTTCCTTTTTTTTTTTTTTTTTTTAACATTGTGCCCTGCTGCACTTCTTGGCTCTTATCAGTGAGGGGGGAAAATTGCCAAAATATCATGATATAGGTGGCTCTCAGGGGTAAGCAGGAAGTGCCAGAAATCTTGTAGAATGTCCAATACAAATTCTTTTTTGCAGACTCCAGAGGCTCGCATCTGGATACACATCTGCATTTTCTGGGTGCTGGGCCAAACTGAAACATTCAGTTTATCCATTGCTAATAAACATGTCAGCAGTTTCTTTGCTCTCACATCTGTTGTGAAAAATGTTATCTTTCCTGAAGTGTATTTATTTTGTCTTTAATACCAGCTTTCATGGATTACAAAATTGAGATATGCCTTCACTTAACAAATTCAATAGCATATGCTGGAAAGTGCCCCACAAGAGTGATGAGATAAATTAGAGATGTATATTATATCTTGGATCCTGAGAAGGAAATTCATCTAAAGAAAAATGACAGCTCTCAGGAAGGCCATACCAATGCAAACAACTTGGCTCTTAGTCAAATTCATCTAAAAATCTATTCAAGACACTCTATGCACCACAGGAATTCAACAAAAAGTTTTAAAAAAAATCTATTATCAGTTGTTTCATTATAAAGTCTGTCTTCAGTCAAGCTGATAACTTCCTTTCCCAAGGAAACAACCTCCCCTCGCTTCTCATTTTATATTCTCCAAATACCTGCCCTACCCACTTCACTGAAGTTGGGGCTGTTAGAAGATCAAATGGGGTTTTGTTTATTAAGATGCTTTAGAAAGAAAACTGTCAACTGTCATACAAATGGTAAACAATGGCCAATATGTCTTTTCCCCCGTTCTATTCTTTTATGTCATAGTCAAGGGTCCATTTGGCAAGGGTGCACTCTATCCTCACCAACTCCATCTCCTTGCCTTCCCTCATCAATACTCCACCCTCTCAAAATATTCAATCAGTGGGAAAAGGTCATCTCTCTCACACAGATGAGAAATGGCACATTTGGAAATTCACCACCATGCGGTTGAAAGAAGCAAGTAGGAATATCCTGATATCAAGTGTGGGGCTCATTGCGGTTAGGGCTGTCAGAGACGTACACGTGTCCTCTTCAGACTTCCTCTGAGCTTGTGGATATTTCTAATACCATATACCACCCTCTGAAACCCGAAGCCATTTTCTGCCCAATTGCCAATAGCCAAATTCTGCTGAAGTCAAGGAGGGAATGGCATGAAATTCTGCAACCCTGCCACTCTGCCCTATCAGCCCTAGAAGATAAGTCAGCAAACTGTGCCCTCATATATGACGTTCGTTGCTAAAGCATTAAGTCAATATTGGGAGGAAAAAAAGGACCCATGAATGGACAGTGATTAGTTAATAAAAGAGAAAACAAAGATGGAAATAGAGAGGATCCAAAAAGCCAAAAATTGTCTTCTAAAAGTTTTTTTAAAAAAATCAATCTGCTTTTAGTAATATTGGTCGAGGAAAAAGAAATAGAAGGTACAAATAAATGATGTTAAGAATAGAACATGGGACACATCTAGAGAAGCATCTCAATTTAAAAAGAACAAGAGAATATCATTAAAACCTAAGTGCCAATACATTTGAGGAGCTATGTGAGATGCACACATTATTAGAAAAACAGAATGTAATAAAGGTGATTTAAAAGAAGTAAAAATCCTGACTAATCTACTAGCAAAGAAATTGAACACATGGTTAAAAATCTTCCCACAAATAAAGCATCAGATAAAGACATTTTACAAATGAAACAAGTGATTTCAATCTTGCGCAAAACTTTTCCAAAGATAAGGAAAAAAGAAAAAACATCCAACTCACTGCTTGAGGTGCATTGTATCTGAGAACGTCTTAAGAACTGTGTTGAAAGGACTCACCCTACCCGATATTAATCCTTAATATTTTAGGTTGGTGCAAAAGTAGTTGCAGTTTTTGCAATTATTTTTAATCTTTTAGACCACAATTACTTTTGCATCAACCTAATAAAAGCTCTAATAATTAAGGGAGTATGATGTTGGTACAGGGATAAGCACATAACCCAGTGGAATAAGGGAGAGAGACCAAAATGAACTCATCCAAATATGGAGACCTGATATATCACAGAGTTGTCACCACAGATTAGTGAGGAAAGATTAGACTTTTCAGTAAACGATATTGGTCTATTTGGTTATTCATATGAAAATATAAGATCCCATTTCATACTACACACTCACACAAAATGCATGTAGATTAAGAGCAACGTTTGTAATTTTAGAAAAAAATAGAAGAATATATTTATGAATTCAGGGTTAAGAAAGATTTTTTAAACAAACACAAAAAAATGCAAATCATAGGGAAAAAAGATAGATTTGACTAAATTAAAATTAGGTGTCATCAAAAAATATCAAAAGAAAATATCATCATTAGATGATTCTGATCATCATTAGAAAAGTAAAAACACAATCACAAATTAACTGGCAGAGGCTATTTACTACATTATGGACAAAAAGCTTGGCATCTCGAATATGGAAAGAACTCCCATAAATGAGTAAGAAAAGGACAGACAATTTAATTTTTTAAAGTAGGCAAAATACATGAACGGGCATCTATCAGAGAAAAAAAAACAAGAGTAGCCCGTATTCCTATTTTAAAAAATACTAGATTTCATTAGTAACTAGGGAAATGCATATTAACACCATAAATGAGAACATTTCACACACACACACACACACACACACACACACACACACACACACACTGGGAAAAGAAATTGGACAAATCCAAGTGTTGGTGAGAATGTGGAATATAATGGGAATATAAATTGGTACAACCACTTCAGGAAATAACTCAATATTATCTAGTTATGTTAAAGGTACTCTTAGCCTATGAACTAGCAATTTTCCTCTTAATTTTACATTCTACAGAAACTCTTTAATAAATCAACTAAGAGATATGCATGAACGTGTTCATAACAGCAATTTTTGTAATAGAAAATAACTGGAAATAACCCAAACATCTGTCAATCAAAAGTTGAAAAGTATGAATACACAGTGGTATAGTTATATACCAGAATTCTTTACAGCAATGAAAATCACTCAAGCCACATGTGTTGATAAGCATTGATTAAAGAAAATACTAAGACAGAAAAGCAAGTCACAGAGGCTATATACACGTGATTCCATGTTCATAAACCTCAACAAAGGCAAAACAAAACATATGTTAGGTAGAGGCATAAGTGGTACAATGAGAAGGAAAAATAATGGAGTCACAAATATCTTGAAATGACAGGAAGGCACATGCCACTAGGACGACCCTACGGGGCTTCAACGATATTGACAATATTCTATTTCTTATGCTCAATGGTGTCCACACTAGTATTCCTGTTACTATTATTCTTTAAAACGGTAACAATGCATAGTCCACAAAGTCAAGAGCTGTAAAAGTGAATAACGTTCATTGACATCTATAATTTTGTACCCATTTATTTCAAACGTAATACAGAAAGAGAAGTAAAAAGTGTCAAGAACTCAGAATGGATTAAAAGAAAGGCGGCGCCATACATGAGATAATGTTTATCTAATGTCAGGGGAGCTTACCAGGGGATGGTGCACAAGGTGTCGATACACAAAAAAACATGCCGCTTGGGGACCAAGGGCAGTAATCAGGTGACCACCAAAGTGTCACAATCATTGAGGCTTCCTGAAGAACACTACTGACCGGAAGCCAAAAAAAGGTGTCGGATATGAAGCCAAGGCAGAAATAGCTAACGAGGATAACTGGATTTAGACTGGAGGTCCAGTGAGTGGGAGATGAGGAAGGACAAAGTAAACAAAGTCTAATTTCAGGAGACATGGGCATTGTTAAAGGGAGTTTGGGAACTCTGCCAGTTTGAAAGCTGCGTCGGAACTCTGCTGCCCTTTAAGAATCCACCACAAACATTTCTATTTATAAGGGATCAAATTTTATGTGTATGTGGACCTGGAGTGTATAAAACATGTTCTCAAGATGGCCTGTTATACGGATGAAGGAAATGGACTGAAAAGTGATAGATGAGCCTCCTCCTCCAGAAGTGGTAAGAATGATCCTTTGTAAGGTTTGACGGGACAGCAGAAAGGCACTTGTTTGATGACCAAAGAGGCATAGATGTCTACATCACAATCGGAATATCGACATTTAATGTTGATTCTCAGCCATGGAACTGGGTGTGTGGAGATTGCCTGGGATGCTGAATAGACCCGTGACCCTGGGAAGTCCCAGCTTTTGTCTGTGCTCCAGTTCTCTCATCCAGAAAAGAGAGAGAGAAGGATCTCTGCGTTCTTTCATCTTCTAGTCCTAGCACTGCACAGCACGAAAACTCATAAATTCAGTGATTTAATTCTAATTGAGTTCTCTGTGTTCAGACCATTTTCTAGAAGCTAAAAGGGAAAAATGTCCACAAAGACTTTGACTCCCTCCAATTTTCCATCTCCCAGTTTGGCCTGCAGGGACCTGCTCTCTACAGGACAGCTGTGTGCTGGCATCTCACCTGGCAGTCGCCTCTGGCTTTGAAGTCCTTTCTATCTCTCCACCATCACTGGACGTTGGACACTGTATTTCTAAAATACCTTTGTGGAACTGGCACACCACTGGCTCAGCCTGGAGTGGTCCTTCGTTTAGAAAGTGCCTCTCAAACTAAAGGCAGTCAGGACCTTCTTGGTTTCAGTAAAAAATGCTTGAAAGTGAGGGTATCACTTTTTTTTTTCTCTCCTACCACATGGAATTTCTGTTTTTATGGCCTTCAAAAATGAAACAATTTTTATCTTAAAAGCAAATATTTCTCCTGCTCTTAAAAGGCCAGCATTTGAAAACCAATACATACTGGCAAATAACGTGGGAAATAGACATGCAGAACACTTAATAATGATTGAATACATAAAGCATTTTTCTTCTGTTGTTATGTGACAGCTGGATGAGTTTCAACTTCCTGCTCAATGCACAGGCTCTAAGCTTCCAATTCTGGGATTTTTCCTTTTCTTCCTCCTCCCTGCCTCCCCCCAGCCCTTTCTTGCCTCCTCCTTCCTCTTTGGGAAAACACGAATGGTTTTGATTACATAATTGCTGCAAACTTTATATCTCCCACTTCAGTTCTTACACATCATAAACAGAAGAGTGAACTTCAGACTCCATTAAGACAAAGGTTGGTCTGGATTGCTGGGAGGGCTTTCATGTTGGTATGGTTTTAAAAAAAAAAAGGTTCTGGAGGAAAGAGGAATGTACTGGGGTTTGGCTGGAGATCACGCTTTGACTACCAACCATTCCGTCTAAAGAGTGACAAGACCCCAATTCTAGTCAGTGCAAGAGTGAAGCCTTGAGCCCAGGACCAACACAGCCTCTGCAGGATTCATTCACCTCAACAGAAGTTTTACTGTGTGAGCTCCACGCAGGGATGGGCAGAGCCTGAACAAATAAATACATACACTGTGCGGTGTGCACCCTATGGATTCTGATTCTCTCTCCTCTAATCTGGAGCTGTCTTTGGCATTTTCTTTTACAAATCAAGTTCTCTTATTGTCATAGTGCTCAAGTAAACAAATGAGAGACAGAAAGAGCAAGGCAACGCTTTTCATTCCACCATCTGCAAATATTCATTGAGCACATACTATGTATGAGGCACTGTTCCACATTCTTGGGCTACCTCAACGAGCGAAACAGACGCGTTTCTCTCCCGGAAAGGAGAGAGGCGCCGTCCACAGCTGTGTGAATAAGTGTATTGTACTGTCCTTTAGAAGGTGGTAAGTGTTGTGCAACAATAGAACAAGGAAGAGGTATGTGGAAAGACCGGCTGAGGTGGAGAGCTGTGATTGTCAACAGGATGGTCAGTGAGGCTGTGTAATTAAAGGGACATGTGATCAGGGGCTAGTTGGAATCTTGGAACAAGGGAAGCTGGTGATGTTTCCATATTTGAAAAAAAAATAGTTCTCGGAAATGACCTGTTTTGCCAGTTTCTGGGTAAATTTCTATGCTGTTTGGTAATGTGACTCTAACTGATTATCTTTGTACTTTACTTCTGAGTAGATTGAATTCATTATATGATAATAAATTTTATTGAGCCCTTGCTACGTAATTGGCACCATTTTAGGAGCTGGGGATACATCGTCAAGAAGGCAGGCAGGATCTCTGCACTCTTGGAGTCTCCACTGGAGAGAGGAGAGGCACGCGAACGCATAGAAGAACAGGAGGATTTCAGATAGTGGTAAGGGGTCTGCAGAAACCACTCGGCTAAGAGCAGGGCAGTGGAGAAACAGGCCTTAGAGACGGGGGTCAGGGCCAGACTCTGACTGATCTGAGATCTAAGTAAGAAGATTATGGTGGTCGGGAGAAGGACTTTCTCAGCATGAAGAACAGAAAGTACAATAATATCATGGAGGAGAAGACACCACCGACCTGTTATAGGAACAGTAGGAAGGCCAGTACGGCTAAAGCAGGAAGGGGAGTGGCAAGAAACGACACCAGAAAAGTGGACACTATTGTGAGTGGAATTGTGTCCCCAACAAAATCCTCAAGTCCTAACCGCCAGCGCCTGCACAGGCGACCGTATTGCAAAGCAGGGCTTTTTTGGTTGATGATCGAGTTAATGTGAGATCGTTGGGGTGGGCCCTAATCCAACATGTCTGTGTCCTAATAGAAAGGGGACATTTGGACATGGAGACAGACACACACAGGGAGAACTCCACGGGAAGATGAAGGCGAAGGTTGGGGTGATGCATGTACCAGACGAGGACCGCAAAGGTTGCCAGCAGACCATGAGGAGTTAGGAGAGGGGCATGGCACTGATTCTTCCTCAGAAGAAACCAATCCTGCTGACATGGTCATTTTGGACTTTCAGTCTCCAGAACTACAAGGCAATGACTTCCTGTTGTTTAAGCATCCAGTTTGTGGTATTTTTGTTATAGCTGCCCTAAGAAACTAACATAGGCAGGGGCAGGTGCCCTAGACATTTTGATTTTAGTCTAAGTGCAATGAGAAGATACTGAAAGGCTTTGAGCATAATTTGATGAACATTTTTGAAATGATCATATTTAGGTGGCTAACCCATCATGAAACTACAACCAGGGAGGGCTTGATGTTTCCCCAAAAGGAGCTCAGTAGATTTTACAATCCACAGCCATTAGAGAGCAACCATCAGATATAGATAGAAAAGTTTTCTCAATTTTTGAGTGTTAACATTTAGCATTTTTGATCTTTAAAGCAACTTTTGGGATAGAAGTTTTTTAAAAAGTAGGAGTATATATTTTAGGGTTGAAAGAAATCCTTTTTACAGGAGAAGATGTTTGGAATGTATGGGTTTGCTTGTATTTCTATCTCATTTACTAGCAGAAATGTAGGCTGAGTCAAAGCTTTCATTTATTGACTGAGTAAACTTCATGAAAAAAATAAAAACAAGTCTTTAATTCATATATTTAAACATGTTTATAAACACATCTAGACATGGACATATGACAAATATATGTGTATATGCCTGTGCATATCCATAAACAGTATATTATTTTCATACTCCATGCCTGTGCCTGGATATTAAATTTTGCATCTGTAAATGATGTTAACCATTTAGGTCTTGTAATTCAGCACCAATTCCATTTTGATGACCACTAAAATGGATAAATCGTCCGCTTTGTGCAAAAATGTTCTTAGTGACAAAGGTGAGGAAAAACAACTGTGGTCCTACATTAGCTAATTCCTTAGTACGTTCTGCTAGACTTTTCTGAAAGTTTGATTATTTTACGTTTTATAAAGATTTTGAACAAAATCCAGTTTACAGAGAGGTCTACAGAACAAATCACCAAGTTTCTTCAATAAATAAAGACACAAAAGCTACGACCATTAAAAATGTGTGAACCTTGTTTGGATTCTGATTCAGACATATCAAACTGTAAAAAAAATAAAAATAAAAATAAGATAATGAAATAATCAGAAAAATCTCAACACTGATTAGAGGTTTCATTATATTAAATAATTGTAATTATTTTTTAAACCCTTCCTGGATTTGAAAACATTATTTCACTGATGAAGTTTTTAAGTGATTCTCATCTTTTAGAGATACTTACTGAAACATTTTGTGTAAGATGATATGATGTCTAAGAATTGCTTCACAATAATTGAACGGCAGGAGGTGGATATATAGATGAAAAAAAGTGACCTAAGGGGATGATTATTAAGATTGAGGGGGGGCGGTTTGGGAGTGCTCACTGTATTAGCCTCACTACTTTCTGTGTATAGTAAACATTTTCATACTAAAATGTTAAAAGTGTTTTCTCACAGACAGCATATCTTAATATAGTTTAAAGTTTTTGGAAAATAATGAAAAATGTCAAATTCTATAACCTAGTTTGCAGTAGGGCATTGTTATAAATATACCTCCAGCTAAAGTAGTTTATTTAAAAATGGAGAGGTATTATTCTTTATTTAATACTTTATGTCTAGATAATTCCAATGTATACATCATGTCAACATCCCACTTAGTGGTGAAGATGCGTCACAGTTATATTTAAACACTAACCTGCATCAGATGTCTCTTGTTCCCCACCTGATGTCTTTCCAGCCTCACCTTAGAATCCAGCCCTGGAGGCCTCCCCTCACAGGAGCTGACAGCACCTCACCTCAAGTGTAACCTGCTCTTGTTTTCTGCCCTGGGGCTTCCCTATGCCTCAGGGCAGGAGGCCAGCATGATGCCACTTAACAGGCATCATTTGAGGCAGCTGAGCCTCAAACAATGGCAGAGGAGAGACCAGGTGTAAACACTTCTGCTGTTGGCCTTGGAGTGGACAAATGCGAGAGTCCTTGTATGTGCCTCTCAAAAGATCCTGGTGAGATCATGCCCCGTCTGCCCACACAGGTGACCAACTTGAGAATACACCTCGGAGCCGCGCAGAGAAAAACTCCAGAGCTTTGCAAAGTATCCTCCCTTGAGTATTCAGTAGAGTACTGATCAGTACAGGCATGTAAGGAAACCATTAGAGCCAGGAAAAGAACAACTTGAAAAGTTTAGTGGTGACAGTACCTATCAATCACATAGGGCCAGGAAGAATATCTGCGCTCATCACCCCAAGAAAACTTCACAAAAAGTCACAAGGAATTGGGAGGAGTATTTGGAAGGGTATTGCATCGGTTGGTGGGATAATTAGTCCTCGATCATACTCTGGTCCCATCTAACAAATCTTAAACATGGACGCAAAAAGATCAAACTGTTTCTAAGTAATGTAACTGCGTCCCAGAGGAAAGCTCAAGAATATTTATAGGAATACAAAAATGTCCAGTACCCCAAAATATAAAATCCACAATGCCTGGCTCCCAATCGAAACTTATCAAGCATGCAAAGAAGCAGGAAAATACAATCCATAATGAGGAGAGAAGGCAATCTACTGAAATTGACACAGAACTGACGCAGATGGTTGAATTAGCAGACAAGGATATAAAAATGGTTGTTGTAACTGTATTCCATATGTTCAAACGTTATGTAGAAACATAAAAGAAATTTTTAAAACCAAATCAAACTTCTAGTGATGAAAACAAAAAAGTCCAAGATGAAAAATACACTGGATGGGATTAACAGCAGATAGGATCTTGCAGAAGGAAAGATAAGTGAACTTGAAAATAAAGCAATAAAAACTGTCCAAGGTAAAGCACACAGAGAAAAAAGAATGAAAAGATATAGGTGATGTATTGCAGAATCGTACACCTGAAATCTATGTAACTTTACTAACGACTGTCACCCCAATAAACTTTCATTGAAAAAAAAGAATACATAAAAAGCATCAGTGAGTTGTGTGACACTTTCAATCAGCCTAATATAAGTGCCTCAGAGAGAGATGTTGGAGAGGTAGAAAAAGAACTTGAAGAAATAATGGCCATTGGATTAAGCTATAAACCCAAAGATCCGAGAAACTCAATCAATTCCAACCACAAGAAATATAAAGAAAACTATACCCACCAAGTCCAATCATAATCTTTATGGGAAGATGTTTAACTACAAATTCAATATCTTTATTAGATTTAGGGCTGTAAGATTATCTATTTCTTCTTGAGTGACATTTGGTAGTTTGTGTCTTTCAAGGAATTAATTGGTCCATTTCATTTAAGTTGTTGATCTGATGAGTTCCATCAAACATTAAAGAAAGAAATAATACCAGTTTGGCACAAACTCCTTCAGGAAATTGAAAAGTCTGAGAGAATACCTCCCAAATTATTATTTGGTTCCAGTATTACTCAAATACCAAACCAGAGAACAGACATTATAAGCAAAGAGAATAACAGACCAATATCATTTATGAGCAAAGAAGCAAAAATTCTACACAATATTTTATCCAAGCAAATGCAACAATACAAAAAAAGGGTAATATATCAGTAACAAGTGGAGTTTGTTCCATGAATGCAAAGTTGGTTTAACATATAAAATCAATCAATGTGATTCACCGTATTAAACTATAAAAAGAAAAACCGTATAATCATCAATAGATACAGGGAAGACACTTGACAAACTCCATATCCATTACTGATCAAAACTCTCAGTAAACTAGTAATAGAAGGAAAATTCCTCAACTAGATCAAGGGGCATCTATGAAAGACCTATGGCTAATATCATCTTTAATGGTAAAAGACTAAATGTCTTCCTGCTAAGTTCAAGAATAAAGTAAAAATGCTTCCTCTACCATTCCTTATTATCATTCTATTGGAGGTTCTAGGCAGTGAAATGTGGTAAGAATAATAAATAAAAGGCACCCATAGTGAAAAGGAAGAAATAAAACTATATTTACAGCCAACGTATTCTCTACGTAGGCAGGCCAATGGAATCTATAAAAGCTACTAGAACTATAATAATAAGTGAATTTAACAAGGTTACAGGATACCAGCTCAATAATCAAAAATCAATTTTATTTTTATGGACGAGAAAGAAAAATATAAGAAGTTGAAGTTTTAAAAATACATAATTCATAATAGCATAAGAAAATATGAATTACTTAGGGATAAAACTGATAAGATTTACAAAACCTGCATGCTAAAAACTTTAAAATGTTGCTGAGAGAAATAAAAGATGACCCAAATAAATAGATATATTGTGTTTGTGGCTAAAGATATTCAATGTAATTAAGATGTCAGTTCTCCCTAAATCGGTATGTAGATTCAACAGATTCAGAATCCCATCAGACTTCTTTTTTACATAACTTGGCAAGCTGATTGCAAAATTCATATGAAATTGCAAAGGATGTAAAAGAATCAGTACACCTCTGGGAGAGATGAATAAAATCTTTAAACCAAAGACTTATCTTACAGCTATATTAATCATGTAAAGATGGAAAAGTAGATCAGTGGAAAACAATAGAGTCCAGAAATAGACCCACACTTACATAGACACTGATTTGCTACAAAGATGCCAGGGCAATTCTGTGGAGAAAGGACACTACTTAACTATTGGTACTGGAGCAACTGAATACCCGAATGCAAAGTATGCATGCGATTCACACCCTTTACTACATGCAAATATCAAAAAGAACCAGAGACCTAAAGGTAAATCCTACATAGTTTCCTGAAGAAAAACATTTCTTATAGAGGACACCAAAAGCATGCTCCATCAACAAAAACACGACTAATACGTTGTATTTCATTAGAATTAAACATATCTCCTCTTTGAAAGACACTGTGAACATGAAAAGACAAGACACAGACTAGGAGAAAATATTTACAAATCACAAATCTCATAAAGAACTTGTTTCCCGAATCTATAAAGTGCACCTAAAACCCAGTAAGAAAAAAAAAAAAACTCAATAAAAACTGAGCGAAAGATTTGAACAAACACTTCACCAAAATCTACAGATGGCAGACAATCACGTGAAAAGATGCTCAACATCTTAGTCATTAGGGAAATGCAAATGAACATCATATTGTTACACACCTATTAGAATGGCTAAAACTAAAAGGAATGACTTTCCCAAGGACTGGTGAGAATGAGGCGGCCCTGGAAGTGCTGGTGGAAACATGTCAGGAGACCATTTGGCAGCTTGTTAAACAGTTCAACATACACCTACCATGCCCCAGGCATTCTACTCCCAGGTGGAAATCAAAGAAAATATACATGTAGAGACTTGGACACCAATATTCACAGGAGCCTTATTAGCAATAGGCAAAACCAGGAAACAACCCAAATGTCCATCCACAGGTGAATGGACAAACAACGTACGTTATAGCCATACCATACTACTCAGCAATAAAAAGGAATGAACTGTTGATAAACGCAACAATAAGAATGCATCTTAAAGGAACTATGCTGAACGAAAGAGGCCAGACAATAAGACGAGCAGGTGCTGTATAATTCTATTATATAACACTTTAGAAAACTCAAGCTAATCTATAGCAATAGAAAGAAACAAAAACAAAAACAAAATCAAAAACCACTGGGTTACCAGGAAACAAGACTACCTAGGGTGAGAGGACACGTCTGTGGGTGACTGATGTGCTTGATTAAACTCTCTTGACTATGTTGGCAACTTCATGCATATACACATATACACATATGTCATATACCCATCTGTCATATCCACATATGACATATACACATATGTCAAAACCCATCAAATTGTACAGTTTAAATACATGCAGTTTATGGTGTGTCAATTGTATCTCAATAAAACTGTTAAAACAATCACCTGCCTCCTTTAATTTTGTTTACCCGCCTTTTTCACTGCCCTAAATTGATCCTTAAACCTTTGCTTTGTTTCCTCATTGTTCTCAGAGACTTACTTTTTTTTGAAATTCTAAATAAGAATGACCCTGGCTCATACAGGCCTTAGGGATATATCCAGGGTCACGTGGTCACAATAAGACGAGCACGTGCTGGTTAAGACTATTTCTGTAGTCTAGCTTTTACGTTTCATAGAGTTTCCACATCAGGCTAAGCAGGGAACATATATCAATCACGATAGAAATAATGATGAGAATATATCTTTCTAGGAGCACAAGAGTCACCAAATGAGAACAACTATGTGCCTGGAAGATGAGGTGCTTTCGGCATATTATTTTCATTCACTCATTTACTTTTTCAAATAGGGGATAGTTATTGAGTCCCCTCTATATTCCAAGTACTGGGATAACTATTTGAGTGTCTACTACATACTAGGCTCTGTGCTTAATATTTAGTCCTTGATAAAAATTCTTTGCTATGGGCATTCTTTATCACCAATTTACAGATTAGCGAAGTGAGGATCGGAGAGGTTAAATACTTATCTAGGACACAAAAAACTGGGGGAAAGTGATTTTTTTTCTACTCCAATATAAAATTTAAAATTTCCTTTCTCCTAGTCATAAACAGGTCTTTCTCTGCTTCTCTGGTTTGAGTGAAAAACGCATGTGTCGATTACATATTCAGACAGACAGACACACACACACAGTTTTTGGAAGGCGCTTGCAATATTCTTTTTAGTTTTATCATTTCATTCCCAGGCCTATTTTCATTCATTTTAGACTGTACTTTTTAGGTTGTTCTAGCTTCAAACCCTCTCCTGTGAGGTGAGGAACCCAAGAGATTGGTTAGCAAATGTCAATAATGTACTTCAAAGGGACTGGGATATATAAATTGAAAGCTGTTATTCTTCCTGTAATAGAAGAATTGGCTAAAATGTTGGATTTCCTTCAGGGAAAGGTTTTAGCACCTTTCATTGGTAAAATGGGTTACTGCCAAAGAAGTCTAAACAACCAGTGGTTTGGTGTACGGTAGGGGTTTCTACAATAACACCTGAACAGCAGGAGGTGCAGGTAGTTTTGAAAGTAAAATAGGACTGAAAGCAAAGGGTCATGCACCTTGCAGGAAGGTGAGCCATCAGTTATGCCCCATGGGCTGTTCAAAGGGGCACAGCAGATGTAAAGAAGGGGAAGCTGGAATGGAGCCACATAACACATGCCTTCCTTTCATTTGTGGAGCAGACGGAGCACAGAGCAGATGGCCCCTTACTTTGATGAATGATCAGAAGGGAAGCCCATAGATGCTTGGAGAATAGAAGCATACAGAATGGTTTGAGGGACCATGTGTCAAGGAGCGCTCCAGATGGGCGGTGAGCTCCTTCTTCTCACCCGCAGATCAAAATCCATCCAGAAATTGTAATTGGGAAGGATGGTCAGTAAAGAGACGAACAGGATCAAATGGTTGACGGTATGGAATGAGTGTCCTCTTCATCAAGCTTGCATTCCTGGAACACGGATTTGCATTCTTTTTTTTTTTTTTTTTTCAGTCTTGGTCCCCACCACTTAATTCTCCTCTCTGAAAACTCCTGCTCCTTCTGCACAACCTGAACCGAGCTTTCCTTCGGGACTCCGCTCAAATTCCAAGTCTCTTTAGTTTTCCTAGCCCACCGTGATCATTTCTTCTTCATTCCCAAATTGCTCACCGTTTGTATCAGCCATTATTTCTTTTATTAATAATAAATGCTGCATATGATATTCTTTTTTATATAAATAAAGAGACCTCTAGCTTTAAGTAGCTTGAGGTCTAAGACCATTTACAAATCCATTAAACTTCTGCCTGGCACAGTGCTTAGAATAAAGCAGATATTACGTAATCTTCTTTGTGCCAGTCAAGGTCATAACATAGATACCTGGTCACATTTGATATAAAAAAAAATCATATTTTTAACTCCTTAAAGCACAATGAAATTTGAGAAGCAGTGCCATGTGAAGAGCTGGGACTGTTTGGGAATGACCCCAATATATAAGGCAGATATCTAATGTCCAGGGGCCCATACAAAGCAGAGAACACAATTGGATAAGATGCTGGAAAAAAGTAGCTCCAAATTGGGGGCCACTGGCAGTTCTTGGCCCTCCTTTGACGCTTGATAATGTCCTTTTATTCATTAGGAATTTTCAAGTTGCTAGTCACAGAAATCACCTCTAACTGGCTTGTACAAGAAGAGAGTTCTTTCACTCACAAAGCTGTGGAGCACACCTGAGCAATTCAGAGAAGTGAGAGAAGGGATGAGAGGATCAGAGCCTCCGGGTCTTTAACCAGAGATGATGGCCATAAGAACCGCCAGACTGGGCTTCAGTCAGCAAGCATGTTCTCTCCCCATATCTGCTCACAACCCCAAGGAAACATCCCCCTGTCTTGGACACCTCAGAGAACACACGAGTCCCAGGGAAAGATTATGACTGACCTCTCTTAGGTCATATGCCCACCCTTCATCCAATTACTGGAACCAATGAGACGTGGACCTGAGATACTCACCCTGTAGCCAGAGGACAAAGTTTGTTACAGGAGAGGAAGAACAGAAAGCTTATCGTTCCAACAAAAATAACTTTCACAGTCTCATATGGATGTGGCATGTGTTTATCAAAATGTCTTTATCAAAATACCCTCTTTTGAACTAGGCTAGGGACACTGAATTGCTCTCTTCCAGGGCGTCACTTCCATTTTGAGGGCTATCAAATTTCCCAAGATACTCTGAGCCAAGTGAGTCTCTACGTTATCTTGGAACCCCTAGAATGAAAATCTATTAAGGAAAAAGATGAGGCAATTCTGTGAGGTATGCTTGACACCAGTGGCTGTCGGGATGGTTCCAGGAATAAATATATTTCATTACCTTGAAGCTTCTGGAAGTCCTATAGAGCTGACACACAGGTCACACAAAGAACATTAGGGAACAGGTATCACGGAGGCAGCACTCCTTTCGAATTGTCACAATGATTCCATGTCTCCTGGAGAAAATGGAAAGGTAAATGAAAAGTGCTCTTATTTTCTTTGTTCTCATTCCCTCCGAAAAAAAAAAGTGTTTTTGCCACCCTCATATTAAAAGATAGCAAAAATTCTAGAGAAAGGATAAACTGCTTTAAATGTATTAAGATCATTTTACTGTTGGTAAAACTTATTTTTGCAAAGATTAAAAACTATGCCAAACTGATTAAAGACCCTTGTTGAGAACAAGAAAACATTTATGGTGCAGCATTGTAATATGTATTTGAAAAAATAAGCATTTGACCATGTTAGTTTCTAAGCATATACAAATGTCATGGAAGAAACAATGTGCTATATAGATGATGTATTATAGAAATGCACACTTGAAACCTATGAAATTTTACTAACGATTGCCACCCCCATAAATTTAAGCAAAACAAAATAAAGAAAGAACTCTGCTTTGCAGTCCACTGGAGGCTAACTCTGCTTTGGAGAAGTGTCCAGCTGTAGTGTATAAGCCCTGCACTAGCTGTTACTCAGCTTCTTGGCTTCTCGCTCAAACTAAATCATCCCATCTTTAACCATCCTGTAAATAGAAGTTTGTCAGCTGAGATAGTTTCCTAGCTTTTCCACACGTGTCGAAAGCAAAAAAGGAAAGAAAAAGAAAAACAACTGGATTGTTATGGATTCACTCTTATGTGAATGGGTCTCCTAAGAACAGACGACTTGGAGCTTCTGCCGTCCAGCTTTGGGGTCTCCCTCCAGAGGCTTATCTCCCAGATCCTCTTTATTCTCACAACAACCCAGAGCTTCCTAAGGTTTCTATTCAGTTTTCAACTTTGTTAGTTTCTAAGAAAGTTTAAAGCCTACCCGCCGCCTACATCTTTTCCCTGTGGATATGTGAATCATGAGGCAGACATAGTGCGAAATAACTACCCCATGTATCAACGAGTAACACATCCTTGGGATTCTCCCATGCTCTAAATCACAGTCTGCAATGGGCCATATGTAAATGGCCACATTTTTCTTCATTAGTCAAGATTAATTTAACAAGAGTATTTATGCCTAACAGTCTCAAGAATCAAAAGTCATGACTGAACACTAATTATAATCCTTGTAATCCTTCGGCATTGAGATTTTTAAAATCCCAAAATTCCATGGAGTAGTTTCCAAATTATTAAAAATCCCTTTTAAGGACGTCAAACTCAAATAAGCTATTTCTGTACTCCTTTCTCATTCTTTCACTCCAAAAAAAATTTTAAAAATTGTATTTTTCCCATAATGTGAACAAAACTCTCTCTGGAGTATTTTCCCCCTCCCTTGACTGCAATATACACAAATCAGCATTGTACAATTTCATCAGTATTCTCAAAGTAAACACACCATGTAATGGGGAGCCAGATCCAAAACAAGAAATTACTACAACCCTTTCTTTCCAGTTACTATACCCTCTACCACAAGTAACAATGTTCTTACTTCTAACATTGTATGTGTTTTGTGGAGTTTTTTGGAAATTTATGAGTGTATCCCTGTCTAACATACACTATTTCTGTCTTGCTCCTTTCATAATGTTGAGTGAGATTCACCCAAACTACAGTGATTCATGTAACTGTAGTTTGATTATTGGCATTGCTTATTTAGTACTTCAACCTTATGTATATAGAAGATAATTTATCCATTCAGTTACTCATGGATATTTGGCTTTTATTCAGTTTTGGCTTAAATATAATAGCTGTACTATATTTCTTCCTGCATTCCAATTCTTCTATGTATGATCTTTTTTCTTCTGCATGAAGAACTCCCATTAAAATTACCTTTAGTGACATTATACTGCTAATGAAGAATCTCAGTATTTGATTGCTTAGAAATGTCTTTATGTTACCTTAATTTTGAAAGATAATTTTACCAGATACAGAATTTGAGATAAGAAATTCTTTATTTTTCAACTATTAGAATATGATTTCCATTATATACCAGCTTCCATCATTTCAATTGAGAAGTCAGTTGTTTTTTTATTGTTTCTTTGAAATAAAAGTTCTTTTTATCTGGAAGCTTTAAGATTTTTTCTCCATCTCTTTGGCATTAAGTAGCTTCATTATGATTTTCCTTGGTGTTGTCTTCTTTACATTTTCCTAATTGGCATTCATAACACTTCTTGGATCTATGGCTTGGTGTTTTTCAGCAGTTTTGAAAAATTATCAGCCATTATTTCTTCAAATATTGCTTTTGCTCCATTCTCTCTCTCTTTCTTCTTCTAGGACTGCAATTACAGCTATTTGCCATTCTTTCTATGTCCTATATGTCTTTTATCTTCAGTCTTTTCCTTTGTCTCTCTGTATTTTATTCTGGATGTTTTTTAACAGACTGATCTTCCAATCCACTTAATTATATCTTGACTATGTCTAATCTGCTCTGTAACCCATCTATTGATTTTGAAAATTCAGTTATTGTATTTTTTTATTTTAAAACTCCAATTCAATTATTTTCATAGATTCTACTACTCTGCTGAAACTTACCACCTTGTTCTATATTTTCTTGAAAACATAAAACTCTAATAAAAGCCCATGTCTGAAAACTCTAATAAATGTTTTCCTATAGGTCTCTTTCATTTTTATTCCTTGAGTGTTTTTTTTTTCTTCTTCATTGTTGATCATTTGGTCTTGCCTACTGGAACGTCTGACAACATTTTATTAAATGCTAGCATTAAGTATGGACTATTTTTTAAGTTGTTGGAAGTTTCTGATGATGGTATTTTCCTGCACAGAACATTTACTTTGCTGCTAGTGAACTGTAAGCCTAAGCAGGATGACTTTATACTTCAGAGTTTGTTTCAGTTTCTGCAAGGCCTAATTCTGTTCATTCCTACTCCTAAGTTGTAGTCCTGGGATGTAGTCAGCATCCCAAATGAAAGCCTGATTATTTACTAGATACTTAACATCTCCACAGACTCCAATTCTAAGTTGTTTGTTCCTTCAATTCCATAAAACTGCTAAGAGCTGCCCTCAATGTCCCAGTTTCTTGGCTGCTTTTAAATTGGAAAATACCTTCATGGGAAAAGCAGCTCCAAATGTTAAGCTCATCTCTTTGTTTTATTATTTTGAAGTTATCGATCCTTACACTATCAAAATTATTTGTTTAATTTATCCAGATTTTTAAGTTGTTATCGTGGGAGTGTTGGTCAGATACAAGCTATTCTGTCATAGCCTGAAAGTAAAAGTGAACCACTCCTCTAGAGGTTATCAGCTTAACATCTATTGTACCCAGATTGAACTGAGCACTTTTTAGTACAGTGTTTAACTCATTAACACTAAGGAATGGCAAGGTTCAAATGAATACTTAGAAATACTATTTAAGACAAAAACCTTTAAGAGTTTAAAACCTTTGTCTTAAGAGCAAAACGAAATATATATCAATTCTTATTCAGACGGTTAACGAGCACTTCCTTTTAAATTTCAACTCTACCTATTTCACTCTTTTAAATAACATAATGATAAACATTTTTGCATATATACTTTTGTGTGATGAGTTCCTGATTATTTCCTAAGTAAACTTCTAAAAACATATTTTTTTTGTCAAAGTTGTAGACGTTTTTAAAGCTCTGCCACATTTTTTGCCCTATTGAGGCATCTCTTATTTACCTGCTAATAATTAGGCTTAATTTTAGGTGCATATTGATAATTTTGTAGGTTTTTTTTTAATTTAAGAAGAGATAGGAAAATATTTTTATCCTGGAAAATATTTTTCCCTACCCATCTAGCTATAAAATTTTATAAAGGGAATTTTTATTTTATTCCTTACACCCAGCAAAAGATCTCTTTGAGCACGATTCAAAATACATTAAATTTCATCCATAAAGATCATTTATTCCTGGCAACATATTTGAATTTATATCAAAGAGGGGTTTCCATGACATTCAAGTTAGAACCTTAAATGCCTCAATAATTGCTGAAGTAGAGGTCTGGTGAGCAAAGTCTAACAAGTAGAAAAATGTTTAGAATTTTGCATATGGTTTGCAATTTTGAACAAATTTGGGTGGTAGGACAGTGCTCGTGCTTCATCTATTGCCACCCGTCGGGAAAGCACCATCTGAGTATGTTTCATAAGAGGCAGTATACGGCTTGGTTCAGTGCACATGAGGTAGAAAAAAGTCAGGTTCTGCACCTTGGAATTGCAAGACCAAACACTGTGTGGCCACCTCTTTAAAAAGCTACAAGAATAGGGGGTGGCCTCAGGCACCTCAACCAGGGAGGCTGACTTTCAATTACCAGACACGTCTATTATGAAGTGTTGAAAGGAGAAAGAAAAACAAATAATAAAGTTATGAAATAAAGTTTATTTTATCAAAATTAAAACTGCTTCCTTCTTCCACTTCAGAGTAACCTTGAGATGGAACAGTCTGAGGATTACATTGCTGTAATCCCTTAGCAGTTAGTTCCACAGCGGGAGGTGCCTGCTATAGACAAAATTATAGGGTTAGGAATGTTCCCGATTCAGTGACCTGATTGGCTGACTATTCCTCAGGGCTTCTGAATCAAATATTTATACATCTAAATGGGAGCAACGAAAGGAAAATGGTTCATAAAGAGAGTCCCAGAGCATGTATTATTGAAATAACAGATGGAATATTATATTTTTGAAACATTCTTTCTATAAAGAAGTCTTTTGAAGTATGGTGTGGTAGGATAAACTGAGCCAAGAGTGTTGGAGAAAGAGAGAGAGAGAGAAAAAAAAAGAGGTTTTATTTTCAAATGTTTGGTGTCAGCAGTGTACAAAGTTAGCACATGCCTGAAAAGACATTTCTCAAAATGCACTGTAGGGCAATGAGCTTGCAAAGTCTCTGCTTTACATAACCGTCCCAGGGGAGGAGTAATCCAGAAAACTCTTGATTGTCTGGGCTCAGTTTGCAGGTATAGTCTCTCAAATCTTGACCTCCTAAATCTTTGCAGAGGGTGGATGGGCCTCTTCCCGCTGAATGTTTCACGTTTTCTAAACTGATTGAAATCTAAACTCACCCACAGGGCATCATCTCATAAAAGCTTAATAGTAGCAGGCCACCTCCTGCTTGCTGAGATTTTAGTAATAAGCAGATTAAGATTGCGGATTTGATGGACATGGACACTATTGCCGGGTCATCTAGTCAGGGTTAAAGAATAAAAATGGAAGCATGCAATACAAGAAGAGTCAGGCAGGGGGCCAAATGAAAAATTTATCACACTTGTTTTATTTTCCTCTACATGGGAGCCTGAACCCATGACAGAATCAATAGTTAAAAATCATTCTGTTGTCTTTCCAGGAAAAATACCCCATTACTGAGCAATCAATTTGAAGTGCTCCATGGTCAGTCCAATTTCTCCGTTCATTTAGCTCTTAAGACATGGCTCAGTTATCCTGCTAGTCTCAGCTATTAACTGTCTCTGTTATATGATGATGTGATTTATTGCACAGCAACTGGCAGTTACGTGGGCCAAGGAAAGAGAGAGAATTTACAGGAACACAATTATTTTGACTTTACATCTAGACATGATGGGGATCGGAATAGAATTCCAGAATTCCTGGTCAAGTATATTCTTATACAGAACAAAAGGAAGAGTAGCAGCCTGGGAGAAGGGGTAATGGTTCTGATGGGATAAGTAGAGAAAGTTCATTTCTGTTGAAGTCCAGGCTATTGACATTTGCTGGTCAGGTGATCTAGGCATTGATAAGAGTTTTAGGATTTGGTGTTTTATACAGGCACTGAGCACCAAACAATAGCCAGTTGGAAAAGGGTAAAAAGCCAATAACCTAAGGCTTCTGAAAAATCAGAGTGTGCAATCAGATGGCAACCTCTGCCGAAAGAAAGAAGCAAGAAAGAGAGACCGCAACCCATTTCCACCCACCTTTGGGGCCACCTCAGAGCAAACAAGAAATGGCTCCTTGGGTGACAGCATTTGCTCGGGGAGTTGACTCAGAGGGCCTCCGAAGCTCAGGGTTCCAGCCAGCAGCAGAAAGGACTCTTGGCAGAGCCGCTTCCTGTACCTCTTTTGATCCTAGGACACAGGCTTGGAAAGGTTTCCACCAGCCTTGTGGTTTCCTGGTCGTGCGTCAGTACATTCTGGCTGAAACACTTCACTTCCTTCAGCCGGGCCCCTTCACCAATGACTCCGGCTCCATGGTTCACTCTCTCCAGCTTTGAACTAGACTCCAAGGACACTGCTGGCTGCAGCAAGAACCTTGAATGAGAGACTTGCAGCTGGGATGCTAGCACTCCTCTCCTTGCAATGGGGATCCTAAGTGGGGAAAAAAAAATGGTTTAATGGAGTCTCACCAAAGATCCCCTGAAGCATAGACCACTATGTGTGGTTCCCACAATCTCTTTTCAAAGACAGTCCGCCATAGAATCACCTGGGCAACTGGTTAAAATATAGAGACTCCCGGTCAAGTCTCAGACCTTCTGAACTGGAATCTCTGAGGGGGGACTGGAAATCTGTGTGTTTAAGAATCTTCTTCACGATTCTGACTTGTAGTCACTGTCTAGTATAATATACCCAATTGTGTAAATTAGGAATCTCAGGCCCAGAAAAATTGAGTAACTTTGCTAACGTAGAACAGGTCCTAGCCACGCTCTTAACCATGGAGTGTTCCTGTGTGCTTTGACTCCATGTTTCTTTCCAAAGAGGAACGATCCCCGCTGACATAGGGTCCTTTTCAAATCCTTCTCCTCTCAATTCGGGTAGCATTAGAAAAATGCATTCATTCAGAACAGCCATTAGAAATAGTCATGCTTTTGCTCATTTGTTTTTGGTGAGGAGGTTTACATGATGGGACCTGAGACACTGGCAGTGTGGGTTGCTCATATAAACGAAAAAAGAATTCCTCAGACACTCAGTGAGAGGTAACTACCTACAGCCATTCAAACATTTCAGGGTTATTTCTAGAACAAGGTTTCTGTTGGGTGATACAGGAGAGGGGTACGGAATTGGAAGGGTTGAACAGAAGACCAAAGATTTTCCCAATGAAAATGGGTGATTTTCCTCTTGAAATTGAATGGTGTTAGAAACACTAAATTTTGCAATGGCTCAGAACTAGCATAAGCTGAAAATAGCACCAAGAATATTATATGCTTTTATCATGCACATGTTTACAGACCAGTGCACCCTGTGCCAGGAGTCATAGACTATCTGAGAAAAGTCATAATCCCATGTGACTAAGTACTTAATGGTAAATGCACGGAAGACATTATTTCTAGAGTGCAAGACTAATTAAAACTGTGGCTGCTAATAGAACTTTGGGAGTCCGATATATATAAATCAAAATCCCAGATCTACCTCTGACTAGCTGTGTGGCCTTGAGGAAGTTGTTTAACTTCTTTGAGTCTTAAGTTCCTCATCTATAAAATGAAGCCTGACAGGACTCTTAGGAATCTTAAAGCATGGCAAGGAAAAGGAAGTGAGGGGGTGTTGAGGTTATTGAAGAAAACAAAAGGCAAAGGGAAAAATGCAGGTAAACCAAGATTATCCAAGGAGAATATATCTAGACTAATCAGACTAAAAGGGTAACACGCTAAAAATATTTTGTATGATAATTAACCTAAAATCTCAAACTAAGTTTTACCACTGAATCCCCAAGTCCTGTCCTGTACCCACAGACAAACTCTACCCAACCCCAGGAATATGTAGATATTGTGGAACATGGCTAGAATATATGCATTGGATCAGCTTCGTGAAATGTAGGATTTTTATCTGTTTTGTTCACTCCCATGCCTAGTGTTTAGTTGTGGAATGAAGGAATGTGTTGGTGGGACCTAATAAGGCCTCAAAGCCTTGATACTTCAACAAGGGAGGAGGCAATGAATATATAAGGAGTATGTAAATATCTCTGTGCCTTCTGGGTGATGGTCTACCCTGTAAGCCATGACAACCAAAGGATGAAGAAAGTTGCCCTGTTATGTTACCAAAATGCCTTCAACTCTACATTGATACCAATGAAACTGGGGAACAATTGCCTAGAGAGAAGTTCTGATATTAGTAACAAACTGACCAATAAATAGGTATTACTGTTAGTGTCTCAAATTAGATAACATGTCAAGAAAGCCAAAGTTTGCCCTGAACGTTTTCAAAAATGTTGCTACCGTGTAATGGAAATTTGGTGGCTAGTTATGAGAAGTAGAGAGTAATTTAATAAATCCTTCTTGGGTTAGAAATAGAGTTCAAAGCCATTACATTTTAGAAAGAAAGGAAGGAAGGACACAGGGAGGGAAAGGAGAAAGAAGGGAGAAAAGAAGGAAGAAGGAAGGAAGGAGGGAGGGAGGAGAGAAGAGAGGAAGGAGAAAAGAGGGAAACAAAAGAAGGAAGAAAGGAAAGAAGGGAGGGAAAGAGAGAGGGAGGGAGGGGAATAAAATCAACAAAGAAAGCATAGGATCATATTCTTAAACCAAATTGTAAGTAAGCTGAAACCTGCGGTTATTTTCTAACCTATTTTCTCTTAAAATATCCTTAGCATAACAGGTCAAGTTAGTGACTATAAAATGAGTCAAGCTGTCACAAAGAACAAGAGTTCGTAGTTCCTACTTCACAACCCTCTGCTGTGTGCCCAGTGCCTGATCAATGGGAGTGATACAACATGCGGGTGTGAGCTCAAGCTTGGGGTCAGGGAGATGAGGGGTTTGCACCTCCTTAGCTCTGTGATTTCAAACAAGCCACTTATCCTGATGGAGTCTCAGTTATTTTTGTTTTTCTGCAAAAGGGAGTTAAGAATACACACCTCACAGCAATTTTGTAAAGTCTGATCCAGAATCTGGTACGCTCTACAGGCTCAACACATGGTAACTACCGTTTTCATCCTCATCGTTAATTGAGATGTTGAAATATCTCAGATTTATCATTTAAAAATGTGTTGCGTGATCTGGTATGAAAAATGGAGCTGGGAAATATATTCATTGCTGGGCCCCTGGGAGAAAGATCTGAAAGCTCTATTCCCCTGCAGTAGTTGCCATGGTTATATTTAGTTTTTATAATAGCCTTATACTCACAAACTGCATGAAACTTTTGCTCTCCTTTGCAACCGACCTTCTGGTTACACAGAATAAATTTTACCTTTTGCTGATGGAGCAATGAAAGCAAAGAGAAATAAAGTACTTGGCCTTGGATCATACAATGAGCCATAATTATCATAATTCCCAAAATCCCACTCCCTGGTTCAGCCAAACAAACTAGGGTTTCCAAGAGGCTTAACAGTGAGTCAACCCTGGAGACATTTTGGACAATTTTAAAACAATTCTAGTATATGTTGTATTTCTTATTTTGTACAAAAGAGTGAACTGAAATAGAATTAGGGAATGTAAAGCAGTGTCGTGAAGGAAGTAAGGGATCTTTTAGGTTCTGCTGTAAAAACAAGGTAGACCTGATTTCATGATCTATAGGAAGATTATTCTGCCAACAGATACCCAAAAAAGTGAGGTTAGTTTCAGAGAAGATATGATTAACATAATCTGTGTGGTTAGTAGATAGGTGCATGGAGACCTAAACATTTTTAAATAAAATCAGAAGCACTGGGTCACATTCTGAGAGGTCAGAGAATAGAGTACAAAGAACTTAGAAGTGGGAATAAGGAGACCTGGCTCGGTCCATCAGTTATTAACTTGTTTTTTGGAAATCACACAAATTATCTAAATGAAGATCCCTAGCCTAACCCTACAGAATGGTTATAAGGATACAACAAGAGTGTCTTTTTAAAAAGCGTTTTAAAAACCTCTTCTGCTAAAATAAAAACAAAACAACAACAACAACAAAAAAAAAACATTTATTAAAAATGTAGCCCCAAAGAAATCCCATTCTTTTTTACCCACAAATAGATGTTTATTGACCATTAGGTTTTAGATACTATAAAGCATTCAAAGACCTACCTACCAAAAACATGGGTTCTACACTTAGAAAATTTAGTTAGAGGGTTAAAACATAAAAGGATCTAATTATATAAAAATAAATCAGGACATAATTTGATAAGTTACTAAAAGATTTCCACAGAAGACTGCTGTAGAAATTCATGCATATTGATGAGAAAGCAGCTGAAAGCTAGAATAGTTGAGGAATGTAAAGTAAAATGAAGTTGGATTTGAGATCAGACATGCAGGATTTAAAGTGTTAAAATAGAAGTGTAGGTTTCTGTGTGTGTGTTTTAAATATATATATTATACTGAAGAGTTAGGAATTTACCTTATGGACAATGGACAGTATTTAAAATTTTTTCTAGCAATGAATCTTCAGGAAGACTCAACTAACAAAAGCGGTTTGAAAGGAGAGAAGAAGCAAGGAGAATCACGAGCTATTTGTGATAGTTCAAATAGAACAACAAGGACCTGAAATACAGTGATGGTTGTGAGAGTTAAAATGAAACCAAGCTTGTGAGAGGAGAGATTTCTTGGGGGAAAAAAAATCTACAAGATCTGACAACTGATTAGACAGAGTAAGCAAAGATCAGGACAAAAATTAGGCAAGAGTAACTGTGGTTTTAAGCTTAAGTTTAGGAGAATATGGTACCATACATAGACCTCAGATATTAAAAGGAGAACATTTTAGTAAATTTGAGAAACAAAATAAATTCAGTATAGTGCATAGGGAGTGGTAATAGCTCTAGGAATTAGTACTGGCAGGTATGCTCAGTGATGTCACGAGAAATCAAGGATAGAGAAAATCAGATGCAAAAACTTAGGGCCATCTTTGGCAAATCCCAATTATCTGTAAATATGATATCCTCCACTATGACATAAGCAGCATATCTTCACATGGTCTTAGGAAAATAAAAAGCACAGTTTGCTTAGATGGTACCAAAACCTGGGTGCCCTAATGTTTTTCAGAATGTACATGGAGTATGTCAACAGAATAACTTTTGTTACAGTATATTCTAAGAATGATGTATTATCCTGCTAACTGATACCACATACCTTTATAATTGTGGCAGGCAGAACAATACTTCTCCCCAAGATGTTTATGTCCTAACCCTTGGAACCGACAAATAAGTTACTTGACACAGCAAAAGAGACTTTGCAGGAGTAATCAAGTTAAGAATCTTGAGGTGGGGGGATTCTCCTGGATTATTTCATGGTCTCAATGTAATCACAGGGTCCTTTTTTGGTGAAAGGTGGGGGACAGAAGAGTCAGAGTCAGAACTCGATTGGAAGATGCTATGCTTCTGACTGAAGATGGAGCAAGTAGCCACAAGCCAAGGAATGCAGGCGACCTCTAAAAGCCAGAAAAGGCACAGAAACAGATTGTCCCCTAGAGCCTCTAAAAGGGAGGTAGCCCTGTCCACACATTCATATTAGCCCAATGAGACTCTTGCTGAGCTTCTGATTGACCAAACTGTAAGATAATAAATCTGTGTTTTTAAAGCCACTAAGTGAGAGGTAACTTGTTACAGAAGCAATAGGAAACTCCTACAATAATATTCCATCCATTTTCTGAGTAATATTAGCTCATTGTAGAAAATTTCAAAACTATAAAATAGATTTTTAAAAATAATATGTAAAGTTCAAACTTATTTTTCTGACCATAACAAAATAACTAGGATCTGACTTACTTTCCTGTCATCTGCAGCTAAAAAATTGGACAAAATAGAAGAAATATAAAAATGAAAAAAAAAAAACCACAAAACTTTTCAAACACAGGACTGTGTAGTCTCTACAAGAAGTGAAGAAAATTAGGTGAGTTTTACAATCCCTCAATTTTATTCCTGAAAACACTTTTGAGACCACATTTGAATTCCCATCATCCAGAGAGACTTTTTTAAACACCCAAAGCATGGAGTAGAGACTCAAGAAAAATCACACTTTAGTTGTAGGACAAAACTCACTCTAGAAGGGAGGCAACGCTAGACTTCCACTAAGAAAGCTGAAAAAAAAAAAAAAAAAAAAAAGGCCTGAAGGAATTAAGCTGAATCTCAATCTAAATGACACTAAAACAAACTTCAACACTTCTTAATCAAAATGCATAAACACAGTGTCCAGCAACCAATCAAAGAGAACTAGATAAGCAAAGAAGCTTGGAAATATGACTCATCACATTAGTCTGGGAAAAAGATCAACATTCAAAATCTGAAGTACAGTTTCCACTGACTGTATGTTGCTTTCACACTGTTATAAAGTAGAAAAATCATTTAAGTCAAAGGATTGTAAGTAGGGGACCATTTGTGTGTATATATATGTAGTAATATAGCTCTTACAAGTATGTAATGAGAAAACAAAACAACCCATTTTCCAAAAAATGGGTAAAAAATTTGAGCTGGCCTTTCTAAAAAGAAAATACATAAGTGGTCAACAAGCAAAAAAAGATGTTCTACAACATCAATAATCAAGAAAAAACAAATCAAATCAACAATGAAAAATTATTACACATGTTTAGAAAGGCAAAACATTTTAAACCATCAAAATTCTTTTTTTTTTGTCTGTTTGTGGATGAAAAGCAACAGAAACTCTCATACATTGATGACGGGATGAAATGGTACACCACTTTGGGAAACAGTTTGCCAATTTGTATTAAAGTACACTTACCTCTTGACCCAGTGATTTCATTTCTAGGTATTTACCAATAAAAAGTGAAAAAAAATATGTCCACCAAAAAGTCTTGCATACAAATGTTCATAACAGTTTTATTCATGACCCCAAACTAGAAACAACCTACAGGTTCATTAACAGTTAAATGGATTGAAAAATTATTAATTCTACTCACCCAAAAAAAAGAAAAGAGAAATGAACGACTGACACATGCAACATGGAGTTTCAATAACATTATGCTGACAGAAGAAAGCCAGGGATAAAAGAGTATATACTCTTATATTGCCTGTACATTCCCTTTTCTATTGTACATTCCATAACATGAAATCTAGAATGGGCAAAACTAATCTACAGTAATATAAAGCAGGCCAGTAGGTGCTTGAGACTAAGCAAAGGGGCATGGGGGAACCTTTTGGGGTGATGTGACTATTTTATATCTTAATTTGGGTGATGATTAGGCGGGTGTATATATTACTATTTGCCAATACTTATTGTTCACATAAAACATGTGAACAAAAACTCATTCTATGTAATATATATTTCAATGATATTGATTTTCAAAGAAAAGTTTAAAAATATAATAATCACCTATATCCCTTCCACTCAATTTTGTTACACTTCTAATTTTTCCAAAGTCTTTCTTCATAGTTGAGATAATACACTATTTGATACCATTTTCTCTACGTCTACGACTTCTAATCAATTTATCATGTATCAGTATTATTTGCAGATATTAAATAGCTTCATGATGCTTACTTTATTATCTTATGGTTTAGATTTTCAAGTTTTCATTTTTATAAATAATATTGCGGTGATCATCTTTGCACCTAAAGTTTTGTCCACATTTTATCACTTCTTTGGGAAAGACTTCTTTTAAAAAAGCTTTTAAAAAAGGTTAGGTTAAAGGATAAAGGAAGAAGATATTGCTATGTCACTCCTATTTTTCTGGAATTTGACTTATAAGAATTCTACTTAAAAGCTTAGCCACATTGACAAACCTGGTCTGTGATTATTATTTTAAGACATATTTTGATTATTTAGCTTCTTAGAAATTAAAGCAAGACCTCAAGGAACAGTAAACCAAAGATAGTTGCATAATGCCCATAGAAGCTCGGTTCTGGTGCTGGTAGACTCTGCTTTGCGGAGTCCTATGAGGACTGATCTCTGAACGTGGGTGGTAGGAGCTGGAGTGAAGCTCATTTTGTTCCACTGATTCCTTATGGCTCACTCTCCACACACCAGTCACTTTCCTTCCCCTTAGCCTTACACATTTTTCTTCATTGCACTTATAATCTGGTATCTGCCACACATACCACCTTCACCCTCTGGGAGAAAGTATGCTCCAAGAGAGCCGGGATTTTTGTTTCGTTCACTGTCATATCCCTATTCCCTGGTAAATATCTAACAGTAGGTTAGAGTAACTGCCTCACAGTAGGCCCTCAAGTTGCTGACAGAAAATCCTGGAGGAAACGAAAAACAATGCAAAGCTCAGAACTGTGTTTGCAAAGAGGAAACTACACCCAAACGAAGCAAACAAACAACTCATGGGGAAGAATCAAAGTGTCTGTTGTGATGTTTAAGTTGTTAGCCGAGAGTTGTATTTAAGTTGTTTGCTTTAAGTTCAGGATGAAAATTCAATATCTACTTCCCACTCTCCTACAAAATCTTCAGTAAAATCTACAATGGATGAGTGGAGTTGGGGGGGGTAAGTGAAATGGGCTGAGTTCTATAGCAGGTTTGTCAAGTGGAATTCAGTCAAACAGTAAAACACTTATAAGCAAATTTAAGAAAAAGCACTTCCTGATTGTTCCATTCTTAATCATAAAGTTGTAAAGAACGTTCACCACTCATGATTATGAATACACGATTTTTTAACTTATACATATTATAGGCATATTTATTATACTCTTCAAAGTCATAGAAAATTTATAAGGACAAAAATGAATTTTGTCATGGCTGACCCTGGAACAGAATAAATAACCAAAGGCACTGAAGGTAAATGATGACTTAAGGTCTTAAAATTCATGAACTATTCAGATAGTAAGTCCATAAACTCTTGAAAAGTATACTGGAAATAGGCTAACCTCATAATTAATAAAGATTATTCAACACATTCATATTTTCTATTTCAAGTTTTATATTAAAATCAATTAAGTTCCTCCTTTATCCTGACTAAGTAAGTCTCAGAACACTAGAAAATGCTTCCATAGGAAGGCATTTTCTTATCAGCATAATAACACATCTTACAGAGTCCTAGCTTATGGTAGTAGTAAGAGGTCCAGATGATTGTTTATTAGTTCAAGCTTCTGTCTAATGGAATCAATAGTTACCATATTTCCTTGATTCTAAGCTGCCATTGACTGCCATTAATTTAATAAAAACCATGGACACAAAAATAAATCAACCACCTTGCTAAATGTTCACCTTGAATATGAGATGCATTCTATTTACGGAAAAAGTCAGTTATGGGCAAAATGCATCTTATTATTGAGGGAATACTGAACCTTGAAAATAAAAGATTGAATTTAGCAAGTTCATTGTTTACTGGTTTTGAGACCTGCATCAAGACATAGGATCTTCTGAGCTCTCAGTTGTCTGACTCTAAAAGAAGACCATTCTCTTCTTCCCTGAAAGGTGAAGGAAGAAAAGGACTGAGGAAGTGAAAAGCAAATGAGATGACCTTGGAAGCATCCTTCTAGCTAGCCCTGAGGCTCTATGGCAGTGGTTCCATGTTTTTCAATAATACAGGTATTGAAAAGGAAAAGATCTTAATTTGATTAATTCATGCAATCCCTTTTGTTGATTTTCATTCTCATCTAAATCCTGATCACAGTCCTTCCATGATTTCTACCTTGGTAACTCTTGATTTTGAGAGAGCTCTTGAAGTGTTGATTTTAGGAGTTGGTAAGTCATTCTTTCTTCATAAAATTTTCGACGACAAGCTCCAATAGCTAAAGTAGACACAGCTTCCAATGAGCAGGACGGCAGCTCCACTTCTAATAAGTTAATCCAATGGTTTTTGTCATGAGCAAAACAAGAAATCATGTTTTTAATCATACTAAAAGGTCTCTGCATTTTGTTAACATCTGGAGTTCAATCACTTCTGTGCTAAAAACCGGGGAATGCTTCAGCAGGGCATAAATCTTGCCCCTCATTGTACATGCGAACCAGATGCTGGAGGAGAATTAACGTTGGTTTGTAACACATCTGGTGTCCGCAGCTTTGAGTAAACTCTAAAAGAAAGAGTGCGGAACTAACGTGGCATTACACCTTCCCTCAGGCCAGGGGTTCTAGACTGAAGGTAAAAGCCGGCAGGTGCCCCTTGGGGCTTAGCAATAAACTGCACTAATCAGCTCTGGCATTGTGTTAAGTGCGGGGTGTTTTGAATTTTCCACAGAAATTTAACAGCCCAGTTATTCTACATTCCAACTGTCTGCTTTTGACAACTCTTTAGATTTGCCACCATCTTGAAACACCAGACAAAGGAAAGGCCCAGAGTCATTGTCAGGTTTGGGCTATCCCAAAAGACAGGTAGGGTAGACCATGACCAGTACACTAGTGAGCAAACAACAATTGGCCAAACTGTAGAAACACGAAGTGACTTGGAATGTGCCATGAAAGGCAGTCTGGTGGAGTTGAAAGAGCATTGAACTTGAACGGAGACATACCGCTCACTCTGGTATGTGTGCAGAAGTCCAAAAGTACCTGGGTCTCAATTTCTCACAAGAACATCACAGAACAAAATAAGATGATGGCTTTTGTAAGAGAAGGATCAAGTCCAAATTTCTTAGAATTTTAGTTCACTTTGTAACACAGCCTTCCTGTCCAACCTCCGTTATCCTTAGCATACACTTGGGTTTTAAACTGCTGCAAATATCTTGCTTCTTAAAAACCTGCTGCATACTTTGTACTTGGGAGACTTTGTCCACGCTCTTCCTATTGCTTTTAATGCTTTGTGTCAGTTCACTTCCTGACCTATTATTTGCCATTTAACTGTAAGTCTCCTTCTCCATCGAACACTGGTCCACGTCTCTCTTACAGCACTTCCCATGATGCCCATTGTTCTTTGTGCCTATCTCCTTGGCTACACTTTGAGCTGACTTCATAAGAAAAGGTAGTGTCTACTGGAAGCATTTAAGAAAGTCTGAGGGATACATTTCATGCTCTTGCAAATGACCTCTGATTAAATCCCACTTTTCTGAGAAAATTATTTGTGATAATCAAATGATGAGGCATGCAAAGGCTGCTGGGCAATTGGAGGGTTTATGTTAGGATTTAAAAGAACATCTAGCTAACTATGAATGTGTTTTATGAGGGCACTGTGCTTTGTTGAGGATCAGGCTCTGAGGTCAGGCAGTGAGACCTCCACACCACGGAAACATCTAGACAAAGATCAGAACCACATCTCCCCATTCCCATGCTGCCTGGCTCTTGTGTCCACGGAGGGAACTTGTGTGTGAAATCTTCCACCTTGCTCAAAGTGTTCTTTATTTTAAGTTGGTGCAACACGTATGGAGGAATTTTAGGAGTTAAATGTGCATAGGACTTGACTTCACTCATCATATGTTTTGAATTTGGTATTTGTAACTATAACTAGAATGCCAGAAAAAAGCTAACTCTCCAATTTAGACTTGAAAACTGCCACACCACCAAATGAATCATGTAAAAGAAATAAGAGAATGCGAGAGATAAGACATGACCATTGATAAATGTTTATAATCTCATTAGAATAAAAAATATGAGGTAAATAAAGTAAGATTAATAAGGGTATTGAAGTCTTAGAGAGACAGATCTCTGGCCTCGATAAGATCGTGATAACTTCACTAGGTTTTTGGTTAGCATTTAGGTTTCTCCTAGTACTTTCATATGTCTTCTCTGCCCACCTGTGAGTAATGCCCAACATCAAGCCTAAGGAAAAAGGAAAACCAAAACATGGCTCTGTCAATCTAAAAATAGCCAGACAGGATTCATCAGTTGTTAAACAGAAAAGTTTTCTAAGTAAACTTGTAAATGCTTATGGTGGAAAGCAGCGTAGATTGAACAAGACATACCCAATTTAGGTTTGATGGAAATAACTAATACAAGACATCTTTTTATCTGTTTAAAACAGATCTGAGGGGCACATATATATATATACATATACATATATATGTATATGTATATGTATATATATATTTCATTTCAACTTTCCCAAGACATGTATTTTGGGCATAATTCTTATATAAAAAATTGAATGGAATTTTTGTGATGGTGAAGCATGATTTTTTTTTTAAACAGGTGAGTTACCCACTTATATTTATGGAAGCCAGTCTTGTTTGGTCTTAATTCTGTCATTCATATCATGCTTTCTGTTTTATTACTTCTATTAAAAAACATAACATTACATGATCTGTTTTCTTCCCTTTGTCCTCTGTTTATATGTTCTTGATTTTAAAAACTCTTCATCAAATGTGAATGATACTTATATTTTATAATGCAAAGAAGTATATATGTCAACCATCATCTGACTTAATGGGGTTCTTTTACCAAATCTTAAAAAAAAAAAAAAAAAAAAAGATAATTCCCATGATATTTAAACTGTTCCAGGGGAAACTTATATTAAAGTCGTGGATGAGATGTAAATGTTTATTACCACTACTTTCATTTAACCCTGTCCTAAAGGTATTAACTAACACAATTCAGTAAGAAAAATAACCTAGGATATAAAAAGGCAAGCAGGTAAAATTATCATCATCTGCAGATAACATTTCCAGTATACCTGGTGAAAAACAAGGGAATCGAGTTTTTTAAAAAGTACTCTATCAATAAGAGAACTCTGTAAGGTTGTTTGGGTAAAAAATTAATGTACAAGAACAGCCCTTATACATACAAACAACACCCAACTGTATGAACTGCAGGAGAAAAGATGTCATTTACAAAAGCAATAACAGCAACAAAATTTAGAAATACACTTAACCAGAAATAAGTAAGATCAACATGCAGAAAATTTTTAAATTCTCTTGAGAATTACAAAATTTTCTCTCTCTCTCTCTCTCTCTCTCTCTCTCTCTCTCTCTCTCTCTTTCTCTCTCTCTCTCTCATACACACTTGAAGATTAAGAAAGGTATGTGCTTAGAAAGGAATATTCAAAAAAATATTTAAGTACTCAGTGTCATCTCAATTTGTAAATGTGATGTATTTGTTTCCGAGGGGAGACAAATTGACTCAAAAGATCATCGAGAAAAATAAGTAAAACTAGCCAGAAAATTTCTGAAAAACTGAAGAGAAGGAAACTAGTTCTACCAGGTTTTGATAACTACAAATCTAATCAAAATTTAAAATTTGCTACTTGCACATTAATAGACAAATAAGCCCATGAAAGAGAAAAACCATAAATAGATTCAAAAACATACAGTTATATAGTAAAGATACAGGGAACATTTCAAAATGGCATTGAAAATATGAACTTGATAATAATTTGTGATGAGAAAACTGAGTAAACACCTGAAAAAAATAAATGTGGATTCATATCTCTTACTAGAATAAATTTAAAATTGATGAAAGATTTAAGTGTATAAAACAAAATAATAAAAGTAGAAGAAACCGTAAAAAAATTTATTCTCTTAATTGAAATAAGTTTTTCCAAGTATAAACAAAATCTAGAAGCCATTAAAAAAATTGATAAACTTGACTACATAAAATTAAAAAAAAAAAAATTTTTGCATGGCAAATATCACAATAACCAAAGTTAAAATCAAACAATTTATAGAAAATGTTTGCATATGGAAGAAAAAGCTAATTTCTCTAATATATAAAGAATTCCTACTAATCAATAAGGAAAAAAAACCCACCAATTCAGTAGCCTAATGAGCAGAGATGGTGAACAAACAGATCACAGAAAAAGAAATACAGCTCTTAAATACATAAAAAGATGTTCGAGGAATACTACTTTAAAACATGTTAGAGTAACATTTTTTTTTTTAAATCTCGAAGAGTGGCAAAATTCAGAAAGTACGATAATACTGCATTGGCTTGAGTTCAAGGAAATAAACTCTCTCATACACAGAGTATGTGCACTGAAATCAATAAAACCTGTTTGTAGGGCATTTTGACCATACTTATCAAAATTACAAATACCCTTTAACCAGCAATTCCACATGTAGGACTATATCCTACAGATTTACTAACACATGTGGTAAAGTGATACATATACAAGATTATTCACTGCAATCTTGTTTATAAAAGCAAACTACGGTAATGATCTAAATATTCCTCAGTAGAGCACTGCTTATATAAATTGTAATGCACAGACATAATGGTTTATTATAAATAGTAAATAAAGAAAAAAAGGTTCATGTACAGATATATGATAATCTCCAAGATAGTTTTTAAAAGAAAACAAACAAAAAAAAGGATAGAGAATGGTGTGCATACTACAAAAAACATGTAAGTAAACACTGGAAGAGAGACAGGAACATAAAATATATAGCAGCCCTGGCCCCTGTAGCCTGCATTTCAATCGCATTGGACTACTTACTACTCCTCCTTCTCCTCATCCTCCTTTTAGAACCAGCATGCTTTTGCTGACTACCTTCATCCCTAGGTAGAATATCCTTCATCCTTCCTTTAGCTTGTCAAAATTCAACCCATCTTTAGATACATCCTCTTGTAAATTAACCTTTTCTCTTCTTTTTTTTCAATACTACCATCTGAACCTGGGGTTTTTTCTAGGAAAGGGTGGTAAAAGTCTATTAAATCTGTGCAATGCCGGAAGGAGACAGGAAGAGAAAAGAAGCAGCTACTAAAAACGGGCCCGTGAGACACTGCAATGCCCTATGTCATTTCACTGCAGAACCACCAGATAACTCAGGTATGATTCAAGTTACAGACGCTGAAACTAGGAGATGAGAGAATGTCCCCAGTGTCACACATTAATAATTGGATGTGCAGCGGTTTGGAGCTGCATCCCAAAGATTTCCCTTTTCCACCAGATAGCCTTGTACTTATGGGAGTTCTGCCACTCTTCTTTAGAGCTCAGAGTTTTGAGTTCATCTAATTCAACATTCTTGATTTATAAATGAGGAAAAGAAAGCTGGAGAGGTTAAGTGCTTTGCAAACTAGTTTGTTAGTGGCTTTGGGGTTGGATGGGAGGTCTAGAAAAGCACGTGCACATAATTAGGAGTAAGGATGTAAGGTCAACCTGGTACTTCACACTTTTATAGAATTTAGAATTAACAGGATAATTGACAGTCTTTAAAATTAAAATGTTGTCACATACCATAGGCTGGAAAGGTTCAGGAATGAAAAGCATACACATCTGAGAATGAACATCCATCTGTGAAAATGAATGTCCATTCATGACATTTACAAGAATGCTTTAGTGTAATTAATTCTTTGCCAAGCATCTTTCTCTGCTGAAGACAAAGTAAGTTCTTGACATCTGATACCAAGTCCATGTGCCGACGATAAAATCCTGAGGTCTCCAGTGCTTGTTTGCCTCCTCCCTCCCATATCTGGCTCCCATCCCACAGCCTCTACCACTCTGGCTCAGGAAGTAGGCAATTTCCTGCCCTGGCTGAGCCGGATATTAAGACCTCTTTGTTCCTTATCTCTGAGAAATAACACCTCTCTGCAATACTCCAAGTGGCCGGCTGACTCATGGTTGTACCACTAAGGAAAGGACCCTCTGGTGTTCTTTAACATTAGTGTTGATGGATGCCGAGTGATCTGCTCACATTTTAATTGTAAAATGTTGTGGGGAGATATGTAGCACACTGGCTTATTACTGGTTTGTATGTAGACTGTGTTATAGGAGGATCAAGGAGATTTTTAAAAGAACTATAAAGCTCGGGGAACTTCCTTGCTGCGCCTCCCCTGCCCCCCCACCCCAACTCATCCACAAACCAACCCACCATTTCATGTCAATTTCTATCTCTGGAAGTATCCTCTCTCATACGAGCCATCCTAAATGGATTCATTCATGCTAGTACAGACTAAACTGAAACTTCTAGGCTGTGTAACATGAGCAATTTGACTATTCTCCTCGGAGGCAATACATACAGAGATAACAACTGCTGACAACTTCTTGGTACATCCCAATGTATAAAGACACATGACATATCGACCCGTACACATAGGCTGTGTTCTCTACTTGACTGATGGTTAGTAACACCATCTGCACATCCACAGCTTGTCCAGTTTCCAGGCTTCTTCCATTTGGTGGGATGTTCTTAATACAATATTCCTATTCAACACTTCAAAGCCCTTTCAAAACATTTCACTTTTCATGTAATGCATGCCCTACATTCCAGCTTCTTCTGTTGGGAGCTCTGATACCAGGAAACGCTAAAAACAGTTCATCATGATAACCAAGCACTAAAAACAAAATTTAGAAGTAAAAAAGTAGGAAGCACTACCTGTCTACCTCCTTCACTAGCAGCATTAAAGGAATCGAAAGAGTTTCGAACTTATTTAGGTTTATTTAAGGTTTATTTAATGTCTCACCAGCTCATTGTATAACTGTGGAAACTGGGCAGGATTATTGACAGCATTTTAAGTAGAGGGATGGAAAAGATTCCAGGTAAAGAGAACTACATCTGCATAGACACAGAATGTTAAGGGGAGAAGACCCTGACTAGATGGGCCAATGAGAAAGAAACAGAACATAAGGTTAAATAAGTAGGGTTGGGCCAATTTACAAAGGACCTTGAAATTTCCATCAGCAATTTGTGGATCAATTTTCCACTTTCCTGGAAATTTAGATATTGAATTCTGTAGTTTAGATTTGGAAAGGAACTCAGGACCTCAGCTTTTACTTCTTTCCTTTATAAAACTTACATTATTTAGTTGTAATTTTTGATTTAATTTAAAAATCTTTGCCATCCACTAGATAGTAATCATTGTAGAATCGGGCCACAGTTGGCAGCCATATTGGAAGTACTCTAAAACTATCTGTTGAGTGAGGATCTATGAATAATCTTTAACGATGAAGCCTGGCCATCAGCAAGATATTCCATGCTGTTGTCAGGCTGCCATTACTGAAAAGGAGCCAACTTCTTCTGGAAGGAGATGGACTTTTGGTTACTAGGATATTCTAGGTCAAAGGACATGAGAATACTGAACGCTTCTAATGTTTCTGGCAGGCACTAGCATTTAGGTAAGACACAAGGAAATGAAACATATGAGGGCCTCTTTGCACTTCTCCAAACGCCTTATGGGATTAGACATCACCACACGTATTTTCCATTAAAGTAACTAAGGCTAAGCTTTGGGTACTTTACTCAGGACACATAGTTGTGACACTGATTTAAAACCGAGTCTGTCTTAGAAGCTCAGATTCTTCGTGACTTGCTACAGGGCCTCTATTTAAAAGTATAGAACAGAAAGGCTATAATGACATAAGTCACAATAAAGCTGGAGACGCAGATTGGTAAACCCCTATGATGACGTTTATCACAAGCATGTAAAGTGCACTAAGCACAAAGGAGAAAAAAAACTATTAGTTCAGCCTGGAGTTTGGAAATAGCAGGGAAGAATTCACCAAAGAGATGGCTTCTGACTTGGGTTGTGAAGGTGATTGACAGGTAGAATCAACCTGACTCATCAAATAGAGTCTCCCAGGAGTCCAAGAATTCAGTGCAGCCAGAAGACTTTCTCACTGGGGCTTAATGCATTCCAGCCAGGCTGGGGACACACCCAAGTTCATATGTAATATCTTCGGGGCGGGGGGGGGGTTATAAGGCTTTGTTTGCTTGATGAATAAGTACCCACTTAAATCCCCCCATCTGTGTGTACACACACACACACTCCACCACCACCACACCACATACGTCCCATTGCCACGCTTGGACAGATGCCTGAGCTCCGTTCCCACCACACTCACTGCCTCTGAGCATTAAAAACCAAGGTGCTCAGTCTATGTGATTATAAGAATACAACGGAAGGAGTTTTAAATCCCAGACATGGTTAAATTAACTGACCTCAATGTTACAAACACTTGTATGGCACCATCATTTAGGATGGAGTAAGTAAAGATTAAGCAGCAGTCGAGAAATTTCCTGAACTTCTCAAGTTCGTAACAGAAATTGGCAAACGTTCTCTGCAGTTTGCTTTGAATGCAGATGGAACCAGTCTCTCATGGAAACAGATACTTTCTTATATGTTTATTGCATGTTAAAAAAAAAAAAAAAAAAGACTGTGTCTGGCTTTAAGGCAGCCACACAGACAACCTCACTCTCTTGCTTAGGAGGAGACTCAACGGGGAATTTAAAATGCAAATCCCGGTGTGTTCATCACACAGAACATTATCCAACACGAACAGGCCAATAGCAAATCGAACGTGCTGGTATTCTTCAAACAGGACAACAGGGGTTATTTGAAGGTTATTTGAGATGTTCGGTAAGTGGCTGATTTGGGATTATTGCTTAGCTGTTGATAGATATTGTGAAAATGACTTTTGGAAGAAAGCAGTGCTACTGATCAATGCCCCTCATCATTCAATAGACTTTGGGTCGTTGGCAACAAACATTATATTTGAAGTTGCTTCCAGTCAACACAAATCCACACAGCAGCCAATGAAGCAGGGAGTGAGTACGAATCCAACGTGGGCTGGGTGGAACACTGTGTTACAACTCAGCAGTGACGCTGACGCCAGAGGTGGGGGCATGTGTCACTGATTTGGACACAATTCTACTGCCGGGTTAAAAAAAATATTGAAAAGTGATGGTGGGAAGTGATAGAAACTGTGTAGAAAGAAATCTAATTGGAAAGTGGACCTGATTTTCTTAGTCTTGAACTTGATATGACTCAAATTCCCAATGCTTCATGGTTTGTACAACTGATAGTCTTAATGAGGTCATGGAAGACAATGTGGAAGTGACATTAAATCCTTACAATGAGTCTTTAGAGAGCAAGTGTTGCTGCTGCTGAAGAGAATTTTTCAGTGTAAAGAGCTTTAAACATGTTCAAAGGAGCCAAATATACTTCTGAAAAAGGTCCTAGAAATGGGAACCACAGCAGTGAAGTGTGAAAGATGCCAGAAGCATCGACCTATAATGAACTGAATTAGGAAGAAAGGAGAAAAGAGACAGCTTTAGAAAAACTCAGCTCTATCTAGAGTCACAGAGAGAGACAGAGGGGTATAGTAACCTGGGAAGAGAAAGCTGAGGAAACCATGCCTCTGAACAGCCTGCTCTTTCTTCCATGTTTCCGTCTTAACTTTCCTAGGGAAAGTAATCTTGGAACTTTTATAACTAGACGGAATATTAGAGGTCACCTGCCTCAACCTCATTATCATGCAGCTGGGAAACTGAGGGCCCAGACGTACTGAATAACCCAAGGCCACACAGCTAGTGACGAACTGGTCAACTAGGACAGGAGCTCATCCTTCAGACGCTGGATCTACAACTTGTTCCCATGCCAACTAGCTATTGTATATTTAAAAGCTTCTACAAGCTGTATGCCCAGCAGTCTCTTTAGCCGTTTCATAGAATTATTAGAATATAACGAAGATGTGGTATGTCGCGTTCAAAAATAAAGGATTCTTACCAGATGGTATTTCCTACGTTAGGAATGGGAATTAACTTTGCATCTTTCCCAGGTTCTAGCATAGATATTATGTAAATAGCAATGAAATGAACTGAAATACTTCCAATTTAATAACCTCAAAATAACCTGAGATTGTGTACAACAGGGAAGCCATCTGGTAAGGTTACTTCCAAAAAGGCTATTATGCTTCAACACAATCAATGTACTCTTTGGGAATAAGCAATACCCCTCTGCAACATAGTCTTAGATCTAGTAAGAATTTAGAGGTTTAGAGACGGTTGGGAAAACAGTTTTGATTACATTTCCAAACTTCAGAACTCAACCAATAATTTCTAATTACTCTGCAACTTATTTGCCTTATTTCTCTGTTTCAGTAGGGGGAAAATCCTACTGAAACTGATCTTTCCTACATTAGGAAACTAAATAAATTTAAATTAAAAAGATGTACAGGGCCGCTCAGACATATGGTAATTCAATTCAACTGACATCTTAAAAATATTATCAGCATTTATGAACCAACTCATTATTTCAGTCAAGTTATAATTCAGTTTAAGGTTCGCATGTACATTTTCTAGTGATAGAAGTACCCCACTGACACAGGTGACATTGTTTCATTTGCTACCTAGTTTTAAGTAGAAGAACACATACCAGATATCTGAATTCATAAAATGTTTGGTCTTAAATTTTTACTTTTTCTATTTATACCTGCATTTTCTGAAATACCTTTGCTAACAAGTCCGTTTGCATCTTCTCCAGAGGATATTCTTCGTTCAGCACATAAAAATGACACCGTCTCTAATTTCAGAAGTGGCTGAATATGAATGGGCATATTTTGTGAAATTCAACTGTTCGACTGTGAAACCCTGCCAGTTCTGTCAGGAAGAAATATTGATCCAAATTGGCACACTTGATTTTGCCTCCAGCTCTGGAGCATAGCAATGCGAGCTATCTGCATTATCAGAAAGTTCCAGGACCAAATTCTACCAAGTGAAATAGTATTGTTGCTAAGGAAATAAGATACCTAAGAGAAATGGAGTTGAGCCTCAAATTTGGTTTCCCTCACCGTAGAAATTCCAGACAGTGTATTTCAACATACAGGGCCTTCATGGCCATCAAGGAAAGTTCTCACACAAGAAGTCTGGTGTGTCAAAATGTAGTCATCGGTGCACTTCGCTAACTCAGGACAGACAGCGATATTTTAATGTCTAATTCATAGCTTTCTGCATTTTCAAGTTTCGGAAAAATTTATTCCTATTTCACTCACAGAAAAGTTCTACAAGGAAAAACAAAAGGACTCTAGAGGATGAAAGAAGATATCCACACACTTTGGCCGGAGGAAACTGTAACAACAGGGTCTTGGCTAGCAATAGTCTCTAGTTCAGGGTGATAAGAGGAAAGGAGAAAAATAGCATCAACATGTGACCTGCATATTGTCCAAGGTGGTCTGAGAGCTGTATCAAGTCCAGAAAAGGCAGATCAAGTAACCGGATTTGCTCCAGTAGCTCAGTGAGAAGCCACGAAATGCTGCTCTTAGAAAGGTCAGGTATTGCTTCTGAGAGCTCTATGGAGTCATACTACAGACCACAGGCTCTGAAGTCACACAGATCTCGGTGTGAATTCTGGCTCTATAACTCGCTAGCTGATTGACTTTGCAAAAGTTACCTAATCTCTCTGAACCTCAGTTTCTTCATCTGTAAAGTGGAGGTAAGACTGACTACCTCAGTAGGCTGCTATAGGATTAGGCGGGCACATGAGTGTGAATGCTTAACAATGCCTGGCACACAGCAAGATGGAAAAATTGGCTGCTGCAAGTGATCAGAGATGAGACCAAAAGGTTTAAAAAAGGTTATGTAGACTAAACAGAGAAGCAGCGTGCTACGTTACAAGCGAGCGAGCATGACAAGTCCAGAAACCCAATTTAAATCTAGGTAAAATGATTATTAATAACCGTATAAACTAAATTCAGGGTTAGAATAAAGATTTCAAATAACTGGAGATGATTTGAAAAACTACATGAGTATGGGAATATAGATGTATTATCGTTAAACAATGGCAAAGTTTACCAACTAAAGAAGACAAAATGGTATTGTAACAGCTATATATGATGTCAGAGATAATAGATTGGGGGGTTATCACTTTGTGAGGGGTGTAAATGTCAAACTATTACATTGCTTTGTACACCTGAAACTAAAAAATAAAAAAAATACATTGAAGTATTTAAAACTAAAAAAAAAAAAAAAAAAAAAAAAAAAGAGTTGAAAGCACAGTAGTCCTCAATGTAGCACTTGCTACTGATCACTAATAGTGGCAAAATGCCCCTTAAGATTTCTTACACTGGCCAGATAAGTGGAAAATGACATAACCACATTCTCACTGTTCTCTGAGGTCCAGTGTTGCCCATCCTGTCCCCAAACCATTTGTTCAATAGTTTAAAAATTAGATGATAATTTTGAGGTGTATACATGAGCCAAATCCATATTTTTATTCACAAAGAGGCTAAAACCATGTCCTGGGCCCCCCAAATTTAGTTCACTTTAAACATTTGAGAAACATGCGATTTCCATTTATCAGGGCCAGCTGCTATAGGCTTGCCTATCTAGAGGAGGCTAATAGAACCTGAGAGGAACATAGTTTGAATGAAACATGTTCGATATTTTATATTTGTTAATATCTAGAAACAATAAAAGATTTTTCAAAAGCTGCCCCCCCAAAAAAATGTTCAACATAATCTTCTTGGCTGGTGAAGAACCTCAGAAAACAGAAAACGAATGGAGTGATCAGCCATCCCTATCTCCTCACCCATCTTGGTCTTCCCCTTTCACAGGCAGGGCATACAATAATTTCCAGAGAAACATGAGACTTTTCTTTATCAAAGAGGGGCAGAGGTTATAAAAAGGTTGAGAAACACCATTAGAAACCCACCAGCTGGAGAACTACTTAAACATATTCTCCCCAAGAGGCATGCTTCAGGAAGGAGATGAACTGAAGTCTTTAATCGCCTGTGGTACATGGGGCCCAAAAAATCAGATTATAAACATTGGAATCGTAACTCAACTGGTTCCACCAAAGATTTTACTGCAGTGACTGTGTCAGACTTTTGCTGTTATCAGTGCTCGTAGAAGGAAGAACTTTAAGTCAGAACAAGATCCCAGAATGAGTTCTTTACACCACTGCTAATCCTGTATTTAAAAAGGAAAATGGAAAAATAAATATTATTCTTATAATTGTCAGTTTTATGGGAATTTAATCCAGGTTACTCTTGTTTAAGTTACATTTATTGGGGTGACGTTGGTTAATAAAACTATGTGTTTCAAGTGTACAATTCTGTAATACATCACCTGCATATTGCACTGTGTGCTCACCACCCAAAGTCTAGTCTCCTTCCATCACCATATATTTGACCCCCCTTTACCCTGTTCATCCTCCCGTCATCCTTTTTCCCCTCTGGTAACCACCATACTGTTGTCTATGAGTTTGTTTGTTGCTTTCTCTTTTGTATCCCACATGAGGGAAATCCTATGATTCTTGTCCTTTTCCATCTGACTTACTTGGCTTAGCATATACTCTCAAGAGCTATTCAAGTCATTGCAGATGGCAGAATTTCAGCCTTTCTTGTGGCTGAGTAGTGTTCCATTGTATATATGTACTGTATCTTCTTTATCCAATCATCCATCGAAGGACACTTTGTTCCATGTCTTGGCTATTGTGAATAATGCTGTAATGATCCTAGAGGTATATATAGCTTTACGAATAAATTTTTCTGTTAGATACCCAAAAGAGGGATTGCTGGGTCATAAAGTAGCACTATTCTTAATTTTTTGGAGGAACCTCCACACTGTTTTCCATAGTGGCTGTACCAATTTACATTTCCACCAGCAGTGTATGAGGGTTTTTTTGTTTGTATTTTTTTCTCCACATCGTCTCCAACACTTGTTATTTCTTGTTTTACTGATAGTAGCCTTTCTAACAGGTGTGAGGTGGTATCTCATGGTGGTTTTGATTTGCATTTCCCTTATAGCTAGTGAAGTTGAGCATCTTTTCATATACCTGTTGGCCATTTGCATGTCTTCTTGGTAAAAGTGCATGTTCAAGTCTCCGCCCATTTTTTAATTGGATTGTTTGTTGTTGTTTACTGGTATGAGTTCTTTATCTATTTTGGACATTAGCCGCTTATAGGAGGTATTGTTTGTAAATATAGTCTCCCATTTGGTTGCCTTTTTGTTTTTTTGATGGTTTCTTTTGCTGTGCAGAAGCTTTTTAGGTTGATGCAATCCCATTCATTTATTTTTGCTTATACTGTCCTTGCCTTTGGGGTCAAGTTTACAAAAGCCTCTCTGACACCAAGATCCATAAGTTTAGTACCTGTTTCCCTCTACGTATTGTATTGCTTCCAGTCTTCTATTTAAGTCTTCAATGGATTGTGAATTAATTTTTTGTGTATGGTGTCAAATGGCAGTCTAGTTTCATTCTTTTGCATGTGGCTATTCAATTTTCCTATGTTACGCTTTTTAAAATGATCTTTCATTTAAATGATCTTTTCTTAAAATGACTTAAGTGATACTTGCATTGATAAACCCATTTTTTTTCTATAACACATAAAATATTCGATGCCATTGGGGACTGGCTACAGATTAAAGAAGACATCATGACATGGACCTCTACCATTAGCACCATTTTTGAATGGAGGGTTAATCTCAAAGGACCCACTATACTTAGCTTGGTGAAGAAAATAAAATAACGGCAGCATCTCCTAAGATTTTAGTCCAGACTCAATTATTTGCCTCAGGATAGTGAATTCAGAGAATCACTCCTGAGCTTAATTATAATTTCTAGATTTTTCTTTGGAACGTAATGAATCATTTCTGACATTTGAGTTTCCCATAATATAAAAGGGATCCAACAACTTGGAGAAGAGAGAAACAAATATTCTCTACATCGGTTTGCTCTCAATCAATATCACCTGGATAAAATTAAAGAGTTTTTTCCAGATTTTCATATTAGCTTCTAGATCACAGATATGACTAAGAATAATATTTCATTTCTCAATCGTTACGATGCCTTGATTTCAAGAGTGTAAGTTCTACTTAACATTTGAGTATCTGCCATACCCAAAACACTGATACTCACATAAATAAGGAATGATCTCTGTCCAAGGGGTAGTAATCACATATAATGTAAGTTAACCTCAAAAGGAAGTGGAGCTAGTCACCTGAGGTACAGTTTCATACTAACAGATACACAATTGTGCAAGTACGGAGGCAAATTTTGATTTTAATATACTTTTTTTTTTCCCTGGAAAAGGGGACCATAGTTTTCATCAGACCAAAAAATGGTGGTCAAGACCACTATTTTGCAGTTTGAACTGTAGACTCTATTTCTACATAGCATCAGATGTCTATCGTTTCTAAGCTCAGGGAGCTAATAGTTTATTATAATTAGACTTCAGAGAGAGAACAACTGATGGGATCCAAAATGACGTATAGTGATTTTAGCTTGAAAAACTGTTTTCCCTGTAGTAACTGATCCTAAATCTGCCATTCAGATGGATCTGGTTTATTATTTGGGAAAGGGAGAAGAAGAAAAGGGGAAAATCTCAGAAAAAATTAAAAGTAAAATAAATCTTAAAAAGCAATTAGAAATGTGAAAACGATCACCAAAATATAACTCTTAACATTAACATTGAAATGAACTGAAGTTCTAAACAAACTTAAAACTAACAGTAGTTTTAAAATTACTTTTTGCCAAAGCCAAACCTCTGAAAACACTAATTGGTCTATTTAGGGCTAAAATATATATTATAGATAGATAGATAGATAGATAGATAGATAGATAGATAGATAGATAGATAGATAGATATTGATTGATCACGAATATCACCTAAAATTCAAAGCCACAGAGTAGCCTTATTTTACTAGCAATTTTTGAACAGCAAAAGACGCCAAGTTCAGTTTGAAAATATCGTGAACAATCTGAAATAGTAAGAGCTAATATAACATAAAAGTCATCAAAGCAATCAATGGGAATTTAGCATAAAGGGAAGTTAATGAAGTAAAGGTTGCCTACCTATTTTCAAGCAAGCCAGAATCCACTGTTTGAAATATGAAGCATATCATTTGGGGCTCCTGGCCTTGGAAAGGAGGGTCTATCTTGTTGAATATCATAATCCTAGAGTAGACACTTGATAAATGAATGTTAAATGAATGGAGTCTGAAGATCCCAGAAACTTGACACTCTTGGGCCAGTTGGTATTAGCCCCCACTGCCATCATAAAACCTGTAGCACTTCCAAGTGTTAATGTCTGGGTTCCGAGGTGAATTCACAGGGAAGAGAGCTCTTAGAGATATTTAAAATGTAGGACTCTGGTTTTTTTTGGAGCTGAGTCACAAGGTGGCAGTGACCTGGTGAGCAAAGAGAAGAGGAGAGGAGGCTTTGTAAATGAATTATATACATCACATTCACTGAAACACCTAGACCAGCTTACACGTACAACCAGTATCTGATTGATAAAGCGGGTAGTAGTTTATTCAGTCTTATAAAGACTACAGTGGTTCTTGTCATATACAACCCAGTCAAGACTTCCGTGATTTAATAAGTGCCCGAAACATGGATTTTTCATATATATATATATATACATATATATATATATATGTATATATATATGTTTGTGTGTGTGTATGTGTGTGTGTGTGTGTGTGTGTGTGTGTGCTGGATAAGGTGCAGCATGCATAAATCAGAACCCAATACAAAATTCTACTCATAAATGACAGATTTTTCAACAGTCTGACCTTACCCTGCAGTTAATAAAAGCACTTTTGTGTTTGAAATATACCTATTCATGACATGCAACTCATTTTATCTCGTTTCCATATGGACGGAACTGGCAATGGGGGAAACAATGACAAATCTGTCTTCACCGAAAGTGCTCTACCAACCCTGCCTCCTTCCAATCCATCTCCTGCTCCCTTGCCCCCCAGCCAAGTGGCTCCAAGACCAGGCACTAGGATGCCGCTGGCGGTGTCTGCATCTTCTCGCTTCGGGCGAGTGTGTCTCGCAGTGGAAACAAAGATCTGGCAGCCGCAGCAGCCTGCGCTGTGCTCCCTCAGTCCCCAGGATTCATGACCCCGGCGTCGGGAGCGAGAGCCTTCCGTCCTTGTCTGGTCCCCTCCCCCAGCGGAGCAAGGCAGAGGCCTTCAGCTCGGCCTCCGTGGCTCCCCCCACTCGCAGGCTCTCACAAGCCCCCTTTGTTCCCGGCCTTCTGCCCCATCTCTATGCTGCCGCCGCCCACATGCTCCCTATCAAGGCCAGAGTCGTGCCAGCAAACTCTGGCACACATGAAAGTGCACTGAGTACTGGCCCTCCAGAAATACCTCTTCCCCCTCTGATTTCTGCAAATATTTTTAAATGTTAATGGGTTCCACTCACCCACAACCTAGAGGAAGGTAACAGAACAGGGCTGTGTGTGTCCAGCAAACGAGCAGCCAGGGGTTACTGCCTGGCGCCGGGGTTCTGTCCCACCCTCGGGCGCTGGCTGGGGTTCTCCCACCTTGGGCTGGGGCGGCCACCGTGCCAGCACAGACCTACCTAGTGACAGAGGTGAGATGAGAGGGTGACAGGGAAGTGCACCAAGCTGCAGAAACGAAGGGCTCTCTCTATCTCGCTCTGAAGTTTCTGGGAGCCAGAGATCCTTTGAGCACCTCCAAAATAAAACTTTGAAACGTTTTCTTTTTTTTCTCTTACTCATCCTCTTCCTCTTTTTTTTCCTATTAAAATTTTCTTTTTTCCTAGTTCAACACACAGGCACAGAACAATTTGATGCGTGCTGGTACGTTGGGTATCACGTCCCTTCTGAAGCACCTTAAGGATAGAAAATCCGTACATTAGCAGAAGCCTCGGTGCAAATTTTAGTAAAACGGAAACTTGGACCTTTTTTACGGAGGTGAGAAAGTGGCAGTATTTGGAGGGAGAAGAGTGGGCAGCACATTATCCCGGTGAGGAGACACTCACCTTACTTGCACTGACAGCTGTTTTCAGGCCCAGCTGGAGGCCTCTAAAAAGCCGGTTCTAAATTGAAAGCTACTCTTGCAGATTTTACGTCAGTCCTGATAAGCTCACTGGTCACCCTGGGAACAAACTGCTTAGATGTTATCACCTCCAGGCCCTTGTTTCTCCTTGGCTACAGCTCCCTGGATGCCTAGGAAGCTACAGGGCTGAGGGAGGCAGCCCCTGCCTGTTCAGGGGGCGGAACACCTGGCTCTCAGGTCTCCTGAGAGAGAGCTTCAGATAATCACGCTGTGATCCAAGGACTTCAGAATGTGCGGTTACACCATCAGCAGTCCTGCTTCCAGTGACGTTTTATCCTTTCTACCACTTTCTAGTGAGGAGCACTGGAGCATAAGGAGCACCCCAGGGAGAGCTGACAGCAGAGCAAACGCAGGATTACACAACCCAGACAACCCTGGAGAAGTAAAACCATTAACTGACGCATCCGCCTGGGCATTGAGAAAAGAAATCACACCTTCCCCAGACCCAACTCTTCACTGGAAAGCAAGAGTTTGTGCCCTCAGATTCTTTGAATTCTTTGTTCAAAGGTCTTCTCCCTTCCTTTTCCTACCAACCCTGGACTTATCGGCCCATCCTAACCAACTCCCTACATCGAAAGGGCAGATTTAAAGCAAACTTCAGATCCTCAATAAATCCCGACCTTCCCCCCCATCCCACCCCCAGACACTGCCAAAACTTTGTGAGGCGGAACTTATTACCACAGTAAACAGTATACTCAGCTCTTCGGTACCAACAAACTGCGTTGGTGATATTTAGGGAGCCAGCTCCTGACATTCCCTTATTTAATTATAACCTGAGATGGAATTAAGAGCTTTAGATTTTGAATTTTATGCCTAACACTGGAGAAAGTTGGACAGCGTTTCCAATTCTCTATCTTCTTTCTCTAAAAATTATCATTATTACTTAAGAAGTTCTGAGATAATTAAAAAAAACAAATTAAGAATTTCCATTACAAGTTAATTCTAAAATGAAATTAAAATAAGTTTAAGAAGCAAAACTTATCAGCTAAAAAAGATAAGCAGGGCCAATGTCTGCAACCTCCAAATAAATGATGACTAATTAAGGCAGTACGACCGAAATATTGCTAAATATTTTGGACTTTTCAGAAGTGAAACAATTCCTAGCATACAGAATTCTATTTCGGGCAGTCCCTGCAAGCATGACTCATCCTAGGTCCTACAGATAAGGCTCCAACCAAGGAACTAGCTGGGTATCAGGCAAGAGTGTAAGCAGACAGATAAAGCACCTATGGCACTTCACTCAATACATGACACAAATTCTTTTCAATTGGCAACCGGACAAAGCCGTTATGAATGCGCGATAAAAGATAGGTGTCCCTCCAAAACAACATGATGAGGCTCACTCAGGCCACTGACAACTTGGGAGGAGAGGTGTGCTGGGTCAAAGGGAGGTGTAGGATATCCACCGTCCTATCATATGTGCCTTCGTTAAGGGGGTGGGACTGGAAGTACAAACCCAGTGGAGATTTTAGGTACACCAGTGTTTCCTAGGCTGTCAGGAGACTGTACGAACCTGCAAAATTTTTGACTTTTCTTTAAAAGGGAAGGTTTGCAAGTTTGATGACCAGTGCTATACACTCTAAATTCTTAGTTAAACCAATGTAAAGAAGACAAGATTTCTTGTTCAAGAAGGCAGCTAAACATCACTGTTCATCTGTTCCACCTCTCAGAAATCAGAGAAAGCATTAAAAGTAAAAATAAATCCACAACAAGCCTGGAATGCTGGGAAGAACAGCATCAGTGTCCACAAACAGAAATAATTTTCTGGTAGATGAGATCAGATTGACTGCAAATTCCAAAAAAGCCACACACACACACACAACCTTAATTCCGTCAAAATGAAAGAAATACCCTGAAAATTTGAGTTTACCCAAGAGAACGCTGGATCAAACCTGTAACTCAGAGGCAGCAGGAGAGGGGAGGAATGGGCCCGGAGCAGGCAGGTAAGAAGGGAAGCAAACGACCACCAATCTCCATGCACAATCTCCATTCTCCCCGCCAAATCTCCATGCACAAAGCCACTTGCTTTGGGTTTCCCAAGCAGCAAGCCTAAGTACTGGTCTCCCATAAAAATGGGAGTTCTAACTCAGAATGACTAGCATGGACTGTGGGAGAAATAGGTGCCCCGAATTACCACAAAGCTGGGAGATCTCACAAAAAAAAAGGACCTGCTACACCCAAGCCTGTCCTGGAGAAGTCCTACCTCCTCTGCACACCCAGCTGAGCCAGGGTGCATGCACTCCACAAGGAACAAGTGTCATTACGCAGCCTGAGGACACACGTTCTAACAAGCAATGGGGACCAGCCTAGCCTGGGGTTCTCAACCTGCTCTGTGACACGGACCCCCATGGCTGTCTAGTGAAGCCTATGGACCCTTTCTGAAATGTATGATAAGGCACAGGATTGAAAATGATGCAAATTAGATGGAAATGAAACTATCAAAATATTTTTTAAAATTATAATATAAAAACACACTTGTTTCTTTAGTAACACAAAATGACAAGATCTAGCAGGTCTAACACTTTATATATATATATATGTATAGAAGTGAGATGGATCTATCTATTGATCTATTTTCCCATTTATCTCACCTTAAATTCCTTCTGGCCGAGGCAGGGATAGAGAGTACAAATTTATCATTTCTTGATATATGATTTCTATGATACATGATTAACTAAAGGCAACAGTATAATTTAGCCACATAACTATTTAAACTCCATTTTATTAATGGAATCGAAAGATTATCTAGCCCAGAAATGTCTTAACCTTAAAATGGTTTATAAATTGTTTGCTCTTCTGATTATCAGTGACAGCTTCACTGTATATCTCATTCACATGTTGAATCTTACGTCAACTCAGTTACCTAAAAGAAAAACTTTAAACTATTCACAAAGTGATTGGCTAACTACAATCATGAGTAGGCTTCATAGAGAAACAAATAAACAATACTTGAGGCAAAAGAGTCCACAGATTAAGAGCACAAACTCTTGTGTCAGAGGGCCTGGGTTATTCCCAATTACTAGGTGTGGCAATTTGGAGAAGTTACTTAAACCTTTCCTCAGTTTCCTCGTCTGCAAAATGGGAGGGATAATAAGGTTGTTGTGAGGATTCAATAAAATAACACACGAAAAACTCTTAGAATAGAAACTGTAGCAATGTTAGCTACAATTATATTCATAAAATACTTTCCTGGAAAAGATCTTTCCCAGAACCATATTAACATTCTATCATACAAATGATGATTGTTTTGAGGGCTCCAGCTCGAAGTCCACTCAGGGCAAAACAAAGATTCTTTATGAAAAATAAGTAACACAAATAAACACTTCAACTTTTTCTATTTCCCTTCATTTTGTCAAGCCACTTATCCAATAGCTACTAAAGTTTCTAACTAGTCATTGGCTCAAAATGTCCCATCTGATAAGGTGACTAAATCCTTTCAAAACTTTCCCAGGTGGTCTATACCCGAAGTAACAGTACTAGTCCATCTGACCCAGTTCAACCAATATTTTCTTCCCGATAAACTTAGACCTTTATAACTGATGGCTTCCAAGTTGCATGTTTAGCAAATGTAAAAGAACCCCACTTCAGGGGTTGGCGGGAGCAGGCTGGCACCAGCTGGTAAGAGGGGACTCTATGCTCTCTTCCTCCACATTTCATATTTACACCATGGGACTCAACAAATCCAACAAATCAAGGTGCTTGTTGGTTTTTTTTCTGGACAGCTTTCGTTAAACGTCACCAACAAATCATGCTTCTCGTCCAAAACAAACAACCTTGTGAAGTCCCAGAGTTAGAGTGCCCATGTTATCTTTTAAAAAGCAACTTATTTCGAGAGCAGGTATCAGAAGATCATCCTGATGCGATATACAAAAGAAATATGGTACTAAAAAAAAAACAACAGTGAGTTTCTAGCTGTAACATTCATATTTGTGAATCTAGCTGTCAATTCTGGTTTAAAAATTTGAGCATAAATCTTTTCAGATGCAACAGTAACTAATGTGGGAATGATGTGACTTGATGATTCCACCTACTCAATTAACTTGGAAATATTGATACTGACTGTGAGTACGCTTCGAAATTCAGTCTGTTTTATTCAAAACAGTTTAAAAACAGAATAACTTTATTTTGTTCTGGAAATTTTATAAAGGTATTTTGCCAAAAGCATTAAATATTTGATTCTACTTGTTAAGATTTGCAGGAACTGCTTTAAATTTATTATAAAAAATAACAGCAACAGCAACACATTTTCCCCTTTCATTAAGGCAGTGAAAAAAAAAGAACTTTAAGAGCTTTTCCATAAAAATGCTCTAAAATATTCCATTAAAATTAAAAGGCAACTGCCATTTCACACGTGGTCAGATTTAACTATTCAAAGTTATTTTAGGTCTATCAGTCCCCAAAGACCAAACTACCTGAGAGTCCAGCTGTGTTCAAAGATCTCCAGAACCCGGACTCCAGAGTTGGGTGGGGCTGATACAAAGGGTCGTTAGACCAGAGTAAGGAAGGATAATTCGGGGTTCAATATTAGCATCCCAATTCTCCCCGCCAAATCTTAATGGCAACAATCATTCTTTCTTAATGCAACAATCATCCTGCAATGGTCAAGGAGAAAACCACAATCGCGTGAGGAGCTTGGAACAAAAGCCCAATTCCAGTACTGATGGCATGTGAGCCCATGTCAGCAGTGGTGAACTGAAATGCTTAACAGCAAGCGATCTTTCAAGGTTGTGAGAAGGAACAGCATTTCAGTTACAATCTTAAGCTCTCGTGATTATAACAAGTATCTTTAAAATGCTACAGTAATATGCATAATATATGCCCTTAAGTACTATGCTCCTTCTGGTTCGGTTCTCCTTGCCTAGTTTTGTTTTATAGCAGTATTTCTGCATTTTTAACATGGTTCAAACATTAGTTGCCAAAGAGATATGTAGTTTTATGCATAAGTAACTTATTAATCTATTTCTTAGGGTGGTCCATTATACTTATGTTTAATTAGCCCTAGAATCAGATTGCTAAATACTTGCTTAAATGTCCCAAATATCAAGAAGAATACTCTATATTTTTTAGGAATTTATTATTGACTTTTGTACTAAAACTTTAACAATCTTTGCCAGTATCCTTGTTAGGGTCTCCCAGAACCCCCCAAACTGTGACATCATTTACGTTTACCTTAGTACCACATGCTGATGTCTTTGGAATTTCATTTTTTGATATAAAAAAGTCTTTTTTTAAAAAAAAAAAGTGAACTAATGACTTCAAGATAAAAAGAAAATGAAAACAAATGATACAGTAACTAAATTAAAGGTCGAAACATTTGCCAAGCAGTAGTAACATCTTACTTCCTGAACCAGCTTTAGAAATAGGTGGGAAATGGGTATTTTGTTTGGTTTGCTTGTTTGTTCAGAGGTAAGTGAAAGGTAGGACTTCAAGCCATTCATATTTGTGGTATAATTCTTACTCTTCCATTTACTCATTTGCTTGACCCTCAGTAAAGCATTCCAAGTGGCTTCTAGATTTCATCAGATTTCCTTGCAGGTCCATCAAAAAACAAGAAAACAAAAATAATAAACAATATTTTAACAATCTTATTTGTATAAATATGGCATAAACACTGAAAAAAGATAAAGCAGTGGCAACTGCCTTTCCTTGAAATATCCCCATGAAGAACGTCTCAGCCTCCGCTTTAGAAGGATTTCTTACTGTAAAGAATGTCTATAATGTTACACCAAGTGAAGGATTTCATCAACTTCACATACACACTCACTCACTGGCTTTTCTTCCACCTGAATGAAGGAAGGGACAATTTCCAATCGACTGGCCTATGCACTGACTGTGAGCTCAAGTCCATTTGCTGGAAAGCTGCCACACATTTATGAGAGCCTAAGGGACATTGGATAGCTGTCATCTTTCTCTCGCTCCTTCCCACCACCCCAAATACCCTGGCAAGATTGCTGCACCTGGACACCGGATTCCCTACAGAGCACCTTGTTACCAAAATTGTGGAAAACTTGGACCGAGTTCAGAGAAGAGCTACTAAAATGATTAAATGACTGAAGGGACCAATTTATAAGGAACTCAGAAATGTTTAGTTAAGTGGTAATTACCCTAAAAAAGGTGTAGTGGCTCTGGCATTACGTTTGAATTCCAAGCCATAATTGGCAAAGAGGCCTCCTTTCAGGCCTGTACATTCAGAAATATCCTGAGGAGGGGGCAGACCCTCACTCCTTCCTGTTTGTCCACTGCACACGCTGCTTGGGTGGTATTCACGCTCCAGCGTCATGACCTCTGCCAACAAACACAGGAGGCGACACTACCAAAGTAGAGAGCTCGGTTAAGAAGGCTGAAGGATGCTCAAAGGGGAATCTAAGCAATCCTGAGAAGCCTGAGTTCTGAGGGGCTCGCCCCTCCAACCCGGTTAAGCACCTACCCACACCCCACCACCAAGCTCTGCGTGATGGATGGTGCCATTTCCTAAGAGCTTCCGACTGAACCCAAATATGCAAGTCTGTCAAAGACACATTGCTGGAATGTTGATTCCTTTAAGAATGACAGTTCTGACTTGGCCAGAGAGGAAAACCTAAGAGTACCTGGAACAGTTCAGGAGGCTGAAAGAGATCATTCCTCATAGAAGCATTTCCAAAAACGTCTTCCAAGTGATGTTACTGTGTATTACACACATTAAAAAAGAAAAGAGCTAAAAACGGAACTAAATGAAGTTAAACCGTGTGTGTGTGATGTGCTTGTTTTTTAACAGCATCACCTCTCAGAACCATTAACGTGCTCACGTCCACTGTGTCTCACCAAGAGGGGCAGCGGGCACACTGTTTCCCAAATTCATGCTGAGCACGAACTGCTTTATTCCCTAAGCACAGGGTCTCTGTATCCACAGCCCCTTCCATAATGCGCGGTTACAATGCTGCACTCAGTCAATGGACGAGGGGATGTGAGACCCAGCGGAGGCTAGAACACAGATCTCAAATCCCAACGCCCTCCTCTCACCACAACCGTGCTGTTCTAGTTTCTCTTCTCCTACACAGTTACGGTCTCTTTGTCCCGTATAAATGAAACGAGATGTGTTAACTAGAAGCTGCTGACGCTCCAGTTTGAGGGCCTTCCACTTGCTAGAGGCTTCCAGATCCCTGAACATGTGTATTTATAGCGTTGTGTTCCTTCTTCTTAAGGAATCCCCACAACACGGTACAGCCTTCACGTCCTGCAAAATCTGCTGATTTTCACCATGTAAACTGAAAATGAGTCAATGGCTTTTCATCAAATTTAGAAGCTGTCATTGAGAAAGCCGAACTTAAATTATCGACGATGTGCAGATTAAAATTCACCCTGGATTACACTGAGGTCACTTTTACGAGACAGGTATTCATCGTCCTGGGAGCTAAAATGTAGATCCCAACAAGAACTAAATCTATGCTCTTCATAATTATGTTAGCTTCAACCATCTCACTTCTTAGAGTTCCTCTTAAGACATTTATCACCTCTACTCTTCTGTTGTTTGAAAAAACTAAGCACCCTCCCCAAGAGTCTGCCTTCCACTCTCCCCACCCGCCGCCCCAATATTTTAAGAGAACGCATGGCCACACGGTAATCATCACATTGTAAATATTACCACAGTTGGAATTCCTTCTGAAGACCATCTGAAGCCTCTGCATGAATTTTTTCCATGAGCAGGGACTCACATCTTTAAACTGGAATCTACAGCACTGCGATTTGGCATTCCACTTCAATTCTTTCAAAGCATCATTTATATTGATCTTGTCTTTTGGAATTTCCTGTGGGCTGCCTAAGATAAAATAATTTCCAGCCGAATCTTCATCGTGTCTGCTCTCTAGTTTGACATGATGCCTTCAAAATCAAATCTTATTTAATCCAAAACAAAAACACTTTATTACAGAATATTAAATCAATAACATTAACAGGCTGACCTTGGTAATTCATTTTTACCATGATTGATAAGCCAATGTTTAAGCTTTGACTGCAGATACTCAAAGCTTTGCAAATTTCTTCCAGACTATTCATAACTTAACAAGATATTCTAACTGCCACACACAGAAATCACTATCCAAGCACTTAGTGCCTTAGATCAAATCAATGCTTTACTCTCTCATTTTTCAAGTAAACTTACAGCCAAAATTACAAAAGTAGGAGTGAGCGTAAAGGCCAAACATTTTGCCTTCCCCTGTTTCCTTCCCATCACCTTCCTGAATTGGGGACTGTGAAAATATGCTGAACCCAAAATAGCAGCTGTACGCTGCCAGGTCAGCCTCAGTCATTTCCAAGCCCAAGGGGAACTGACAGAAACCCCCTTTACAAGTCTAGTGTTTGTAAATATCCAATGAAATGACTTCATTCGGTCAATTATTTCTGGAGAAAGCTGGCAGAATAACGTAGTAATTAAACTGAGGACTGATGGAAACTGTTAAACAGGAGAGCTATTTTGCTCAGCAGTGCTAGTTAATGCTTTTAATTCATTTTCATTTTTAAAAAATGCTTGAAATACTAGTGCAATTAAAAGTAACTGCCTCTTCACCGAGAAACATATTTAAAATATTCCAGTGAAGATAGCGCATGGCAAAGGAAGGAGAAACTCAAGTTGTCCCGTATCTTCTTAGAGTCAGTTGATTTCTTATTTTAAGTATGATAAATTCTGAAAACAAAACACAACTGTGTTCAAATGTCAGTAGAAAAGACATCACAAAGCCAGAACCTGATATAGTCAAGACTCAAGTACCTGTACGCCAGGTACTCACGCCACAGTGAATGCACATATTTTTCTGCCTGCAGCATATTTTTGCCCTGTCCAGTCTCCATGTGGCTCCTCCAATTGGCTAACAGCATACCCTGATTCCCATTCATTCATTCATTCATTCATTCAACAAACTGAGCTACCATCTCAGGCACTGTTCTAGTTACCTATAATGCAGCCATAAAGAAAAATACTTTGCCCACATACCGCTTCTTAGATGCCTAATGGTTATGCACTTGGAGAGAGACAAAAGTTCTAATACAAAGTAACAAATTGGAATCCAAAAGCCCATGGGAAAATCTCTGAATACTTCCCAAAGGAAAATGCAAGTTGTTAAATTACTTACAGCATTTCATCTTTCAAAGATTCTTGCATACAAATAAGTATCATCTTTCCTACTACCTGATGCCATGGATACAAAAGTTAAACAAAAAAGAAAACTTTTAGGCCATCTGTAACAGTCTAAAGAATGAAGTAAGAGAAGTTGGCAAAAGCCAAGAAATTAGGGAAACCAACCTAGAAAATTCCAAGGCAGAGTGCAATTAGGAGGCTTAGAGACTAAAAGCAGCTTCCAGTACACGTCACAAATACTTCTCAGAAAACATGATATTGCACCATAAAAATATGCCTCTAGATAAGTAAGCATCCTCTTTTGAAAATGTAAACTACATGGGATGTGAGGTTCAGGACTCAGTCATTCACTCTGCTCATACGAACTATATAAGATTTAATGAAATGTGTGCCACAATTCTTTGTAAACTGGGGAATACTATAAAATCAGAATGGCAGGGTAGGATCAGCTTCCCTACCTGTAAAATGGGATCAGCTTCCCTACCTGTAAAATGGGAATTGTTGAAACAACTCCATGAAGTTGTTGAAAAGCTTGGCACTTAAAACAGTACTGGGACTTGCACTTTTGACCAAAACGGAGTAAAAAGGGCTGAACTTATTCTTGCTCTTAAAACAACCTAAACCAAAGAGAATATATGAAACAATAATTTTCAAGACACAGGATATCAGGTAATGAGGGCCAGTGATCCCTGAGCAAGGCTTAGGACTGTCCCAATTTATTGCCTTGAGAGAGTTCCCAAGCCACAGTATCGGAGCGGGGAGAGGAGAGAGTCCAGGCAAAGCCTGCAGGACTCCCTAAGTTGAGGAGATGGAGCTCAGTGTAAGAGGAGAACAAGAAGTTGAAAATCTGAAGACATAGTACCAGAAAAGAGAGAGCTGCACAGAAAAAACCCACGGAGGGCAGCAAAGGGTCCCCTGAAGTGTTAGCAGAGGAGTGACCAGCACATGCATGTGGGCAAACTACATGAAGCCAGGGGATAAACTATGTAAAGGCCTCAGAGAGAACAGTCCACGGCACTCACACAGAACCAGGAATCGAGGCGACTGCCAACAGTCAGACTGGAAAACCTCTCAATCCAGAGCATTCAAAAGATTCTTACCTCAGTACCAGAAAATAATTAGTCTTGATTTAACATTTCTCTGGTAATGTCTAACAAATTTTACAAGCAATTCTCAAAAAGATAAAACTATATACAAGTAACTTAACTGCATCTCAGAACAAAGCTCAAAAATATTTATAGGAAAAGAAAACCAGTTAGCACCCAATAAGGTAAAATTCAGAATGTCTTGAATCAAATCAAAGATTACTAGGCATGCAAAACAGCATGAAAAACTGAATCATGAGGAAAACAAATAATCAATTGAAACTGACCCAGACCTAACACAATGTTAGAATAATCAGACAATGCCATTAATATTTATTACTGTACTTCATATGTTTAAAAGTTAAGGAGAAACATCAAAGATATAAAAAAAGACCCAAACTGAATAGCTATACATAAAAACTACAATGTTTGTGATTAAAAAAAAAAAACTGGATGGGATTAGTTGAAGATTAGACATTAGAGAAGAAAATATTAGTGATTGAGGACAAATAAAAATTATACCAAATGAAGCAAAACAAGAATAAAAAGATGTTAAAAAATGAAAAGAGCATCAGTGAACTATAGGAAAACTTCAAGTGGCTAACAAATGTGTAATGGAAACCCCAAAAGGAGAGACTGGGATAGACAGAAAACATATCTGAAGACATAATGGCTATAAAATTTTCAAATTTGATGAAAACTATAAACATACCCATCCACAAACCTCAGGTAAACTCAAACACAAGATTTATGAGGAAAATTACACCATGGCACATCATATTCAAATTTTTTAAAAATAGTGATAAAGTAAAAATCTTAAAAGCAGACAGAGGAAAAAAAGATACATTATTTATGAAGAAACAAAGATGAGGATGACAGCTCTCATCAGAAACCATGCTAACTAGGAGACACAGAGCAGCACCTGTAAAGTACTGAAAGAAAAAAAAGTCAAATTAGAATTTTAGACTCAGTGAAATATGTTTCAAAAACAAAGACAAAATGAAGAGTTTTTCATACACAAAAAAAGCTGAAAGAATCTCATCCACAGTAGACCCGTACAATAAGAAATGTTAAAAGAAGTCCTGCAGGAAGAAGGAAACGCAGATCTACACAAAGGAACAAAAAGCGCAGAAAATTGTATCTATATGAATAAATATATAAGACTTTCTTATTTAACTCTTTTTAAAAGGTAACTATTTAAACAACAATAGCAATGAATTTTGAGGTTAATAACATGTAGCAATGAAATATATTTTAAAAAACACACCATAAAGGCTAGGAGGGAAGAAGTACAAAAACGTATTTGTTAGTTTCTTATACTATGCATGAACTGGTATAACATTACCAGAAAGTTGATTGTGAGAAGTTAAAAATGTTTACTATGCTGTTAAATAAACTATTAAAATAAAACAAAGAGTATAGCCAGTAAATTATCAAAGGGAACAAACAACAGATGAGACAAAAGAGAAAATAAAGACTGAAATATTTTGGTTTAAAGGTTTAAAGCTTAGCTTAGAGGTTTGAGACCTAAACATAATAATTACATTAAATATAAATGTTACAAACATACCAGTTAAAAGACAGAGATTGTTAGATTAGCTGGAAAAGCAAGACTGACTATATGCTGCCTAAAAGAAAGATACAAGTAAGTGAAAAGTTTTAAAAAAGGAAAAAGATACACCATGCTAACATTAACCAAAAGAAAGTTAAAGTGATGGCTTAATATGAAAGTAAGTAGACTTCAGGCTAACAGGCAAAGGGAGGGCAAATTTTTAATAATAAGTGGGTCAAATAATCAAGAAGACATTCAACCTTAAATATTTATGAACCTAATAACAGAGCTTCAACACACACAATGCAAAACTGACAGAACTGCAAGCAGAAATGGAAAAATCCACAAACACAGCAGATTTCAATTCTCATCTCTCAATAAATAATAGAATAAGTAGAAAACCTGTAAGCATGTGGGGGATTTAAAAACACAATCAACCAAAATAGACCTCACTGGCATTAATACAACACTCCATTCAACAGCAGAACATATGTTCATTTCATTTTTACACCGAACATTTTCCAAGAATCTACATTCTGGGCCATAAAACAAGTCTCAATAGATAAAAAAAGAAAAAACAATTCAAATTATACAAACTAACTCTGACCACAACAGAATTAAATTAGGAATCAATAAAAGAGGTCTCCAGAAATCTTTAAATACTTAAAACCAAACACGCATATGAGTCCAGAAGAAATCAGATATGAGCTTTCAGTTGTCCTCTCCAAGTGTAGTTGTATGAATGGCACTTCATTCTCCCAGCGACGATATGTGACGACACGTGAGGTATTGCCAACCAGGAAGTTCATCTAAACCTTGTTGTCTAGGGTTATTATTGGGAATCAGTCAGGCTACATGCTGCAGCCACATGACAGACTTCAGCTACCCAGTCTGCAGTCCCTCCAGAGATCAAACTGATAGAGGGTGGCCCAGGAATCCAGCTAAACAAAAACAGGCATTCACCATAAATTACATTGTTAGCACAAACTATCTGATGAACACAAGGGCCCTAGATATACAAAGACAATCTTATTATGCGGATATTCTAAGGGCTTAGAGGTTTTCTCCCAGGAGCCATTTCTTTGGAATGTGCAGGGTTTCAGCACCACAAACCCTCTGAGTTAACCCTTTACTGCACAAGAAAATATTATAAACAACTTTGCCAATTAATACATTCAACAACTTAGATGAAACAAATATCTTGAAAGAAAAACTACCAAAAGTCACTCAAGAAGAAATAATCCAAACAGTTCTATATTTATCAAAGGAATTCAATTTGTTGTTAAAATTTCCCATAAAGAAAATGCCAGATGGTTTCACCGATAAATTCTACCAAGTATATAAGGAACAATTAATATCAATGCTACACATCTTTCAGAAAAGTGAAGAAACTATTTCTCATTTGTTGAGACCAGTTTTACCCTGATCCCAAAACGAGGTAGACATTACACCAAACAAAATTATAGACCAATAACCTTCATGAGTATATGCAAAAATTCTAAATAAAATTGTAGCCAATCAAATCCAACAATACATAAAAAGCGTAATATATTATGTCTAAGTAGCTTTTATCCCAGGAATCCAAGATTGGTGTAATACTGGCCAACTGATCAATGCAATTCTAAAAAAGAAAAATCATATTATCGTCTCAATAGACCCAGAAAAAGCATGCAAGAAAATCCCTAATCTATTCCTGATAAAAGTTCTCAGCAAACTAAAAATACAAAGGAATTTCATCAAACTGATAAAGGTCATATGCAAAAAAACACTAAAGCTAACATCATATTTAATGGTGAAAGACTATGCCTTTCCCCTAAGATCAGAACAAGAGAGGGTATCCAATCTCACTTCTTCTATTCAGCATTATACTGGCGGGTCTAGCCAGTGCAATAAGGCAAAAAAAAAAAAAAAAAAAAAAAAAAAAAAAAAAAAAAAAAAGAAAGAAAGAAAAAAGACATACAGATTGGAAAGAAATAAAACTGTCATTTGCAGACAGCATGATCACCCACTGTAAATCCAATGGGATCTTAGAAAACAATGCCATAACTGTTTATCACAGTTGATCAACAAATATAAATCAATTTTATTTCTATGTGACAGACGCAAAAATATTGAAAACTGAATAAAAATGCCATATACAATAGCATCGTGCTATTAACTACTGAGGGCTAAATCTGATGAAAGACCTACATACTGAAAACTACAGAATACTGCTGAAATACTATTTTAAGGCCTTATAGAAAAACAAAACGGCATCTTGATTCTCCTCAACCCATTTTTAATGTTTTTCATTTACTAGCCAATGAGTTCATGGGTACAACCAGCTATAATAAATGTGGTTAATGTTATTACCATCATAGAAATTCATACTAGAAAGGACTCTCAGAATACATGAAATGTGGAAATGTTTCAACTCAATACTTAGAAAGGTTTCAATATTTGAGTGCTCAGTAGGCATCAAACATCCTGTTATACACTGGGTGAAGAAAAGCCACATCCCTTAATCTTGTGATGCTATTACCTAATAGAGGGAAATAGAAAATAAACAAGTAAACAAACACACACAAATAATTTAGTTGTAATTGGTGCTATGAAAATAATAAAGAACACAGAAATGGGAGCAGGGGGCAGAGAGGAATGCTATTTGGATGGGGTGGTCATTGAAAGTCTAAGTGGACATTCAGGTCAAAACCTGAAGGAGAAAGAATCAGCCCGACAAGGGTAAGATGACCGTAGTCAAATTCAACAGCATTTGGGAAAGTCCTGGGGAGGGCTGCAGAGCACTGGGGGAGAGAGACTGACATGCTCTGAAACCCCAGAGCAAGCCAATTTGGCTGGAGTTAAAGGGAAAGCGAGCCTCGTGGCCACAGAAGAGAGGCAGGCCAGAGGTCAGATCATGCAGGCTCCTATAGGAACAGGGGTTTTATTCAAAGTGCAACAGGAAGCCATTTCGCAGTTTTAAGCAGGCTACAGACATTAGAGTTTTATGTTTTAAAAGACTACTCTAGCTGCTATGGTGAAGAATCAACTGGCGGCAATACAATAGTGTAAGATGTCACAGACAGTTCCTTTTGCCACAAACATAAAAATGCTGAATACATGTTTTTATTTCAAAGAAAAAATACGTCACGGAACTTAAGAGAATACAAAACGTTGTAGAAAGCAAACCCAAGGGGGCCTCTACCTGAATATAAGTACTGGGAGTTGGAATTCCTATACATTTGAAGACAAGATCACCGAAATAAAGTTCAGAGCCTGGAAAGGATGGCACATGTGATAACGAAGGATTAGGAAATAAAGTCTATTGCTCTGGAAAAAGCAGTTAAGGAAGGCTGCCATCTGAGTAACATTATATATATATATTTAACAGGCACCTACAAGAAACCAGTATCTGAGGCCTGTATCACACATATATGGGGGTGACGTCCAAATTTCTATCACAAGTTGAAAAAATTACCTTAAATCTGGTTTTAAGGAACTGAAACTTCTAGAAGCCCAGAAAAATCAATCTGTGGAGACAGTCTCTCAACCCAAGGTACGGCGGACTCTCACAGAACAAAGAACTTTGAAGATAAGCTCCCAATAAAATATTACACATCATTTGAAGAAACCAGTCGCCATGAGGGAGAGCCACCAGGGAAAAATAAAAAAACAAAGATTTAGAACCTTGCAAACTGGAAATTACCATTTTATACAAACGTTCTTTTTTATAATCTCACTCGTGCTCTGGTGCTCCTTCAGGACTAACACAAAACCTTTTAAAATACCGTAACATCCATCTCTATTAAGATTATTGATAATTCTTGACATTCACCCAGGGAGTGGAAAAAAAAAAGCGTGCGTATAAAATTTAACATGGGGTGTACAACGTGGTGGTTCACGTTTATTAGATGGAACTAAATGGCTGGCATTTACAAACGGAACACTGAAGGAACTAGCAGACGTCCACTGATCCTCATCTGCTATTTCGGAGTAATCTGTATCTTTAACGCATTTGGTCTATGTTCAAAAAATTGGATGAATCCGTCTCCTCCAATCCTTTTGGATGATGGCATTTTAACTTTTACATGTTAGGGAACATAAGCCCACATTTAAAATGAAGCATTTGTAAAAAATAAATAAATAAATAAAATAAAATAAAAAAATAAAATAAAAATAAAAATAAAATAATAAAATAAAATTAAATAAATAAAAAATAAAATAAAATGAAGCATTTGTGCACACCGACATTCCAGACACCACTTTTAAGTCTGAAAGCGCAAAGGTCACAAGGGGAATTCCAAACATCCTCCCCGGTCTGGTCCCCTCTTTACACCCGAAATCCGCCTTTCAGCTCTTTGGTGTGGTTCTTTGACGTCCAGTGCACTCCTGTATTTCCACTCCTGTAACAATATGGAGACACTGACGTCGAAGGCCACACCTGGGATGTTAAGGCCCAACACACGTTTTCTGAAGTGCCCAATAGGGAGAAGAGAAATATGGGGGGGAAAATAAAACGGAACAACTGGTCTCTCTGCAATCACCCTGACCTACGTGGTCTTGGACAACGCTTGCATGTTTTCATTTTCGAAATCGTATTACAAGTGAGACAGTGGGAAGCCCAGAAGGTTACGTGTTCAAGGTGGAACCACACCCGGGGGAAAACATCAGGCCTCCAGGCGGGAGAAGCCCAAGGAGGGTTTGCCCACCTCCCAGGGCCGACCTTTTCCATTCATTGCCTTCCTGAACCATGAAAACACGAGGCCCTTTTCGAGGAGAACGGTTTAGACATCCCCTGGAGAAACGTTTTGGATTGGCCAGAATCACCTACAAAACATCATGGACACAACCCACCAGGAACACCAATCGGGGAGACGCTGCGGCCTGGGGCGGCCGAGAAACCCTGGTCCACGTGTCAGTTCCCTCCCCATGCATCACACCCCAGTCCTTCAACATGTTTCTTTTTCCTAATGAAACACCCAGAGCTGGACATTGTCTTGAGTCCACCTGCAGGACAACTCAACTCCAGCGCAGTTTTGCAAAGAACCTGCACGAGCCAGAGTACACACCTCGGGACCACCAGGTACAGGGCTCCGCCCCGGAGGAGGTGGGAGGACCCCCAAGGCGGTTACATCGGCCCTTTTCCGCCCGCCACCCGGGGCCACTTCCAAACTGCCTGTGTATCTCCACCTTTATCCCCCTTTCTTTCCCCCCCTTATCGCTTGAAGCAATTAACCCAACGAGCACGGGAGACAAGAGAGAGAGCAGAGCCAGGCCAGGGGAAATGATCGTCTGCGTGGCCAAGATTTCCTTAAGTAGTTGGTCCGGCACCGCCGGGGGCAGCCCCGGAGACGGGGGCCTTGTGTCAAAGCTCGTCGCGCTGATTGGTTGGTCGGCCGCTGCCGGGAAGAACCCGGATGTGCCTGGGTAGCCGTGGTGGCAGTCGGGGCTTCTGAGGTGTGGGCGTTCTAGGGGTGCTGGCAGCCCGCGCGGATGGCGCGGGGTTGGGCTGGCTTCTCTGAGGAGGAGCTGAGGCGACTAAAGCAGACGAAAGGTAACGGGACGTGCCTGCGGAGGTTTGATTCTGGGGTGTGTTTACGGGGAGGGGGCGGGGCTGCAGCTCTTGAGGGGCAAGGGGCGGGGAAGCGGGGGTGCGCGTGCGCGCGCGCGTCCTAGGTCGGAGCTGTGAGTGGCTCAGGGTCCCGAGGTGGCTGCCCTGCAGCCTTGGCGGGGGGCGCGGGCCCCGGGGATAGGAATCTGCTTTCAGGAAGGAGAATTCAGGAACCCATTTCAAAGATTTGCCTCTTTCCCGTGCAAGGAGTGGGGCTGAGAGAGGAAGTGGACCCGCAGCCTGGCCGTCGTCCGTAGGCGGGTGGCTGTGTCGATAGATCCATGGCTGGAGGGATGGAGTCAGGGTCCAGGCGGGAGGAGAGGCACACACCGCCTTAGAATTGCGATGACTTTAGAGCAGCGCACGCTGTCGGGGGCAAGGGCCGCCCCGGGCTCTGAAACGCAGCACGTCGGGGCTGTTCCCTGATACCCGGGACGTCGTGCAGCCCCTTCTGGTGGCCCGGTGACGTTTGCGGTTCTTTCCACCTCTTGGGAGCCAGCAAACGAAAGAGGTGTTTGAAGAGGTTAGGTGTGAACTGCGTGCACCGGGGTGCGTGTGTGTGTGTGTGTGTACACGTGCATGCACGCGAGCCGCACACCGCGCTTAGGTGGCCGGCCACGTGTTGCGCTCCGCTCGCAGGCCTCACAAAGCCTGGAAACGGCCTCGTGCTATTGCACCTTTTAGGGAAGGACTTCAGTGTGCTGACACTGGGGGAGAGGCTCTGGGTGGTGTCAACCATGCTTTGTTTTCGGCTGCAATTTGCGCGCACACCACTCTCGGTACCGTACGCTGCACACTGTGCCCTGGGAGGAAATGAAATAAGCCCGGTCGTGCCTTTTATCAGAGTTTGTGAGAAAACTGGACTGTCGCTCAAGTAGGCCTCTGCCTTTTCAGCATAAATGTAAGGGTCCTCTAGAGCTGACACGTGGAAAAGGAAGTAAATTAGTAACATAGGGCCCGTGTAGATTGTGTAGATCGAGGGAGTTTTGACTGGTCCAGAGGCCTTTAAAAACGGTACCGGAGAAGTGACACTCCAGTCGGTGCCTGCCTGACTCTGTCCCGCTTGATGTTCTCAAATTCTCTTGCTCTGTTTCCAACATCCATTCCCTTACTCGGATGGACAGAGCACAGGTATGCCCGCCTCAGTTCTGACCTGAAGTCCCGGGTAGGGGCTTTTGCAGGAGGGATGCTAAGAGGAACGAGGCATCGCCATCCCTGCGTTCAGAGTTTCTAGCCTAGCGAGGAGGCACCCTGTGATGGAATGGGATGTTGCCCAAGAACTTGCTACCAAGATGGCAGGATTCCCCACTGTGCTGGGGTTGGGTGGAGCCTGGGGAGATACCACGGAGGTGCTGTGTTAGCAGAGGCGAGTTTGGGGGCGGGGGGTAGAAGACTTCACGTAGAACTCTAAATTAAACAATCGATTCATTATGTAGTAGGCTGCTATAACAGTAATTGCAGTTTAAAAGGTTAAAAATAATTGCAAAAACCGTAATTACTTTTGTACCAACCTACTAGAAGCACATTTCTAAATAGCTGCAATTTTGGATGGAGGTGGGATAGGACTTTAATTTCAAGGCCTATCGTTTCAGTCCCAGATGTCAGATCATAGTCACCAACTCACTAGCCTCTGCTTAGAGAAAACATCTTAAACATCCTTGTATACTCATAGCCACACGCAGTGATTGGCATGTAGATCTCCCAGCTCTGCCTCTAAATTTTTCTGCCTTGGACTCCTCATTCGTAAAACTAGAAGAACTGGATCTTTAATTTTTAAGGCTCCTTCCAGCTGTTCTCCAACCGTAAAAATGTCATTAATCTATGAAAATGGAGTTGGTAACCAGCAAAAATAAGACCAGCAATATTCTAGAGAAACCCATATTTGCATTGGTGAAGGCCAAGAATGTTCTTAACACTCTTATTTATAATATTAAAAAGCTAGAAATAAACCAAGTATTCATTAACACAGGAGTGGATAAATTGTGGTATAATCATCCAGTAGATGACTGACATACAGCTGGTGGGGATATATGAACTATAGCCATATCCATTCACATGTATAAATTTCATAAATAGAGTGTATGAAAACAGCAAATTACAGAAGAATATATACAGTCCTATACCATTTATAGAAGGTCAAAACCATACAAAGCAGGTGTATTCTTTTAGTAATATAGGAAATCTATGAAAACAATCAGGGGAATAGAATAAAACACAAAATTCAGACTGGTGGGGGAAACGAGGGGAATATGAGCAAGGAGGGGCAAATACAGAGAATTTCAAAGGTAGTGATAATTATGAAATCATAATTATGAAATCAGGTTAAGCCAAGTTTAAGCTGCAGTAACAAATAGCCCTAAAATATCAATTGTTTAATAAAGATTTAATTTTCACTCTAGCTTTATGTCTGACATGGTTTGGCAGGTGACTAGCTCCACATAGTTACTCCACATCATGCTTTGGTGCTGTCATGTAGGAGGAGTAGACCATGCAGGAGGACAAGAAGATTGAGAATTAGAAATAAAATGCTTCCACCAGTAAATGACAGGTGTCACGCCTCCCCATCTCACTTAATAAAAACAAGTCATATGACTTGGAGGACAGGAAATAAGTTATCTTGTGTGTGCCCAAAAAAAGGGAGTCATGTTCTATCCTTAAACAGCAGTTATGTCTAATATACATGTTTTATTTGTTAAACTGCTTTTTGTTTTTCTTTTGTTTTTTTTAATGACCCATATGGGTTTGGTGTGTGTGACACATATGTGTTAGTTGATGTATGATTTATTTTATCATGAAAAAAATTTGAAATAAAAAGCAGTGCAGCTATGATGCTTCAGTTATGTTTTCTAGTTGTTGCTGATATGAAAAAAAATACAAACAAGCCAAAAGAAAAATTGATGAAAGACAAGAATAAATATGTCTTAGAAAAAGAAATATGAAGAGATGTTTATCACCATCAATAAGCAGAGACTTGCAGACCAAGAGCACAGTGAGATACTACTTGATACCTATTTGATTGACAAAAATTAAAAAGCCCTTTATCAGACGTATCTATTGCAAATCATTTTCTCCCACTCTGTGAGCTGTCTTCTCATGCCCTTGGCATTGTCTTTTGCAGAGCAGAAGTTTTAGGTTTTAATGAAGTCTAGCTTACTAATTATCTCCTTCATGGAGAGTGCCTTTGGTGTTGTATCTAAAAAGTCATTGCCCATACCCAAGGCCATCTAGGTTTTCTCTCTAGGAGTTTTATTGTTTGGGTTTTGCATTTAGGTCTATGCTTTATTTTGATTTGATGTTTGTGAAGGGCGTAAGATCTGTGTCTGGATTCATTTTTTTGCATGTGATGTCCAATTGTTCCAGGACTATTTGTTGAAAAGACTTTGCTCCATTTTATTGCCTTTGCTTCTTTGTCAAAGATGAGTTGACTATATTTTTGTGGGTCTCTTTCTGGGTTCTGTTCTGTTCCACTGGTCTATTTGTCTAATCTTTCGCTAATACCTACTGTCTCGATTACTGTAGCTTTAGATAGAAGTCTCAAAGTCAAGTACTGTCAGTCCTCCAAATTTGTTCTTCTTCAAAATTGTGTTGGCTAGTCTGGGTCTTTTGCCTCCCCGTATACACTTGAGAATCATTTTGTCAATATCCACAAAATGACTTGCTGGGATTTTGATCAGGATTGCAGTGAATCTATAGATCAAGTTGTGATGACTGACATCTTAACAATATTGAACATGGAATATCTCTCCATTTATCTGTGAACATGAAATACCTCACCATTTATTTAGTTCCTTGATTTCATTCATCAGAGTTTTGTAGTTTCCTCATATAAGTCTTGCACATATTTTGTAAGGTTTATACCTAAGTGTCTTTTTTTATTTTTGATTGCTAATGTAAATGGTATTGTTCTTAATTTTCATGTTCATTGCTGGAACATAGGAAAATAATTGACTTTTGTATATTAATATTGCATTTTGCAATCTTGCTATGATGGCTTATTAGCTTCAGGAGTTTTTTGGTCATATGTTTTTTTTGTTTTTTGGGTTTTTTTTTGTCATATGTTTTATTTTTAAGTGGACTGATTTGTTTGTTGTTTGGGAGTTTAACAAATAGCATTATAAATCTCATAGATAGGTTCTGGGAAAGTAAAATAAAATGGAAGCTGCAGTAGAGAATTTGAAAGGCACTATTAATAAGTCAGCTAATGAGTGTAATTGGGAAGTAAGCAGGCTCAATGACATTTACTGATGGTATGAATAAAGATAAGTGGCCAAGAATAAGTTACTGTTGCAAGATACAAGAGGCTACTTTGTGTTTCTGGCTAAAGTCAACAATAATAACATTCTACTTTTGATAGTACATCAATCTTTTTAAAATATTTTCTTTACATCTCTCATTTAATCTTTACACCAAATCCATGAGTTAAGTAGAGCAGGTAATTTTCAACCAGTCTGACAGGTGAGGAAACTGAGGTATGGAATAATTAATTAACGTGTCTAAGGTTGCTGAGCTGGACAAAAGCAACTAGAACTGTGACTCCAGAGCTTTTAACTCTTCTTTGGGAAATTTAAATAATAAGCGTTTGTTGTTTCAAAGGTCAATATGTGGATTTAAAGGCCCTATTTGAGTTTATTTACAAGGACTTACCATAATTCCATTTGCCACGCATTTTGTAAAGACTGTCATTTATAGATCTTATTAAATATAGTATGAATGTGAGTTAAATTCTCCAGGTGTCTGTCCTACAAGGTAAACAACAGCATGGACAATATAAAAAGTGTGTTATTATTTAGTATTATTATTTAGTTTATTTAGTACATTATTATTTAGCTTATGATGCTTTTTTAAAAAAATTGCTCGGAGTTGTTTTGTCTTCCTCTATTGCTTTGCTCAGGCTGCTGTTAAAGTTAGCTTTCATACATTGATTAAAGGCTAACTAGACTTTGGGGAACACAACCTTGGACTGTTCTGGGATGAAAGAAAACAATTTAGGATCAATCAACATTCCTAGAAATAAGAGACCTCATTCAGTTATACTTTGTGTATAGCATCTACCTGTGTATCAAATTGCCCTAAGATTTGTTAAGATTTAAAAAGGTGAAGCCCATTTGAAAACTCAACAACCATTTTGTTTCAGGAGAGCAGATACAGCCATAAATCAAATTTAAGATGTAGCAGAGAATTCATTTGTCTACCTAGCTTGGTCAGATTAATTGATTTTTTTTAAATTATCAAATCAAGTCGAAAAAGAAACCTTGCTTTGTATCCTAAGAGCTAACTCACAGACAAATGGACTTCCTAGAATATAAATTGAGAGCGAGGACAGTTTTTGTTGAATATTAATAGTGTGATTGAAGAACTATCGAAACTACTGGAAGATGGCTGTTTTTCCCTAGGCTTTTAAGATAGAGAAGGGAGGGGGAACCCTGTAGGATTATTATCAAAGTTTAATGTTACTCCTTTATTTTCTTAGAGAAATAATTATTTCCTGTGCACACAAAAGAATTTTCCTTCATTTTCTTTTTTACATAGATCCATTTGAACCACAGTGGCGTCTCCCTATGAAAAAAAGTCGACAACAACTTCAGCGAGAAAAAGCCCTTCAAGAGCAAAGCCAAAAACTTGGACTTCAAGATGGATCAACCTCATTACTTCCAGAGCAGCTGCTTTCTGCACCAAAACAGAGATTTAATTCTCAGAAGCCAAATTTCTCTCCCCCTACTCCTAATTCTCTTACACCTACCTCTCCTATTGGTGATGGAAAAACAGAGGGTATTGAAAGTCAACCAAGGGATCTGGAACTTGAAAATTCCCATGATGGTCACAAAAATGCCGAGGTCCCACCTCCAAAGCCAGATTGCAAATTGGAGAAGAAGAAAGTGGAATTGTTAGTAAGTCTATATATCCATGAGACTTTTTTCCATTTTACCTTTTATTCCCATTGGGCTTTGAAGAAATATAGTTTTAGCATTTTCTCTGTTTTATATTCTCAGAAATGTGGTACATAAATTATTGAAAAATAACTACCACCTAGATTATTACAAGCCAGTCAGTGTTAGGCATTTTGTACGTTTATGTCATTTAGTCTTCACAACAGCCTTAAAATGCATGTCCATTGTTTTCACTTTACAGGTGAGCTATCTTGGATTCAGAAAAGCTATTATATTCCCAAAGCAAATATGCAGCTAATAAGTAACAGAGATGGGGTTCATATAAAAGTCTCTCTGAATCCAAAGTCTGTGGTCTTTATACCACCAGAAGCATTTCTTATATGTATAGTACTGCTCCCCAAATTAAATCTGTTACTCAACTTCTAGACTGCATCTCCATTGGCTCAGAAATGGGTACTTGTGAAGAAACATGTAAGGATGGTCAAAGGAAAGAATGTAGGAAATTGAAGGGACTAATTAAATAATTCAGTTGCATATTTATATTTCTTTTTATTCTTTATTTGTATTTGAAACCACCTTCAGAATTTAGGTTAGCCACATTTTTATGGAAATTGCCGTTCTATGACTTACAAATTCATATAATCAGTATTTTTGTACTATGTGGTTTATGTTTTAGTATCTACTCTTATTTGTTTCCTACCGTATTGGTCATAGGGAAGAAAGGATGGCATTTGTTTCTATTTTCCATTTTCTGAGTATTTGTTTTTCAAAGTATCTTAGGTTTTTCTAACCAGATATTTTTCTAATCTCTGCTGATCTAGATTCTGTACTTTGAGTTTAAAGTGTTTCCTACCCACCAGGGGTTTCTAATCAACAAATCGTTTTGACAGGAGATAGAAAGTCACATAAATTACGAGACCAACATTGGACAAGTGCATTTAAATGTCATTAAGTCTAGTTTACCAACAAAGGCCTGAGAGAAGTGGGGGGTGGCTTTGAATCAAGCAGGCCAATTTAAATTGAATGTCATAAGGAAAATCACTCTGTTTTTAGGTACTGGGGAAATTTTTCATAGAAGAAATGTAATCTCAGGACTGTTGTTGAAAAGGAGAAATTCTGAGGCTGTAAAAATGGGAATGGAAAGCTGTAGCCCAGAGAATGCTCAGAGATATCTCACTTCTCGGGAAGAGCAAAGGGTAGGCCAGAGAATAGTAAAGAAATAAGAAAGTGAAGAAGGTCTTGGAAGCAGAGGGTTCCTACCGAGTGAGTTCCCTGCTGCAGTGGTATTACCACGAAAGCTTCTGAAGGAGAGATGCTCTGATCAGAATATATTGGTTAGAGAAAATTCATCTGTTAGTGTTACCATTTGGGATATGGTACTGGGTGAGCTGGAACTAAGGTATCAGGTGAGAAGATGCCACGATAGTAAAAATGAGAAAGGACCAGAGCCAGCACTAAGTTGGAGGCTGTAGGAATGGGGAGAAAGGAATAATTCTGGAATTGGTTACTATGTCTGAGAATAAATCTTTTTGATATAATGGCTATAAGAAATAATAGGAACAAATATCTTTGTCATTGCCTTGTCTAATTTGGGTTGACATCAAGTTTGTGAAAATATGAGAAATTTTAATGTACTTCTTTCAGAATTGGATAGATTGGAAGCTAATTCATGTTTTCAGATCTTTGAAGTTTTTCTTTTTTTTTAAATTTATTTAAAATTTATTGGGGTGGCAATTGTTAGTGAAACTACATAGATTTCAGGTGTACAATTTTGTATTACATCATCTATAAATCCCATAGTGTGTTCATGACGCAGAGTCAGTTCTCCTTCCATTACAATGTATTTGAAGTTTTTCTTTAACCCAGCATTCAAGTCTTAATGTTTCACTCTGTTTAAAAATGTTTAAGAGCTGGAAAGAAATGAGCAAATAGGAAGAAAATGAACTAAACATTGGTTATTGTCCTACGGGTGTTACATGGTGGAAGCTTTCATCATAGAAAACTCTGGAGTCACTTCCAAGGTCAAGATGACACAGTAGGTAAACACTGTGCTTGTTTCCTACCATGACTACATCAAAATTGCAACTAAATTATAGAACAGCCATCATTGAAAACTACCTGAAGACTAGCTAAACAGAAGTCCTGTAACGAAGGATATAAAGAAGAAACTACGTTGAGACTGGTAGGATGGCTGGAGTCAAGGAATGGACAGGTTCGACGCCCATGGTTTTTATCACCATGGTGATTAAGAACTGGGAGGGATAGCTCAGCTGCAGAGGTTCCCCCTGAGGAGCAAGAACTGCTGCCCCACACCCGGCTCCCCAGCCCAGGGCACCAGTGCCAGGAAGAGGCGTCCCCCTAACTTACGGTTGTGAAAACCAGCAGGGACTGCATCTGAGTGAGACAGGGCTGCTGGAGTCCCAGATGTTCCTCTTGAGGAGTCTACACATGGACTCACTGACAGACTCACTTGCTCTAAGCTGGCAGGGGTAGCAGCTCAAAAAGCACCAGGGACAAATGGGGAGGAACTGAATTGACTAGCTTCAGAGAGAGGGCTAAAGGGGCACGGGTCGGAGCAGCTTTCTCCTGGAATGGAGGCACTGGCAGGTGCCATTGCTCTTTTGATGCGCCCTACCTCCACCCAGCCAGCAGGTGCAAGCGGGCACCAAATATGAACTCTCCATTAACCAAACATCCTTCACCCCTCCCTGGCAAACCCCTGAGTCCCTACTGCACCCAACTCACACCTCGCCAAGCCGCTTCCAGGAGCTTTTTCACAAAGTCGGCCTGTTTCAATTTGTACTGCAGACTTTCCTAAAATCTCTCAAAGGTCCACAAACCCCAAACAAGCAGCAACTGACTTCGGTGGCCTCGGTGTGCCCTGTACCACTTGCTAAGTGGCACCAAGCCTGGCTCAGGTGGTGACCCATCTCAACTTGTAAGTCCTATCAAGAGGCCCCAAGCCTGGGATGTGCTGCAGCCAGTGTTGACTTAGAACGTAGCTTTAAGTAGCCACAAGCCCAGCACAAGTGGTAGCTGTCCTCAGCTCAAAGCATGGTGCCCACCAAAGAAAGGGTCCCAAGCCTGGCACTAGTGGCAGCTGGCCTCGGTTCAGACCTTGGCCTTGCCCAAGCTCCTTTAATCCCTGCACAAGCAGCAACCAACTGCAGGTCGCTTTGTAGCTCCCACTAAATTGCCCCAACCCAGGCACAAATGGAAGCTGATCTTAGCCTGCAACAGAAACCTACAAAGAAGCTCCACAACCAACATACCTGGTGACCAGCTTCAGACCACATTGGAGCACCATCCAACCAACTCCACAAATGACACACCTGTATGGTGGACTCAACTGGCACCAGAGCCCTACTAAAGAGACTCCTGCTCTAGGGGACCAGTCCCCGCATAATAACAGCATCTGTACTGTAGAACAGCCAGCCCTCACAGCTTAAGGGTCAATCCCATCCCCTGAAGTGTCAATAGTAATCAAGGCTCAGTCACAGTAGGAGGGCACACTGCCCTTCTTAGAAAGGATACCTCTGGAGCACCTGGCTCAGCTAAACAGGAACACTGCACCACTGGGCCACAAAGGACACCTACTACATAAGACCACTTTGCCAAGACTGGGAAATGTAGCAGGTCTACCTAATACATACAAACACAGGGAGGCAGCCACAATGAGACAAAAAAATAACAACAAAAAAAAACATATCCCAAATGAAAGGTTAGGAAAAACTCCAGAAAAAGAACTTAGAAATGGAGACAAACAGTCTATCAGATACAGAGTGCAAAACATTGGTTTATAAGGATGTACAGTGAACTTAGAGAAAATGTAGATGAACTCAGTGAGAACCTCAACAAAGAAATAGAAACTAAAATAAAAAGAAGTATTCAGAAATGAAGAATACAGTAAATGAAATGAAGAATACATTAGCGGGAATCAACAGCAGATTAGGTGAAGCAGCAGATTGAATCAGCAATCTGGAGAACAAGGCAGCAGAAAACACCAAACTGCAACAGCAAAAAAGAAAAAAAAAATTAAGGGTTCTTGGGATAACATGAAGTATACCAAGTTTTGCATCATAGGGTTACCAGAAGTAGAAGAATGACAGCAAGGGCTTGAGAACCTATTTGAAGAAATAATGACTGAAAACTTTCCTAACCTGGCAAAGGAAATAGACATACAAGTTTAGAAAGTATAAGAGAGTCTCAAGCAAGATGAACCCAAACAGTCCCACACCAAGACACGTCATAATTAAAATGCCAGAGGTTAAACACCGAATCTTAAAAGTAGCAAGAGAAAAACAGTTATGTACAAGGCAGTTCCCATTATACTATCAGCTGATTTCTCAACAGAAACTTTGCAGGCCAGAAGGGATTGGCAGGAAATATTCAAAGTGATGAACACTAAAGACCTACAACCAAGATTACCTAGCAAGGCTACTGTTTAGAATTGAAGAATTTCCCAGACAAGAAAACGCTAAAAGAGTTTATCACCACTAAACCAGTATTATGAGACCTGTAAATAGAAAAGGTAAAAAATATGAATAAGAAATATAGGAATGAACAAAATTCTCACTGACAAGTGTAACCACTTAGTAAAATCAGTGGATGAACCAACTGGAAAGCATGTACAGAGATTAAAAGGCAAAGGTAGGAAAATCATGTAATTACAACAATAAATCAAGGGATGCACAAAAGTAAAACAGAATGACAGAAACGGAAATGTGGAGGGGGTAGTAAAAATGGTGATTTTAGAATGTGTTTGAACTTAAGTGACCATCAACTTAAACAGACTGCTATCAACATAGCTGTATATATGAAGCAGATGGAAACCACACACCAAAAATCTACAAGAGATATACAAGAAATAAAGAGAAAGGACTATAGAAAGTTACCAACATGCAAGAGAAGAAAGAATAAGAAAGGAACAAAGAACTACAAAAACAATCAGAAGACAATAAAAATGGCAATAACTATATACCTAGCAATAATTATTTTAAATGTAAATGGACTGAATATTCCACTCAAAAGACATTCAGTGGCTGAATCAATAAAAGAACAAAACCCATACATATGCTGCCTACAAAAGACCCATTTCAGATAGAAAGACACACATAGACTGAAAGTAAAGGGATGGAAAAAGATATTTAATGCAAATGGAAACAAAATCTAGGATAGCAATACTTATACAGTAGTACCTCAGTTTTCGAACGTCTCCATTGACAAGCATTTCAGTTTATGAACGCCGTAAATTATATGGATCTAGGGTATCATTAGATCCATAAAAGTCATGCAAAATTTGCAGTTTTAGGTGTTGATTTTAAAGGTCTGGAACAGATTAATCTATTTTGCATTACTTTCTATGGGGAAACTATACCTTGGTTTTTTAACATTTCAGAACTCGAATGGTCTTCCGGAACGGATTACATTGGAAAACCAAGGTACCACTGTATCAGATGAAATAGATACTAAGACTAGGGCTATAACAAGAGATAAGAACATTTAATAATGGTAAAGGGATCAATCCAACAAGAGGATATAACTCTCATAAAGATCTATACACCTAGTGTAGGAGCATCTAAATATATAAAGCAAACATTGACATACATAAAGGGAGATACCAACAGTAATCTAGTAATAATAGTGGACTTCAACACCCCATTGACAGCAATGGACAGATCATCCAGACAGAAAATCACCATGGAAACAATGGCCTTAAATGACACATTAGACCAAATGGACTTCATTGATATTTGTAGCACATTTCATCCCAAAGCAGTAGAATATACATTCTTTTCAAATGCATGTGGAACATTTTCCAGGATAGACCACATATTAGGTAACAAACAAGTCTCAATGATTTAAGATTGAAATCACACCAAGCATCCTGATCACAATGGTAAGAAACTAGAAATCAACTACAAAGAAAACAAAAAGACACAAACACATGGAGGCTAAATGACATGCTACTAAACAATGAATGGGTTAACAGATCAAGGGAGAAATTGAGAAACCTTGAGACAAATGAAAACACAGTGACCCATAACCTATGGGACACAGTGAAATCAGTTCTAAGAGGGAAATTTATAGCAATACAAATCTACTTCAAGAAACAAGAAAAATTACAATCTAATTCTACACCTAAAGGAACTACCAAGAAAAAAAACGTCCAAAGTGAGAAGGGAGAGAAATAAGAAAGATCAGAGGAAAAAAGAAATGAAATAGAATCTAAAACACAGTAGAAAAGATCAATGAAACCAAGAGCTGGTTCTTTGAAAAGATAAAATCGATAGGCCTTTAGCCAGATTCATCAATTAAAAAAGAAAAGGCCCAAATAAATAAATTCAGAAATGAAAGAGAAGTAACAACCAACACCATAGAAATACAGTTTCATAAGGAAATACTATGCACAGTTACATGCCAACAAATTGTACATTCTGGAAGAAATGGATAAATTCCTAGAAATATAATCTTCCAAGGCCAAATCAGGAAGGAAAACAACCTGAACAGATTGATAACTGCTAACAAAATTGAATCAGTAATCAAAAAACTCCAAACAAATAAAAGCCCTGGATCAGATGGCTTCACAGGTGAATTTTACCGACATTCAAAGATTTAATACCTATCTCAAACTCTTCCAAAAAGTTGAAGAGGAGGAAAAGCTCTCAAACTCATTTTACGAGGCCAGCATTACCCTGATATCAAAATCAAAGACACTACAAAAGAGGAAAGTATAGGCCATATAGGAAATTATATGTTATCCCTGGTAACATAGGTGCAAAAATCCTAAACAAATTATTAGCAAACATAATTCAGCATTTTAAAAGATTATACACCATGATCAAGTGGGATTTATTCCTAGGATGCAAGGTTGGTTCTGTATCTGCAAAGCAATTAATAGGATACACCACATAAATAAAATGAAAGATAAAATTCATTGATAATAAAAATGCCGAAAGAGCATTTGACACAATCCAAAATCCATTTATAATAAAAACTGTCAGCAAAGTGTGGATAGAAAAAACATACCTCAACATAGTTAAAGCCATATATGACAATCCTGCAACCATGCTCAAATGATGAAAAGCTGAAAGCATTTTCTTTAAGATCAGGAACAAGATAAGGCTGTTCACTTTTGCCAATTTTATTTAACATAGTATGGGAAGCCACAATAATCAGACAAGAAAAAGAAAAGGCATCCAAATTGGAAAGGAAGAAGTAAAAGTGTCATTTGGAGATGACAGGATGCTATATAGAGAGAACCCTAAAGATCTCCACACACACCTCTCTCTCTCTCTCTCTCTCTCTCTCTCTCTCTCTCTCTCTCTCTCTCTCTCTCTCTCTCTCTCACACACACACACACACACACACACACACTATTAGAAATAATTCAGTAAAGTAGCAGGATACAAAATTAATATTCTGAAATTGGTTGCATTTCCATACACTGATAACAAACTATCAGAAAAAGAAATTAAGAAAACAATCACATTTGCAACTGCTTCAAAAAGGATAAAATAAGTAGCAATAAATTTAACCAAGGAGGTAAAGGACCTATACTCAGAAAACATTAAGACATTGAAGAAAGAAACTGAAGAAGATACAAAAAAATGGCAGGATATACTGTGCTCATAGATAAGAAGAATTAACATCGTTTAAATGTCCATACTACACAAAGCAATCTACAGATTCAGTGCAATCCCTATCAAAATACCAAAGCTATTTTTCATAGAACTAGCACATCCTAAAATTTATATGAAACCACAAAAGACCCTGAATAGCCGCAGCAATCTTGAGAAAGAAGAACAGAGTTGAGGTATCACGCTACCTGATGTCAAATTATACTACGCCATAGCAATCAAACAGCATTGTATTGGAGTAAAAACAGGCATGTAGATCAATGGAACAGAATAGAGAGCTCAGAAATAAACCCACGCCTATATTGTCGATTAATGATGACAAAGGAGGAAAGAACATACAATGGAAAAAAAATCTCTTCAATAAATGGTATTGGGAAAACAGATACATGCAAAAGAATGAAACTGGATCACTTTCTTACACCATGAACAAGAATAAACTCAAAATGGATTAAAAACTTAAATGTAAGACCTGAAACCATAAAACTCCCAGAAGAAAACATAGGGCGTGAATTCTGTTGCATTATTCTTTGTAATATTTTTTTGGATATGTCTCGTAAAAATAAATAGGACCACATTAAACTAAAAAGGTTTTGACAGCTAAGGAAAATAACAAAATGAAAAGGCAACCCGAATGGGAGAAGGTATTTATCAATGGTACATCCAATAAGGGGTTAATATCCAAAAAATATAAGGAACTCATACAACTTAACACCCAGAAAACGAACAATCAAGTTAAAAAATGGGCAGAGAACCTGAATGGACATTTCTCCAAAGAGGACATAAAAGATGGGACAACACACATATGAAAAGATACTCAGCATCACTAATCAGAAATGCAAATTAAAACCACAGTGAGATATTACCTCACACCTGTCAGAAGGGTTACCATCAATAAATCAACAAACAACACATATTGGCGAGAATGTAGAGCAAAGGGAACCCTTGTGCACTATTGGGATTGCACATTGGTGCCACCGCTATGGAAAACAGTATTGAGGTTCCTCGAAAAACTAAAAATAGAACTACTGTATGACTCAGCAATTCCGCTTCTGGGTATTTATCTGAAGAAATCCAAAACACTAATTCAAAAAGATATATGTACCCTGTGTTTATTGTAGCGTTATTTACAATAATAGCAAAGATATGGAAGCAAGATAAGTGTCCATTGATAGTCAAATGGATCAAAAAGATGTGGTACATATATATACAACGGACTATTACTTAGCCACAAAAAAATGAAATCTTGCTATTTGCAACAACATGGATAGACATAGAGGATATTATACTAAGTGAAATAAGTCAGACAGAGAAAGACAGATACCATATGATTTCACTTATATGTGGAATCTAAGCAAAATAAATGAACAAACAAAACAGAAACAAACTCATATATACAGAGAACAAATTGCTGGTTACCACATGGGAGGAGGGTGAAAAAGGTGAAGGGATTAAGAAGTACAAATTGGCAGTTATAAATATAGTCACAGCCTAGAGAATATACGTAGTTAATAATATTGTAATACCTATGATGTCAGATGGGTACTAGACTTATCCGGATGATGACTGTAAGTTATATAAATGACTAATCACTGTGTTTTACACCTGAAACATAATATTGCATGTCAACTGTAATTGAAAAAAAAAATTGAAAGCATTTTAAAAGTAAACGTACATTCAATCTGCAAAAAAATTCTAGGCACAGAAAGAAGCAGGAAATTGTGATACATAACCAGGAAGAAAATTATCAAAAGAAACAGACCCACAAATGATGGGAATTATCAGGCAAAGAATATTTAAACAGCTATTATAAATATGTTCCATGTGCCCAAGAATGTAGAATGTGAAGTGATTTAATGATTAAATCATTAAAATGATTAAAAAACAAAACCTCTGAAATATATAACATGACATTAGCTACAGACCTATTTATTTTACTCTCCATTGGCATATAATAATTAACTTACACAAGTTTCTTTGTACTCCTAAAAAATGCCACTATTCTGGCTTCCAGTTTGTGGGTTCCTAGATTATATACATATAATGGATTTCAAAGGGCCAATTTATGTAAGCCTTCTTTACTTCAAATCATAGTCTTTGTTCCTATTAGAACAAAATAATGAGCTGCAGATGGGTTCTTTTTAAGAGGACGTTTGAAAGAATATATACATAATCTGGCTGATTAAATTTTATATGTAGGGGACTGAGACTGGTAATGTATGGGTGGGGTTTCAGAAACTCATTTTTATACTTTTTTTTTTTCCCTAGGCAAGAAAAATCTCGTTGGGAAGTCCTCCAACAAGAACAACGGCTAATGGAAGAGAAAAATAAACGTAAGAAAGCTCTTTTGGCTAAAGCTATTGCAGAAAGGTGAGACACCTGAACCAGGAGAGGTTTGTAACCCACAGTCGGCTCTGTCGTGTTTTACATTTATTTTCCCATGTCTGTTCCAATAAACTGACATTTTCTCAACAGCCATTATTTTTTAAGGCTAACTAAGCAAATTATGCTTTATAAATGATACCGAAAGTCCAGTGTTAATTTATCAAGGATGACTTTTTAAACATAGATCATGACAAATTTATGAATACAGGAGCGAATAAAACTTAAGGGTCAGCGTCATTGTTTTCAATTTTACCCATCTGTACATTCATGAGGGAGCAGTAGATAGCTATCAGTATAGGTAAATTAGCAACAAATACAAGTTCTAATTTTGACATAAGGAGGCCTTTAACATCTGAAGTAAAGGAGTAAGATGAGCCCACATAAGTGACTTGTACTCCCACATCTTAATTGGACAGTTTTCTTAAATAATTTCCCTTGCCCTCCCTGATAGAAGATACAGGATATAACCTACCCTTGTATCGATGACTCAGGCCACGGTGATGAGGATTGTCCCATACTGTGTGCACTTCAGTTTTTCTCCCTTCCCAGTGGCAGTTTGTCAGTGATCCCTTTTCTTTTACTGCACTACCCTGCTCTCAGACAGCAATATTCACATTTGAGCCACTTTTTGCATCCCCCACCTGTTTTTTTCTGCCCTTTTATTTGTAGTTTCTAATGTGCTGTGGCCTCAGGTAACCAAGTTTAGTCAATAAAACAATGATTGAGAACAGCGAGCACTAAATACAAGCAAGTATTCAATGACATTTTCTTTTAAGTATCTGGAAAAGTCTGGTCAAACTATTATTGATTGATGCTAGTGTGTGTCAGGGAGGGGAAGGAATAGAGATGGAGAGAAAGGCCGGTAGGTATAAGAGTAATACAAAATTTTATCTGCCAAAGGGATATAGTGTGCAGTTGAAAATGATTTTTTTCCCTATTACTGATATACCTTGGTCTTTCATGAAGCATAGGAAATATGCAACTTACTGAACTTAGTTTCCAGAAGAAAAAAATATGATTATTGAAAACTGATCATTGAAAAGTACTTTAGTTGACTTCAATTTGGGAGACGTTGGGGTGGCTGTTTACTAGGGATTTTACAAAAAGATTTTAGAAAAAGATTTAGTACTTGTCTTGCTCTGCATGCTTTTGATTTAAGAAACCACTGATATAGACAGAAACGTAAGGGAATATAATTTGATTAGATTATTAATAAGTAGACACTGAAATACAGTACTTGAAGTAAAAAAGTCATACTGTTAACTTCTATAGGCAAAAAACAAGGATAAATGCATAGATACAGTAGGAATTGGGAAAATGTAAGTTGCAATATAGTTGTTTTACTTGGGAGTTTAATTCTGTGAGAATGTGTGTGAAATTTTGAAATGAGTGAAGTCACGATTAAAGGTTGGCTTTGTCTTTGTTTATTCTGTTTCTTAAGTGTATAATGTACTTGGGAGTCATGAGGACTTGGTTTTGAGCCTCAGAAAGAAAAATTTTGAGGACCTGTAGTTTTGCCTAAAGAACAGGAATCAAAGCAATAAAGTTTGGGGAAATGAGTCCTGAGAAAGTTAAAACCAAATAGATGTTTTTAGACATATAATGAAATAGTGTTTAATGCAGGTATCTGTTCTTGGTGTCCATTAGGTATCAGACAAATGAAAATTGGCTTAGCAAGAATTTAAGGCTAGAGATTTGCAAAGTTGTGTTCAATGTTCCAATGTAAAGAGAAGACAGATACATTCTTTTGTTGCTTACTCTTGTCCTTATGGAATGAATATGGACCAATGAGTGGACTTTTTATTGATATATTTTTAAATCTTTTTCCCTTGTATTTGAAAATCTTATATACTAGTAGAAAATTTGGAGTAATAAAGGAAAGAAGCACAAATGCAGTCTTAGAGATAATACCAAAATGTTACCAGCATTTGATGTATTTCAGTTTTTCTTTTTCTAGTTTTTAAAAACTACACATTATAACCATATGTACAGTAGCTTGCTTTTTTCACTTGTATTGTATATGGACCTGTGATTTTAAAATGGTTTTATTTTCCCACTCATGTTCCTGATTTTCTAGATCTAAAAGAACTCAGGCAGAGACCATGAAACTAAAGCGGATCCAGAAAGAGTTGCAGGCTTTAGATGACATGGTGTCTGCTGACATTGGGATTCTCAGGAACCGGATCGATCAGGCCAGCCTAGACTATTCACATGCTCGGTGAGTCCAATTTAATTAATGATTATTGCTAGCTGGGACAGGAGCTTTCATGGATGTCATCATTTAAGGCTCCTAACAACCCCATTAGTCACTGTTTTTTTCCTGTTTTATACTGAATCAAGTGTGTCGCCTCTTCTTGATGCCTTCCTTTCCTTTGCCCAGCTACGCATTAACCTCGTTCACAGTCCTGGTAGAGTAGTTCTTGCATTATTTATTTACATCTTAGTCTTTAATGTTTGGGACTCTAAATATTTGAATGACTTGCCCTAAAACTATTGTTCTGACACCAAGCCTATGCTCTTTCTATTATGAAATTTTGATTGAGATTGTCCTTAGTTCTCATTTCAGTTTTCAGCAAAGAAAGATCTAGTTTTTTTTTTTCCTAAGCTTTTGCATATTTTAAGGAAAATACCACTCGGTCCTAAAAGAGTGATGTGGTTTTTGTTTTTGTTTGTTTTCGTTTTGATTATATTCTGTATAAAATGGTTACTATCACGTGTTTCCTAGGGTTGAACCATTGGCATTTTTTAAGAGAAAAAATCATCATGGAGTATTTTTAAAATGAACTAACACATGTAAAGAATTACATGAACTTTGCAAACAGATAAAAAGGCAAAACATTAAGTCCAATTTCAGGGTTTTCAGTCCTTTCAGCATTGCTTTAATCATCCTGGTTTGTCTTTTTTCACGAGGGTATGCTGTGTTAATGACTCAGTTTTGCATCTTTCTCTGTAACACTAGAAATCAATCAGAATGCCTCATTAGTCCAGGGTAAACCACAGCATCAGAACGTTTATATAACAATTTAATAAAGCGGAAATGCTTGATTGTGGTTTTTAATTCACTGTTTATTGTTTAAGAAAGAGGTTTGTGGTGGTGTCCTTGTGTTTTGTAATTGTTGTTTGACCAGATGCTATTAGACTTAATGGGTTGCCTTTATTAATTAACTGCCTAAATTAATGCCATCAGTAGCTGATAACTGTAGGTTCAAGTTTCTACTAATAAGGTCATTAAAGAGGTGACTGAGATTTTATTAAGATTAAGCTAAGTCTAGATATTTAGCACATTTTATTCTCTGTAACTGAAGATTGCCAGAGGAGCATTTTTATGTCTTTGTAGCCCTTTATATGAATAATTAAGATTATTCTGGATACCTCAACAGAAAAATTATCTGATGATGTTTTAATTTTGTCGTAGAGGAAGCTGGAGAAGGATGTCTTTGTACAGTGAACATTGTAGAAAAGATGTCATAGTTTTAGCCTTCAGAGAACCACAAAGAGGGTGGGATTACTGGTTAAAGGAGAAAACATCCCATAATATATAAATACATATTTTAATAAATTTTTAGTGAAATTTTAGCAAATTTTTATAGAGTAAAAAAATTTTACGTGGTAATTTTTTCATATCTCTTAACAAGCTAAAAATGATAATTTCTCATGGCACTGTTATTGACATAATTGTATGTGAATATCCATATCGTATACGTGAGGCTATTTTTAAAAATCACGTAGACAACTATGACTCGAACCAGGGTTTGTGTCTTATTTATGCATAAGTTTAAGACAACATTTTCTAAATTTACATCTGTGGCTATTGACAAATTATAGATTGGTGATGTAATATTATGGTCTTAGATTTCCACTGGAAAATAATCCCCAGGGAAGTCGGTATCTTTGGGAAATGTCCTTGATGTTCTTTTTTTTATAATGAAAATAATATCCTAGTTCTGTAATGCCTGGTGCAGTGCCGTGTCCACAAAAGGTGCTTGGAGACGGAACAGGCCAGAGTATGCCTCACAATTGGCTTTTGTAGAGCAGTGTCAGGGCAGACTCCTCTGAGGAGACGAGCGTTATGAGGGTGCCAACTTGAGCGGCTGCTGCCTCGGCTGCCGCCATTCACAGCTGCAGTGACGACTCTGCCATGTGCTGTGCAGACCAGCTTGTGAAGCTGAGAGTGGCTGCATGGAGGACGTTTCTTTAACCCTCAATATGCCAGAAGAAAAGACGATCACCATTTGCCATCTATGTTTAATAGACACTCCCCCCCACACGTGCACGTACACACGTACCTATGTACCTAAATACGTTCAGTCATTTTATGAAAAAGTTTACAAAACTAAGAATAAAAGGGATTGTGGAAAACCACTTTATTAAAAGTTTTTATGAGAAAGTAAGCATAGCAGACCTCTTTGTATCAAGTAGTATTTGACTCTAAAACCTATACGCACTGAAAGAAGGCAGTTACGTCCTTTCAGCAACACAGACGGTCCAGATACTTGTAAAACATTATGTGATTAAGTCCTTCCTATTGAAATTAATGCTGTGAAAATAAAAGATTTTCTTTCTATCCTCAGAAATAGTTTTCACTCATTGATTCTTGAGTTTGAGGAAATTTATCTAGGATATGTTTTTCTGAAGACTTCGTACTCTGAGATTTCACTTATACAGTGTTTCCCCAAAAATAAGACCTAATCAGAAAATAACCCCTAGCATGATGTTCAGGATGACATCCCCTGAACATAAGCCCTAATGCGTCTTTTGGAGCAAAAATTAACATAAGACCTGGTCTTATTTTCGGGGAAACACGGTATATGATGAGTTTCACTACCTAGACTCCAGACTGTCTGTGTCAGCGTTTGTGTTGGTTTCCTAAGGTGGCCATAACAAATCACCACAAACTGGGTGGCTGAAAACAACAGAAATTCAATCTCTTACATTTCTGGAATCAAAAGTCTGAAATCAGGGTGTCAGCAGGGTCACTGTTCCTACAGAAACTCTAGAGGAGGATTTATTCTTTGCCTCTTCTGGCTTCTGGTGGCTTTAGGGGTCCCTCAGCTTTTGGCTGCACACTCACCCCTGCGCCTCCATAATCACAGTGCTTCCTGCTCATGTCTCTCAAAACTTCTCTGCCTCTTTCTTAAAAGGATACATGTGATTGCGTTTAGGACCCAACTGGAAAACCTAGAATAAACTGCTGTCAAAATCTTTAACTTAATCACATCTTTTGCCATATAAGGTAATATTCACAGGTTCTGGGGATTAGGAAGTGAATATCTTTGGGGGGTTATTTTTTAGCCTACAACATTTAGCTTTTGATTTAATAACTGCAAAATGTCTTCATCTGTTAGTTTTCTCTACATTGCCATTATGGGCAGAAAACGAAAAGTATTAATTCTTAACTGCATTCAGTGAAAGCTGAGAGCAGATTACAAATACGGTATTTCCAGTCTTTTATACTTCTTGAAAGATGAAGTAATACTTTAGACAACGCAGTAAGGAAACTAAATGATGATGATTTATTTCATTATAGCATCGTCCTTTTAGGTCATTCCATGATTCTTCTTTTTATTTTAATTTATTTAGCATAAATGGGAATAATTGATGAATAATGGGGAAATAATTCCTAAGGTGATGAAATGGCAAAATATTTCAATATATAGCAAAAATAATATTTCAGCGATGCCATAATATAGCTTAGATTTATAAAAAGGTCCTGTGGATCCATATAGTTAGTAATTGCAAATTATGATTAGTATTATTCTGTTTTGTAAAATGTAAGTGAATTTTCTCTTTGTACTCTGGAAGACTGCTAAGAAAGGATTAAAAAAATGTCATGATACATTGACCCTTACAAATAAATAGTTACAATTGCTCAGAAAAAGAACTGAAAAACTAAAAGTGGGTTCATGGATCCTAATGGAATGCCAAAGGTTAATGACTGAGCTTTGAAAAAAATTTCAGGCATACCGAAACCAAGAGACAGTTTCTAGAATCCTTTAAGTCACATTCATCAATGTCCCCTTAAAATAACAAAACAATTCTATAACTGCATTTCAGTGCAGTTTGTCTTCCTGTGGTATGTATAATGCTCTTATTATTCTGTCCCGAAGTCTGATGTCACCACACTCTGATTTGGTGCAGCCATCTGACCCCCAGGCTCGTAGTGCAGTTTGTGAAACTAATCAATATTTTAACCATAAATCACTCTGTACTAGAATATATATGCATGTTTCTGGCCAGAAGGACTTTAAATAAATAAACAAAATGCAGAATCTTCAGTGATTTATCCAGGGTAAAAGATCAATGGAAACCTAGGGACCTATTCGCACATTTTAATTTCTTTCTTTTTTCTTTTTTAATTAAAGTTTATTGGGGTGACATCTGTTAGTAAAGTTACATAGATTTCAGGTGTACAATTCTGTATTACATCATCTATAAATCCCATTGGCACAGTTTAATTTCAATTCATCATTCATGAGCCCAATCAGTAAATCTTCACTGACTGACTTTGACTGGCTGAGGGGACACTTGCAGAGAAGGGAGGTGTGATTGGGGTGGGGGGGAGGCACCCATAGAGAATGTTGTCAGACCTTTCAAGATGGATGCAAGAACATTCATAAATAGGGTATGTTGCAAAGTGTGGAAGTAAGGATCCAGATATCCAAAAAAGCTCCTTTAGAAGAACTCTTCTAACATAAGGAGTACTTGGAAAACAGCTAGTTTTTTCATTCTGATATTTTACTAGATGACAGGAAATGAAATGAAATAGGTTAAATGAACATTATGTAAGTAAGAGTTTTTTTAAGTATAAATACCAGGTCCTTAAATTTTGCATAGTTTTAATTTTAGATACATGTTTAGTAGTGTCCTAACAATGCTTTTTGATGTTGGTGCTCTGGAGGGGAAGTTCTCTTCCCCTGAGTGCCTATCAGGCACTGGACCTATTAGGACTAGACACTTGTCCTAGTCATTCTGTTTACTCCTATGAAGTACTGTCCTGTCGCCATTTTACAGCTAACCCAAGACTCAATTGAAGAAACTACCTGGGGTTACTACACTGAGTTTCGGTCCCTGCATGTCTGTTCCCCAACCCCTTCCACAGGAACCTGGCTGTGTTTTGTACTCAGGATGCTGACCGCAAGGCACCCCTGTTTACAACAAACATAGGCTGCCGACTTCAGAACATTTAGTTCACAGGCTAAACGGGTTCATAGCATGGCCTGGCCCTGGGAGCTCTGTGTAAACTGATAGGAGTCAAGCCACACCAACCCAGGTCCGCCTCTAGAATTTTGGAATTGGAACACGAAGAGATTGGGTAGAGTGAATTTCATGTAGAGCCACAGGTGGTGTCCATATTGAGCTCTGAGTAGGTTAGGAAGGCCAAAATGAGAGAATCTGTGGTTTCCGAGCATTGACGAGGATAGATAGCCTTCGATTCTGATGACATGCCTGTGAGATTGCCTTTTGTATTCTACAATAAAACCCACCTTTTACCTAAGCTAGTGTGACTGGATATCTGTTCTTTCCATCCAAGAAAAAGCCTTGACCAAAATATGTATACACATAATACATGGCAAAGACAGGTTTTGAACCCTGGGTCCTCTAAAATCAAAGCCTTTTATTTTTTCACTATATTTCCATGCTATAAATCTAGTACTAGAGATTACTTCTTACTCTGAGTTGTGTAGGCAGTCCCAACAGGTAAAAGCAGCATGGCCTTCACAGCTGTTAGTGGTAATTAAATGGAATAATTAGTTGGTAAGTGGAGATCAAACTCTTTTCATGGCAAAAAGAAAAGCAACAATTCTATAGAAAAGGCAAAAGACAGTAAACCAATATATGATAATTTTCCTTCTTGTGTCAATCTAATGCAAAAGGGGAAAAAAGGGAGATTGCGGAGTGACTTTCCCGGTAGAATTACCTACTTCAAATAAGACTGCATTGCCTCTCGATGGAGTTTATGTATCTGTAAATATGTAAAATTTCCTGATGAAAGTCTAACAGGAGTCTCTTGTTGCAGAGTGGAGAGGGTGAGAACAACTTCACCCAGGAATTCTCAAATGGGATGTTTTTGCCCCTTTGGAGACGTTTGGTAATGTCCTGGAGACAGTTTTGGTTTTCACTAGTAGAGGGTGCTACTGGCAACTAGTGGGAGAAAGCCAGTGATGCTGCACATCCTACAATGTACAGGAGAGTGCCCCACAACAGAGAATTATACGGTACAAGTCTCCGGTAGCACCAAGGTGGAGAAACCCTTCCTGACCCTGAAATTTTCGGTTCTGCTTGATTTTCACTTCTTTCCCGTCACTTGCTGGGTGTGCTCTGTCCTGTTTATCTTCATCTCCCAACCACTGTCCATATCCTCCACTTGAATTTTTCTCCTTTTCTAATCCATTAATCAAGAGATACAGATTTCTCAACAACAAAAACAATCTGATTAAAAACTGGGCAGAGGATCTGAATAGATAATTTTCTGAGGAAGACATACAGATGACCAACAAACATATGAAAAGATACTCAACCTCACTAATCATCAGGGGAATGCAAATCAGCACCACCATGAGATACCAACTCACACCTGTTAGAATGGTTATTATCAACAAGACAAGAAATCACAAGTGTTGGAGAGGTTATGGAGAAGAAGGAACCCTCATACACTGTCAGTGGGAATGTCAACTGGTGCAGCCACTGTGAAAAACAGTATGGAGTTTCTCAAAAACTTAAGAAAAGAATAGAGCTACCATATGCCCCAGCAATCCCTTTTCTGGGTATCTATTCCCAAAATTTGAAAATACTTATCCGTAAAGCTGTATGTACCTCTATGATCATAGTTGCATTATTCACAATAGCCAAGACATGGAAACAACCTAAGTGTCCTTCAATGGGTGATTGGATAAAGAAGATGTACGTATGTACAATGGAACATATATACAATACTTATCAGCCATAAAAAAAAGATGAAGTTTCGTCATTTGTGACAACATGGATGGATCTTGAGAGTATTATGCTAAGTGAAATAAGTTAGACAGAAAGGACATAAACTGCATAATTTCACTCACATATGTTTTATATGTGGGACATAAAACAAAAAGCAACAAACAAAAAATAAAAAAAACTATATTATAGATACAGACAGCAAAGTGGAGTTTGCCAGAGGGAAAGGCGGATAGAGGGTAAAAGGGACTATGGGAGGAGACTAGAGTTCAGGTGGTGAGCACACAAATAGAGTACACAGATGTCATGTTGTAAAGATGTACACCTGAAATTTATATAATAGTATTATCAACCAATGTCACCCCAATAAATTGAAAAAAAAGACACAGATTTTCTACTTTCTCCATTTCTTACAGTTTTACCTCCCACATTTAGCCAGTTGTGTGCTAGAACTAACTTGCAGTGGTTCATGAGAGCAGATTTTGCTCATCATTTCCCGATTCTGCATTCAGTGATGTCACATTGATAGCTTGAAATTGGCCATCGTGATAGTATTTACAGAAATCAACAAACACTACATTCAGGGCTCTCCCCCTTTTGGAATTAACGCACCATGGAATTAACCCTCATAGCCTGCTTTCCTTCAAGCACAGCCTCGGAAAGAGGAAATGAGTGCAGAATAATATTGTTATATTAGGAGAGTCCAAATGAGGACATTGCAGAAGTTTTAGTGACAATGGCCTAGTTTATCTAACGTGTATACGAGAGTTCATAAAGTACTAATATCCATATCTCCATTATACATAGTTTGCAGTTTTGGACTTTCATTATTATTTCTCGTTCCTCTGAGTCTCTTCTTCAGTGGAAAACTAACGGACCATCTTTGTCCCTGTCCCTACAGGAAGCGGTTTGACAGGGCTGAGGCCGAGTACATCACGGCAAAGCTCGATCTGCAGCGCAAGACTGATACTAAAGAGCAACTGACTGAGCACCTGTGTACGATCATACAGCAGAATGAGCTCCGCAAGGCCAGGAAGCTGGAGGAGCTGATGCTACAGCTGGACGTCCAAGGTGACGAGGAGACCATGGATCCTGAAGTGGAGGTGGAGAGACTGCTGCACGAACAAGAATCAGAAGCTGGGAAACAGGTGGTTCATGTAGAGAGGCCATTGGGATCTGCTCAAGAGAACCCGAAGCCTCAAGAACAAGCCACCCCCACAAAAGTAGATGCACAATGTGAAAATGGCAGCAGCGCCCCCCTTGCTCCAGACCACGCAAAGCAAGTGAAAACTACTGTAAATGATATTTCTGCTTCTCTGACCACATGAAGTGCCAATGTTTGTCCTCTTCACCTGTTAGGGTATTCAGTACACTTTCTGTTGTAGATTATGCCGTGACCTCTGATAAATGCCTCTTTAAAACAGTATTCATTTTTGAATCCGTGATTCTTTCTATAATGTGTTTGATGATTCTCAAGTCTCAGATGATGATAATTTTATATGGGGGCATACTTCACCCTGATTTTGGTCCGGTTCCTTTAGTGTACCCCTATTTTGGGAGTGAAAACAAGTAACTTAAAAGAAGAAAAACTACATGGTTAAGAGTGTTTTTACACCAGTTAAATATAGAAAACTGAAATGAAAAATGATAATACCTCATCAAATTCATTTAACTTCTGGAAGAAGTGCTGAGAATGAGAAAATGAGAATCCTATTTTATGTCATCACTAAAAAGACACAAAAAAATTAAACGCGAAAAAGATGAAGAAACAACTAACAAAACTAATAGGTTGAATTATCTAGTTGGATCTTAACTAGAGTTGCAAAACACTACTTTTGTCTTCAGTTTGCCTTTTAAATGGCTTTAGTTTCCAACCTGAGTTTTGGTTGGTTGATACATACAAACACAAAGATATGTATATATAAATATGCCATATGTATAATTGTACTGTTAATATATTGTGTTTTCTTTAATCAACACATTGACTAAATTTAGACAATGAAAACATTTCTACAATGAGGCTGAAAATGTAGAAAATCTCATTGCTACTTTTGATTATCAAAAAAATTAATACATTTTTCTTTCTAAAGTTACTTGTAAATATGAGTTTTATATGTTGGATATAAATTATGTTGTCATAAAGCATTTAAATTGTTAAAATGATTTTATTATTACTTTAATAGTTTCTTAATTACCATCAGTAATACTTGATCACTACATTGTGCTATATGTAAATGTATAAATAAATATTGTAGTTTTGTCACAAAAATCTGTGACTATCATATTAAATTCTGATTTATGAGAAATTCCAAACAGTAAAATCATATGTTTTAGGTGTTAAAAAGAAGAAATAAAAGAAGATGAGGACAAATGTAATACTGTATCCATAATAATTTCTGCAAAAGTTGGGGACATCCTATTTTTAAATGAATCTGAAGGTATTATTTTCTTGTAACGCAGATAAGCTTTGTATTTTTATATTATGTAATTTGAGTGGAAATTACAGTTTTCCATGACTAACTTCTCTAAGCAGAGGCGTTTGTATAGCTAGTTGTGTTTTTACATGTATGTATGATGACATACATAAAAACTGAAAGTTTCATTGTCTATATATTCCTATTTTTCTAAAGAATAAACGAGCCTGATATGTTTATAATGCGGTCTTTTGTTTACCTTGTAAAGGAAAGTTCACTGTTTAGTCTGCATTCTTAAGTAGAGTGTGGCAGTCATACATCCTGTGTCTCCATGTGGTGGATACAATCGTCTACTTTTGTATGAACTTCTGTTAGGGAAAATTCATCAATAAATGAGGTTCCATAATGTTGGCCAAATACTGATAGGCACACTCCAATTCTCAGTATGAGGACTTTCAGTACTTAGCGTAGAAGGTACATGAACAAGTGAAACCATGAATGAATTGGGTGGAACCTCGGAGATCATCTTCTCTAATCATCTTATTTTACAGATGAGGAGTTGGAGAGGCAGAGATTTCACGATGCCACGTTGGCCGACCAGCTCATTTTAAACTTGACCGGCTCATTTTAAACTTGAAGTCCTAGGAAAGTTGTAGTTCTAAACTTGGGATGCATCTCTCCCAACCTTGATGTGTCTTCCAATGCAGGCCATGAAGTTCACTGCATCTCTCTTGGAAATGTTGCTTTGGGGCCCATTTAGAATCTGTGTTTGTGCATGGGAAGTGGTTTCAAATATGTCTATGAAGAGTCCACTGAAACCATTATTTTGAAAAGCTGACCTTGCTTGGCTTTCCCAGGGTGGTGTCCGAGTGCTCAGGTGATGATGTAAGTGACAGGGTTCTATGGCATTGGTTTTGTAAAAGGCAGCTGTAGCCCAGGTGTGAGGGGGACACCAGCAAATGGAGGAGATGCAGGTCTCCCTGGTATGAGGACCATATGTACTGGCTTTTCCACCATCGTCCTGATAGCTTTGAAAATCATAAAATACGTTCAAAAGACTTCTGATATATGGATTCACAAATCCACAGTAATTGTCAGTTTCTGTGAAGGAAATTATTGGTTCAAAATGACTGCCATGAGTTTACTGGGGCACTTTATAGAGCTGTCCCTCCTTCAGGTTAAGTTCCTCTTTTCTTACTTCCACTTGTCAGGTAGTTGCTCAGGTAGAGCATTAGGTTGTCAGGGCTCTAAATGGGTGCTGTGTAGGAGTTACTGACTGTGTGTTGTCTTCGCTTGTTCTGTTTAAAAGATGGTCTTTACCAAATTGTAATAGTTTTTACTCGTTACTTTAAAAAAGCCGGCTTTGAAGAGTAAATTTGAATTCCTGAATTTAAAAGTCCTTATATCTGGGGATTCCCCACTATTTTCTTTAAATTAGAGACATTTTTATGGGTTTCAAAGAAGCAGAATTTCTTAAAACATGGTTTGCATTGCATTTAAGATACAGACAAAATTTTTCACAAGTTTTTCACCTCTGCATGATTCTACTGAATTACAGCAATTGCAGATAGTAAATCTTTGTACTCATTGAGAGCACAGCTGGTTTCCAAGTCAGATGATAAAAATCTGATTGGAATTCCTAGAACATACTTCACCGCTGGATTGGCATTCGAATTACAGAGTAAAAACTCGGCTCTCAGCCTGTCTCTCTCTTTGTTTGAACTTAGCAACACAGTACTCTCCAGGAGCCTTAAGTATTCAGCAACTTCCTCTTCCGAGGCGTGGGCACACCACGGACTCCAGTTATTCTGACCCAAGCCATTCCCAGTGACCTTTATAAATGATGTTTCGGGTTTTGAGTTTCTAAGGAGCCAAGTCAGCATTTTAAAAGGCCCTGATAGATATAACTCAGTCTGCCAGACAAGACCTGGGGCCACTCTGGACCAGGGTAATTATACCCCTTCTCAACATAGATCTCCCCCAGGCCTGACTCGACCTACTCTCTGGAGGGAAGAAGCAGGACACTGCTTTCCAGTCTGCCTTTACCTTAACGTCAGGCTACTTTTTGCAAGCTGCTAATCCCAAACAGCTGTCTTAAAAATGCAACATCATCTCTATGCAATCGATCAAACAACTGTATATGGCTACGTATGTGGACCGAGTTATTATAAGGGGTATGTGATCTGTGCCTTTTGTCCCTAAGAAACGTAGAGTCTGCTTGAAGGACTAAGATGGACGCTCAGAAAACAAAGGCTGATACAGAACATCATGTCTTATTCCTGGGAGGCAAAATAAGTGGTGGGAACACTGATGATGGATACATCCCTCCCAAGTCCCAAACTTGAAGAACAGTACTGATTTTCAATCTCCTATCCAGTTGTTTTGCAACTTAAGACTGTGTCTAGGTCGTGCCATGTCTTTCAGTTTGCTTTGAGCACTGGGGATCAATGCACACCGCGGAAATAACAACCCCATGTCCAGATTTTGAGCTCCAACACTGGAGTCACCAGAGCAAGAGGAAATTAGAAAACGGGAAGTTTTCTGCATGTCACTGATTTAAAAAAAAAAAAAAAAAACATACAGTATTAGAAAAATTGAAGTACATGCTTTTCTGACAAAGGGTTGATAGCGTCTTCTTATGTGGAGATGAGCATAATTATAAGGGCTCGTTATAATAATTCACGGTGTTGCTGAACCAAGGGGCAATAATTACTGCCCAAGCCAGAACAAGATGGAAACGGAACAGAGCGGCATGAACTAAAGGACAAGTAAATGGATGCGTGTTCAAAGTCACACATAAGAGACGTCTTTCCAAGCTAAATGGCTCTGGGAGCCTAAAACAGAACCATAATTAAGCAATGAGAAGTGACAGGGAGCACAGTTCTCAGTGATTATAGCATGGCTCGGGGATAAGTCACTAGGCCAAAGGTTTGTAGGACGAGTGAAATAACTGCAATGTATAGTCTCATGCTAGAGGGAGAAGAGGGAAATGAATAATAGGAGTCAGAAGAGTCGGCTCATAAGCTGTTGTTTCAGTTATTGGGTAATACTGCCTTGTGTATAGTACATGTGGCCATTACTCGTCGTCCAGCATCTTGAACTGTATTTACTCCAGAACCTACACTTAATTTAAAACCCTGCAGAACTGCCCGTCTTCTCCTTTGCTTAGCCAAACTAACACCAGGCAATTAAGATACAAACCAACTTGAGAGCCCATAACCATATATATGGAGCTATAGTCTGGTAGACTTATAATTGCAGTTGCTTACACCTGGCTTTTATAAAGAAAAAGAAAAAGCTGAGGCAACCACATGGAGTCATTTTCAATATTTGGCTCATTTGTCTCATGTGCATTTCCCTTGGAAACTACCACTGCTCACGGCCCCTGTGTCACACAGGTCCAGAAACACCTCCAGCCTTCTTCTGGTCTGAGCTTTCCCATCCTTACTGCTAGTGCAAGAGAGGGAACATTCTAGTAACCAGCGGAACCCCACACTATGGTGGGGGCAGGCCTCCCATCTGGATGGGAAGTGAGACCCCAGTAGGCATAAATAAGTGGGGTGAACGTTTCTAAACTCAGATGCCCTGCAAAGCCCTGCAGGTAGAGGCAGTGCCTTATCTCCAGATTCCACTGATTCTTAGCACTTCGGAAGATAGTTAAAAATCTTCTGGACCAAACTCAGAGGACAAGAGTTTTCATGGTCCTTAATGTCTCCCATGGCATAGGGTTAGGGTTGTATCCTGGACAGAATTCTGGACAAACTGGTTTTTCTTAGACAGCCCAGCCCCTTTCGGGTGGCTAGTGCTCTCCCTCTCAAAATCTGCTCTGAAGATCTGAAGACAGTTGCCATAGACTGAAAGTTTGCATCCCTCCAAAATGCATTATGGTCAAACCTAACCCCTGATGTGATGGTATCAGGTGGTGGGTAGGGCTTTTGGAAAGTGTTTAGGTCACAAGGGTGGAGCCCTCATGAAGGAGATTTGTGCTTTTCTAATAAGAGACCCTAGCAATCTCCCTCACCCCTTCCACCATGTTAGGACACAGAGAGAAGTGAGACAGTCACCTATGAACCAGGGAGCACGTCCTCACCAGACACCGAATCTGCTAATACCTTGACCTGGGATTTCCCAGCCTTTGGAACTGGCAGGAATAAATTTTAGTTGTTTATAAGTCACCCAGATTACAGTAGTCTGTTCCAGGAGCCTGAACAGACTGAGACGATAGTTGCATCTTGGGGAAACTTTCAGTCAGTACGCTACTTTTCCCAAGCATGTCTGTATTTTAATGTAATGGAATATCCTTAAAGAAATGTATTTTAATTAGTGTAGAGGAAATCTTAACCCCCAGCTAAAGGAATGTCGGGCATCAGAGAGCAGGTGCGATCACTGGGGGTAGTGTCGCTGCCTGCAGAGGACCGGACGAGATCCTGAAATCATCCCTGACTGCCTGAGCTGAGAAGTGAGTCTCTGAAGCCCTGCCCATGCCCTAATCTCCATTTGAGAAAGATGACCCCGACCTGTCCTCCCCTCGGCTAGTGGAACACATTAGAGTGAAACCAAGTCTGCCATTCTAGCCACATGTACCATTTATGGTTGCATAGTAAGCCATTCCATAACTGGGTGTCTTAAATCAGAAACCATTTTTGTTCGCTCATGATTCTACGGGTCAGCAATTTGATCTCGGCTCAGCTGGAAGTTCCGCTGACCTTGCCGGGGGTCTCACAGGTAGTTGCCGTAATCTGGTGGGTTTCCCGGGGCGCGATGGTCTAAGACCGCCCCACTCACATTCTGGCATTTGGTGATGCCTGTCACCCGGGCCTCTTCCTCCATTTAGTCTCTTATCCTTTAGAGGGCTAGCTTGAATTTCTATTCATGGAGGTCCCAGGGTTCCAAGATGGCAAGGGTAAGAGCTGCAAGGCTTCTTGAGACCCAGGCCCAGCAGTCACACCTCACTTCTGTTGCCTCCTGATCAAAGCAAGTCACAAGACTAGCCCAGATTCAAGTGCTGGCAAATGGACTCTACATCTTCATGGGAGGAGTAGGAAAGTCACGTTGCAAAGGGACATTTAGATAGAAATGAGAGGAACTGTGGTGCCTCGGGGTCTGGTGCTTGGTTGTTACCTGTCTAGGCTGGCATCTTCTAAGCTGTATGTGGTCCATCATCCGCAATTCATATGGGTTACTTCTTCAACATCCCTTGGACCAGACTGGGATTCCCGCAGGTCTGGCCCTCTCTTGATCACTTTTACACCTCTCTCAGGGCCACCAAAAATAGGAGGGTCACCTCCCTTAGCACTCTGGGACCGAGAAAAACTCCAAGGCATACGCTTTTATTCTAGATGTACCAGGCAGCTTCTCTGGCACAATGCTGAGTAGAGGGAACCCATCTTTTGGATTCTAACCTGGAAATAAGACCCAGTTCTCCTTGTTCTCAGAATGTGAAAGACCCACACTCATGCCAGCACTCAGCCTGCGGAAGGGGTAGGAGGAGAATGCAAGAGCCCCAAGTGGGCTCTAACCCTCTTGCTTTGCCTCAGACTAGCCTCTTGTCTCCCAGCCAGGGGAATTTTTATTTTACGTGGGCAGGGAAAAGTTGGCTCAGATTGATCAAATATTCTTCCAAATCTTTTTTGTCTGAAGCCTGAAACTCAGCTTTTTAAACTCAAAAGCCAAGAATTTGTCTCTTTTGTTCTCTGGTTCTGCTGTGACAACCCTCCCTGGAGGCAAGGAATGACTCATGGTCTAGCTGCCCAGATGGGGGAGGAGGGTCAAGGGTAACAGGAAATCACGGGGGAAAAACACATTTGTTAATACATCAAAATATTATCCTGCTACACTAGCATTTCTATTCTTTTTCGCGTTCTTTGTTAAATGGAGACCAACCCGTCCTCTTTCTTACAAAGCCTTCCTTCTGCATTAGATAGGTTTCCTTGGGATGTAGGTAATAGAGAGCAAGTCATTGTAGCCCAGCTCTCCCTGAAAATAAAACACAGGTGCTGGGAAAAGGAGTGGGCAGGACTGGAGACCGAGACAGAAATGTAATCATGCTTTATGAAGTCGCCCAAGACCTGAATTTCCATGCTTCTCTGGTTTCTGCTCTCCTCTGCATGGTGGCTTTCTTTACTCGATGACCTTCTCTGGCCCCTCCGTAGCTGGGGCCTAACCTTGAACTCCTACTGGATTCTAATGGAAGGGAGGGATTCTGATCGGGTCCACCTGGTCAGGCAACCATAGCTGAGGATGTGCTTATAAGCAAGGACAGAATCCCATTTTACAAAAAGGCTGCCAAGTACCCACCGCCGATGGAGGGAAGAAAAATTCTTGAAAAAGTAACGGTTGGGCAGATAAGCCCTAGATGTCTAATTTACTGTTCCCTGGAGAGAAGTGACTGCACCTTTATTCAATTGTCTTGGCTGCTTACTGGTACCTATCACGTCGCACTTACCATACTGCTTATTTTATAGCGATTTATGGGTATGTCTCTCTCTTCTAATAGACCACCAGCAACTTGTGGGCAGGTGCTTAGTTTCCCTTTGCACCAAGGCAGACACAGTGTACTGCACATGATAGGCATTCAGAAGTGTCCACTGACGGATCAAATGAATCAGTGATTGGGAACAAAGGAGTTAGTGGAATCAGTAAGTCTAAACAAGCAATGGATACAATAAAGGGAGAAACGTCAGGCATTTACATGGTAGGCATAATAAAAAAAAATACCCCAATAACTTTTATTATGTGCTATGATTTTCTTCAGGCAGGGAAAGGGTTAAGCAGTTTTGCACCGAGTTCATGGGCTTCTGACTTGATAGAAAACACTACAATTTTGGCTTTTCCATTTTAGCTGACATAGTTTAAGTTGATGAATATTTTGATTTGTGCCAGTCTTGGGCACTTTTAAATGTTATCCCTCCAGGAGTCAAAAAGTCCAGTCATAATCATAACAATATGCTTGTCAGTCAAAAGCACCGGAAGATTGTTTAGGTGCAAAGAAAGTCTTTTCCCCGGAAAGGAAACAGGGCAATTGAAATCACCTATTTTTCAAGGCATTGAAGTCAAAACGGTTACCAGCTTCATGGTGTGAAAATCCAGGTCTTACGCAGCACCCCCTCGGTCAGACTCCATTATGTCCTGGGGCTATCCAGCCAAAAACCAAGTTACAGTCTCAAATTCAGAAGAAATTAGACTAAAGGGAAAGCACGGTGATCAAGGTTGATTTCCCCATCATTATATGCAGGTCACCGTTGCAGAATGTATAATGAGTTCCCTTCCATCTCTGCAGTCAAAGCACTTTGGGGTAGAGTTGCCGAGCCAACGAAATCAGAGAATTCATGCAATTATACAAGATCTGGGCAGAAGAAAGTGATTTCATTTTATTTTTCCTGAACAGACCGAACAAATAATATTTGATAGAATTGACCTAAAGGTTATACCATAGAAACTGATAGCATTACAGCAGGCAAAATTTAAAAATTCACACAGCATTGGGTTCATTAGCACAAGGGAAAAAGCCAGAAACCAGTGTGGGAGAAAGAAAAGAAAAAAGGAACAGCCTGGAGAAATGGATTTCAAACTTGGAGGCTGCCCAGAATTATTGAGATCTTCGGATATGTTGATGTCAGGACCTTCTTTTTTCAGTGTTAGTGTAACCGTAACAATTCCAGCTGCTCAGCAAATTTGCTCAGCAACTTCAGCCCAGCAGAGGAAAATTAAAAAACAAATTTGCTATGCCCCTTCTAATTTTATTGCTCCTTTTACATGGAAACTTTTACATGGAAACAAACTGGTTAAGTAAAAAGTTACTATAATAGAAAGAACACCTTTCACCCCCAAAGAATTCCATGTACCCCATGCTGATATCAAAAGAATCTCCTCATGGGAAAGAGAAATGTGGAAAGCAGAGGGGAGCAAAAATCTGGTGTTCAGAGTCCGCTGGGAGCTTCAGACAAATATGAAACAATGACTTCATGTAGTAGATACATTTCTCACATTCTTCAACCAGTTTTATTGGCTAAATACTCACGTATTCAGTTGTATGAACACCAAGCCCGCCCAAAGAAGAATCTGAGTGGGTATTAGAAAATGCATCCAAGATGGACCTCTTAAATCATATGCTTACCCTTTTATCCCACCATTTACCAATGTTTCTATTAGTTGGTCATTCTTGAAGTCATCTAAAAATGTGTTCTCGATTATCCTCCACCTCACTGATAAGGGAAAGATAATGTGGAAGAGGTGGGAAATCGTTTAGCAATAACAAAGCAGGGAGACGTGTACTGTCATTGTATCTAAGTCCCAGGTTGCCACGCACACTCTGACTTTCAGAGCACACAGCGTGCCTCAGACCTCTGTCGTTGACTCTGTCTCCTAATTCTCCCCTGAGAATCTTTCTTTTTCTTTAAGCCATTTCCACTCATTGTCCTGACCCAGACCGTGCACACCCATGGGCCCTGTCTCCCCTCCCTTCTGTTATCTAAACTGTCTTTCTGTCTTTCAGGCTGGATGCCTCCGTGAAACTCTCACGGGCTGCTCCCGCCTTTGCCAGGTCTCTCATCTGGCTTTCTCTCAAAGTTGGCACTTTGCCTTGTCGGCCTCACCCTGTGCTATCTCTTATGAGTTCATTAGTCCCGTAGGCCATGCAGGATAGCAGAAAGTACATAGGCTTTGGAATCAGATAGACTTGGTTGGAGATCCAGGTTCTTTCCCTAATGAACTGTGATCATTTAACCTCTCTGTAGTTTCTGTTTCTCGTGTAAACTGTGAGTCATGGTATCTAGTTTACAGAGCTCTTCGGAGCATCAAATAAAGTCATATATACAAAGTGCCGAGTCCTAGCGTAGACTCATTTGTTCCCTGCTTTATCTTTGGCACCTAGAAGAGTTCCCAGTACAGAGTAGATGCTCAATGAATGCGTATTAAATGAATTAGTGAGTATTCAGTACACAATCGACATTGGTTCTCTTCCATCCTTTTTTTTTCCACTACACTAATTTTTGCATGACAGGTTTTGTTGCATGTATTCTTGATATACTTGCTAGGAGGAGCTTTGATGAGTGTTTTCTCATGAGTCCTTGGTCTCCCTATTTACTAGATAACTCTCAGTGGTACATAAAGAGCCACTGATCATGGCTGTTAACCCACTTGTCTATGAACTATGAGGCTACTCCCCACCAATGGAAGCAGTGGCAGAGTAATAACAATAATCTTAGAAAAAAATTAAGGGAGCTAGAAGAAGGCATTTGAAAAATATGTATCACTTGTTAGCCTTTTCCATATGCCCAGCATGCTCAGAAATACACCATAAAACTCCAAACAATCAATAATCAAGGTATTAAAGAAGGAAAGAAGGAAATAAGAGAAGGAGAGAGGGAGGAAGGAATGGAAGAAGCGAAGGCGGGAAGGAGGGAGGGAGAGGGAAAAAGCAGAAGGGAAAACAAAAAAGCTGTGAACACACTGCTGTTGCCTCCAGGCTGCGTGTCTTAGGTTTGTTCCCAGGCCTCTCAGGATCATTCTCGTTCATGCTGGGAACAGCCTCAGAGGAGTTCTGAAATCCCCAAAGGATTGTGGTATTTAAAGTCCAGCAATGTCATACCAGAGACCATGCCAAGCCATGTGTCTGTCAGAATGAGAAACTAGGGCTCAGATCCTAGAAGACCCCTTCTTGATTTTAACCTAGGGACTTCTCCATAATTCTTTTAAATCAACGTGGACTATGATATCATACACCAGTTTGGAGCAGTCAAGACAGGCTTTCTCTTGGCATAATGGAAACATCATGAGCCATTATGGATTTTCAGTGCTCCAATGAGGTGGGTACAAGTTGCTTTGAAGAAAAAGAAGCCATTTCCAACCACATTTCTCCTGATTTATGCCCGAGCTCCAGAAGGTCCAGACAGGTTGGAAAAGATTTGGTAACTGGAGAAGTGACAGGGGGTGAGAAAGTATACTTTGTAAAAAAGACGGCAAACTCGACTCCCACTTTAAATTCTTGCCTTGGGCAATGTGTGCATTTTGAAGCTTAAATCATGTTAGTAGTTTAAGTCAGATTGAGGATGAAAGACTACCCAGCTCTCTGAATTAGGACTGGATTGTTTTGGTAAAAACATTTTCCAAGTTATCCAAGCATAAATCAGTCTTAACAAGGCACCTGTAATTACAAGCAAATCTAATGCCCTTCACCATATATCTACCCATTCTTATTTCTATTCTCTTCGCATTTTTTTTCCAACCAGAAAAGCAGAAAGCAATAAGGATTTTGAGAGACATGTTGCACTCAGCCCCCAGAAGAGAATAGAAATGTCCAGAATGGCACAAGTCCAGAGGCAGGACACAGATCACTACATGGGTCTCAGCAAGGAGGCCAGGTACAGGCAGAATCTGAGGGTGGACACAGAAGTTCCTCGTCAGACAGCAGGGACCGGTAGTCCTAGATTTAAGGGTGATGTCCAAGAGCTGGCATCAGCTGTCCCCTGGAAGCTGGTGTCCCACATTTCCACCATCCAAGAGCTTGCATGACAACATACATGTGCCCATCTTGCTCCTTCTCTTACTCTTGGACCTGGAAGCCTTCTGTTTCAGGAGATTCTAGCTGTCCATCTTTCCAGGTGACTCTTGTTTATCCATGGAAAATCTTCATAGTGACCTAGCATAGTTCTTCTTGGTTGTATTATTCTTTATTGCTCTCATGAAAAATTGTCTCATCTTCAAGTCACTGCTCTATTTTCATTAGCAAATGCCTTTCTGTAAGTCCCATCAGAAACAGATAACACTGAAAAAGACACCAGGGTTATTTTGCCCTTTTGCAAACTTTGTAAACTGGTCACATAGGCCTGAAGTGTTTTGTCCACCAAATCCAGCGGTCTTGGGAAAAAGCTGTATGTGTGACTGTTTCCAGTCTTCTCTATTTTTAAAACTTGATGTAAATTGTTGGGTCTTATGTTCTCTGCCGTGTATAAACATTTGTATGAGTAAAACCTCCTTACTTTTACTGCTTGTCATTCATCCCAGGTGACTCACCTTTTCAGTTGACTTATGATATTTTAATAGTCCATATCCAGAGGGTAAGGGGTGGGGGGGGGGTAGATGAGGGTAAACGGGATCAAATACACGGTGATGGAAGGAGAACTGACTCTGGGTGGTGAACGCACAATGTGATATATAGATGATGTGTTACAGAACTATATGCTTGAAACCTATGCAACTTTACTAACCATTGTCACCCCAATAAATGTTAATTAAAAAAAATCCATATCAACTACTGCTCAAGTGAGATCTGAGATCTGATGGAAGACGTTGTTCTGTTTGTGAGCATCAGGTGATCAGGGTACTGCTGACTGGTTGAAATTTCTTGGGTTCTCCTGGGTCTCGTCACCCATCAGAAAACAGACTATGGTCTCATCTTCAGGAAGTTGATTTAGTCTGCATTTTATATATTTTATAGCGAATCAAAGTTCCCACTTATTTTAGTAAATAAATGACAAGGTCCCATATTTGTCAAACTCTTGAGCCAAAATCCTCCACAAATGCCTGTTCATTTGAAATGACCGCCAATTTAAAACCAAACTTGCATGAACCAGGTATCCCTGTGCTGTGTCTAGCAACACAATGATGGCCTTTGATAGTTATGCCCAGTCTAATAGGTATGATTAGCCACATTTTAAAATGAAAAACAGGAGATGAGAAAAATCAAGTGACCCATCCAAGATCATACAGCTCTGGGGTAGTGGATGCAGGATTTAAACTGATGTCTGTTTGATTCCAACACCCTATTATCTCCTAAATGGACTGTGACATGAATAATAATCACATTACATAGCCACATAGAACTTCGGAGTTCTCAAGTCCTGATCTCATTGAGTATTCCCGACAATGAGTTATGCGTGACAAAGCAATTATTATTATTCCTATTTTATAGCTGAGGAAATGGAGGATGGAGAAGTCAAGTAATCTATCAGAGACCCCAGGTTCCTGATTTCTACCACGTTGCTTTTTTTCAAGTACATCCCACTGTTTCCTGAAGCGTCTTTCTTAGCAACATGTTTGCCTCCTTCCCTGCTTCTCTCTGTGGTGTTTGTTAGTCACAGGGGATGACACTCATGATGAGAAAGATAACTCTGTCTCTCTGTCTCTCTCTCTCTCTCTCTCTCTCTCTCTCTCTCTCTCTCACACACACACACACACACACACACAGAGGCTGTGCATGTTTTTTCCCTCTGAAAATTTGTATAATTGCTCCTATCACATGGTTATACATGCAGCTTCTTTTTTGCCTGATTAGTTGGAATATATACTCTTCCGGATAAAGGAACAGAAAGAAAGAAATTTTAGGTCTCAAAATTATGTGGTTCTTATGTTTAGTGCATAGCCTAACAGTAAAGCCTGTTTAGATTTTTCAGAATAAGAGATGGTTTTAAGAGATTTAACCCATTTGAGTGACTGCCTTTGATACATTTCATTCTTTGAACGTGCATGTCTTGAATATCTGCCATATGTCAAGCACCGTGACGCCTGAGACACGTCAAGGAAAATCAAATTTGATCCCTGGGTTGAATAAAACGAGTTATATTGACAGGTGGGGTGGGGATGGGTGAGGGGAGGGGCAGTAAATGAGCAGCAGTGCACCATGTCCATTTGTTACTTTTTGTGTGTACATAATAATGTATATACAAACGTGTCACAGTTGAACATAACTAGAATAAAGCAGTAGTCATAAATCGACTAACAAGAGGTTGAACCTTAAATCGTGTGTCATGTGTGATAATTCTGAAACTTTGTTGTTATTCTTCATTATTCTTATTTGAAAATCAAAATGATAGTCATCTCTCTAACTTAAAGAAAGGTTAGGAGGAAAAGAAAATCATGAGATTCTAAAATAGGGATTTGATTAGCACCGCTGGTATGGACTTTTGAGCTATTTTAACTAGGTTGTGAGGAATATGTTTATAACCACAATTATATCATATCCATCTCCTTGGTGTACAAACACTTATGCTGTTCAACTGGTCAGGCCCCTCCAATGAATTCTAAGTTGTTCTTGGACTTAGAAATGGTGATACAGATAAATTAAGATTTAAGGGGAAAAGTTGTTGGTTCTGCCCTCCGTCTTACTTAACTGTTGTATTGTTTGCTCTTTCCTGCAGTCACTTTTTGTTCTCAAGTTAATACTTACTAATAATTTCTCAACCATAATTTAAGAGAATCTGGAAACTTTCATTGTAAGTAGAGGGCTTAGAATAAGGAACACCACCCACCCCTAGAACATATCTTTTCAAGTGTCAAGTTCTCTGTCTGACTTCACCCAGATCTGAGAAGAATTTAGCTTGGAGTAATATAACTTGAAGGTGCTAGTAAGAAAGCTTGATGTCATGGTATCATGTGGTCATTTCTAAGGGAAATGGGGTGTCTCCTGAGTTGACTCATGGGCTTACGGTGTGAGAAAAGAAATAAGAAAGTAGAGCCAATCATGGTACATCGCATTAGTCAATAGGCTTCACAACTGTGGCACTGCCCTACAGAAATACAGCAAGAGTGTACAGCACGTTGTTATCACGCTGGGGCAAGCTCACGTACAATGCTGTTAGTCATTCTAAGTCAACGACTGCATTATACAAATTGGTGTTGGGCCAACTTGTATTTCAGAACCTTTAACCCTTCCTTCAATCTCCCCCTTTCCTGAATTTCCAAATAGTTCTAAAACTTCTGAAAGGGGCCTCACACGTCTTCTGAACAAGTCCTCTCCAACCATCGTGTACCACCCGCCATACTCCCTCCTCCTCTGTCTGTTTCCTTTTAGAGGTTTTCCTGTAAAGATTCTTCATCACAAGTGCTAAGGCTGGGCGCCTTCTACCCAATGATTCCTTAGGGCTACCCTGTGCCCACATTGTCCTGGAGAATCACTGCTCCGAGGAAGTAGAATGATCTTTCCTCCCCTTGCCCTCACAGACACGCATTTCTGCCACCCTCTGCTACTCGGATCTTAATGGAGGGCTGTCTCGCATTCCCAACTCCTCAGAGGTATTTGTACTTGCACACCCTTTTTCTAAGACGCGGACAGTAGTCCATGAGGGTTGCTGAAAAGACTGGTTTCTCAGGAGATGTCATGCTGCCCTCCTATCTTAGCCCAGGCTTCTTAGGAAACAGATCCTGAGGCAGATAGAGTGAGGAAGAAGGACGTGAGGGGAGGAAGGAGGAGGAAGCAACATTTCCCTGGCCCATCAGTGCAAGAGACCAAGTTGGTCGCACAGCAGGCATATCCAGTAAGAACTGGTACAGACAGGCTGTGTTCAGAAATGATGCTTTGGGGCAGCCGGATGGCTCAGTTGGTTAAATCGAACAGGGTTGCCGGTTCGATTCCCACATGGGCCAGTGAGCCGCGCCCTCCACAACTAGATTGAAGACAACGAGCTTCTGGAGAGGTGGCCAGATGGCTCTGTTGGTTAGAGCGTGAGCTTTCAACAACAAGGTTGCCGGTTCAATCCCCACATGGGATGGTGGGCTGCACCCCCCGCAACTAAAGACTGAAAACGGTGACTGGACTTGGAGCTGAGCTGTGCCCTCCACAACTAGACTGAAGGAAAATGATTTGGAGCTGATGGGCCCTGGAAGAATTCCCCAATATTCCACAATAAAATTTTTTTCAAAAGGAAAAGAAATTATGCTTCAGAGCAGTCCATGGCTGTGAGGAAGAAGATGGGATTGATGTGGCCAGCTCTCCCCTATTTCTTGTCACCCAGTGGTTGACATTTGCCTCCTGGGGTCATGGATGAAACCATCTCAGTGGCTGTGGCAATATGAGATACCATAGGTGTCTAGCACGTGTAGTGTGCCGGTGGTGTACTGTCTTACCCAGGTGCAAAAGTGGTAGGAGGAGACGGAAACTCTGGATATATGAGATGTGGCTGGGGACAGGAGGGGACTTGGTGTTTGCAGAGCAAGAAACAGCTCACCTCGGCAGGTGAGCCACCAGGCTGTGCAGAGTTGGTAAACTGTGGCAAAGCAAGGGGTGAAAGGCCCCAAGGTAATCTTGAGAGATACTTAAAATATGTCAGATCACCCCCAAGAGCCTCTCCTTACACCGTCATCCCACTCTCCCACAGTCTTGTGAGCATTCACCTCGCACCCCCCACCCCAAACTCTGAAATGCAGCACAGGACGTGGTTTATTTTGAGGTTTGTGCTCCATACACACGGTCTATTCAACTTTGACGAAGTGTCAGGTGTGAATTAGTGATGAGGCCATTGAGCTGAGATGAATAGAGTTTTCATTAAATGATATTTCTCAGGGACTCGTTCCATACTTTCTTCAAAGATGAGACAAAAGAAGTACCTGACATCTTCTGTGATCATTGAGAGTGCACAATGCAACTGCTCATATAAATAACCTGGAAAAACTGCTTTCCATCCCTAAGACACCTCAGACGCTTTTAAAGGCAAAATGAATTGCCTACATGTAAATAAACTAAAATAAAAACCAATACACCCTGTGGGATGGGATTGTTTAGCTCACACAGTGGAATGAAAAGTGGTTTTTGTTTGTTTGGGTCCTTTCAGTTTGTTTTATTGTTGTGGTTTTAAGTTCTTCATGGTGAGGGCTCAAGTAATTTTCTTCTTTTCTATTATAAGTTGCTGGCGGGCTGGTAAAGATTCGGTTTCATTCTAATGTTTGGAGAAAATGATCTTTCTGTTCCATATTCAAAGATAAAAATACCTCCCAGCTAAAGAGATTGTCAGTGCCAGCGCCAGGTTCCTTTTTAGGAATTTCCTTCCTGAACTTGGCCCTTCAACTTCCGAAATAACAACTGATTTTTGGCTTTTCTGAAATCAAAATATTTACCAACAGGGTTGGGTTTTGTGACATCGCATCTCCTTTAGCCTGCTGGGGTAATTGCATCAGATTATCTGACGCTGAACAGGGGAAAAGCCAGGGGAAACCTCTGTGGTCAAAGAAGGAGGAAAGGATGGAGTAAGCAAGAGTGAGGAACCAGCCCTGACTCTTTGACATGCACACCAGAATTTCAATGCAGGGTGTAAGGCCTGGCATTGAAACAGAGGAAATGTGTAGCAGACAAAATACCTACTCTTTGGTCTTTCTTTCAGTGTCATTCCTTTTGGCAAAACCTTTTCTCCTCCCTGTCCATTACAGAAACTAGCTTGTTCCCAATCAGTAAGGATAAAACAACAACAATAATTACCATGCCTATCATCTGTTTGGGGCTTGGTTTCATACTTACAAAGGAATTTGTCCAAATAACTAAATGCTGCCGTCTACCTCCTCTCTATCTCATCCAAACCTTATGCATCGTAACAAACTGATGTCAGAGGAACTTGGCAGGAATTTTAGGGAGAGCACCTCAATTTCATGAATAAGTAGGGCAGGAATGGCCTGTCTGGAGAATGCCTCCTAGCTCAATCCCTCATGTGTTATTAACAGTGAACGCTGAGTATGCTAGAGCCGGGGATGGTGCTGAGATGGGATGAGGTGGTGGAGGGTGGGGGAGATTACATCATTTCATTATGTCCCCCCACTCCGAGAGTGAAAACCTTAAGGGGGCAGCAAGCACACCCCAGATCCAGAATGTCGGCACTCCTCAGGGAACAAGTCAGCTGACAACAGAATATTTTCCTCTGTGGACTAACCTCAAGGATAATCTAGTATTTCTTAGACCTTCCTCCTCTTTTGAAACGATCCTTAGACATGAAAGATCATTTAACAAGAGAGGCAGGTGAAACTTACACTTTAAAATACAGCCATTACATGTCAGGCACTCTGCTTGATGCTTTCCAATATTATTTCTTTCGTCTTCGCGATACCTTTGCCTGGTTCTATTATGCCCAGTTTGGGAATGAGAAGTTTGGTTTAAGAAGCACAAAAATTAAGGTCACACATCCATTAATAAGAGCCATGCTAACAGCCCCTGTATTTGTCGGCAGTGGACACAGTGCACTCACTACCCAAGGACACCTTCAGGACCCACGCACGCTTTTCCCCAGCTGTGGGATGTGTGGGCTCTTACCGGCTCACTGGTGATTCTCTCTCCAGGCGTTGCCCCAGGCTAAAGACAGTGACCTTACCAAAGATTGTGCCCTCTTCTTGGGAGGCAGCCTGCAACCAAAGACTGGTAGTTGTGGGGGTACAAAAGACTGGCCCCCTGGACTTCACTGGGAGGAACCAGGGGCCACAACTCCCTCGTGGGGTCGGCTGAGTGTTTTATTGTGAGTGCATCATAGCCCAATCCCTCTCAGCCAGTCCTGGCTTCCTTGACCCTCGGACAGTGGTCCTTAAACGTAGCCCCATGCACATTTGTGCACACATCTCCGTCTCAGAGTCTATTTCCTGAAAAACCTGACTTACGATAGCCTTCTGGAATGCACATTAAAATGAAAAGGAAAAAAACAGAAACAAAAGCAATCTAAATGCCAAGACACAGGAAAACCAAAAAACTAACCAAACTAACAAAAGCCTACCTCATCCTTTCAATACAGTGGCTCTCGCATTCTATATACGGATATCCAGAACTGACACTTTTATTCCTCATGGAATTTCATAAATCATAGCATTTTACTCTTTTTAGAACCAAAATAAGTATTAAGAAGCCCTTCTCTGCCATTCCACTTCCATATTACAATTTTAAAAATAAATGAAGCTCTAAAAACATAACTGACGTGGCCATGGTCACCCAGCTATTTGGTAGATTAGGACCCAGTGCTGAGTCCAAGGCCATATTACACTTTTAAGTTGATTAAATTAGATGCTTTTACGGTTTAGATGATGTGCAAGAGAGTATTTAACTCAGAAATGGTGGGTTCTCTCATGCTAGTTTTAGAGTTACTAAATATATAACTATTGTCTTCAAAAATATAATAAAGTAACTGTTAATATCAGGAAAACAGACATTATGTATCCTCTGCTTTAACTTTTTTTAACCAAGAAGTGTCTTTTATACATTCACTTGAAACAGTTGTAATTCACAAAGCTTTAAACAATGCATTTTTCCCTCTGTCTGCCATCCTCTGCTAATTTTAATTTAAATGTCACCATATTACATGATAAATTGTTTATTTTCCTTAAAAGGAACAATTTCAAGTGTGCCTCTCAGAACTCTGGGAGTTCTTTTTTCCTTCAATTAGCTTAGTTTACAAAATGGGGATCTTGGAAACTGAAAGAAGATTCAATTGCAGAAGGGAAAACTTTTCCCTCCATGATTCTGACCCCCACCCCCACCCCGCATGCACGCGTGTGTGCACACACACACAACCCCTAGCCTCCATCGAGAGGTTAAAGGACCATGGCCTTTTGTTTCATGGGATGGATTACCATTGCTGGGTTGCTGGGAAGGAGAAAGGACTTTCCAAGCTGTAACACGCTGGACGTGTTGAGAGTGCATGGTTATGTAACACCATATTTTTTAATACAACTGACAGTCTGTCTTGAGATTTAAGTGTTTTTTGACAGTTTTTATGCACCTGTTAATTCAAAGCTCTTAACAAATGCCAGTTAAAAAAAGCCAGGCACTAAAACATCTAGCTTTAGAGGCTAAATATGGCTCAGCTGCAATCCCAGGCGGGAGGCAGGCAGCCTGACTGACGGGAACAGTTCCTTCCTTCAGGATGGAAATCAGCTGGAGCCTCCCTACTGTGACCTGAACCAACAGGTCTCCTTGTTTGGGGTGGGGTGGGGGGGACACATCACCTGACTTCTCAGGGAGTAGTGATCTGAGCTGCCTCAGATCTTCACCAGGGCGGGTTACTGGGGACAATGTTCTGTCGTGTTCAGATGGAGAGCTCAGGGTTGGGAAAGACCCCTGTCTTCCTCCTGGACGCACAGGGTGGTCTGTGAGCATTCTCAGACCTGGAGTCTCTTTACTGTGGCTCTCCACCTGGCTATCCTCTGTGCCACACCTCCCGGCCACACCCACTACCCACACCCAGCAAACCTGGGGACAAATGCCTGAATTTTTCCCATGCGAACTTCATGGTTTTCAAAGGAGAAGACCATACATTCCCCTATAACACAAACAGCAGTATTTCTGGTGTAAATAAAGGAATAATTCTCCTCAGCTTTAAACGAGGATAATTAAGGTGTATTCACTCAAGCTCTGGTCACATGCCCCAAAAGAAACCATCTCTCTGAGAATACAAAGTACCTGTACTCAAAGCACTAAAACAGCATAGGGTAGAAGAGAAATAAGCACTTCCTTTTATTGTTCTCTGAGACTCTATGGGGCAAGGTGTGGATTTAATACATTTTAAACATCTGGTGCCTTCTGCGATTGAGGGTACAGAACAATGCTGACCAAAAGAGATATAATGCAAGTTACAAATGTAAGTCCATATATACATAATTTAAAACTTTTCCAGTAGCCACATTTTTAAAAAAGCAACAAGTCAAAATAATTTAAAAAATGTATTTAGTTAACTCATATCCAAATTACCATTTCAAAGTATAATTAATTAATAAGAGATGTTATATATTTTTTCTGTATGAAGCCTTTGAAATCTGGTGTATATTTTGCATGTAGAGCACATCTCACTTTGGACTAGCCACATTTCAAGTCCTAAACAGCCACCCATAGCAAGCAAAGTTCTAAAATACTGGCCATGAAAGTGTTCTAACAGATGGGAAATGACACGTAGCGACCGTGGGGCATGATAGTACCAGAAACTGAAGAACGGCTGGGCACCTGTCAAGCATACAGCAGCTTGTTCTCTTTCCTACTGTCTCGTACAACGCATTTCTTTTCGTACAGTTGTTTACAGGTCCCTCTCGGCTTCACAGCGATGATCATTAGATTCAAAGGACAGAAATGCAGAAAAACAGACGTCTCAAAAAGTGGAATGAGTTACCTAGGTGGAAAAGCGAATGTCTGTCCTCAGAGGATAGAGCAGAGTCTAAATGATCACCGTCAGCAATACTAGCGTGAAATCCTGTACTATGAGGCATATACACTGTGGTTAAGACGTTAAGATTTAGAGCCCAAGAGACCTGGGTTTGAATCTCATTTCCACCATTCGTGTGGTGGAAATTTTTGCCATTCTGAGCTTCAGTTCCCTCATTTGTAACATAGGAACAACTACTTCATCAAGTTGTGATGCGGAATGAATGAAAGAACGTATCTACAGCTCTCCCTGCAACGTTAGCACTATCACAGCATAAGAAAACGGTCTGTGAATGTTTGGTGCTAAAGGCAGATTACATAAGCATATCCAGCACTCATGACATGGGTCATCACTCCTCCTAACGTCTACAACTCCGCTGATCTAGCAAGGACATCAGTTATTAAGGAGAGGTGACACCTAGACATTAGCAGGATTTGCAACAAAATGGTTCACTTCAAACACTGGTTTGTTTTGCTTGTAGGGGAGAAGAAAGAACTAACTTCCTTTGAGTGTGGAGGGTGTTTTTCTGTGTGTTTTTTTCTGTTGCTGTTTGTTATTTTCTTTAACTTACAGAGGACTTTCTTCATCTTCACACTCCTTTGAGGTGTGTTCATTTTAGGAGTGAGGATACTAGGACCAGGGAACTCAAGAATCACACAGTTGAGGTGTAGTGTAGTTAACATGTGAATCCAGACATGTCAGATTTCAGGCTCATGCTATTTCTACTACGTGGGAATGGCCAGATTTGACTTTCACTTATCCGGAACTTTCAATCAATAGCAGAAATGGATATAAATAGTCTTTCAAGCAATACTAAAATACCAACATTCTGGCTCCTTGTTTAACTGTGTTTAAAATACACGTTTCCCCACAGACGCCATCTACCCCAGAAAGGGGGTAACTGCAGTACCTGTGGACGTTACCATTATTTACATCAGTCTTCTTACCACACGACTGAAAGGTTCATGACCCTTTGAGGAGCTTGCTTCTGATGTAAAAAAATACTGGAAATGGGGACACATAAGATAGAATGTGTATTTTAAGAGACTAGTCTCAGAGGCACAGGAAATTGCATGCTACACAAATGTTTACAGGGCAATGATGGCGGCCACCCTGGAGTGGGAGCCATCTACACTCTTTTCCAGAGTGACTTTCCAGGTGTGTCTATTCCTACACAAGTTGGTTAAGATTGGTGGCGGGGGTGGGGTGGGTGGGAGAATGGAGCAGCAAGGCAGAAGCACAGAAAATAGAAGCTTGAAAGCTATTCTATCAGACAGGCATTCATGATCAGTTGCTATCTGTCATGTCTGTCATGGAAAAAAAACAAGGTCCCTGGCAGCTGTTCTGAGGGTCTCTGCTTCACAAGCCTAGTTTTGCAGAGAGAGGTCCTAATAAGAAGGTCCACATAGCTGCCCGGCTTTCAGAGCAGCCGAAGTCCCCAGGTGCTTTGATCACAGGACACAGAGGAATAATCCAGCTCAAACTGCATTTACATTTCTTATCTAAAAGGTATTCAATTTAGTTTAAACAAACTTCTATGTTTCCCTTAGGTTTTTTTATTCTCACAGAAGTGTTTTTACAAATTATGTATAATTACCCCTCCTGGTCAAAGGTGAGAGGGAAGGTAACATCACAATGGTAAATTTTCTCCCTGGGTATTGCCACCTCACACAGTTCCAGAGATTAATTGAGGGTGTGATGCTTCCGTTTATAAGCAGGAAAAGTGTAGCAGAGGCCACGAGGACGGCATTAAAAATTCTTCATCATAGACGAGCATTTCAGACATTCATTACCACACAAGCCATCAGTGGAGTAGATCTAATAAACCAATACTTGCAGACCTCAGCCCCGGGGCTGCTTAGACTATTCAAAGTAATGCAGAATGAAAATTGGCCTGAATTGCACCCTGCCTTCTTTTGAAAGAAGCCAATGGTCCTGCATCTCCTCATGAGAGGGTGTTAGGAAACTAGTTGAAAAACAGTAGACCCAGACATTTGGGTTTTAGTACTCAATTTGGTTAGAGACAGTAGGAAGTGTTCTAGTGATTCAGCACAAGAAAATATGTTTTCTAATTGCATAAAGTCAGAGGAGGTAGAGGTTTTGGAGGGAGAGAGAGGTGGTCTCTTCACTACTCGAAAAGAAGGAAAATAACTCATTTTTTTTGGTAAAAAGAAATTGCAAAATATTCTTCCAGAAATAAAAAATGAGAAATCACACACACACACACACACACACACACACACACACACATTTCTGAGATAGATGCCAAATACTGCTCTGAAATCATGTGAATATTTCTCTCATGCATTTGTCAGCCTGACTCCAAATCATTTTATTCTTTCCTCATTTCTTGTCTTTGTTCAGTCTGTTTTTGGTTAGTTGCTTCTTGGCATAGCTTCCATTGGAGCTGAGAGTGCCTGTTCTTTCTTCCTTCCCCCGACCCCCCTTTTCTTTCTTTACTTTTAAAACTTCATTTTTAGTGTTCTTCCTTCTGGGCTCTGCAGTGACTCTGCAAAAATTGCCAAGACCAGCGCAAACAGCACGCGTGTCTCTGGAGCCCACCCTGTTACCTCCAGCAGGCCTCCATGCGACATGGAAAGAGCCTCGGGGCGTGGCACAGAGACGTGCTGGAGAATGCAAATACGTGCTGCCCGTGACCCACTTTCCTGCGAGAGTCTGCAGCTCCCCCAAAACTGTCTCTAGTGAGCAGACTTGCTCAGCGCTGCCATTTTGTATGGAGGACTTTCTTCAGAAGAATCCTCCAAGTTGCTTGTGAGAACTAGTACTTTGAGACCCAGAGAGCGGAGATTACTATATTCGTTTATTTACAGAACCCCATGACATTGTATTGGGCTGCTTTCCTAACTGGCTTTGTCACAATATGTTTCAAATTGTGGAAAAATAAAAAATTGAATCACACTATCCATATGGCTACGTATAGTCCTGAAAAAGACGATGGTGGTTTTTAATCTAAATGTAAGCAAACACGTTTTGTATGGACATGGAGTAAGTTTTAAAGAGCATCATGAATACACAGAATAGAAAGGGAAGCACACCGTCAGGGACCATCTTTGTCCTCTATCCTTTTGTTCGGGAAGCTGGAGTGGATTTAGTTGGTATGATTGTTTCCACCAATGTGCGTTCAGACTTTGGGGAGACCCCTTAACATCAGAGCACACTTATAAGTGTGCTTCAGATCAGGAATGACAAAAAATAAAAATAAAATAAAAATAAAGTCGATCCCTTTAACAACTGAGAGGTACTTAAACTTGAATTAGACCGGTGGTCTAACGGGACAGTAGAAATTGAACTTTTTGTTCCTATCTGGACCCTGTCCACGTTCATGGACATTATACTTCTTTGAATGATTTTTCTATGAAGCATGAAGTCCACTCTGTCTTCAGGTAGAGCTTGAAATAAGTTTTTTCCTTCTCTGTCAGGAGTTTTTTGTTTGTTTGTTTCTTTGTTTTCAGAGACATAGAAACAGCCATTTGTTGATGATGTGCATAGGATTTATGAAAAAAATTGAAATCTCCATCATGTAGAGCAGTTTTAGAAACAGTCATTTTAAGGTTTAAAAACAGGTTAATTTCAGGATACAAAAAACAAAGGAATTAGCACATGAAAGTGCAGAGATTGATGTGGGAGAAAATCACCTGAGGTATGAAAATGAGAGATGTGAATTGGAATGACTTGGCCTTAGCTACCTGCAAGAAAAATATCCAAGCCTTCCCTTCCTGAAGTATGCAGCCTGCAGAATGTCATTTCAATCACTTCTGCAGTTGTTCTGCTGAGTACTTTGGAAATATCCTGTATCTACAGAAGACCTTCAGCAGAGAGGGAACAGAGCCTGTGGCCGTGCCTGCATGCTGCCAAACTCTTATGTCCAAACTGAAACCGTTAGGCCAGTGGCTCAATGATTTTCAGACACTCAGATCTTTGGCATTATAAAGGGAAACAATTCAGATTGTTCAGTTTCCATCCTGATATTTGTTATTTGTCATTGTGTAGTTACAGTCAATGGCTAGATAAGTGTGTATTTTCCCTACCAAACAAACAAACAAAACAGTTAAAAAGTTATATAGTTGATAGGCAATTCAAGAAAGTAACTATCCACAAAATACACAGCTAAATCACGGTGCCATGGTCACTAATGTGTCCTTATTATACAAATACATAAACACACACATGCAAACACACATTCGAGCGCCAATATATTTTTTTTAATCCAGTTAAGCCAGATTTCCTACCTTTAGTTGTTTGACGTGATATTATCTCAATCTTACTTGTCCGTAAACCAGTCAATTCCTACGAGAATAAAACTTTGTAGAAGTACACGATTTCTCTTTGTAAATCTGCAAACTATTTTTCCTTCTTATTGCTTGAAATATTATCACTGTGGTTTCAGTTATGTGCAGAGTATATTTTCAAGTCACTGCTCAAGTTCTGAATGCTCTGAATCTCTCTGTTGTTTTAGTGATCAGATAGTTGCCAAAATACAAGATAATTTATTGCAAAAAAAATTCCAACTTTAGTTTAAAAAATATACTTGACATTTTTTTAACAGAAATGAAAATTTTATCCAAAGAACACATGATTAATAATCTCAAATTAATAGATCCAAAATCAAAATGATAAGAATAAATATTTTGTATTTTGGTAGCATAATATATTTTGCCAAAGGACTTACCTTAATGTATATTAATTAGGAGATGGAGAAATGAGGGAGTGCATTTAAAGTAAAGACCACTTTATAGTTAACTTACTTAAAATGGATTTTTAATGATTTCTAAAATATTTTCTAAAATAAATGGAAAGGAAAATGTTTAAACTGTTTGATAAAAGCTTCTTTCAAAAGGCACATAGTATACCACTGACCTTTTCTCTGAGCCTGGAATTCTCCAGAAATTCTCCTGGCTATAAGGCATATTCATAAACTCAGACCAGTAGAGACATACATGTCCCACCTAATCCTTGCTATCTTCCTTGTTGTTCATTTTACAGAAATAATTCCCCCTCTTATTTCCTCAATTTTTAAATGCAACTGCCTCTAGGTTATAGATACATGAAATGGCATTCATTTTCAAGATATTAAATGTCATAACTGAGATCATTTTAAGATTATAAAGAATCAGTGCTTTCAAGACAATGCACTTGAATTATTATGTGTGCTTAAATAAGGTTGGAATTGTATAAGATCATAAAGTTGTGAATTACAGTGTTTAAGAAAATACTTGAAATGGGCACTGGCAAACCATGTAATTAAATAAAAATTGAAAGCCTTTGAACATGTCCAGGTTAGTGTAAATGGATTCACAGACCTAGATTTCATGTTTTCATTTTAATAGCAATAATGTATTTTGTTTATGTACGTTCACTATTAAACTATTTTAAATGCATGGCATACATAGCATTTTAGGCACATGTTTACCATATAGCTAAAGACAGATTTTAATGAGCCATGGCTGGAAATCCATAAAGGTCTGCATGTCAACACTGGTTCTCTTATAGAAAATATTTCCTTTTCTCTATTTCATTTCTAAAAATATGAAATGTTTGGAGAGTATGGAGGATAAGAGGGAAGAAGTGCTTTGAATAAGTACATATAGATTCTGAAGGTAGGCTTCCTTTCTTCCTTCCTTCCTATTGAAAACAAGAATAAGATTTGTGCAGAGGTGAAATTATGCAGAAATTGAGATGTAGGCTACAGCAGTCACCTCAGTGATAACGTGGAGCTGTTCTTAGCGTCTCTATCGCTTAGGGACGTTTAGACTGTCCTCAGCATATGTGTTGGGTCAGATAAACTTGAAGATCATTATTTATCAAACTTCAAGATTTAGAGCTTTGTAATTATGAACAAGGATATTTAAAGTGGTTGCAAACCAAATATTATTATAGAGAACAAGCACACAAAAAGCAACAACAACAACAACAAAGCAGAAAGAAAGAAAGAGAGAGAGAAAGAAAAGAAAGGTGAGAAGTGTATGAAAATAGAGGGATAGAGAACTTTGGGGGAGAGCAGACGACAAAGTTAAAATCAGAATGGGAAGGGTCTGATAAAAGAATCAAACATAACGTAAAAATATGGAAGCAGAGTAAACAACCCAAATATGCCCTTAACAAACCCCGTTCTGCAGGCTTTTCTGCTGCCACACCAAAGTATATTTTTCAAGAAAATTGGTTACAGCAGTTACCGTGCCTTCGAATAGCAGCACGTAGAAATAAGGCAGTACGTCTGGATCGACTCTCCATAGAGCTGTATTCTCTACCTTTTCATTCCCTGCTCCGTTCTGCTGCCCCTAAGCATATGGAATCCATCTCATTCAAGGACAGAGATGAGAAGAGGGGCTTGAGGAAACCAGGGCTGCGTCTGGCTGTTTTAACGGCATGCCACAGGAAAGTTTTATTTCCAATTGATTGGTTACAAATCAGATAAATATCGCTTCTAATGAAAGCAGCTTTGAACTGCTGGAAATGTTATCTATAGGAGTCTGGGGTTTATCAAAAGTCAAATGCAGCTTTAATCACATCAACATGCTAATTACAGGCAAACAATAAAAGCTTTAAGAAATGATTGTGTGGGTTTTATGACTATTGACAGTCACCAAGGTATATTTATTTCGGGAGGTAATTGTCAGAAGACTTTCTCCAGAAAGACTTGTTTGTAGAATTAAGTGTGTGTTATGCAAGCTTATCTACTGATCGGCTCCTGCTAAGTTATGTAGCCTCCCCCACCCCCCACCCCCGCAATGCCTCAGAACACAGAAGCAATTAAAAAATAAAGGTTCAGGAAGATATTTTTTCAGTAGTTAATTTGTGAGGGATAAGAAAAATAAAGACCTAATGTGTTCTGAAAAAAACAGAATGTACTACAGTGAGAAATGCGATCAGTTACTAAAAAGAAAAATAAATGAAGAAAACAATTAAGGTAAGTAGAAAAGTCTTCATAATCAGTGATGTAATAAGGAAAATTAGGATGGCATGTGTGCATATTTATTTGGAGTAGAGGTTGGGGGAGCCTGAATTTTCTCTTTTGTATACAAAATATTATTTAATGGAATGGGGTACTCCAAGCTAAAAATATATGTGATGAGAGTGAGACAAAGTAGAAAATAACAATAAATGGCTACATAGATCCAGCACCACTGGGTTTATTATTTGATTGTAGATTTATTGCATAATTCCCCAAAGTGCCTAATTTAAAAGTGTCTAAAAGTTTGATAACATCATCCCAAATCTACAGAGCTACACATGCTTTTCCATCCAAATAAACAGCAAAGGCAAATTTACAGTTGCTGCCCTAAGCATATATTTTTTTCAGGCTAGGACACCTGAAACATATATATATATATTTTTAAATTTCCATCTTATTTTTAATGACAAACTGACTACATTGCGACTGGACTAGAGAGGAAAAAATAAACCTTTCAAACTATAAACTATTTTTGTGCCATAAAGAATCATTCAACACTAAAAGGGAAAAACACTAATTTAAAAAATATCATTACTATATCGAAAGGTGTTGGACTGGATTTAATTCTTTCCATTCCCAAATATTGGCCTCAGTTCAGTTTCCATATCATTCAAAGCAATTAAAAATGTGGCAAATCCTTGATCAATTTTTTACCCTTAAACAGGGTCAGTTCTGAAGTTGTTGTCACATTTTAATGGGTTCAGAGTCTGTTTATGCAAGAGACAATCAAATGTTTGCTTTTAAAAGCCCTATAAAAAGTAAGAGCTTTTAACCTTTTGAATGCATTAATAAAATGCTAATGACATCATGGCCCAGGCCACATTTGGAGGTCCCCCAAAACTCCAAATGACCGTTGTGAAAAGAAAACAAAATTTTAATCAAATGATCTGTTATTTTAATGGCCACTTACAAAACAGGAGATTTATTGAGAAGCATAAAGTTTGTTTGCATGAGTGAAGGCAAAGCTATTAAGAATTACCTTCCTCTGGGTACCCCCCCACCCCAAACCACCAGTGCCTTGCAACATAATACTACCAAATATTTGTGAATTGTGACTCAAGTCTGCAGTCTCATTTCTAGCAGAAAATAAAAAAGAGGCTGGAGAAAAAAAAAAAAAGAAAAAAAAAGTGGTGCCAATTGGTCTGCCCCAGACTCTGATTATTGGATGCAGAATTTTTTTTTTTTTTTCAGGGGAGAAGGATTTGGTGGGAATGTTTCTCCCTTCAGGGTGAGATATCTGATATCCATCCTGAGACCAATCATAAGGCCAAACTTTCATGCAAAACTGCACAAGGGAAAAAAAAATAAGTCTTTGGGTAAAATTCTCATCTAAATTTGCAGCAGATCTCTAGTTTCCGCTGGGCAATTATGGCTCCTTTTACCATTTCTGATTACAAAACACGTTGATTTTTCTTAAAAAGTGATTTCTGATAACTTGAGACCCTTCAATCCCTAAACCCCTCCCCCAACTCTTCTTCCTCCATGTGAGACTCTCTGTTCCTCATCTCTGTCTCTCCTGACTAGAAGTGCTATCCAGTGACCCCTGGTGCTGATTAAAGTTTCTCGGGTGACCCCTGAATGCATTTTATTACACTGAATGGTCATAAAACCTGCTTAAACTGCTGGCTTATCCAAACTCCTGCCTCTTCTGTGCAAAGCCCCACAGTTAGAAAGCCCCAACCTCGGGCAGGGAAACTACAAAGAAGTCAACCAAGGAAGGGCAGAGGGCTGAACACTGCCTTTGTCTATACCGGGCAGCCACCCGGCAGAGGAGTGGGAACGACGTAGAATGAAGACAGAGGATCACAAGGGTTCTTGGGGAAATCAACTTACTACTAGTGTCGGTGGGACACGGAGAAGCAGAAACGTAAGGAAAGAGGGGGGGAAAAAACCCTTTGGTGTTTTGTTTTTTCCCCCTAAAATGATGCCATGACTGAAATAGTGTGTAAGGCATAACTAACACAGGATAACATACGGCATCTCTAAAAACAACATATTCCTTCAACGAATCCCAGGAAAACATTTGTTTGGCTTTTGGAAGCAACACAAGGTGGCTAGAAGCATTTTATATTTATGTATTTACTACCCCTAGGTAAAAATATATATTATTATCACTACATGGCTGGGGGAGGAACCCACTTACAGTTTAGCTTAGCTTCGCTGTTTGTTTCCCTGGCTGCCAGGTGCTGAAAGGAGACAAACTCTAATATTCTATGATGTTCATAATCCTCCATGGATGGAATTTCTGTGGTCGGGAGAAGGCATGGAAATGCTTGGAGGAGAGGCCAGAGAAGTCAGCGTTTGAAAAGAGAATGGTTCTACTGGGAATTAAAAATTATCTAGTCCTGGGCTTTTCCTGGTACTAAAACTGAGTGTGTGTGTGTGTGTGTGTGTGTGTGTGTGTGTGTGTGTGTGTCAAATACAGTTTTAGCACTTGGAAATAAAAACTTTTAAATTCCATTCCCACTCACAAAGTCTGAAAATAAATCAGCAGGGTCAGTTCTGATCCTTGAGCCAAAGTAGAGTCCACAGACTGGAAATCTGCCAAGAGATGTCCATCTGTGCAGTTCTGTACGATGCCCACGAGGCAACAGGATAAAGAGCTTATACACACAGTTAGCCCTGGCAGCGGTCTGACCAACCACTGTAGACATCCACAGAGGCAGGAGAAGGACTCAGCTTTCCCACCTTCCCCTGGTCATGTCCCCATTTCAGTGACACTGAAGCTGAATCAGGTCCAGACTCTGCTGGGAGCTCTTGGCCTTCCTAATCTTCAAACAGCATGCTCCCAGAAAGTTAGGCTGTTTTCTGGACACTGCCCCGGTCTAGAGCTTCGGTCATTCTCACACTAGCTAGAATCTTCAGTAAGGTAAAGTCAAGAGCCCAAGTGAATCATAGTAACTATTTAATCAGCATCTGATGACCAAAATGTGATTTCTTACTTTTGGAATCATTTCCTTTATTTCTGGTGTTTTGTGTGTTTTTTTTTTTTTTTGAAACCCTTGGAAATTTGCTGCATTGTTCTCCCTGTGGTTCAAAGAAATACAAAAAAAACATGAATTTAACTCTACTGTAGACTAGAAACAGTCCCTTTGCCTGTTTTTCCTTTTCATGTAGTCACTAAGCAGAAATCAAGCAGTCCCTCAAAGACACTGTTAGTTGTAGCTCGTATGTTTGTCAGTACCTAGAATGAACTGGTAAGTTTCACTCCAGTCTGATAACCAATAACACCCAACCAGCATTTTTTTTTATACGCAGCTACTTGCAATGGTTAGAGCATGATTTACAAATGAGAATGCTTGGAAGAAGCCACAAAACACATGAAGAAACACATAATAGGAAGCCCCAGTACATTGGGAAGAGAACTTAGATATGGAGCTGCTGACACTGTCAATTACACACCTACCGGGCTTAGCAATTTGCAGATATAGATACTTTACTTCTTACGACACCATATGAAGTACATACAGCTACTCCCAGTTTGTAGAGGAAGAAACTGGGGCTTAGAGCACTTCGGTAATTGCCCAATCCCCATAGCTAGTTACTGACAAGTTCAGGAATTTAATCCTGGACAGTCTGACCCTCTGTACTACCTTTGGGTTCCAATTCACTCGGTAACCAGTGATGCTTAACCCACTTTGTCAGTCCCAATCAAAGTACATAGAAAGAAAAGATCTCAGGCAATACACAAATGTACATTGGGTTGCTTATCTTATTTTTCTCTATGTGTTAGGTCCAGGATCCATACTAAGCCACAACTGAAGGTTATTTCCTCCATGAAGATTTACTCTCCACTTGGTAAATCTATTTCTCACTCCTCCTTTTCTTGGTGGAATCTAAATTTCTTTTACATTCTATATATATTTAGTTGATTACATATAAAGGAAGTGATACGTTTTTCTTTATATACTGGAGAGTTTAATCATTTTTTTAAAGGCTTGTTCCATGCCTTTATACAGATATTCTAAGATAGGAAAGTGGGTGTCAGATGTGCCAACACACTGGACAAGTTGGGGTTCAGGTTGAAGCAGGGAAGCAGAGGGTGGATAGGTCAAATGCAGTTGTTAGCCTTCACATATTTGATCTAAAAAATAGTGAGTAGATAAAATGGTGGCGTTCCAGGGTCTAGGAAGTTAACATATGAAATAACCCAGTAAACACCGTTCTTGGAATCTAGCCTAGAAAAATAATTTTTATGAGGGAAAATTTATATGTAGGAACATATTCACAACAGCAAAATTTTGAAAACATTGAAATTATCCAAAATTGGGGACATAAATAATTAAATGCTGACATACACACTGTGAAATATTATTACAACTACTACAAGTGATAATATAAAGTTAATAAAGCATAACAAGTGTCTTTATTGTTACTCTACATGAAATATAGAGATGAATAAAAATTGGGAAAGAATGTGTAGAAACGTTCAAAGTTACTTTAACTAGAGTATTGGTTTAGGACTTTTCTCCCCCTCAAAGTTCCAAAGTTTGTATAGCATTGCTATAGGGTGTTTATTGTACAATACAATGTGTACAACATAATAAACAATAACATATTTATATTACATACACAGACACAAGCACGTTATGTTGTGTAAAAACGTTTGGGATTTTTCTCTGTAGTATTTCTATGGCCCTACTATTTACAAATAACGTTTATGTCTTTTTGAATTTCTAATAATATTTCTTGCCTTAAAGTCTAATTTTTCCCATATTAATATAGCCACTCCACTCTTATAATTACTATTAGCATGAAAATGTTTCCATCCTTTAATTTCAAGCTATTTGTATCTTTGAGTCTAAGGCATGTCTCTTTTAGACAACAAGAATTGTTTTTTACCCAATCTGACAGTTTCTGCATTTTGATTGGACTTAGATCATTCACATTAATGTAATTATTTTTTTCCCTGATGAAAATATCTATCATTCTTATCTTTGTTCCTCTGTTAATATGGTTCTTTTGGGGGGAGGTGCTTGTAAGAATTTTCTGTTTATTGTTTTTAAGAAAGTTGATTAAAACATTTCTTGGTGTTATCTTCATATTTTGTTGTTGTTTTGGAATCTTTGAGCTCTTGGAGCAATGGGTGTACAGTTTTCATCAAATTTGAAATTATTTTGAGCATTATTTCAGCATTGTGTCTTCAAATTTTTTTCTGTCCCTCCCCTCTTTTCCTTTGGGAATTAGAATTATGTGTATAGTCATACCACAACTCATTGCAGCTTTGTTTGTTTGTTTGTTTTTCCCTAATAACTCTTATTTCTCTCTATGATTCATTTTGGATTGTTTCTATTGCTTTGTCTTCACGTTCACTAATCTTTTCCTCTGCAATATCTAATCTGCCATTAATCCTGTCCAGTGTAGTTTTTATTTTTGACATTGTAGTTTTCATTTTTCAGAAGTTTAATTTGGTTATCTTTTATATCTTCCATGTCTCTACTTAACATATTCAATCTTTCCCATAGCTTCTTGAACATATAGAATGCAGTTGTAATTGTTTTAATGGACTTAACTACTAATTCTATCATCTGTGTCACTTATGATTTGGATTTGATGGGTTTTTTTTTCTGTATCATTGATCACATTGGTTGCATGTTTGATAATTTCTGATTCGATGCCAGACATTGTGAATTTTACTTTGTTGGTGGCTAGGGAGTTTCTTGTTTGCTTGTTTGGTTGGTTTTGTATTCCTATAAATATTCTTGAGCTTTACTTTCAAACATTGTTAAATTATTTAGAAAAGAGTTTGATCCTTTGGATCTTGCTTTTAAGCTTTGTCAGACTAGAACATAGCAGCATTGAGTCAGGGATGAATTTCTCCTTTCCTTGAGACAACATTTTTGTGAGTACTGTAATCGAAGCTCCATGCTTTCTGAGATTTTCCACTCTGTCTAGTGGGATTGTTCCCTCTAATCCTTTTAGGTGTTTTTTTCCCTCAGTCTCAGGCATTTCATTACATGCAAGTGCTGATCAGTATTTAGCTGAATACTTGAGAAGAACCCTCTGCAGATTTCTAGAATTTTCTCTCTGTGCAGGTCTCTTGTCTCTGTTACTCTGCCTATAGTATCTAGACATGTTGTACTCCCCTGGATCCCAGTTCTGTCTCCTCAACTCAGAGAGACTGCCATTCTTCTGAATTCCCTCTTCTGTGCCCTGACTGAAAACTTTCTCTGGGCTGTAAGCTGGAACAATTGTAGGGCTTACCTTGTTTGTCTCTCATCTCTCAAGGATCATTTTCCTTCATTGCCTCATGCCTAATGTCAAAAACAATTTTTCTATGGTTTCCCAGTTGTTTATCTGGGATTGTAATCCATTTTGATGGGATATAGATGTCTCCATGTCTTGAACAAAGTATCACAGTGGCCTAAGCTACTAGTTTGTTTTGCAATGTAGTTCCTTAAAATCTCGGTAGGCTTAACACTGAGAAAATGTAGTAGGCTTCTCATCTACTTGCTCAGTGCCATGTGCCAGTAACTACACCCTAAATCATTTTGAAGCATAGTTTTCAGATCTGTTTTATATCTTTGCTTTCTTATCTCTACACTTTTCTTTCTCAACTTAATAGCAGCCATCTGGAGGCTTTCATGCTTGAAGGTGAGAAACTGGAATGTGATTCCTTTTGCCAACAAGGAGGTTTGATGGGACATTTACCCTTACATTTTTGTTGTTGTTGTTACTATCTCATACCCTTAGAAGCTGATAAATAATCAGTTTTTCCAACTCTGTATGATCCCAACTTTCTCTTCTTTCTGTAATCCTTTTAATTTCTGCTTGAAAATGGGCCAATTTTTTTCTGAGTTTATTAGTTCCTTATAATATTTTGACAAAAGCAATCAGCAATAGCCAATATTTGCTTCTAATCGTTGTTTTTTCTAATCTCTTCTGCTATGCATGTGGTCTGGCACAATCCCCAAATTACCACAAGTGATGTTTTCACCTTTTCTCTTTTTCTTTTTTTGGGCCACTGAATAACGTTAATTTCTATCTTTGTTTCCTCTGATGTCAGTTTTCTCATTGGATGCTTCACAAGATGTTCGTTTAAATTTTTTAATTTCAGCAATAGCTCCTTTCAAAATATGAATCCCTGGATTAGGATAATTAATACAGCTGCCATAAGAGAAAAAAGCCAAAATCTCAAAGGCTTAAGAAAATAAGTTTAATTTTCCTCATGCAAAGTTTAATGTGGATTGGCAGTCTTTCTCAAACTTGTAGCTGTGCCATCTGGAACATGAGGCCTCCAAGTTTTCCAAGGCAGGGAGTAGAGAAATGCTGAAGGCACATCATTTCTTACTTACCTCATTTTACACACAGTCATTGGCCAGAACTTGTCACATGGCCCCAAACCTAACTGCACAATAGCTGGGAAATGTTGGGAGATACGAATAAGAAATTGGGAGACACAAGGGAGACACAATGATTAACTCTGCCATACCATGCTGATAACTTAATATGACACTATTCGCATTTTCCGCATGGGCACATACTTCTGTATATAAACATGTATATCACCTTATTGTTTTGTAAAAACTGAATCATAGTTACACTGTTCTCTATCTTTTTATTGAAAAACATCTATTGGAAATTTCTCCAAATTAGCTTGCTAAACCTCTAATTTATAGTTTAAATGACTCCATAATATTCCATAGTGTAACTTGTACCATTATTTACTGACATATTTTTTATACTGTTTTTATAGTTTTTATACTGATATATGTTTATTTTTGTCAGTGTCATATATATATATATATATATATATATATATATATATATATATAGATATATAAAATATGCCATTATATGTATAGTATGTCATATATATATATACTTATATATATATTCTCACACATAACTCTAATCCTATAAAATCCATTTTTCAAAATAGATGGCATTTTCCCACTGTGGGATAGATTTCCAGGAGTGGATTTACTGGGTTAAGGTGCACATGTTTTGTTAATTTTAATATTTGCTACATTGGTATCCATAAAGACTGAAACTATTTACATTTCACCAGCAATATACACTATAATGTCTCCATGTCTCCATGAACCTGACAACAATAGATATTTCAACACTTTTTAATTTTGTCAATTTAATGGGGAGTAAAGAGAATTGGAAAAATGCAGATTAAAGGGAGAAGATCTTTATATGTTGGTTGGCCATTTGGTTGCCTCTTCAATTCCTTTGCTGTTGGAATTGATATCCCACATTTTTCAGTTAGGAAGAACATTTTATTATCAGAGCTAGTAAACATCTGGTGACCTTCTGAATTATAAATATTTTTCCCAAATCAATTTTCAAACAGTATTGGATATATTTATGTATAATATAAAATATTTAACATAATAACATGTATGATATTTTGTCACTCAAAAAGTTTAATTTTTGTATTGTCAAAATTTCTTTTATATATATAATGTGATGGCTCGGTGCGAGGTCAGAGGGATAGTGGATGGGGGGAGGGGGGTCCACAGTGTGAGGGATATAAATGATGAACGTCTAATTATTGTCTTGTACACCTGAAACTAATAAATAAATATATACATAAATAAATAAATAAATAAATAATTTCTTTTATGGTGCTGAGTCTCTCCTACCTCTGGATTGTTGTATATGAGATTTTCTAGCCCTGTGTGTGTGTGTGTGTGTGTGTGTGTGTTTAATTAGTTAAGGTTTTTAATACATTTAATATATTTTTAATCCATAGGGAGTTAATTCTTGTATAAAGTAGAGCTCAATTTCATTTTTTTCAGCTGGGTAGCTTTCTGTGTCAGCATTATTTAGTAAATAGTCCATTATTTCTGCCTTTTCATATATAAAATCGTGTTTTCTGGGATTCTCTATTGGCTGTATAGATCTATTTATTTCTTCCTATGCATATATATATATATATACACATACATATATAAATCTAATTTCGACTGTTTACTAGATTCTGGTAGTAAGGTAAGTCCCTATTCACTATTCATCTTTATAAAAATTTGTTTGGCTAGTCCCAGAAATGCTTGCTTCCTTGTAAATTTTGAAGCCTTTTTATCCACTTCCCCTAAACCTCTACAAGGATTAAAACTGAGATTACATTAAATTTCAACAGCAATTTTTGGCCCATTGACATTTTTATTATATCGGACCTTTTCATCAAAGAATGTGGAAAGATTTTCTTTGTGAAGACTTAATTTTATATGTTCAATCAATTTTATGTTTTCTTCATATAGGTTCTGTTCCTTAAAAATATTTACCTCCAAGTTTTTAATAATTTATTCCATGTGATTTACTAGCAAGAGTCTACCTCTACAATAATGTGAATAATAAAAGGTTTTGCACTCACCCCTACCTTGTTCTTGGTTTTTATTGAAATTTCTTCAGTATTTTATCATTTAGAATAACCATAATTATTGGTTCTGGATAAATAAACTTTATAAAAGCTAGCAATCACTGCTGAATTTATTAAATGACTTTTTAGCACCTAGTGATATAATTATGTGGGTTTTTAACCTTCGGAATTTTGACGATGGATTGTCTGGATAATTAATGAAATACACTTGCATCTCTGGAATAAACGGTACCTTTGAAAAATAGTTCGTTCTTTTCACGTATCACCAGACTCTGTTTGCTTATATTTTATGAGGATTTTTTGCATCATTATCTCTAGGTGATATGGGTCTTTATTTTTTCTGTTTTGCATTATTATTCTTAGACTTTAATATGAAAGCCATGCAGGCTTTGAAAAATAAGTTGCAGGAATTTTCCATCTCTTTCTATGGCCTGGAATAGTAAAACCAACATTGGAATTATCTATTTTTAAATTGTCAGATAAAATTAGTTATGAATCCGTCTGTTTCTGGTACTGTTTTTAATGGTAAATCTTGAATCATTTGACAGTCTCTCCTGTGGTAACTGATCCATTGAAGTTTTCCTGTGTCATCTTTGGCAATTTTATTTTGCTAGGAAATGATTCCTTTTTTGACTTCTTCAAATCTGTTGTTAAAAGTTGTATGAAAGACTCTTTTATAATCCTTTTCATCTTTTATGAATGTTTTAAAATTCCTGATCATTATCTGTTTTTGCATTCTCCTTATGAACGGTTGGGCTCTCCTCCACTGATCATTTTTCATGGTGAGCTCATTGTCTAGTTGTTGGAATACCTCCACTGTCTATAGTCTCTTGCATTGTGGAAGGGGAAGCAGCCTTTACAAACAAGAGGCTGACTCCTGTTGAGAGACTATGTGGAAACCTGTCAAATTACTACCAAGTGAGAAGAAAGAACCTCTGTTGCCACATCTCCCTATTTTTTAAGAGAAGTCATAAATCCAGAATTTTATGTAATCTCTTCCTATTTCAAAATATCGATGACTTGTTTAAAATTTTGTGTAACTAATACTCCAGGAGAAGATTTCTGGAGTAGATGGCACTCTGGATGATAGATGGTCCTCTCTAACTTTTAAGTTCTGCATGGCGGAACTTAAAAACTTCCTGCTTTCTTTTTAGGCAAGCTCCTTGGAGGCAGAGCTATGTTCTCTACTTAGTTTTGTATTCCCCAAGGTTCCAAGCATAGCACAAGATATACACAGGACATTCAATATATATTTAAGAATGAAGAAAGGCAACCCGTGGTGCCACTATCAGAGCCTAAAGGATCATTGGTCTTGCTTCTGTGAATACACACAGTAAGGCAATAAAGGAAGCTGCTGAAGTGGCATTGGAATGTGACAAGAATGAGGCATGGTGTCATTAAAATAAAATTCCCTGCAGTTGTTTTTAGTGTGTGTGTGTGGGGGGGGGGGAGTTGTGGTGGTAAGTAGAATGTACAATTGTGAGTTTTCTACAAGATCAGAATCTTTTCAAAATTTGAACTGTTCAACATTTCTGTGGCAAAGAGTTAGCTGGACAACAAACTACTGCTTAACGTGGAAGACAGAAGTTTCATCCGAAGCATGTGAATTTGAAGATTTTATAGTCTAACAACTACCCACATGCAAAGCCTTACCTAGTAAGGTAGAGTCTGAGGATGAACTCAGAAGAATGGATTTTCATTTTTTTCAATTTGCAATCCTCCTCTAAGAGACTTTTGTAGGGAAAGGAAAACAATGCAATCATTGGCCTATATTTTCCAGGTATGGAGTCTGAATATTATGATGATGAAGAAATGATTGTCTGGGATGAGAACTCAAACATGACTTCAAAATTTGAGGGAGAAAGGCCAAAAACCCAGGTTTTGGGTTGCAAACCTACTTAATCCTAGATTGGGCCCTGATGGTCTATTCACCAGAATGCTGCCTGTATTAGCCTAAGCCCTGTTCCTAATTACAACCTTCTTTGGGTGTTCCGAGATGACATCAAGATGTGTGGGATTAATAGACGGTACCAGGCACACTGCATAACAATTGTGGCAAAACACCGTGTACCCTCAAAGGCATGGACAGAATGATTTCCTGGGTCAACATATTAATGTCTAGACTTTCAAGGCTGCTGTTATTATGAAAAAAGAAAGCATCATTCTTTTGAGTCAATAGACTGTCCTAGGCTTATCATTGAACCCATCTCATTTTACTCTCTAATTTTAAATTTCTTTGTTATTAAGTTTCTCTCTCAGAGTTTGAAACATCAGTTTCAAACCAGACTATTATTAATCTCAAAAAGGATCCACTTATACATGATAGAAATATAGTGTACAATAATACTACATATTTATTTATAATATGTCTAATTTCAAAGAAAAGATTTGAGGTGTGCTATTCAGAGTTAATGAAAGAGATTCAATCAGCCCGTCTGTCTGGGAATTTGAGAATCTAAGTGTACCTAAAAAATACCAAACATGGCAATTTTTTCCAGAACTGTCACTTCGCCCTGCATCCAAGGGAAGTGACACCCAAAGAGTTCACAGCTGTACTGTCATCACAAGTTTGAATTTGATACTGGTGATATCATAACCATGGAAAATAAGTTTTTTAAATTATCACAGCTGAGTGTTTAGATTATATAAATTGTCATTAAGAGGTGAGCTCTATGGAGTTTAGTAGAGACTATTGACATTAAAGGATACACAGTTCTCTACTTTATTAAAGAATCAGCTGTGTCAAATACTTTACAGCCATTATGTCACTTTGCCTCTTACTGGCCCCATTAACTAAGAATAATCTTCCCTACTCTATGCATGAGCAACGGGAGGCTTGAAGAGGTTAAATACCTTCCCCAAGATCACACAGCTGGTAAGTGACAGAGGGAAGAAGCTCACCCTTGTCTACCTGACTGAAGCAATGTGTTCTTTCCATTACAGCTGGAATGTCTGGAATTCAGATTAAATTCCGTTTGGCCTGGATTAAATACCAGCTCTGTGGCATCTCTCAGAAATGAAATAAAATAAAGGCTAATGAAAACAGCTGATTCATCTCTTAACCAAGCAAAACAAACTCCAGTAGCAAGGGACAGGGTCTCACTATTGGAATAAAAATCATGACGTGACTGAAAGCTCTCTTCTCAGCCAGTCCCTTTCATAGATGCCATGATGTCTGAAAGTTTGCTATGAGTGTTCCTTCCTTATACCCTCTTTAAAAAAAAAAATACTGGAAGACAGGAAAGGTTTATATATGAAATAAATACACACTCAGGTGTTTTGTGACTACTCAAATATGCCTCCTTATGAGCAGACAAAAATGGCCAGCGACATATTTTTGGTGTGTGCTGGGGCTGAAAAGAAGAATGGAAATCCAGAAATAAGAGAACATTCTATTTTATCTCCTGCTTAGGTCAAATCTTAGTTAGACATAGCAGTTGAGGAAAAAAGAAAATAAGATTCTGGTGTATTTTCCTCTGGGTAATCTAGACGCTTGTAATGGGTCTATAAGTTGTTCAAGCCAGGTTCTTGATTTGAAGGAAGTCAGCCTAAAGATAATGATAATTTTTTATTCTAGTCTGGTGGTCGTTGATGATTTGTATCGTTTTAAAGGTCAAACATTGATTGGCATCAAGGTTTTTTTCTGAATTAGTTGCTTTTGTAGTTTTCATAATTCTATACATAAAAGGCACACTTTGAAAAACTATGGAGGAGATTTCTTCCCTTCCTCCTGGTGAATTTGACCTTTGAACTACCGTTAAGTTTGAAGCCCAAATAATGGATTTGCCTAAGACTGGTACTAGACAGCAACTTGTGCAAAACCATAGAGGAAATCAACTTAGTGGTTATCCTGTCTCCCTGACTATGCCCCACTGAATATTAGAAAGTATAATGTACCTGAAATACAGCATGTACCACAGACTGTAAGGGTTAAAACACAAAAGCCAAATTCCAAGCACCACCCATAGATGGCAAAACACAAAGTGCCATTTTTCCATTTTGAAACAACTTTTTTTCAAGGCTTCTAAAAATTGACTCCGCTTTCCAGAAAGCACTGCCGAGCCCTGTCACAATCAGACGAGCCTATGGAGTTGGCAGCCATCTTGTGCAATGAAAGACAAAGTGTCTGGCTCTGAGCCAAAAAAAGCCAAAGTGATCAATATTCCATTCTGAAAGCACCAATGGACCCTTTGTCCCAGGACGAACGCGTCTGGGAGATGTGCCAGAAGATTCACGTGTGCACATATGTGCACACGCACAGTAACATGATGATCCAGGAAATCCAGTCAGATGGGAAGATCAAAAGCCCAGCAGGATATTCCTGCGACTCTGGCACTGGTCAGTGATACTTCAATGTCCATATCCAAATATGAAGGCAGCTTAGAGAGTCTACAGATGGAAGATAAACAGAAACTTGAAAAAACGTACCAAGGCAGCTGATTTTTCTGCCGTGGCCTTCCCACCTACCCCGAGCAGCCCTGGTGCATTGTCAATCACTCCCTTGCAGCACTTTGAAGTATGACTCTGTCCCTGAATCCTACGGAGTGTTTGCCAGCCTGGCCTGGTCTCACCTCTAAGCCTCCTGCCCTCCGGCGCACTCACAAGTGTTTGGAACATATATTGGAAATGGAGGGGAATATGATCCCAGACCCAGGTCCAGACGGCTACTAGAACGTGTCATGTGTCTGGCACTAAGCACAGTCACCAATTTAAAACCAATGAAATGACCTCAGTTTTCTTGGGAAAGAAGGAAAAACGACCATGTGGCTGATGAGAGAACAATGAAAAGATATCTTGTGCACACGCATACACATATACACACACACACACACACACACACATCATTTGTCTGAAAATCAAGGCCATAGTCAGGGTTGAAAAACATATATTTAGTGCATAGCATGAACAGAAGGGCCTAATGAGGCATTCTTGCTACTGTTGTCCTTACAGATAAATTTTAAGGACACGTGGAGCCAGGGAGGAAATGAATATTCAGTTTAGAACTTTTTCATACATTTAATATCTGCCTCTCCCATCATGTTTGTAATTTTTACAGTCTTTGTTATGAATAGCTTCTCATCACATTTCTATGAGGGAGATCATCATAATTACAACCTTATGTTATGGGAGAGCAGAAAGAAGTGACTTGGCAAAGGTCATGTGGCAGTGCAATGTCCTAGACAGGAAGGGAGCTGATAGATCTGGAAACCATTGTGAGTCGCGCATTCCACTGTGCCTGGCAGAAAGCAAAGCTCAGGTTGCCCCAGCCAAAACTTCGAGCATTTTCAGAAACTTGAGTGCTTGCTATGAATGTGATGTCACCAAGAAGAAGATATTAAACGTTAGTAGTACTAACTTGAGCAAAATCTTATTGGAAGCAATTTCTAAAATCACTGTTGCTTTTGTGAGCGTTAGGAGTAAGACAGGGAAAGGATGAACTGACCCTGATTTGGGACATCTGATCTGGCATGTAAATTGCTGCAAACTGTACTCTTAGCTAACAACCTCCCCTTTGCAGAATCGAATATTCATCCATGCTTGGGTGGTATGTCTTTGGTGGGATGCCCCAGGGGGCGACTTCCCTGTGTGCTTGTATATTCTTGTATGGTCCACATGGCTACTGGATGAACCAACCCTTCCATCCTAGAATGCTGCTTAGTTATAAGAACTAGATGTTCAAATATTTTTAGAAATGAAATATCAGGAAGTTCCTAATTTCTGAACAATGAATGAACCTTTTTCCACATCTTACACAAATGGATGGTTGGTCTTTTCCCACCTAGAAGCTTAAGAATATTTTTTTAAAAAATCCATCTCCAACCACAACATAGAAAAGAGTGAAACTGAAAACTCAAACGAGAGAAACACAGTCAGTATTTTTCAAAAAGTGCCTGTTGCCTGGTAAGTAAATCTCTTTATATAGTTGATTTAAAAAAAAAAAAACAAAACCCCCTGCACTTCCTGAATGAACTCTGACATATTTAAAGTGGAGAAATTGAGAAGTTTCTGTAATTAATATTAAAATTCTGATGTATGGAAGTAAACATTTAAATTATAAGGTACCGGGTGAAAATTTCATTGGATGAAGAAAAGGTCTACTAACGAAGAATACGACCCTAACTGGACAAGGACAGACACATCTCCCTCAGCCAGACCTGAACAGGTGGCTTTCCCCAATTGTCCCACAAAGAGGAATTAAATGTTAATATTCCATATGCTCATAGGTTGTGTTTCCAATATTTGAAAAATGATTATTAAATATTTCAAACAGTATATAGAAAATGGCATACTATCACCAGTTATATTTTATAAACCTTAGCATGTTGTCATATTTGTTTTAGGTCTATTTTCTTATAAGAAAGTAGACATAGGAGACATTTGAAGCCTATAATGGAATACCACTCTCCACCCGCTCACCCCCAGAATTTAACTTCCTCTCCTCTCTCCTCAGCAGTAGCCTGAACTTGGTATGTATCTTTTGTTGTTGTTTTCAAACTTGACGATATAGAGATGTATCAAAATCATTATGTAGTATTGTTTGCACATTTTCAAACTTGACCCACATGGTATAATGTTGTTCACATTGTTTTCCTACTTGTTTTTACCCTTTGACATTGTTTTCAGCATTTATCCAAATTGGTATCTGTATCCCTTTTAATCGTTATAACTCCTTAAATTGGTCTACCAAGTTGTTTGATTTTTGAAATTAATTTGAAATTAATTCTTAATCTATTCTAGATACCAATTTTTTGACAATTACATGTCTTGCAAATAACTTTCCTCTATTATGCCTCTTTCTTTAATTATGCATATGTGGGTTGTTATACTTAATGTTATGCCCACCTCTATTCTTCAAAACAGCTCCATCCGCCATACACAGTTAATGCCCAAAAGGAATTTTACAGCAATGTCATTTTGCTTTTCTATCAACCCCATTCTTGTTCAATTTCAGATGCAACTTGCTTCTGTCTCTTGGCTCCATTTCCTTTCTTTGGCCCCAGATCTGATCTTTTATATGATATTTGAACCTAGATATTTTGATATTCTGTGCTCCCTGAAAATGTTGTCCAGCCTTCAACTTTTCTTCCTGTAGATTTTCGGGATCTTATGTGACTCACATACCATGTTCTCGTCATTGTGGTAAGATAGATCCTTTGCTCTAACATTGAACTTCTTATCAAATACTAAGTCTTTATCAATTGATTTCTTTTCTTCAGACATATATCATGATCCTGAATCTTCTTGTCTATGTATTCCTTTGCTTCTTTATTATCTGTTTTTCTACTCTCCATCCAACTACAACCATGTAAGCTGCATGAGGTCAAGGACTTTTGTCACCACAGTATTTTCAGTATTTTTGGAATGAATGAGTAACTCCAGGTGTTCTTTGAACAACCTCTGAATGTTGGAAACTTAATTCTAGCACGCAAGTCTTTCTAATTAAAATTTATGCCATAATATACAGCTAGTCAACCTTAATTAATAATTTTTATTATCATTTCATTCTCAAAACACATTTAATAAGTATGGCAGTTTTTAAAACATGGTTGCAAATTATTTGGAATTTCTCCCATACAGAGGTCGGATCTATGTCCCCTCCCCTTGATTTGGGTAAAGTTATGGTACACATGGCTTCTGAGGCAAGGTGATAAAAGGGCATGCAATTTCCACCTTGCTCACTACAACATTTGCACATGGAGTCTTAAATTGTCAAGTAAGTTCAGCTACGCTGAAGACTCATGCTGTGAGGAAACCCGTCATTCCAGGTGACAACCTCAACTGAGTCTAACCTTTAAATTATCCCAAACGAGTTACCAGACACGTAAGAAACCTCTAGATGATTCTGTCCCACAGACATTCAAGTCACTCTCAGTGACTTATTTAATTTAATTCTCTCCGGCTGAGGCCACATATACCATAAAGCCACAAGCATGTATTTATAATTTTATTTAATATATGTCACAATTAGACTTCCATTTTCTGGTCCAACACGTAAGGAGCTCGGAAATCATGGCTCCCATAGTCAAAATAAAAAGAAAGCTGAACAAACTAAAAAACAAAGACTCTTTTTAGATTCTTTTTAGATTGCTCGGAAAATTGAGGTCACCGGGCAAACCACTGCCCCCCAAAGGAGAAACAGGTAAATACAGATAATCACTTTACCAGAGTGAAAATCCAGGTGCATAAAACCTCCGTGAGAACAAGAACACGGATAAGAAAATTTAAACTGTAATTGACAAATTGCTGATGCTCACTGTGGATAAGTTTGAGAGTTGAAAACTCCAGGGGGGCCAGTCTTAGGGGAGCCCCCATACTTTTGTGAGGTTTGCCCCCAGGAGCCCCACCAGGTTTTCTCAGTGAAGATATCCTTGTGTTTCCAAGCAGTGGGAGAGGAGAATTGGCCCTTTTGAAATTGACCTATAGTATTCTGTTCTCAACAAGGCTTGCCCTCACAAGAAACTGTCTCACCAGAACTTAACTATCTGGAGCTTTATCAGAGCCTAACTAACCTGGGAGAAAGGAAGTACTCAATTCCAGCCTCCTGTAGTCTTTCTGAGTCACCTAAGCAGGTGAATTGACTGAAAAGCATTAGGGAATGTAATGGCACAAGCTCACTAAAAGCCTGAGACTTAATCACAGGACTATGGAACCTTTCCCGTCCCCCTCACTGGAGTTCCTATATAATAACCAGGCAGTACAACAGAAAGAACTGTATGCCTCAGACACTATTTAAGAAGAAATCTCTGAGAGATCCAAGATAGCAGAGTAGATAAGCACGGGGCCTGCCTCCTTTAATGAACACATTAAAATTGCAACTAAATTATAGAACAGTCAACAATCTGGACAACAATGTGAAGGCTAGCTGAACAAAAGTTTTGTAACCAAGCATATAAAGAAGCCATGTCGGGACTGGTAGGAGGGGCAGAGATACAGAATGGGCCCCAAACCTCTATGTGGTGGTTAAGAATCAGGAGGGATATCTCAGCTGTGGAGTTCCCCCTGGAACAGCAAACAACCTCAGACCCCCACACCAGACTCCCCAGCTCAGAGTAAGTAGTGGTGCCAGGAAGTAGAGCCATCACAACATTGGGCTATGAAAAACAGTGGGGATTCCAACCATCTGGTTGGGACGGAAGGCTGCGGAAACCCAGACGTCTTCTTAAATGGCACACGCACAGACTCGCTCGCTCACAGGCACTTACCTTGGGCTCCAGCGATGGGACAGGGACTTGGGGTTGTCAGAGGCACACAGGGTGCAGACTGAGGTGTGTGGCTCGGCACTAAGGACTAGAGGACAGCCGCTATTTTCCCTGGGTGGGGCCCTCATTTCCTGTAGCCAGCAGGTGGGTGCTATCTTTTCTGTGTTGAGCCCGCCCCCACAGGCCAAATCTGAATCCGATTGGTCTGTTGAGCTCTGCTGGGACCCCACCCCACCCAACTCCCCCAATGCCAGAGGTACTTTCTTGGGAGCAGCCAGCTCTGCTCACATTGTACGCTTTCTTGGAAAACTATGAGAGTCCATTGGCCCCAAGTGGGCAGCAACTGGCCTCGGTGTGCTCTGAAACTTTTATTGAGTAGCTCCAGGCTCAGCACTGACACTAAACTAGAGTCTACATTAACCTGGTGACCACAACTCTTCCACTCAGTGATTCCCTGAGACCCTGCCTCACCTGTGTACCGCACAAGGCATTATCAGTAGCTGAACCTTAAGAGAGCTGACAGGTGGAAGCAGGCTTTGGGGTGTCCTGGTGTTTTGCAGAGCTACTCCAATCCTGGTACCGGTGGCAGATGTCCTGGGTTCCCAGTGTGGCCTCTCCTACATGTCTCCAGGTTTAGCACAAGTAATGAACAACCTTGAATCACTTTGTAGCTCTGACCAGGTAGTCCCCAGCTAGTCATAGGCAGTGGGTGATTGGGGCTGCACCAGCACCCTCTCCAAGAGGCCCCAGAATTAATGTACTTAGAGGTTGGCTCAGACCACAGCAGAACACTGTCCAATTAGCTCCACAAGCAGCACGCACAAAGGGCGATCTCAACAGGCACCAGAGCCTGCTAGGGCAAATCCCACTCAGTGGGGTAAGCCGCCCCCTCCACCACCCCCACCCTCACACAGCAGCGCATAAGCTACGGATGTGGCCAAACCCCACAGCCAACCAGCCTGAAGGTCAATCTCACAGACAGGCCAATAGCAGTCAAGGCTCAACTACAACAGGAGGGCATATACAACCCACACAAGGGACACTCATGGAGCTCCTGAAACAGATGACCAGGGAGACTGTGACGAGCCCCACAGGGCACCTACTACATGAGGCCACCCGACCAAGACTGGGAGACGTAGCAGACCTACCTCATACATAGAAACAAACACAGAGAGGCTGCCAAAATGAGGAAATAAAGAAATACGTCCCAAGGGAAAGAACAGTAGGAAACTCCAGAAAAAGAACAAGTAAAATGGAGACAAGAAACTTACCAGCGGCAGAGTTCAAAACAATGGTTATAAGGATGCTCAAGGAATTTAGAACTTCAACAAAGAGCGAGCATAAAACACTGAGTCATGAAATATGAGCAGATACTCACTAGACTGTCCAGAGAAGGACAAATGCTTCCGAAAGAGGAAACTGAACATGTGAGGGCCATGGTTGAAATAGCTCAACACGTTCAGAGAGCTGAAGCTAGCTTCATTCAGAAGAAGGGTTCATTTATATATTCACGTATTAAACAAGTTCCTTAAAACAGTGAACAAGATGTGTTCATTTCATGCTTGCATGAAGACTGCTTTGTAGTGATGGAGACAGATTTTGTAAGTACTATGTCAAGAAATAAATATTATGAATTAGGTTGGCGCAAAAGTAATGGCAGTTTTTGCAATTATTTTTAAACCGCCATTAATTTTGCATCAACCTCATACAAGCTTATGAAGAAAAAAAAGTGAGGGCTAAGATAGAAAGTAGAGAAAGGGACATGAGGAGGGGCAGAAATATTCTTTAAAGGCCCGGAAGTGGTGTTGGGAGAGGGAACTTTGAAACTGAAGAATGAGCAAGAGATCATTTTAAGGGAAGTAGGTGGGTTGACCATTACAGACAAGTGGATGGCGTAGGACCTGTTATGTGAAGAGGGTACAATGGAAGAAAGTACATGCTATGACTATACGTAGGTGTTTATCCTCCCTTATAGACAATAAGGAGCCTTTGGATAACGTTTCAAGAGACAGATATGTTCAGATATGCCTTTTAGGAAATCCACTCTCTTGGCAGAAGAGAGGTATTGGCCACAAAGGAACAAGACAGGAAATTGCGTCAGTAGCCCAAACAACAGAGAAAGGATTGGTGCGTGTGATATTAAAGAAAGAAAACTGACAGGACTTAATTTCTGGCCGCTATAGAATGATTCCTTTTTATTTCTTTATTTGACTTTTATTTATTATTTGTAATACAAGAAATGCATATGATTTTGGAGGAAGTAAACAACCATCAAATAAAAAATAAGACAAAAATCACTAAAAATCCCAACACTTTAAGATGACTACTCAATACTGTTGCATGCATTCTTCTGGTCTCATTTCTATGCAAATATGTAATTTACACATATTTTTGCCTAATTTTCACATAACATCTACGTTGTGAATGTCTTTCCAAACTAGTATATGCTAATAACTTCATGGTTTTAATAGCTGCATAGTATTTAGTTATATTTATAATTTATTTAATGATTACCCTATTATGTAGTTTTTTCCACACTTTTGCATTATAAAAAAGGTAGTTCTGAATATTCTTCTCTGTAGATCATGGTGCTCCCTGATTATGTTTTAGGAATATATTCCTAAGAGCTGAATTGTTATGTCAAAGCATACAATTTTTTTAGTGGTTTTCATAGAATTTTCCAGAAAACCCTTTAGAAAACTGAATTTTTCTTGTACCTTTGTTCTACTACCTGAACTCTAAAACTATTTTGGAAAATTGAAGAAAAAAAGGTAACTTTTGTTGAGACTACATTAAATTTACTGATTAATTTAGGGCTAATTGACATTTTTAACAGATTGAGTATTTTCATCTGGGGACGTGCTACAAAGCAAGCATTCAATAGTGCTTTGTAGTTTGCCTTTTTGTAAGCCTTACACATTTCTTTTTCATTTTATCCTTACGTATTTGACATTTTATTACCATTATGATTAGAGTATTTTATTTAACATTATATGTTCTAACTGACTATATTTGAAATATAGGAAAACTATGGAACTTTTAATATTTAATTTGCAATTGGCTACGTTATTGAACTCATTAGTTCTAAGAGCTTTTTTCTGTTGCTTTTCTCGGGCTATTCAGGTGGACAATCATATCATTTTATAGCATTTGATAAATGTACTTTCTCTTTACAATGTTATTAAGCCATTACATAGTTTTCTTATTTAATTGTGTTCCTGGCATTTCCTGAACAGTCTTACACAATCTTTGCGATCATAGGCTCCTTTCACTTTTCCTGACTTTAATGGGAATTTCTGGAGGGTTACATCATGAGGCATGATATTGTTCAATTATTTTAAGCTATGCATATTACATGCTAAAAAGTCACTCTCTAATCCTATTTTTTAAAGTTTTATTGGGAATAGATCCTGAATTTAATTAAATGCCTCTTCAGTATCTCTTCTGAAGCTTTTTCCTTAATGAATAATGGTAACACATACCCTAGTATCTAAGTACTCATTTCTTCCTAGAACAAACCGTATTTCGTCTTTGTAGCTTAGTCTTTTAATACATACTTTAGGTTGTTTAGTTAGTATTTTGTTTAAGAAATTTGGGAGTCCTTTGCTTTTTGTGCTTTCTCTAAGATTTTGGTATCGGGGTTTTGTTATCCATACATATATATAAAGAAATTGAAAACATTCCCTTTTTCTCTATGTTCTGGAACAATTCAGTTACCCTAGAATTATTTGTTCCCTACATGTGTGGATGAGTGCACCCATAAAATTACTTGGCTCTAGTATTTTTGAAGGGACAGTTATTTAATACATTTCTTTGAATTTTCTTTCATGGATTTTGATCTAGTAAATGTTTCTTCTTCTTCTAGGATCAGTATATTTCATCTTTCTTTTCCTGAAACATTGTCTATTTATTTTCCAGTTATTAACATAGAATTGTTGGACGTACTCTCTTAGAATTCTTTTACATTTTTTTATATCAATGAGTATAACTCCTTTTGATTGTTCCCTTTGTTCTTAAATAAAGGTAGTTAGTATTTTGTCTTTATTTCTTATTCTTCAAAGACATTAATTCTTGGATTTGTTTATTAACTCTCTCTCTCAGTTCTAAACAATTAAGTTTTGCTTTTAGTCTTGTAGTCCTTCTATATTCCTTAGCTATGTTCAATTTTGTTTTTCCAGCTTCTTGTAGGCAATTGATCATCATTCTTCTTGGCTTAGTGACAAATGTGTTTAGAACTATATATTTGTTCTGAATACACCTTTCATTGCATCTGCAGGTTGAGAGCTATATAAAATATTATATATTATTAACATACATCATACGTAACATATGATATATATTATACATCTATATACAGAGGGTGCCAAAAAATGTATACATATTTTAAGAAAGGAAAAAAACTGTTTTAAAATCGTAATACTCAATATATATGGATCACAAAAGAATACAAGTCACGTGTGACTTCTGCAATTGCAAGAAGTATTCAAAGTGGTTACCATCAGCGTAATTTTAATAACGTATTTTCTTTCTTAAAATGTGTATACATTTTTTGGCACCCTCTGTATATGTCTGGCACATACAATGTGTTCTTTAAATGTCCCCATTGTTGTTACTAATTTATTAAGTAGTGTATAATTATATTCTTTACTTTTCCTTCTTTCTGGCAAGAAATTAAAACATTATAAAGTTGAAGTTACTCGTATCTTTGTTTCTTATTTCTTGACAATTTTTTCCTTCCTTCCACAATGCAACCGCTATTCTGAATCTGAAATGAATCTGTCCATTCTATATTTTTAAATCTTACAAATCTACAAATTCATAAATAATATACAGTATTGTTTTATGTGTTTTTAATGTGTTTAAATACTGCCACATTGATGTACACTTCTGCATCTTTTATGTTCAATCTATTTTCAAAAACTATACTAATGGGCATATAGATTGATTGATATATTTATACATATTGATATGGAGAGATCATTTGTTTTTAGCTGCTGTATGGTATTCTATCATGTGACTAAATCAGAGTTTATTTAATTCGTTTCTTTGTTAATATATCCATCTTTTTATAATTCTTTTCTTGTGATGAGAACTTTTAAGATCTACTCTCTTAGCAACTTTCAAATATGCAATACAGTATGTACATTACATCCCCAAGACTTAAATATTTTATTGGTGAAATTTACTTGAAGTGTATCTTTTGTTGGTATCCTATCACTGGATTTTTCCTTTAAACATCATCTGGCCAGTTTTGACTTTTAATAGATGTAATATTGTGAGTACTGATATATTTTGTTTTGTGTCTTATATTTACCATGCTTATCTATATTGTATTGAGGGTTTTTTTTGTTTGTTTTTTTGCTTTCTATTGACTTTATTGAATTTTATTAATTCTTTATTTTTTCCCTAGTGGTTTTGAAATTACACATTCTATTTATGTTGTTTAGTGGTTACCCTCCAATTTGTAACACTTGATTTACAAATTAATTTAACTTGATTTAGCAAAGTCTAAAATTAATCATTATATCTTCCAAAACAATGCAAAAGTCTTAGAATGATTTAACTCCACACTCTTATTTTCCATGAATCACTGAGTGTAAGCTTTTTTTCTTTTGGCCCTGCTGGAGGAAGGGCTAGGAGAACAGATCAATTTTAGAAATCAAAGAAATTAGTTTTTTTAATTTGAAAAATATACTGTTCAATCATCAACTCCGCCACACAAATCATTTTCTAAACATCAGTTTGTTTTTCTCCCCTTTTAGTGAACATACTGTAGGCAGACCTCTCTGTTTTTTCTTCTTTAAATCCTCAGGGTTAATAGATGTTCAACATCTGTTGAATGAGTAAATAAGTGAATGGATGAGCATCTAATGCAGAAAGGTCTAAAGGATTGTTTTAAAAGTCGACATTTTGCTGGTTAGTATTTGAGAAGACAGGCATGAAAAGTGCAATGAAGACAGACATCTTGTTGAGAAGTGAAATTTTGAGTGAAGAGCTGCATAGTTAGAATCTGCAAATATAGAAAAATCAAGGCCTACAAGGGTCGTTGTGTTGAATTTTATTTGACCTTTAATCGCAAATACTATTAAAAGAAATGTGAGCAAAAAAGAATGCTGGAATCTTCATTTCATGTGCTGCCTGACTCGCTCTTCATACTTTTTATTTGATCTCCATAATGCTCCCTTTGTTCTCGTGAGTAATGGTTTTAAGGCTTTTATGAGTCCTCTTGCTGCCCCAGGGTTCAGTTGCTAAAATTCTTCTTCAACCTGTGTAAGTACAGATTCATTTTTCAATTGAAGCTGTTGTCTCCAGAAAGCACATATTTCACCAACACAGTCCAAGGGCAGAATCATGATAACAAGTCTTCCCTATGGTCTAAGAACAGGATTCCATCTCCTGGCAGCTGAGAAACATGCTGGTGACGATAGGCATCCCAATGTGACATGGCAAAGGAATCTTTTATTACAACCAAAAAACTAGCACCTTTCCCCAAAAAAAGGGTTGGGTGGTAAGGTAAAGAGAAAAAATCATCTAAGTACAACCATCCTCTGATTTATAGGCTGTCTAAGCATACATTTGAATATTCTCTCTTTTCCATTGTTCTACCAAGAAAAATAGCAAGTCTGAATGTACAACTTACCTCTTTGCTCCATCCCCAGGAGAAGAAAGCAAGGACAGGATCCAAAACATTTAATGGTAAACCCTGTTTTGGGATATGGACCCTTTGGTGACACAAGCAAAGGGATCGATTTTCTCATCTTCCTCATGGCAGTTCCAGGTTTTTAATTGCCACTATACTGCTGGGTGACTCAAGAAGGTCAAATGAGGGTCAAGTAGAGTCTAAAGGAAGAGGAACAAATTCTTGGTGCTAAATTTATTATAAATCTTTCCAGGTGTAGTTGCAGACCATTCCTTTAAATCATTGGTGCATACCTGCACAATACATCGTTTAGCAAGGTAGCTAAGGGCATATGTTTGATGGTCAAAGAGAACCAGATTCTAATCAAGGCTGAGTGACCTCCTGTGGGGGTAATTACTTAACCTTGGTTTCCTTATCTGTAAAGGGGGATAGTAAAACCTACCTTCTGGGATTATTGTGATGATTAAATAAGATGATGGATATAAGAGTTAGCTCAGTGTTAGGCATATTATAAATACTCGTCAAATGATAACGATTATTACTATTACTAACTATTGCAAGGTTATGAAACTTTACTGAGATCTTGATTTGTTCTTTTAGCTTCAAGTTACTGTCTCATTTCCTTTCATTTCACCCTGCAGGATTCCTTTGAGCCTTTCTTGCAGTTCAGGACTAGGGGTAACCAACTCCTTCAGCTTTTATTTACCTGGGAATGTCTTCCTTTCTCCCACACTCTTGAAGGACAGTTTTAATGGATATAGGATTCCTGGTGACAGGTTTTTTTGTTTCTTTTGTTCTTCCCTTTGAGCACTTGGAATATAGCAGCCCACTGTCTTCTGGCCCCCAAATTTCTTATTAAAAAAAAAAATCTGCTGATAATCTTATTAGTGATCGTTTGTATGTGATGAGTGTCTTCTCTCTTGATGCTTTCAAGATTCTGTTTTTATTTTTGACTGCCTTGGATGTTTATATTCATGTCTTTCATCAAATTTGGGAAATTTTCTGCCATTATTTCTTGAAATGGTCTCTCTGCCCCTTTCTTTTTCTCCTTCTGGGACTCTCACAATCTAGAAATGGTCTGCTTGATTGTGTCCCACAGGTCACTTAAGATCTGCTCATTTTTCTTCAGTCTCTTTCCTGTCTGTTCCTCATAGTTGATAATTTCCATTGTCCTATATTAAATTTCGCTGATCGTCTTCTTCTGCCTGCTCAGATCTGCCTTTGAATCCCTCTGGCACATTTTTTTTCATTTTAATTATAGTACTGTTCAGCTCTAGAATTTCCTTTTGGTTTCTTTTTATCTTTTCTATCTCTTTATTAATATTGCCACTTGTGCACACATTATTTTCTTGACTTTCTCCACATCTTCCTTAAATTCTTTGAGCATCTGTAAAGCAGTTGTTTTAACATCTTTGTCTAGTAGATCTTTCATCAGGTCTTTTTCAGGAACATTTTCTTTTTATTTATTTTTTTACTCTGAATAAGCCATTATTTCTTGTTTTTGTTTTGTTTTGGTTTTGGTTCTTTTTTGTAGGTCTTGTGATTTTTTGTTGTTGTTGTAAACTGGACATTTGAATCTAATGATAACTCTGGAAATCACCTTCTCCCCCTTCCCCAGGGTTTCCTGGTTTTCGTTACTGTTTTTGTTTTGTTTGTTTTGATTGTTGTAGATGGTCTCTATTTCAAGGATCACCCTAAAGTATAAACTTAAGATCTTCTTGGGTCAGTCTGAGTCTGCACCTTTCCCTGGGCATTCATGGTTACTTTCTAATTTTCCCTGTATATGCAGTTGCCTTGGAATGTTCTAGTCTTTAATAGGTCTCCCAAAAGGGGAAAAAAAAAAAGAGGAAAATGAAGGGGGAGAAAGGGTACTGGCCATTTAAACCCCCTGGAAGTCACTTCAGCTTGAGGGGAGGGGCTCGCAGAAATGGGAGAAGTGTAACAACAACTGCTACCCTCCTGTTTGTCTGCACCTATGTGATCAGAAAGAACAATCTGGAAATAGAGCACAGATCACTGATAGGGTCCTTTTTTCCCACTGTGACTCCCACGAGCTGTGTGTAGCTGTTCCAGAAACATGTGCACAGCTGCCTGCCATGGGGCTGCAGGCGGGGGATGGGTGGCTGCTACTGTGCTAAGAGCTAAAATTGACCAAAATTAACCTCAATTTACTGTCCAAGTCTTTACCTGGATGTTGTAAGCCTTCAATAGACTCCAGAGTTTTAAATTAATTACATTAGACAGATTCTGCCAGTACAATTGTTGTCTAGGTGGGAAGACAGTTTCCCCGTGCTTCCTACTCCTCAATCTTCCCAGAATCTTCCCAATTCCCATTATTTTTTCCCTCTCCATATTTCCATCTGGATACTTTCCTCTCATCTGTTTTCCAGCTCATGAATCCTTTCTTGAGCGGTGCCAAATATCCAGTTAAACCCAGCTATTGGGTTCTTAAGTCCAGTTGTTAGTTATATTTTTCACGTACAGAAATTTCATTTGATTCATATAATTTTAATGGTGAAATTCTCATCTTATATTACTTTGATTATATTAATTATTTTTATTTTTAAGTCCATGTCTGCTCCCTTCAATATCTGGGCTACCTAATTCTGTTGTGCATTGTTTCCCTTGGCGTTGTTTCTTAATGTCTGTTTTTTTTAAAAAATGCTGGATATTTTGTGTGACAATTATAGTGGCTCTGAATGCTATATGCGTCCAGAGAGTTCTCACCCTATTGTACAAGGCAACAGAGGTGCAAGTCAGCGTGCTTTGATGTGGGACTCACACTCAATCTTGGTAAGGTTCAGTCTACATCTAATTTTGCTTGCATTCTAAGGATGTAGCTTTCTACATTTCTTAACAGAGAGCCTGAAGTGTTTCTTGTAGATTCCCCTCCTTGGTAGATCATGAACTTCAATTTTGGTCTTCCTGGCCCTGTCAGGTTGCCAAAAAATCTCTGATCTGCTTTTTATTCACATTATTCTATGCTTCTTACCCTTTGCCTTGTGCAGCTTAATTGGCAAAATACCTTGAGGGGGAAAGCTGATGTGAATGTTGATCTCATTTGTCTCCACCTCCCTTCTCCATGAAATCTCAATAATCCCAAACTCTAGCTTGCCTTCCTACAAGGCCATACAATTGCACAAAGCTCTGCTGGATTCTCTGCTTCTTAGTACATATTTTCTCCTTTTTCAGTCTCTTGCTCTATGTAAAATGTGGCAGATAACCCAAGGATAAAGGGGAAAGTTTGGTTTCCAAGGAATGGAGAAAATTTGGTTTACCTCAAGGGGTGTCCTTCTCTGGAATATGACTTTTCAAGTTCTGTTGTTTTGGAAGTGTTCTGACATTTGGGCTGAAGAGATAATACTTCAAATTTTCTAGTTGCTCTTGGAGGGAGCATTGTTGGTCTGCTACATACTGCCATATCATAGCTAAACATGGAAATTCTGAACTAATTTTATTGAGTATTTGCCAGGCACCCTGTTAGAGCCATACCCATGTTATCTTACAGTTTTTTCAGCAGTACTTTGAGATGCTGAAGCTCAAAGTTTGAGGCTCAGAGAGACTAAGTAATGTGCTCAAAGCTTTTAAAAGGCAGAACCAAAGAATTGACTTCCAAGGCCTTGGAAGCCTCTACTCTTTGCATCATGCTAGGCTCAGAATAGGACATGATAGTATCTAGTAATGGTTAAAGATTAATGGTGAACTCCTACTTTATGTCATTTAGTTCAAAATAACATGAAATTGGATGTCTGCTATCCTGTCTAAACGTCTTTAATGGAGAAACTGAGACACCCCACAGTAATGAAAATTACAGCAATCACTAAATCTCATGCTTCAAATTCTGAAGGAAAAAAAATTCAGAGTTCTGGTTTAAAGGAGAAGATACTCAAAAGAAAAATTTCAGAAAGAGGAAAGGATGAGACAGTGAGTGGCAAACGCAGGTTATTTTTTTTTTTAAGGATGTATGTTGGTTCTGATGCATGAAATGCAAAACTGGACACCAGATTCACGAAAAGCAAAGGTATATATTGTTTAAAAGAGGTGAATAGCGACTTAACAAAGTGTTGAAATAATAGATTCATGACCTGCGAAGTGTTGAAATAATACGTTATTTCAGACTTCTTTTAAAAATCAGGTTTCTAAATTCCATTATGTAAATTCTGCCTTCTTATCTGTAGCGATGAAAAGCAAGAGAAGAATGGCAGGAAAGTGTGACAACTGGAGGTAAGGATAACTTGTGTTACATACACTCATGCCTGTTCTAATACGTTCCTCACATACACATTATCTCACAGCACCCTTTTGAGGCAAGCAAGAAAAAAAAAGTCACTTAAATTTGTTACTGCTATTTACTGTGGAGCAAAACTTGAAATAAGGCAGATCCAGGTGTGCTTAACATGATAAAAAGAGGGGGGTAAAAGAGGGTAAATCATATATCTAACATAACAAGTGTAACTGAACGACAGAAGATACAACCAGCTTGGTTGTTGACCTGTGAGCTATTATAGTATTACAGGAAACGTGGAGAAATGAGAGAGAAGAGAGAGGCCTATTTAGAAAATTAGAGATTTCTGGAAGGACTCGGGAGAGGAAAGCAGGTGGAGAATGGGTTGTGCTTGGCTCCAGATTTGTGAGAGCTGCAAGCCAAGGAAGGTTATCCGAAGTGGCACACCCACTGGCTTTGCTATAAATAACCATCAAAGTCAGCTGAAGCCCCTTATGGGTTTCAAACTGGCCAACTTACCCAGGCCCGAAGCATTTTGTACCAATCCTGTAAGATTCCATCCCACTTCTGCTTGGCCTAGACACAGAGCCCCAGGTCCTAAACGTTGGGGAATTTGCAGAGGCAGTAAGCCAGTGTGGGGGACCTTAGCTCAGATATCTTCTGCAGGGCCAAGAATCCAGTAAGCGTGGAGGTTCTCGAATTCTCTGCGTGTGACATAAAAATCCACCAGGCTTGAGCTCTTCCAACAGGATGAAACGGTCAGCAGTGGTCAACCTCGCAGCTGTGTGCTGAGTGCCGAGAACCATCCCCAGTTTTACCTTCTTAGTCACATGCATGTCCCCATCCTCGAGGATTTTTCTAAACTAGGAACATAGCAAGAATTTAGCCTCTATTCTTCCATGGAACCCAGAGGAGCCTGCAACCCGGGCCATCTAAGCGTCAAAGAGCAGAGGAAGGGGATTCACGGTTGTTGAATACTGACGATGATAAGGCGTTTTGCTTTTGTTCTTTCTTGTCCTCCCAACAGCCATTTGTGGTGCAGCTGAACGTGCCTGGTGCGTGAGGCTTGAGTTCCTAGGGACAAAGAAGGTATGGTACCTGCACATTTGCGTTTCCTCTGAGGGCATCTCCACTACTGATTGTTTGTGTCTTTATACAGTGTGAACACGCTATCATATCGGAGCGACACACTCACAGGTCATGTTGCATATGAGGTCATTTTTTCCAGTATTCCTCAATCTTCAGTTCCAATTCGACAAGCGCTGTTGACGATGGAATCATAGGACATGCTAGCTCGGTACTATAGGCGGACCTTAGTGATGACCTGGAAGCTCTAGAGTTGTTGTCAGAGATGGAAGGACTCGGGTAATGCCTAAGTAGTCCTGTAACAAAATCGTCAGTGTCGTCTATTACAGCAGAGGCGTTTAGCAAGATAAGGTCTGCAAGTATTCACAGCATCTGCCCACGTGCAGGTCACTGGCGTCCTGAGCTAAAGCTGGCTGAGTGCTGTACGCAACATCAGTGTCCAGGGGTTGGATGAGCAGACAGCCCCAGGGAATTTCACGAGGTCCCACCTGAATACGGTGGGACTCCCAATCTGTAACAGCATGGACCCATTTCCAGCTCACTGCTTGGAAATGTGTTGTTACTCCTACTTCATTTGATTATTGCAAAACATCAAAATAATTCCATCCGATGGAGACGGAGGTGGGTAGAGAACATGCATTCACGCACAAGAGGAATGCTCCTGAAATGCCACTTAGGATTACAAGAACCACCGGTGGAAGGGCAAAGGAGAGTTTCTTTCGAGTCTGGCATGAAGTCTCCTTCTCAGGAACATTAAACCATGGGAACCCTGCAGAATCCATCTTGTCCTGCTGCACCCCTTTCCCATTTCATTATTAATGAATATATACTAGATTGTCGACCATGAGCAGGAAAGCATTTCTAGCCCCTCCCCACCCCCAGCATGAGATGTGCATGAGGGTGGTACTGTTTCGTTTATGTGTCATGGAGCCTGTGACCTGTCACATGGGATAATCATGTCAGCTTATTAACATGTCAGGGAGTGCAACTCCTGGCTTCCACCTCACAGGGGAAACTGCTTAGGGTCGGGGCATACTGCTAGCCAGATGAGGCAGAGCTCTGCCAGCTCCCAGTGCCAAGGAAACCCTGGACAATAATCAATACCAAACCTGACTATGAATAGGACCACCCAAGGGCATGTGGCTGGGAACCAAACCTCCTTCCTACCTTGGTCTGATCTCTTGGCAAGTTTCCTTGCTAGTCCCAGCTTTGCTCCCACTTACTTGGGGAAGAATCCAAAACACAGGAGTTATTTTAAAAAGGGTGAAGCAGAAAGAAGGGTTGGAAAGCCACTCACAGATGCTGGAAGGGTCATGAGGAAGAAGGTTCGGTTAGTTACATCATCCAGGGCTTCAAAGTTTTCATAAATATTGATGGATGGATGGAAGTCAAAGTGAATGCCAAGGAGAGATCTACACATGTTCAGAGATTTTGAGTTAGAAATGCTGTCCTTCCAGTGCTTCCCAAAAGGAAGTCACACGGGGAAGGCAAAATAGTGATTAAGGAACTAAACAGTCCACAGTGTTCTCTGGGGCCTTCTAAGTTCTCAGGGCAGGCCTGCCGGGGAGATGAGCATATGCTCCCAGACAGTCTTCTCCTCTCCAGACATCTTTCTGCCAGATGGTCCTTCTCGAATTCTAGAGGTGCTGGGTCCTCCTGGTTCCTGCAACCTGAGCCCAGAGAACTTTGGTTCACCAATTTTCCCCTCCCTTCACCTCTCTAGCGAGCAGGGAGCAGGAGTGAGGCCTGGGGCCTGGACCACAAGGAGAGGCCAGGCCCAGCGACCCTTGGCCTCTAGAAGGAGCTCCCCAGCCTCCTCTGAGAGCCCGAGCTAGAGCATGGGCGCTATTCTGAGGGTTGGGAGAGAGCCTTCTCCTGCCCGGCCAGCTGGCAGCAGGAACTGAGACTTTTCGCCATTTACCGGGTGAATGAGCCCGGTCTTGAATCTCCTTGTAGGGTTATCCTGATGGTTTTTCAATTACAGTCCAGCATCTGAACAAATTACAAATGTGTGGAAACATAATCAGGGTGTGAATCCAACCCACCAGTAATTGTTAATAGAAAAAAGAAAGGAAAGAAAGAAAGAAACCCTAAAAATCAGTTCTGCAGGGTCCATACCTGGAGGATTTGCTTTCTTGGGGACCTTCCCGGCGTGTGCCCCCAGCCCACCCTGCACACTTGGTCTCAGGGGGAACTAGAGGACTCTGGGGTTTGCTCCCTGCAGCTGAGGCCTACACTAAGGGACGCCCTGGGAAGGAAACGCCTTCCTTTGGGAGGGGTTAAGATCCCCGCAAGCTTTGGCGCTCCTGGGGCCTCCGCGGAAGTCCCCAAAGAATGCGCGGGGCCCAGAGGTCTGCCTGGACACCCTGTCCCAACACGGGCATCTCGCTCTCCCTGGGCTCCCTGGGAGTGTGCCCCCGCGTCCCAGCTTCGGGGCTTGGAGGACACTCTGTCGCCGCAATCCTCACAGCCCAGCATCATTCCTGGAGAGGGGCTCCTGGCCCATGCCCACCCCACCCCCCCAGAGGCGGCGGGAGCGGTGCTGCGGGTAATGGTCCAGTCCCGCACAGTCGCTGGTATTGGAGCTCTCGGTCCAAGAGACATTTAGGAAGAATAGTGTGCATAGAATTTTATATATCACATATATACGCGCACATATTTGGTCGACAAATATTCAGGAACTACGCGTCTGTCTGGCGTTTTCTGTCGAAACCGTTGGCCTCCCAAGTGGTATTGGTAAGATCGTGTGATACCGACCCACGAATGACGAGTGGATGACGCTAAGGAGCGCGTGACCCTTCTGGAGAACACGCGGGATCAAGGTGGCGATGTCCCCTTCCGTTCCCAACTGTCCTTTTCCGACTTATCCTCCCTGGTGCCACCTCTGGGTCACCCACCAGGCTAATGGCACACCCGGGACAAGGCAACTTCCTCCGAAGGGCGATCTCCCCCACGACTGACGAAGATCGCTGCGTCTCCAGGGGAAGAAGCATGTCCCGGGGGTCAAGGACGAACGAGACCTTCAAAGACGACTACGTGGACGAGGGCTGAGACAAGGGAGAAGCCAGGCCTGCTTCCGTTCTGGGGACAAACCCAGCAGCGCCTCCGCGAGCGAGCGCGGGGTGGGGAGGGCCCGCAGCCTTCCTCCTAAGCTCGGTCGGCAGGACGCCCTGCGAAAACCCCTCCGCGCGACTCAGTCGCGTCCCTTGGAGCGGGTGGCACCGACACGCGTGGCTCTGGGCTAGGCCCGCGGAGGCCGTGGTGGCGGAAATCCCCGTAGAAGGCACCCGCCTCCAAGGCTCCCAGAAGCAGCGGCCCACCGGCCAGAGTCCGCCTCCCGCCAGCACCCCGCGCGCCGGGCCCGGCAGCGGGCAGATGTTTACCGCTTGGAGCCCCGACTGCGAGGGGGACGCGGCGACCCGCGCAGCGCACCGCACAGCGCTGGCGGGGCTCTGGGCTCCCAGTCGGGGGTCCGGGGGGAGGGCGAGGGGATGGAAAGAGGAGGGGGGGGCGTGGGTGGACTAATGATGAAAAAGTCTCCTCCGTCCCGGCTCCTTAATTAAATGCATGGAAAGAACCGAGGCGAGCACATCTGGTTTCAATCTGCAGCCTTTGATGGCATCAAATGTTCTTTTCCCAGATCAGGGCTGGAAGTTCTGGGCTAACGATGGCTGTTTGGAGCCCAGAAACCGTTTATACACACTCGGACCCTTCTTTCTTTCCAGTTGAGCCTCTCGGCTATAGAAGAAAGAAAGAAAAAAAAGAAAAAAGAAAGAAAAGAAAAGAAACAAAGTCTAGTCATCAAGGGAATGAGAGAGAGTGTGTGTGTCTATGTATGCACGTGTGCGTGTGTGTTTAAAGAACATAAAACGCCACAAATAAGCACTTAATATTTTACTTACTCGTCATACACTAACTCATTTCTAATGAGACTATTAAAGCTGTTACCAAATTCCAACAGGTCATGAAAAAATCGTTCAGCACCTTTCTGTCCTCTGTCATGTGAAGGCTCGGCAGACAGACGACAGGGCATTATCCGTAGACTTAGGCGGGGGCCCCCCACCCTCCCTGGCCTTGCTCCCCTCCCCCACCCCGTGGCACCGGGCTGGACCGTGGACCGCGCGGGAGCCTCGCCCCGGAGCTCGGCTCGCGGGTGGAGCGTCCCGCCTGCGCGGCATCTGGGCAGCGCGACCCTCTCGGCTTAGAGCCCTCGCCTAAGGAAGCGACCTTGGCCGCACCGAAAAGGTGACGAAATTGGCCAGATTGCTGGGAGAGGGGAGCAATTATCATAGACTCCTCGAGTCCTGTCCTCCAGTTAAATAACGACGTACATTTCCTATCGCCTGGGGAGGGGGGCTGACTAGGGAGGCGGAGAAGACTGGAATAGATTCGGAGCCTTGGAGATCCTCTCGCTCAATCCGCCTTAGTCCGCAGAAGTGTGGGAGGGTCCCATTATTATCGCTCCCGTTATTTTATTACATTACTTAATAGGCTGTCTCTACAGAGCCAAGCACAGCCTTCAGATGCTTGCTGTCTCCCAAGTTCTCTCTCAGACGCTCCTCCACCCCACCCCCCAGCCACCCCAAACCTTCAGAACGGCAAAGACACGTTAAAAAACAAAAATTAAAAAGGCAGAGGGAGAATAAAATTTGATGGAGATAGTTTCGAATGTTTTCCAACAAGTTTCCCCGCCGCTGTTATCAAAACATGCAAATGAGATTTTCCAACAGGGTCCTAAACAAATCTGGAGGCGTGAACGCCGCCACAGCAAAATAATCAACCCGTTTGAAGTGACTGTGGGTTTCAGTTTGTCTTTTCTCCCTGTGATACTATTGCAGGGGAATGATAATTAGACCTTTACTTTAAAAAGTCCGAAAGGGCTCTCTCGCTTTCTCTTCCCTCCCTCTTCTCTCCCTCCTCCCTCTCTCCCCCTCTCTCGCTCCCTCCCTCTCCCTCTCTCCCCTCTCTCTCCCTCTCTCTCTCTTGCTCAGATGTTGGCAAAGGGGTTTTTCTTAATCAGACTGTTTTTTGGTCCGAGGGAAAGGAGGAAGAAGGAGATTGTGATGGAGAAAAGGGGTCTGTAAAACGTCAGGCACCGCACAAAGGCTTTGCCACGTAATTACAGGCTCCTATTAAGTCGAGATCTGCCCTCCCAGGGGTCTCCAATTTTCTTGTATTCCCTACAAAGCCTCCTCTGCATGCCAGTTTGTGCCTTTTGAAGTGCCAGAGAGCTTCTTGATCCAACTGAGAAGGAAAAAGGAGCTCCGCAAGAAGAGGGGGAGCGAGAGAAGGGAAAGGGGGGAAACCCACCACCACCCTCCTTCGGACTCTTGAAGCCCTTTTTTTTTTTCTTCTCCTAACGAAAAGTAAAGCGAGAATCCTGCCCTCCAATACATCTGCAAGACATCACCCTCTCCTCCTGAAACTTTAGTCACTCCTGAGAATCCACAGGAGTGCCGAGAGGGGGAACACGTTTTCTTGAAGATGTTTTAAAGCTGGAACAAGCCTTCTTCTGTTGGTGCTTGAACTCTTGCCTGGGAATAACTTTTTTAACCTTAAAAAAAAAAAAACTCACTTTGATTCTTCTCTCCCACCCTTCTTCTCTCTTTCTTCTGTTTGCCTGACTCCCCCGCCCCGCTGGCCTGCCCTCTCTTCTCTCCCCCTTACTATTATTTTTAGTGTGTGCGTGTGGACGCTTCTGGGGAGGTAGAAGGAATTTTTTTCTCCTGACTTGAACGTAGGGTGACTTTTGAATTTTACTTTTTGGTGTGGATTATCTCTTTGGATCGCGCCGGACTTGGCCTCAGGAAAGCAACCGGGGCTGTCAAAGGCTGCTGGTGGAGAACGCTGTGCTCTGCACACGGGGGTCCCCCGCCCTCTTTCCACTTTTTTTTGTCCTTCCTCTCTCCTCTTCTCTCTCTCTCTCTCTCTCTCTCTCTCTCTCTCTCCACTCCCCCCTCTCTCTTCCCCACTCGGCTCCTCTCCCCCCTCGCGCCCGCAGCGTTTGGTGTTGATTCGAGCGGGAAGAGGGGGGTGGGTGGGATCGGAGGGGGAGACCATGACCTCCAGCTACGGGCACGTTCTGGAGCGGCAACCGGCACTGGGCGGCCGCTTGGACAGCGCGGGCAACCTCGACACCCTGCAGGCGAAAAAGAACTTCTCCGTGAGTCACCTGCTAGACCTGGAGGAAGCCGGGGACATGGTGGCGGCGCAGGCGGACGAGAGCGTGGGGGAGGCAGGCCGGAGCCTGCTGGAGTCGCCGGGACTCACGAGCGGCAGCGACACCCCGCAGCAGGACAGTGAGTGAGGGGCGCATGCCCGCAGGGCTGTGTGTCCCGACCCGGGGCGGGGGTCCGCGCTGGGCGGCTGGAGCCGCCGAAAGTCAGGGACGAGGAGAGGTGGTGGCAGTGGCCGGAGGAAGGGCCGGTCCCAGACGGGGCAAGGGACGTAAGCAAAGGAGGGCTCCGCCGAGGGCGTAGCGGGGACAGACGCCGGAGGGGAGCTCCGAGGCCCTGCGGTCCGGAGCAGGGACTGAGCCGCCTGGCTCCCCTCCGCCCCGGCGGCCCGATCTGCCCGCAGACAGGTTACAGGGCTGGGCTGGGAAAGGCTCCCAGAAGGGTGCAGACTGTGCGGGTTCGGGGCTGAAGGGACAGAGGAGGTGGCACACAGGAGGCGAAGACCCCGGGCGGCTCCGGTGGCACAGGGCGTGCGGGCTCCCGAGCTCGGGCGTGTGGGAGGGGCCGCGCGGAAGCCCCCGGCCGGTCTCGGGGGTCGCCCTCTGCCCCCTGCTCTTGCCGCCCCTGCAAATGGGCTGCAGACAGCAGCAGAGTCAAAGGTCCGAATGACTCCGTTAAGGGTGAAACCCAGCTCCTGGCCCGCAGGATCCCGCGGCAGAGAGATGCGCAAGGAAGCGCAGCCTCCAGTCCCCAGCCCGGTGTCACTTTCCGGGAGCTCTCCCTATGGGCCCCAAGACCTCCAGAAAACTCCACGCACAGTCTCCCTTCCACAGAGTCCCCGGCTGATACCGCGCCCCCAGGGAATGCCACCTCGGGTTATTAACCACGCCTTAAAACATGACTCCAAATGTTTCCATAACGTCCCTGAGTCTGTAACAGACCTGTCACCTACCTCTCATCCCAGGTGACAAACTGCCCCCTTGAAGTTTGCAAGAGTCTGAACTTGGCTTCCGCGTCATTATTTGCTGACTGCTTCTAGTATTGTCTTCACATTTGGAACCTGTGCGAGTAGGGGGACCCTCCGGCATCCTATGACTTTCAAAAACCATAGCCAATGTCACACTCTCAAAAAACAGACAAAGCAACAGGTCCCAGAAACAGCTGGAATCAAGGCCTGGGCCAAGTGGTGGGAGCCCCATAGCCCCTCTAACGCAGGCCGCAGGGAGAACCCTTTTCTGGGGCAAGCTGCCTGCCCTTTGCTCTTCCTTGGTCCAGGCCAGCGCTCCCCTCAGTGTTTTTTAGCCAAAAGCAAGATGGGACCTACGTACTCGCAGAGGCAGAGGGCAATGGGGACTCTGACCTGGTCTGTCATTAGGGAAAGATGGCCAACTCTGAGGAAGGCAGATGGAGAATCCCCAGGTATGGGTGCCAACCAGCACAGCGGCAGGGTCTTCCTTATGGAGGGTATTGGTGCAGGGGTGGGGGTGGGGGTGCTGCTCCTGAGGCACATGCTGGCAGCTTGAGTGGTTTGCATAGATACTTTTAGCTCCAAGAAAATGCACTGTGAAATAATACAATTACTTTTAAACTCAAAAGGGTAGGGAACAGAGTATTCCGCAGTTTCATGTGCCTATCCCCCAGCTTCCCTAATTCTGCACTTCCTGCCCTTGTTCCTCTCTGGCTAATGATGAACCGCAACATTTATCACCATTTGGAGCATTGGAGGCTGGACAACAGAAAACAGGGTCTTAATGGAACTGCTGCCAGCCCCAAGAGCAAGCAGAGGGCTGTGAAAAGCAGGCCCAAGGCTGGTGGCTGAGCAAGCCCAGGGCCCAGGCCGGCCACAGCAGGCTCCAGATGCTACAGGCCTGGAGGGATGCCGGCCTTTCCCGTGGTTTGGCTCCAAATGGATCCCGCGAGAAGCGAGCTTGGGTTCGTGGTGGCCTTCTAGTGGGTACGCAGCAAGGCTCAGCCAACGAGGCTGGCAGGAAGCGAGGTAGCTAGTGAGAGGGGACCCAGGGATGGCTCCTGAGACCCAGGCCTTGTGCAGCCAAGGGGGCATTGAGCACGTGGCGTCTGGTGGGGCACACGAGGATGTGCAAAAGGAAGCAGGCTGAGTTGGGGACTGTGTGTCCAGATGTAAGGGGATGAGACCTTCGGAAACTTGCCCACTTGATAATTGAGCATATTTCTGAGTTTCAAGGAATAAGGAGGTCTAGTGGGGAGTGGACCCTGAAAGGAAATGGAGGTTCAGAGGCCAGCCAAGGGAGGACGCTTGAGGATGATGGTCAACATACACTTCATTATGGAAGGAGGTTGAAGAATGCAGAGTATACCTGGGACTGGGAAAATAGCTGAGAAAAACACATACACACATCGGTGTGACAGGCCTTGCTTTCCAGATATGGCAAGCGGCCTAACAATTTTTTTTTACTTTTAGAAACAGTGTTTCCTCACCCTCCTTCCCCACCTCTGGAAAGAGAATAGGAAGGTCTGGTAAGTTGGGTGACAGCAAGCACGCAGGGGGACCCTTGTCCTTGGTTCTTGGGCCCCCACCAGAAGTGGCCCAGAAAGTCAGGACCACTTAGCCGGCTGGGCCTCTGGTCCAACGTGGACAGTGAATCAGGAAAGAGGGGCGTCTCCAGGCAGAGAACTATAGCTGGGCTCAGAGCCCGCAAGGGACAGAGGCCTCACCAAGAGTCAGGCGCTCCTTGCAGCCTGCTGGGAATCTGTCTGCTGCAGAGTGGGGAACGATAAGATAATCTCCTTTGGAGAGATGGGTAACATTCAGAATATGCTTTTCACTCTTCCAGCTATACGGAAACAGGCCCTTCCTAAATTTTCTTTTGGGCTATAATTAGTAAGACAGATTCCATTTACACCTGCAATCTTAGGTCATTAATATTGCAAATTTGCGAATTCTAAGGGCCCGGCCTTGGCAAAGAGGAGCTAAGTATCCTGTCCAAAGTGAAGGCTTCCCGCTGATTTCCCACCCTGCCCACTGCAGTTCTGTTTCCCTCTTCCTTGAAACCCACTCCAACTTTCCTCTCTGTAGTAGGACTTCTTTCCTCAATTACAGATTCTCCCAGCCCGTAAATTTCTCCAACTTCTAGGTTCAAATACCTTCAGGGTTTAAAGAAACGGCTCTTTAACACTGTTAGGAATCCAGTGGCTAGTGGGGGAGTTTGGAGTGTGAAGGGGGGTGCTGTTAGATTAGGGGCAGGCAGGGAGAGGAAAGAGGAACAGGCCATAAAACAGGCAGACCTACTCCTAGGAGGACAGTGCATACCGCTGTCATTTCTTAATCTGAACTTGTGCAAACTCTTTAAAAAAAAAAAAAAAACAGCGCCTGCCTTCCACGTTCCCAGCCTCTAAATTAGTGAAACCAGATTGTCCTAATAAGACCTTTTGTTGGAAACACATGTAGTCATAAAAAGGTAGACGGAAAGTCAATTAGACACGCGCGCGCGCACGCACACACTCACAAGCGGGTGCTAAGTGTGCACCAGGCGCAGCTGGGTCCCTGGCTGGGGCGGAAAGCAAATGCAGCACATCCGCGCGGGAAATTGATTTGTCACAAAGGCAGAGGTGTAAACGCGGGACGGAGGAACCGCCCGCCCAATCCTCCTGCCACACTGCCCCGGCCCGGCCTCGCCAAGTCCTCCCCGCCAGAGAAACACCCAGGGGAGCGGGGAACATTCTCTCTGGTGCTCCCTAGTTGGTATTTGCATCATAAGATTAATTTCCCTGGACTCAGCGTTTGCAACACCTATGGCGCCGGAAATTTTCTTATGTGGCACCACCCTGGGACCCTGGAGCCGGTGCTGGCACTCTAAATTTGGGCCTCAATTATCTCGACTCAAGGGGGAGTGAGGGAAATACCTCATTTTAAGGGTAGCCTGGAAAAAAATTCTCTTTAGAGGAGGCAGTGAATTCCAGGATCAAGGGAGGTCACTGAGTCCCCAAAGTCCAAAGTCAAGTCCAGGGGAGAAGTGGTGAATCCTGTTTATCTTACATGCAGGGGCAGCGGCTGGATGGTCTCCTTCTCGTAATAATTTGGAGACATTGACAGCCCAGTGACTCCCACCGCTTTGGAGCCAAGGGCCGCTGGAGTTTGAAGTGTCAGGGAGGTGGCCTGCAAAGTCCGAGGCCGCAGGCTGCCAATACTCCCTGGGCCTCACTTCTCAGCTGAGGCTCTTCGGAGCGTTTCTCCCGCACTTGAGGCGTCGCGCCGCCAGCATTTTGGCTCGGGGACCTCAACCTTCCCCGACGCGCTCAGGTCAGAGCGTAGGGGGAGCAGGCGGGTAGTGGTGGGTCACAGGGAGCCCTGCAGTTCCTTCAAGTTCCCAGGGCCGTCCGTCATTTTAGATTTTACAACTCGAGTGAATAAATCATCTCCAAACCAGCAAGGTGTCACCCACTCATCCCTCCCCCTTTCCTGCGCGAAAGACCCCCAGCACCTCAGAACCAAGGGCATCGTCCTACCCCACTGGTCACTCCCGGCCAGCAGCTACCTCCGGGACCCTTTTTCATATTGAAATGGCATCTGTAGATTTTCAACTACGAGGACCCCTAGACCGATTTGATTTTTCTTTTACAAGATGTGTGTCTTCTACAATTCCTCTCCTACATCCTGTTTACCTGCTCCCTCCTTCAGCAGGGCACCCCACTAAAGCTGACCCCCAGCTTCTGGAGAACCTTCTCCATCGTAGAAGCAAGGGGCCGCAGGCACGGGATGTGGTAAATCTCTGCAGGAGCGTGGGCTGCCCCCGCGCGCCTCCCGCTGCTGGCGGTGCCAGCTTTTAACCGTTCGTGAAATATGTATTTCCTTTCTACCCTGTCGTAGAGATGGAGTCAGCAGAAGGCTTAGGAGGTACAACGTTTAGAAATCGGGGGAGTGTGTTTGTAGAGGAGACAAGGCTTGCGTTTTGCTTATTATTATTATTATTATTATTATTATTATTATTATTATTATTATTATAATTGCGGGGGGGGCGGAAGAGTTTTTTTGGGGAAGAATGCCCCCAGGAAAAGAAACGTGAACCGTGGGGGCTCAGCAACCCTCATCTAAGCTATTTGTTCAACCCACAGGACCCTCGCTCGGAGTATTCTCCGAGCTAGAGGGTAGACATCTACGGGGACTATTTGATAAGGGACAACTCCCTGGGGCCACTAGGTAGCCAAACATTTACAGAACTACCTGTGCGCGCGCGCGGTCTGCAATCCTTGGGCGCGCTCTGTCTCGAATTCTGCGTTTGAATTTGGTGCGGGGCCGACAACCACTCCTATCGTTCTGGGGGTGTCCCTTAGGGCCCTTTTCCACTGTACTAAGAGGATGCATGCGTCAACAGATTATTATTTGTCCACAAGAATTTGGGTTCTTGTAAAATCAAGTCGTTCGGTGCAAACAGCACTCGGTTAGAAAGCACCAGTCTCAAACAGGACCGACCGACAGTTATCAACAGACTGCCACACCCGCCTGTCCTCTGCCTACGCTGTTTCTTATTAAGTCAATCAGTGAGGAGATAACATTGACAGGACATCTGAAGACGAACAGTCATCAGTGTTTCGGGGTCAGTGGGTTTGTTTTCCACGTGTGGAAGTTTTGGAGTAAGAGGTCTCCCGCGGTTGGAATCTTAACAGACTCTGGGCTTCGTTCGTCTAATGTAGTGAGGCAGCCACAGAAAATTATGGGCTATCGATTTTAGGTTTAAGACTTGTAAAAAATCATTACATTTCACTTGTCCTGGAACCACTTTTCTTGATGAAAAAAATATCTGGGAAGCTGATTGCAAGCGCGAGAGCCACTTTCAGGGGACGGCGGGGGAACAAAGGCACAAAGGGTGGTTGGCGAACGAAATTTTATGAAAGACAAGAAAGAAAACATGTCAGAACAAATCAATCACATACACATGAGACTTCTCAGAAGATCCTGAGGACAATCGGATCTTAGGGGTTCTACTGTTTCCGTGGTTCTGAAATACAGGAATAAGGGTCTGAAGAGATGACCAGAATCCAGCCCCCGTGCTGCACCAAGTAATGAGGGAGCTGGAATTCCCAAGAACTTTGGGGCTTATTTTTACCATTAGTGATTTCCCCAGACTCAGCTCCACACGGGAAATAAATCTGAAAAATGTGTATTCATTCGAATCCCCAAGATCCGAGTTACGAGAAAGGACAAGGACAGGCCCCTCTGGTTCCTATTTTGTCTGCTTTCGCGGAGTTATTTGCAAGCGACTGGAAATTTTCTGAACGCGCTCGCGGAGAGACTACAGCGCAACCCCCACGCAGGAATGGAGACCCACTGGGCCTGAACAGCTGTCTCTCTTTGAAGCTCACCTTATTTTTCTGGGGGGGGGGTACGTTATGGGGGAGGGGGGATTAATGAATTCAATAATTTAGAGAATTTAACTTTTAAAACCGAGTCCACAGTTTCTCAGATTTTAATCTTCTCCATGCCTCCCTCCGCCCTTGGTACTTGTGCCCCCAGTTCCAAGGGCGCTGGGGCGCAGCGCTCCGCGGGTGGCACGTACCCCGCCAGCCTAACCAGACGCGCCTCTTCTGTCCTTCTCCCACCTAAAGGGGGCGCATTCTTCCAAGGCCGGGGCTGGGACCGACCTTACCCTGCCTTCAAAGGTCCCTGGGTTCCCACGGGAGGGACATGCTGGAAGACCCCTCTACACAAGTAGCAAAAGACGTGAGCTATAAATATCCTGAAGATATCCCAGGGACTACATAAATAAATGCTACATATGTGTTTTAACAGGATCGTGGAGGTAGCTGGTAGGCGGTCTGCCTTCCTGTCCTTTGAAAGGAGGGTGCTCAGGATTCCGGGGTGAACTGGAAGGGTTAGAAGGATGAGCCGGCTCAGTGGGTGCTAGGGCTGGTGCCTGGTTCCCTGGGGAAGGAGAGGGTTTGTCCCTGTGGAGGTGAGACATTTCTGCATATGCACTCCAGGTGTGAAAGAAAGAGGGACAAATCTGAGAGATGGAGAGTTGGTAGGATCAGTGAGCGGCTGCAAAACTGCCACAGAAACCCTCCCAGTACTGCGGTCTCCAGGTAGGGCAAAACACTAGCCGCCACCCTAGCGTTAGACCCTGGGGTTAGGGTAACTCTCTTTCCCTCAAAGGAAGAACGATCACTGCCCTACGTCTTGTGTGCCTGCAACTTGGGAACCCAAAGCCAGTTCCAGTTCCCAGATCTGAATCCTGGCCTCCACTGTCCTCCCTTTGGGGGAAAGAGTTTCAAGACTTCAGGACATAGTATGAGGATACATTCTTAACCGCTCTCTGTAAATCTTAGAATTTTCTACTTCTCTCCTTACCACACCTTGACATGGGAAGCCAACAAGACAAAGCAACACTGGAAGCAACAACGTGGCAGAATGAAAATTTTGTCTTCTTAGTCTCGATGGTGGTTCATACATACCTTTCAAGAGAATCTGAGCTTCGGGTTCACTAGAAACAGAAGCACGAGGCCAGGGCTGTAAAGGAAATTGCCTTCCCACAAACGTTTGTCTGGGAGTAAAAACATTCCCCCCTGTCCACTTAATTTCTCATCATCAGTCATGTCATTATATTTTAAAGGACCTCACAGTGCTGGAAGGTGGTGGAGTTATAAATAAGCATAAAAACAGACTGGCGCTCTCCCACAACTCTAAATATATATGGGGAGGCCAAATCTTTTCAAAGAGGATTCAGATATATGACTCAAAGGGTAAGGGGCCCCCCTCAATCAAATCCTTGCGCCAGGATATGCTAAGTTTAATCAACTTGACTATGGGTACAGCGAACGGCTTAGCCAGAACTCTGGATATATACAGAGAGCCACATTTTCTCAAGTTTCCATTGTATTTACCCACATAAATTCATGCTAGTACACAAAGGGCTCAGTACTCTGGTAGAATTGGCTTGGGCCCAGTGGGTGGTAGGGGTCTGGGGTCCCAGCCTCCTGAACTTGTCTACTGTCCTTTTCTTCTTTGCATTCCCTGTGCCCCAATGGGCTGTCCAAGACCTCTGTGCTGCAGAGAAAAGTGGTGCGAGAGGCCCCTTACTTGCTGTTTTCCAGAGTCTTCAGACCAGGAGAGGGCTGTTGAGCTCAATGACATGCAATGTACCCGGTATTTTCAAGCGAGGCTTGGGGAACTAGTTACCATTCTGTTTCTTTTCCAAGTAACTCATAAATACATGAAGTTGAAAGTTCCGATGGAAATAGGTATTGAATCGCAAACTCTATACCTGGGCATTGACATATATTAGCATTAATCCAGACTGGGAAGTGACATTAAATAATTATGTACACTGTGACTTTTCATTTTTACCAGTGCCACGTCCCTAAATACTAGTCTGGATTACAGCAGGCATATTGCACTGGGCACCTGCCAGACTATCGCCTGCGTTCAGTAAATGCTTACTAAGTGACAGAATGCACTCCCCATCTATAGTGGGTCCCTTTCCTGTCTAGCCTAAGTTCTAGGGCCCCTTGCCCCCCTACCCACTTTATACCCTTGGCCTTGGAGATCTCCTCTAGGCTCACCGTTTCATTAACCATCTCTATACTGATGACTACCAGGTTATAGCTTCAGGGTCCCCTTAGAGCTGTAGATTCATATATTCAGCTACCTACCGAATCGACATTTCCATCTGAACATCACAAAAGTGATTCATCCTCAAGAGCGAGAAAACACGACACTAACGAGTTCTCTTTCCCTATTAATCCTCTTATAGCTTTCCCTATTTGCCGGTATCACATGTGGGTGTAAAGGTCAGAAGTGTCTTCCTTGGTGCCTTCCTTTACCCCTCCGTCCAATCTATCCCCATCCCAAGTTTACTTTCTAAAAATCACGTGACTCCATCTCCTTTTTTAAACCTCTACTGTATCTCACCTGCACTGCTGTCCCAGCCTCCTAGCTAGTTGGGTCTCCCTGCACCCATGCTTATCCTCCCCTGTGTGCAGGTGATGGACAGAGAGGTTATAACAGATCTTCAAAGAATATTTGCTGGATACATGAATGATGAATACCAGTACATTCTTTTACACACATATAGTTTTTAAAAACCATGGCTTTCCCCTTCTTTAGAACTCACAATTGCTTTTTCATTCTTTTCTGTATCAAGACCAAATTATTTGTTCTGTTTTCTTTTTATCACCCTGTATAGTCTGTATTTCCATCCCTGCCCCTGCCTGTGTGGAACCACCAGTTTCCCTACTTTTCCCTCTTGTGCTCGCGAGGCTAGGATATGTGCTCTGGTCTCCTTTCTGCCTCTCTGACTTCTGATCTGAAATGTCTTTGCTCCCTGCCCCTTTTCGCAAAGTCACCCATGCTATCTTTAAGATTCTGTTCCCAGTATATCTCCCTGTGACACCTTCTTTGACTGCTCCATCTCAGACAAATCAAATCCCTTTCTCAGTGCTTACTGTAATAATCAGCGCCTTGGCAAATATTGCTTAGTTATTTTCCAAATAGTTATGATTTTTAATTTATCTTGAGAAGTCCTTAAGGTTAGAGACTTTTTTGAGGGGGGAGGGGTGAGGGCATATTCCACAGTGTATAAAAAGCAGCAGTATAAGCAAATAAATTAAATAGATCATTTTGGGGTGTAATCTGATTCTGCAATCTTCGCAATTTCTGCCTGCAAGTAATCCTTTTCTTTTTCACTGTAAGAGTAATATCAAAGTGCACTACTGCTCATTTTAGAAGCTGTATTATTTTACATTAAAAAGTTTAAATAGGAAAGTCAAGCCACCTATATTCCACCACCCTGAAGTAGACACAGTTAATAGTTTGGCGTTCAAATATTTCCTTTTTGTTTTTTATACAATTTCTGTATTAACTTTCTTGATGACTTATTTTTTTCTTTAATCACTGGAGGAATTTTTAATTCCATTTTGAAAGGTGGTGTTTCCCCCAAATGAAGAAAATACTCAAACATTGAGCCCACTTTCTCTCATCAGAAATATTAAACAAACACACCAACAACAAACAAAAGTTCCCCAATAATTATGGGAGCTGTGACATCACAGTTCTTTCCCAACATTCTTCAGTTCCAGTAGGTATATTTCCAGCAGTAAAGTCCTTCAGAGTAAACAGTTTCTTTTTTCTTTTCTGCTTGTTCTAGCTGGGAACCCTCCCTAGACATGAGCACATGTCTCCTTTTGAAACTGGAAAAGCCTGCATAATACCTACAGGACATTCTGAGACCACAGTTGAGCTCCTGCTCAAAAAATTAGTCTTTACATGGTAAAAACGATGGTAAAAACATGGTAAAAAGTAAGAAAGAGCTCTACAAAACGAGTAGGGGAAGAAGTATCTTAAGAGATTGAAAATTTGTCTATGATTATGGATCCCTGGATCTTGAATTTTCATATAGTAAAAGTTTTAAGACTCAGACATGCTTTTGCATAAAAAGGAGAAGGAAAATCACCATTTATTTCTTTGTACCTGGTAGCATAATGATCAGGTAGGACAGTGACATATTCCAGGACCCAGAAGTATGTTTTGACAGAGCAAGAAACACTTAACAAAACTCAGAGATAATGCATTTATGCAGGCATGAAAGTCTACAGTACGCCAGCCCTTATTTAAAGCGATAATTACAGTGAAAATATAAATTGTAATTATGAAGTCCATTTAAAAATCGTTCTCCGGCAAGTTGACATGAAAACATTTTGCCTGATGAATGCAAATATTTTCTGTAGGCAAAGTAGTAACAAATGACATACAATCATGTCGAACAAAATTTTTAAATTATGAATTAGATACATCTTAATAATTCATCTTTCTCCTCATGAGAAAGTGGGAACAGAGAGAGTAATCTCATTTGTGAGGGTTCAAAAACCACACGTGCCCAATAAAAGTTTCTGCCATTCCCCACATTGCCTGTTTCTGAGGGGGAAGGAGAGCCACCCAGCGAGTCCTGTGCTCGGAACCAGATGTACCGTTCAGCTCTATTCCTCCAGTTCAAGGAAAGACCACAGAATGAATCCTCAACACATTTTAGAACTAAAACAGAACTTAGTTCATTAATCACAAAAACTGGAATCTGCAGTTTTGCTACACGTATTTCAAAAGCTGAGTCCCTTCTGACAAGAGAAACAGAATCTTGCGCTGCTCCGTGGACTCTGTGTCTGTTCTCAGCTTCCCTCAGGGAAGAACAGATTTTTCTGGGTGTGATCACTTTTACTCAGAATATATGGAGTGCGATTTAAATTTCTATCTTTTTTTTTCTTTCCCCCAACATTCTCCTTTCTCAGGGTGGTGAGGATATCTATTGTCTGCACTGTTTCAGAATTTTTTGGTTTGGAGATTCAGGGCTACCTTGAACAGTCAGGAAATTACAGCAGTGTTTGGGAAGGCCTTAAAACGTGCAATCATTTTAACTGAATTAATATACTCAGACTGCTGGGTTTTTTCTTTTCCCTGTTTTTGTGTTTGTTTTTATATAAATTGATGTGTTACTTTGTCTTAAAGATTCATAACATTAATAAATATGAACAACAAAGGGAGATTAAATATGAAAGTGCTTCACAAACTCATAAGAACATATACTGATGCTATTAAGCTTTAGGAAGTCAATTCTAAGAAGTAGGTAGGGTTGGCGTGATGATTTTCATTTTACAGACAAGAGAACTGTGGTTTGGAGAATTTTAGCCAGCCACTGTAAAGTGACTTGAATCTTTCTTTCCTGATCCCATTTTAATGTTTTTTTCATTGTATCCCATCATCTTTGATGTCAGCCAAATTCTTTTAGATGCCTTATTGTCCAGTGAAGCAATACTGAGGTAAGGCTAGGAAGGCAGCATGACACTTTACAAAATGTTACCAAGCTACACAATCTCTTTTAATTCCTCTGGGTCATGTTGTTATATTAAGTGGGCATCTTACTGCACTGCCTAGCTTCCTCATGGGAATGCAGGAGGCCAAAAAGATATTGCATTTGTGAAAATATTTGACAAAGGGCTAAATTTGTATATATTATTATACTATAAGGGATCAAATGGGGAGTTTTCTCAATCAAGTCATCAAGTAAAGATGAAAACCTCAGAACGCGTTTCCATGTGTACCCAAGCCTCAGAAAGCAACATTCTTTCATTTAGATTTAAGGACATCAAGAGTTTCAAAGCATTTCACTTTCTCTGTTAAGTTATGCTTGCACAATATATAGGAGACCCCCATATCCGCAGTTTCACTTTCAGTGGTTTCGGTTACCCGCGGTCAACTGCGATCCGAAATTATTAAATGGAAAATTCCAGAAATAAACACTTCATCTGTTTTAAATTGTGCACCATTCTGCGTATCGTGATGAAATCTGAGTCCTGCTCTGTCCCACCCAGGACGTGAATCATCCCTGTGTCCAACGTCTGCCTATGCTCCCTGCCCATTAATCATTCAGTAGCCATCCCAGTTATCAGATAGATTGCCACAGTATCACAGTGCTGGCTTTCCAGTGACCCTTATTTTGTCCTTGTTTTGTAATTATGTCCCCAGAGCACAAGAGTAGTGACGCTTGTGCGCTAACTGGACGCTGGCAATTTCGATGTGCTAAAGAGAAGCCACAAAATGCTTCCTTTAGGTGAAACGGTGTGCATGTATGTATAGGGAAAAACAGTATACATACCGTTTGGTACTATCCATCGGCATCCACTGGGGGTCTTGGAAGATATGCCTCACGGATAAGGGGGATAACTGTACTTGCTGGTTGACTTTAGACAGACAAGTCTCTGCATCTCAATTTCCTTATCTGTTAAAAACGGCACATTACCATCTATCATGCTGGTTTGTTGTTTGGAATAATGAGATAATATAAACAAGCAGTTACTAATACCCTATTTTCCTTTCACTTGAAGACATTCAAATAAACACTTGCCCTTTTCCTGCTCCCCACTTGCACAGCTCTGACAAGTATCACTTATTCTAGGCTTCGGTACATCATCACTGTGGTTTCCCAATGGATGTTGGAGGCCATTTAATGTCACTGAAATTGGGAATATTCCCACACTCCAAAAGTCCCACTCTTACAGCTCGTCACTTACTGACAAAGCAGACATCCATTTTTGATCGGCAGTTAGAACTGGTGCCTCATGATTTTTAGGGACACTCACAAGGCCACAGCGTAAGTGCCTGGCCGAGCCAGGAGTCTGGCCCAAGAAGTTCCTGTCATTGTCAATTCAGGTCACCCTTCCCCTTTCACATGAAACAGTATTGCAAATCTTTGAAAAATTTGAGATGGCACCAACCTTTCATATTTCCATTTGTTTCATTCATCATCGAGGAAGACAAATTCCTTCCGTCAATTTAACCACTGAATTTAGTGGAGAATATATGACGTGTACTTAGGACACGAGGAGTCAAGACTTCTTATCCCACACTTGACACAACCAGTAAGTTTCCAGGAGACCAACCACGTTAAGTTTTCTCTGTAGTAGAATGTCTCCCACATAGCACTGTCTTACCACTCCTCTGAGATTTCTGTGAGGTTTACTTAAATTTTTGTACATGAGTAATCCTTACCATGTTCACTGTGATTCTACATACAGTTTCCATTCCTTTGCCAACTTAGATTTCCTAACCAGTTGAGTAAGATAAACATTCTGTCCTCAGTTTGTTATGTGACCTGCTTTCATATGTATTGCTTTGAAATCCGATAAACCTGGGAGACATACAGACTGCATTTCTATATCATGAAGCCTCCAGAACTCTTTCTTGTATTTTATATTTTTTCAGTTTGCTGAGCAATTAACGATGAAATCTCCCTGGCATTCTTCAGTAATGGATTGGCATGGCTAAGATTTGTGGTACATGTGGAAAAAGCAGGTCACCGTGGGCATGGCACTGAGACACCAGTTGATGGCATGACTACTGTGACCATGGTCTAGGGAAACAGTTTCCCATGTGTGTTATGTGGCTTATGCAGAGAGGCAGGTCACCTGTCCACATCATCAGTGGGCATTAGTCAGGGATTAGGAGCTCAGCCCCGCTGGGTGGATGAGTTCTGACATAATGGAAAAGTGTGTGTTTGCTGTCTGTGCTTGACAACATTATGTAGAGTCTCAGAAGTGGGGGTGTAGGTAACTTGGGGTTACTCTTCTCTTTTTGCAAGCACTCAGTCCTTCCTCATCCAGGCGGACTTTCCTCTGGTCCTTATTTTCTTCATGTCTTTCTTTGATGTCTCTCTCACGTGCGGTTCATTTCTCACGATGTCGAGAAAAGGGAGAAAAAGAAATCACAGAGGAGCTGACTCTCTAACGGTCTGATCTCCTAGAGTGTAAAGTGTTATGATGCCCAGTTCTTCTGAGTCAGAATGAAGTGAAGGGTCTTAAAAATGCAGATGCCAGGGCCCGCCCACACTCAGGGAATTGGACTCTCCCAAACCGTGTGCTTTTGAAACACCCCAGATGATGTTTTTACATACTGCGAAGTCTGAAGTCACTGATGGAGATGGCGTTCTTGCAGGCCTTGCTGTCGAGTGGTATATTTCCTTGTGCCCTCTGCAATGTCTGACGTGTTCCGTGTTCCGTCCTTAAGTCCTTAATCCACACCCCCGCCCCCCAGCTCAGTCTTCTGTCCCCAACCAGATGGGGAAAGTTTTCAACACGAGGCAGATCTCTGATACTTCAGAGCACGTTTCGCACTGTGGATGGCTCACTAGGCAGGCATGGGCTAAATGAACGTGCGGACAAGCCCGTGGGAAACAGAACAAGAGCCTCCACAAAGCAGTTACTAGGTGCCAAGCTCAGTCTTCAGCGGTTCACATCAAACAAAGAAAAAAAACTTCGAGGCAATTATTGGGGTTGTAAAAATCCTAACTATGACTAATTTAGGTGATTGTTATCTCAGCTCTTATTCTAGAAGAAAAAGCTGTGCCAGAGAAGCACTCCATCACGCGGATACAAATATTTGCAATTTAACTTTAGCGTTAAGTAGGTTTTCAGACAAAAGTATGCCACGTTCAGGAAGTTATGGTTCAGTGTTTTGTATCGTCTTTTCTTACAAAGTCCTTCCTTAACTTACTGATGGTTGATAAAGCACAGTTTTTTTCTAATTTTTCTGCAATTTTGTTTACTTATCTCCTGCGTGGTCTGAGAAAGCCAAGTTTTAATTTGCCCCTTTTTTTTTTCAGAAAGTGACTGTGGGAAGGTTGTATTTGAAAATCTCAACATAGCGTTTCCAAGTTGGCCATGTTGAAAGACAAATTTATTCCATTAGTGGGGCACAATGCTTGGCATGTACTAAAGTTCCATCACAAATATCTCCTTTTAAGGTATGCGCTAAATGGATGTATCCTAAATGGATTTTCTATTAAATATCAGGCTTTGTGTTCTTTCTAATGACGTATAATATGCAATTCATAGATGGCTGTCTAAAGAGTGCGTGGGGCTGGGGCTGAGAGAGTCTCTGTCACGGCAGACCATGTAACTAATGAGAAAGGAACCACATTGAAGAAAGTAGGGTTCGTGTGATTTTTAGAAAGCCCAGAGGAAGAAAACCAGAAAGTAGGGTTCGTGTGATTTTTAGAAAGCCCAGAGGAAGAAAACCAGAAAGCAGGGCTCTCACAGAGATGAGACTTGGAGCCCGGTCTGCAGCAGAGAACACTGCTGAGTTACTCAAGCAGTTACCAGTTGCTGAGTTACCAAGTCCATCTGGGATCCTTTTGTGACAAGATCTCTGCTCCAGTGGTTTCTGACATCACTGGAACCCCCTTGGTGGAATTACAACTTCATAATTCACAGTTAGCTGTTGTTTATTTTGTATTTAATCATTTGTGGAGCTCACTGGCAGCACACCCAGGGGAGCTGTGTGGTTTTGCTCCTGCAAATCTTGTTGTTGCATAATTACGTACGTCAGAAGTAACTCACCAAGTGTCATAACATCGCACATTGTGAGCCTGGCAGATGCTGGTCTTGGTGGTGACGGTCCTGGAATTCATCGTGACCGACTCCCCTTCTCACTGAGTTTTCCTTTTGGGGGGAACAGTTACCAAAGACAGCTGGGCTTCCCGGATTAAATACAGTTCTCTACATAGCAAGCATGATGCTTCCGCAGAAATATCATTCCCCGTGTGGCAATGACTTCTATGATGGATCTATGAAGTATGGTTCTAGTCCTCTTCACCTGTAAGGATGTCAGAAAATGTATCAATGAGATAACAGAGGTTTGTGGGTTAGCAAAGGGAATTGGGGTTAGTCTTCACTTTTGTGTTTGGCCCTGAAGCTCAGAAATGACCCTACTTATCTCATGCCTTTAAGTCCTTCAATGGGGAAAGGGTACTAAAGAAAGAAAGGAAGATGTTTTGAGCACCCATCATGACCAGGTACTGTGCTGGGTGGTTTATACTAGTTATGCTGTTTAGATTTTCACAATAATGCTCAGTGGTAGATATCGTCTCCCTCTCATTTACAAATCAGGCTTTGAGGCTCAGACTTAGCAACTTGCCTAAAGCCTCAGAGTTGATCCCGACAAAACCAGAAGTTGTCGCCTCCCCTCTAATACCCTGTCTTCCATTATCCTCTCATGTATCCTCCAAGGGCTAGAAAAGAGGAAGATGGTTGACTTACATGGCTTTTCTGTGATGTTTATTCAGTGGAACACAGAGCTATACTACTGGGCTGTGTATTGGGATTACAAATGGAAAAAAAATGCACATAATCCTTTAGAAAATTATATCTTTGTAAAGAAAACCCGATGGCCCTGGATACTTCGAGGACAGTTAAGCAGCAAAATTGAGGTTAATTACAGGGCTCAGTGAACTTGAATGAAAGAGTGAGTTGGAAGATAGTACTAGAGAAGAAACTAAGTGAACCAGAAAGCTTTCCTGAAGGTCAGGACTTGATTTTGATCATGCCCCTGACCTTGAACATGCTATCCAGCCCCCTAAGCAATAATGCCATGAAACTGGAAAAATAGCAATATATTTTTGACTGTTGAAGTCTGTTGAAGATGAAATCAGGTATATGTGGATCTTTTTTACACGTGGTACATAGCTTCTAAATTGTGTCAAGTCTAATACTGGATTAAAATATTGAAGAAGAAAAAAAAAGATAGGTCCAAAAATTCTGGCTAAATTCTTTCCTGCTATAGGAATGGTTGTTTTCGTGGTGGTGGTGGTTGTTTTTGTGTCGTTTTGTTTTGTTTGTTTTTTTCTGAGTTAAGGATAGGATTTATTTGAAAGATTCAGACAGTCTGAGTTGGTTGTTTGGAACCAGAATTTCATTTTTTCACATGCAATGTTATAAGTGGTGATCAGGTTCCCAAGAAGATTAGCAAATGTGTGACTCAGTGACCTTGGAAGCAGCCAGTGTTGCATTCTGGGAGTGACCTAGCAGCTCAGTAGTATGGACAGGGGTGTCTCTCCCTCTTTATTGGTACAGGGCCAGTGCTGGGCAAAATCTCGAGCTACCAGTGTCTGAATTGGGCGCTCCTCCTGTGTGATCCTCCTCCTCCTTTTATGGCATGGTCACATTGTACAGGTTTTGAAAGGCTGCCACTGATGTTTTGGTGCCTTCATCATCCCACTCACCCCTCTTCTCTAGAGGTCCCAGTGAGGAAGAGAAACACACAGAACAACAACTCAGTGGGAAATAATGTACTGAACTGTCATCATTTGGGCAAACATTCAATAAACGCTGGGCACCCCAAAGCCCCATCTTCAGAGATTTGCTGATAAAACAAAGTTGGGGGCTTAGGTTTAAGTCTGTGATGATCGCAGAGCAGACTCTCATTCCACTCTCTCTCACTCATTTTCTCGTATATTTGACAAATATGCATTGAGTACCCACTGTGTGCCAATCACTATCCCAGGCTTTGTGAAAAACACAAATTGCTTCTTCTCCTAAACCTTATATTTCCCTGGGAAAGAGAAGCAGTTAACAAGTAAATATACAAACAAGTAGATAAAGAATTCAATGGTAAGTTCTATAAAGGAAATGAAACAGGCTTATCTGAGCAGGGATATGAATGAAAAGATCGAGGTAAAGAACCTCTCAGGCAGCAGGAAGGAACAGCAAGTGCAAAGGCCCTGGGGCAGGAACAAGCTTGTTATGTCCAAGGCACAGAAAGAAGGTCAACACGACCGGAAGATAGTGAGTGATGGGAGTGTGGCAGATGAGGTCAGAGAGAGATGGAGGGGCCAGGTGATACACTCCTTGTAGGTCCCAGTGAGAAGTCGGGCTTATATGTGTGGCAGCAAAGGGAAGCCATGGAGAGATTCAAGCTGGAGTGTTTTGTAATCTGACTTATGTATTTAAAAGAAGAATCTGACTTCTCCATGGAGCGTGGGTAGTAGAGGAGAAAGGAGACGCACTAGGAGGTCCTTGTAACGGGCCAGGTGAGAGATCACGGTGCTTGGAACCGGCTGTGTGGGTGGGGAATTGAGCAGTGGTGTGTATACCTGGACTGTACTTACTCTGGGCTCAAGAGGCCACGCGGAGAGCACACTGGATTAGCAGAGAAAGGGGCCTTGCCTGGAGGACTGACCCAGGACACTTATTTTTTTAACCTCATCTTTTCTGTGTTTCTGTAACCCAGGTTCTCTCTCAAATGTGCAGCCTTCCCAGGGCTGCCTCCCTGGAAGCAGCTGACGGAGGAGAGGGAATGGTTGGGTGCAGCGGGGTGTGAAATGGGAGTAATTTTTTCTTGAGTTTGTTATTTGAAAAGAGAGAGCCTGTAATTCAGGTACTGCCTATAATTTTCCCAGAAAGGAAGGATTCTGTTTTAAGTTCTGCAAAAGCGGCCTCTTTGTAATTTAGCAAAACATCAGAAGGCAGCTCTGCTAATGACTGCAATTCAGATATGTGAAGACTTGTGTGACTCAAGTGACTTCAGAGGTGATTTGTATTTCTGAGGCCTAAATACCTCCCCTTTAGTGCATCTGCGTGAATGCAGCCAAGGGTCAGAAGTCAGTCAGGGCTTCTCTGCAAACAATGAAATGATAACCAGACTTCAGGTGAGCAGAAATCAGGACATTTTACCTACTGGTACCACCGGTCATTCAGCTAACAAATCCTTATTGTGTTAGCACTGTACCAAACACTCCGGACGATACTAGAGAAGCATATGACATGGGCTCTTGCCAAAAGAGCCCATCATATGATAGGTGACATGGATCCAAGACTGGCCCTCACATAGCTTACCTTCAGTGTCATTTTAACATGTCCAATCTTAGTATCACCAATCCGCCAAACCTGTCATTCAAAGGTACCTCAATCTACCAGGTGGAACCAGCTCAAATTTTAACAGCAACCCCAATGCCTTCCTGTCTTTCATTCTACATGGCTGTGTGTCAGGACAGACATTTTGTCACACAGGGACTTGGTCAGATCCTTCCTTATAGTTCCTCACAGATGGAACTTACAATGACCTAGAGGTGATTCCAGAGAGTAGGGAGAACTTCAAACCTGTAAGAAATCACTAGCTGGAAAACTATCAAAAGAAACTTTGAATAGACATCTCTTTGCTTTTAAAGAAGACGTTGCACCCCAAATACTCAAAGCATCCTGCAGAGTGTAGTACCACGAGAATCAAGAAACGATTCAACATCTCATCTTCCTCAGCATTCCAAATCTTCCAACACTTTTCATATTTCAAGTAATTTAGCAAATAAGTTACAGCCGACATCAACTTATAATTACATAATCGATTAAACAGACCACGAAGAAGAGGTCAATATTTGACAAGAAAAACCGGACGTCATATAAACTGAATCTTGGAACAAAATGACAATCCTCTGGCTTGAAGTCAAAGATGATCAGTCTATTAATTTTGTAGACAGGGAATTAATTAATCAGTATTATTCTTTGGGATGAAATACTGGCTTTACCACAGCGCTTATTTGAAATTTTATTAGGCATACCTCTTCTTCTGCATGTCCACTACTGTCTTCATTAATAATCTGAGAAAAGGAACAAAGGAAATTGGGTCAGTGTAAACCAGTTTACAACAACTGTGGCTGGAACCACCAGCCCAACACATGTCCCGATGCAGGGGGACACAGCAGGCAGTGTGAGGAGGGGAAGGCCCGGGGCCTGGGAAAGCTGGCCATGGTCAGCTCAGGCTTGGGAAGTCCTGTCAAAGGGTGACCCACGTTTGGACGAGCAGCAGATGAGGGGACAGCTCCACAGCCCTCAGGAGGCTGATTCCCAGCCAGGCGATCTGTGAAGCAATCTGCAAGACACATTTCGAGGGCAGATGATTTGGGAATTACAGTGCTTTCACCCAGACTAGGAAGTTTGAAAAATATTTGTTTTCACAGATGGAGAATAAAAGAATTTGGAATTTGGAATCAAAACATCTAGCTTTCAACTCAACCTCTATTTCTGCCTGTGTGTGCCCCTCTGGGTCTGTAAAGTGGAATGATATGGCCTGCTTGATCTTTTTTTTATTTTATTTTTTAATCATGGGGTCTTAAGGGGGAACAATATAGAAGAAAGGATGTATATGGTTTGAGGTCTGCTCAACACGACTGTTAAACTCGAATATACAAGAGGGTAATAAACTGCTAGGGATTCAGAGGGTAGAGTTTTCATCCTGAGTAGGAATACGTGAAGAAAGACCTTGTGGAAGAGGCAGCGTTTGAACGAGACTTGAGTATAGGAGAATTTTGTTTTTCACACGTCAGAATATTGTGAGTTAAGAACAATAGAAATACTAAGCAAAGAAATATCAAATGGACACGTACCTGTTCAGTCCCACAAGAGCCTTTCCAAACAGAAGGGTGAGAGGTCTGTGAATTTCCTTGGCAGTCGCTGATTTTGCTTCACTCGGTTAGAGTTAAAAATATAGGCCCCCACCTCCCGGCTGTCGATATGGCACCTTTCACCAGCATTTAACTCACTTAAAAATGATTTGAAACAACCTCACATTTGGAAAAAAAAAGCCTGGTAGATTTTTAGTCAAGGGTACAAAAAACAAGTTGCTGTTTGTGTTCCAGATATTTTTTAAAAATATAGTCTGATGAGTGGAGAATGGCAGCTTGGAAAAAATACTGGCTTAGAAGACCAAAAACACCAAGAGGGCAAAGGCGGGCAGCTCTGAGTTTTATAACCCAGCTTTTCTTTAAAAGGAGCCATGGAAGCACCGGGCAGATGGGGGGAGGGGGGCAGAGGGAGAGGAAAAGAAGTGGGGAAGAGAATTTCCCATTCAAATAATCGCATGGTTTTCAGCAAGGTCAAAAGCCTGAGAGTTCTGAGGTACCTTAGGGAGTGGGGACTAAGGAAAATGTGACTTGCCAAGATCAGCAATTTCTGACACTCTCAAATTCTAGCCCTAGGGGGGCAGCTATTTGATGAGAACAGGCAAAGAGGTGGCATGAATAGATGACTTTTAACATCCAGAGGAGACAAGCGGCTGCAGCAGATTCCTTGAGAGACATTTCCAGAACAAACAGAGTCACCTCTGAATTGCCTGCATATGGATTTCCCACTTGGTGGAGTCCTTTAAATTCTGCAGTTGACATCTCAATCTTGCACACTCCAGAGTTACTTCATTTTCTTATCAGATGGACTACACTTTGAGCATCCAAAATCATCTAGAAACGAAACCTAGGTAAAACGCGTTAGAAACGTATATCTCCTGGGCAAACAGAAACAAAGACGCGATCTAATATTTTCCAAGCACAAATATGGACGGCTTTTTGACCACCTTGTGTTTTGGGGAATGGAACTAACATTCACTGAGTACCTTCTAATCGTTTTGCCTTGCTTCTCTCCATTAATTAGAACCATCAAGAATTGGCTGGACCCTTCCCCCAATCCCATTTCCACCCCAAATGCAAGTTATTTAAGTTTCCTTATTACCAGTAGCCTCTTTTCAGAGTAACACGTGAACAAAACTATGATTTCCATGGTATAAAGAGCTTTTTTAAAAAAAGGTCACCATGACCATTTAGGATTTATTTACTTGTTTTTTTCACAAGTCAGAATAATGTGAGTGAAGAACAGTACAAACACTAAACAGGCACCTTTTAAACCCCATATGTGAAACACGGTTTTTAAGTAATGAGAAGGTTTTGGCACCAGACATTTCCAGTGTGCTGAACTTACATTCGGTGAGTGAGTCCATTGGAGGGACTGGTTGAGACTCCAAATGTCCCTCTCTTGTCTCTTTAAGGAAATTTCTTTGGATGCTCAGAGATGCCCCATGACCTTGGTGAATTCTTTCGTGACCCTTCTAAGTCAATAGTAGAAGAGCTTTGCTCCGAGAGAGTGGCAGGCCCCAGGGACTAAGAACGTGGACTTGGCGTCGGGCCCCTTTCCCTCACTAGCTTATCCTGGGAAGCCTCACGTTCCTTTTTCTCTAAAATGAGGGTCCCGAGGCCATCTATATAGCCGATGAGATGATGTCTCTAACCTGGTTAGCTCTGTGCCAGGCATGTGGCAGATAGTTAGCCAGTGGAAGTGATTTTACAATAAGTACTTGATCTGTATTTTATAATTGACCAGACACTGTGGAGTCCTTTATCACTCAGCCATAAAAATTGTGTGGCTAGGTCCTTGAAAGATTTGTAAACATCTGGAAACGATTTTGTCTGAGGACACTTTAGGTAACTAAAGGGACTCATTCTTAAAATGAATATATAGTCTCAGGAGACCCTGGGGTCAAAGAGCAAGTGACCAAATACTTCTACTCAATTCAGCAGGCTTTGTGGTGAGAGAAAGGGAAAAAGAAAGAGGGAGAAAGAGGAGGGGCGGGAGAGAATTAGATTTCGCTTAAAGCTAAAGAATATTTTGTTGGCGAAGCAACATGTTGCTTACTGTACGAGCTAGATGTCAAAGCATCTGGGCTATCTATTCATTTATTTGTTTGATGACCTCTAGATCCATTGTGATACCTCTTTAAAATAATAATAATAATTATTATTATTAAATTTATTAATGTAGAGATATTGAGAGATAAACTCTAAAACCCCTACTGACTTTGGACCCAGAACTGTGTAAAATAACAACTCAGAAGAACACTAACACTGAAAGGACAGTGTGGGTCAGAAAACGGAAATGCTCCACAGTGGTTGTTGATAGATATCTCTGGAATGGAGCTATGCTTGTGGAAAAATGAAGGGATTTGTTTTTTTTCTATGTTTCTTAAAAATTGCTTTTCTTTAACCAATCCATTTGAAAGAGCCGTTGGATTTTAAATTTTGATCTTAAAGATAACATAGAGTCAAGTATGCTTTAAGGATTTCCAACTTTTAGCCCTTCAAAATTAATTTCAGAGCCATGCTCAGGGTTATTCAGATGTTTACAAGTAAAACTTTATTTTACGAAGTCTGGGCACTCTTATTTATTTAGTCAAGTAAGGACATTTAAATAAACCTCCCACCATTTTCTGACTACATCATTTCATAAAAGAAAGAACACGATAGCAACAAAAACAACAAAATGATTGTAATTGTAAAATTTAAAAAATGGGTGCACATAATGTATGAAAAACGGTGTTTCCATTTTTCCACTCCCCCCCGTTTTATTTTGGAACCCTGAAAACTTTGTCTTTGTTCTAAAGACTGTTGACTGGGACTCTCTGTTTTGGGTTTTTTTGTTGTTGTTTTTTGCTTTCTGTGTCTTCACTATACAATTGCTGATTTCATTATTGAAATCCATTTGATGATTTTGTGGTGGGGACTCTAATTCAAGCAAAATCCATATTATTTTTTAGCTTTGCATCTTTTGGTTCTTAGTTCTGTGACGCAATTCTCACCGCATGAACAGGCAGTTGCACATTTAAAACCAGAGGAACAAGGGTCTAAGCTAGATGTAGACATTTCAGTCCTTTCTCCCCCCTAGGAATTATTGATTTGAAGTTGTACTGAACCTGTCGGGATATTGTTTCCTAATCTACTGGTACCGAATCTCAGATTCCCCAACTTCTTAAGGGCAGTAAAAGGGAACCTTTACTCATTTTCTGTTATTTTACAACACCTGATAAAAATGCATGTCTATTCTCTACAGACAGGAAAGCGTTAGGATATTTGGATTGGACTGACACTAACTGAGGGTGACTCCAGCACCTGGCACAGCTCCTGGAACACAGGAGGAACTCGTTAAATGAAGGCATGAATGAATGATGCCACTCCAGGCGATCACAGGCTAAGTGGTACCGTAGCTAGCAACTATGAGTTTACTTCATGCAAAGGACAAAATGTAGTTTATCTGGTAGACAAGGTTTTACAACATGGAATCTATGGGGGGAAGGCAGTCCATGGAGCTGAAAAGATTGAAAGCATTTGTATTTTTTTTGTGAAGATGCGAGTGGAAATAAGGCTGTGATTTGAGGACGGTTTGTACATGTTACTTTTGTGCTTGTGACCTGAAGTCTATGCCAAGACACCTGTGATTTTTCAAAAAGTCTCAGTGTAAGGTTATTGATCAGCTTTAAAAAAAAATTCATTTTCATTTCTTGGGTTATTTTTCTTGCTTTTGGACACCAGGGGGCGATATGGGGTGAGGTGTGGGGAGTTTGGGGCACTAAGGTTAGATCAAGTCATAGAGAAAGAAAAAGTAGGTGGAGACCTGGAGAGCAAACTGATCAGATTTAGTGTGCGTGCGTGCGTGCGTGTTTGAGAGACCGACAGACAAATCCAAGAAGGGAAAGCTTTTTAAAGGTATGGTAACATTTTGTCTGAGAAAGGTCGGCATTTGTCACCTGTACGAGATACTTTTCACAGCAGATTCCAGACAATATTTCACTTGGATAACTCAGAGGCTACCAGGTCTCTACCTTCTGCTATCTATATTTGGTTAGTAGTTCATTACATATAAGATTATCCCTCCTCTTGTCCCTTCCATTCATCCCACGTTGACAGAACACCTACAGTATTCCATGCACTGTAAAAAGTACTAAAAAGAATGTGTTGAATGGGGGTCAGGGTCAAGGCAGGATGAAGAAGAGTCACAAAACATGAAGTTGGCACTCCAAGTATTTTCCATGCCAAGGAAAAAACTTCAGGGAAGATATGAACTTTGAGCTGGATGGTGAGTAGATGTTTATCTCTTAGACTAGACTGGGGAAGGGAAATTATTATAATGGTGAATTTTGCCACCATGAACAGGTCAAGTGTGTGTGTGTGGTATGTATGAGAAAAGTTAGCTGGGTCTTTGCGTGCATTTTCAGTGATAACATAATCAAAAGAACAATCACCAGTTACCATTAGTAGCCTAGTTCTGAAATTTGAAAATGTAAGAGGCTCCACATTTGACAAAACTCGACCTCCTCACCGGTCCTTTACATATAAGAATTTGTGTGATGGGAGTAATTATAATATCAATTGGGTTTTAAATAGTCATGTGTTTTTATTGGGTCAAGATTAGATATGGGCCCCCTGGATTATGTGCTAGAGAAGTGTGATTCTGGGAAGACTATGAATAAAATAAAATGTACAAATTATTTGGAGAGACGGAAATTTCAGAGAATGTAAGAGTCTGGAGAGAGAAAAGTAAGTTGGCTTCACATAAGGACTGCCATTGGCACCAAAACAAGGCACTGCATGAATTGAGCAGAGGTCGTCCATTAGAAAAGGCTTGATTGCAAAGAAAATGTGCTGAAGCCTTTGTCTAGGCAGACAAGAAGAGTCTAGAAAGGATAATGTGATAAAAAGGTGTGTGCTTAACAAAATTTGGAATGGTTGATAGCACTACTTTGGGTTTCAGGTGGCTGTGGAGAGGGTAAGCTTTTCAAGTGAGAGATGTGGTTTATTCATCACTGTTTTTCCACTGCCAATCACAGCTTTAGAAAATTCTTGCCCCAAAAGTATTTGTTAAATGAATGAATGAAATAAAGCAGATGGGTTGGGTGCCAGTAAGCAAGCAAAGATTGGGTTAAGATGTCTATTAGCCAACCTAGAAATGAAATAGAAAGTAATGCTTTTAGAGGTCACTAATGGATTTAATCAGGCCAAACTTACACAACTAATGAGAACCAACCAGTTTTCATAGAGTTGCTCCTCAAGTGGATTCTGACATGACTGAAAGAAATTTTCCTTCTTTCCTTCCTTCCCTCCTTCCTTCTTTCCTTTCTTCCTTCCTTCCTTCCTTCCTCCGTCCCTCCCTCCCTCCCTGCCTCTTTCATTCCTTTCCTTCTTTTTTTATTTTTCATGTTTTTCTTTTTATTTCAGGAATGTTGCATTATGGTGTTTTCCTCAGTTCCCGTCTTTCCTCCTCCTATCCCTTTCTTTTTCCTTCCTCTTTCTTCATTTTCTCCTCCTCCCCTCTTCCTTCCACCTCTTCCCCTCTCCACACTTTTTCCTCCCGTATTCTTGTGTGAGTGACAACGACAGTATTGAAAATAAATAAAGGAGCATAGTCCCAAGTGTTTAATGTAAAGTGGGAAAATTATAACCCTGTGCTCTGGGTGGCAGAGTTCCAACAGCACGTTTCAGGGGACAATGGAACCTTCTGTTGGGGTGGGAGGGAACAGTGCCTTAGACTTAACTTAGACAACACTTAAGCCTGCCTTATTGCATCATTTATTCAAGAAATATTTAAGGTACAACTATGTGTACATGATACTATGTTAAGTACTCTGAGGGATGAGAAGTTCCTTGTCCTCCAAGAAAGTTGGTCGATGGGTCTAGAATCTAAACTCTACATTCGATATACACACGAATAAATATAATATCAAGTGCAAAGCGATGCTATGACAGAAGAACAAGGTATATGACACAGGAGTTATTTTTCTCTTGGCAGTCCAAAATCGGAGTAGGATTATTCAGGTTTACCTTTCCAAGAAAGAATATGCATTTATATTAACAATTATCCAGGATCAGGAAGTCCTTCCTAATAACTGACATTAATCCTCATGGATTAAGAATCTGAATTCTTATTTTTCCATAGTTTCAACACTTTTGATTAAATTCGAAAGATTTAACTCAAGAGAAGAGCCTTAAAAATTCCAATTAATGCGGTCAGTAAGTGCTGAAATATCTTCCTTGATTCACTATTGAATTACAGATTAGAACATAGCTAACTTTCTAGAATGTAGTTAAAGGTTAACCTTACATTATTATTAAGTACGATCTTACATTATTAGTAAGTTGCTCTATTCCATCTATTTGATTAAAAAAATTAAAGCTGTTTTTATTTCAGACCTCTAGGTATTCTCTTATTATTTAAGAGTCAGATTTTTTTCTAGTTGTAGAAATTTTTTCAAGATAAGAATGATAGTCTACAACAAGAATTGAGGATTCAAATGGGTCCCATAGAGAATCTTCATGGAAATAAGTGAAAGAAATCTCTCTCTCTCTCTCTCTCTCTCTCTCTCTCTCTCTCTCTCTCTCTCTCACACACACACACACACACACACACACACACACCTATCTTACATTTTTCTGTATCTGGGGCTTTTGGAATTTTGATATCATCAAAAGGCTTACCTTCTGCAGAAAGCCCTTGACCCCGAGGTCCCTTGGAAAATTTTAGGAGCTGGCCTAATCCCATATATATTCCAGGCAAATTCTGACAACCTTATTGCTTGTCGTCATTACGGGATCCTGGAACTTTTCCTAAATAGTCAGGCCTATTAACACCGGCATCTTGATTCTGTTCCAAGCCAACCTTCAATTTATTCCACTTTGGCTAGTCACAGCATTCTCCCCCACTCCTTCTGTGAGCCAAGCCATTCCAGGAGACCCCTGTGTGTGCTCTTAATATTTGTAGCTTTCTCAGGAGACAGAAGCGATAAAAAAAAAAGCCAAATACCTCAGTTTTGTTATTATTACTAATCACAGGACTGTACCTCAAAGGAATCCAGGTGAGAAGAGACGAATTAACATTGATAAACGACTTGCAACATAGAATACGCTGTAGAAAGGTTCTAAATATTAGTACAAAGAGTGGAGACAGCATGCAAATGTGATTAAGGAGGTGAGGTTAGAGGGCAAATACTGGAACATGAGTGCACTTAGGGTCAGTATGAACGCATTCTGCAATGATGTAATTTCCTGAACATACCAATCTCAGAGGCAGGCTTTCAGGAAACAGGATATTTGATATGGCAGGACTGCCTTCCTTATGAAGGGGATCAGGAAAGAACAACAGTTGATTTTCTTGCTGGGCTGTGATCCCCTCTTCCCCTACCTCCAATCCCCACTAATCTCAACATTCCCCATCATAAATAATTTGAAATTTTGTGTTGCCAGGGGGAACCTGCTCAGCCAGACTCTTAAAATGAAAGCTTTTAGAAGTAACAAGTTTGATAGGATGGATAGTATGATGCAGGATGGGTAATGGGCTGATGGGGTAATTTATTACTTGCCATTTCTTAGTAACTAAATAAAAAAGATGAGAAGCTCAAATCCTGATTTGGACTAAATTTTGAGATGAGACAGGGATCAAGGAAAACCGATTCTCTCGGAGATCTGATCTTATTGGAGGAAGGTGGGGTGTAGTGGCAAAGCAATGAGTATAAACCTTGGCGAGTTTTTACTCCCAATGTCAAATGATTGTGGGCAATCATTGCATCTTATGTACAAACATCTGAGTCCTAATTTTCATGTGTTCTGCCTGTGAGAAGTGCGGGTAGAGAATCCACGAGGCACATAGAGTTTTAGTTTTCTACAACGCTTTGCAGTTTTCTCAGAGGAAGGCTGCTGCCATAAAGGACTGGATTACCAGAGACTTTGGTTTCCAGGTGCAAGTGCGTCCAAAATCCCAGGTGCAAATGCATCTAAATTTCAGCACCACAAATCTTCTCATTTGTCATTCAGTTGCTCTCCTGCGTTTGTTATAGTACCTGCCAACACATGAAACACAGTAGAAACGTCGGGTCAATTTTGGAAATGAATTTAGGAGGGGAAAAACAATAACTTACAGAATCTTTGAATTCCAAGTTGGAAGCGCAAATGCTTATAAGTGATTGAATCAAACTGACTCTGGGAGCCGGAATTCCTTGTCTGGTGTTGCTGGCAGACGGAATCCTTGCTTGCTTATAGATTTTCAAAGATAGGGCGTGCACTATCTCACAGAACAGCTGTTTGCTTTAAAGGGTAGAAATTGGCTTTATCACATTTATATGAAAATTCTGTGTATGTATGCTTATGTGCATGAATAATACATACGCCCATTTTAGACGAGGCCTCGTCCCTGTAGAACCGGATTTTCTTATTCCAAAGCTGGTCACATGGGCTAAGAAGAGTGAGCACGCACTTAACGGGGAAAATGAGAGAAGTGGAATAGTACTGAAAATCTGGGAAGTGTGCCCACAGTATTTACCACTGTTTTAAGAAAGCATATTTATGCTTTTAGTACCAAGCCCATCTTTTTATTAATTCAGGGACTTCTACTATTTCACAATGAAAGCAGATTGTAAATAAAACTTTACTGATTTTTTTTTCTTCCTTTTCCTGTAGTAACCAAATGCTTTCGGCCACTGGCGTCTAATGAGGAACAGCTGTGCTTGAAGTGTTCCTATAGATAAAAATTAAACATATGATAACATCTAAGGATTGTTTGTTGTTAGACTAACAATGGGTGCAGGACCTAAGAGGTGGATAATGGCATCTCCTAACTTGTCATGCCTCTTCATATACAAAAATCAGGAAACTAACAGAACCCAACAATCCAGTGCATTGAGAGAGAAGTCCACATGCTCTGACCTTGTATGTCGTTGTAAGAACTTGCAATGAAGCGTCAAAGTTCATCCACTGCGATGTCTTTGGAGGTCTGATTTACCTGTTCTCTGATATTAGAATGGCTGAATGCATTAACTGTACCCAATGGCCTGTTAGAGCTGGAAGAAGGCTATAGAGGTGTCTGTCCTTCCAAGCCTCTTATTTGCAAACTGAGGAAACTGAGGTGGTTTGCACAAGACAAAGATCAGCTAGCTTGTTGCTGAACTGAGACTGGAACTTGAGCTCCTGTTTAATGCCCAATACCCTCCACCCATGGCTTTCCCATAGCTGCATTATGGGTCACCATTCCAAATAAGACGTTACATAAATATTACATAAACAGTCAATCAATTGTTCTCCCCACCCCCACTTTTTTAAAATTAAAGTTTATCGGCGTGACAATTGTTAGTGAAGTTACACAGATTTCAGGTGTACAATTCATCATCTGTATTTCACATCATCTGTATCTCACATGTATTCACCACCCAGAGTCAGTTCTCCTTCCATCACCATATATTGGAATCCCTTTACCCTCATCTCCCACCCCCCACCCCCCTTACCCTCTGGTAACCACTAAACTATTGTCTGTGTCTATGAGTTTTTGTTTCTTCATTTGTTTGTCTTGTTCTTTTGTTGTTTTCAGTTTTATATACCACATATCAGTGAAATCATATGGTGCTCTACTTTTTCTGTCCAACTTGTTTTGCTTCGTATTACAATCTCAAGATCCATCCATGTTGTCCCAAATGGTACTATTTCATCTTTTCGTATGGCCGAATAGTAGTCCATTGTGTATGTATACCATGACACCTTAATCCATTCATCTATCGGAGGACACTTTGGTTGTTTCCATGTCTTGACCACCGTAAATAAAGCCGCAATGAACATTGGAGCATATATGTCTTTATGGATAAATATTTTCAGATTTTTTGGGTAGATACCCAGGAGAGGGATTGCTGGGTTTTTTGTTTGTTTGTTTGGTGTTTTTTTTTTTTTTTTTTTTTGATGCTAGTGTCATCTGTCCACACACGCTTGGCAGAAGGAGTGAGTGTCCTCCGGTAGAGAAGTCATTCTCTCATTCTGGGAGATTGACACACGTGAGATTCTGAGCCATAGTTAGATAGCAGCGAGTTTTTTCTTCTTCAGAGTCAGGGCCAAGAGCCTTTGTTCTGTCAGTTGTGCTTGAGTTCTTTTGACTTAGACAGACAACTCGTAGTTGCTTGGATTTCTATTAGTTCTAATCACTTCCGATTAATTCCAACTCACTTCTCCAGTCAACAAGAAATCTACAAAAGGTTTGAACATACATCTTTTCCCCCAACTATCCTGACCCCGCCTTCTCTTTTCACTTCTTTTTCTGAGTATACCTTTGTTGGTCCTATTCTCTGGCATCTTTGCTGGAACCTCAGTTGAAGTTGTAGCACAGGCTTAGAGCAACTTAGGATGAATTGTCTGGGATCTTCTAGGAGTTCGGTGCAAAGGAATAAAACACAGACATGCCTGTCTCTTTGGCGCCTGCGTTTCCTCCCTCTGAAACGGTGTGCAGGTCCAAAATCCAGTATGAAAGAGAGATGGGGGACCAACACCTCACACCTGCACTGGTCACTCATTCCAGGTGCCAGGTAGGCAAGAGTGAAGGAGAGAATGACATATGAAAAGGGCCAGGGCCTTAGGGCAGTGAGACAAGTTTGTCTGTGGCCGTTTGAAAACTCAATGGGAGTTGCTCCCCCTTTGCAGAAATGCTGGGAAATGCGTCATTGGCCGTGACTAGCCATGTCTTGTCTATAGTAGAGAAAAAGAGGCAACGCTGAATGTCAAATGCATATCTTCTCTCTCAAGGTGCCTATTCCCTCGTGTGCAGTTCAGAGAGAGGAACGTACTGCAGAGTTGCAATGGTGATGAAAAGACACCATTCGGTGCAGAGACTGGTTAAGATTTGTCAAGCTCTTAGAATCCTTTATAAGTAAGATTACCTCACCCAATGACTCTACGAATTCAATTTTTCCAGTTAAAAAAGGGCAAGGCACACATTTTTGCCATTTGTGTGAGAGATTAGTATCTCTTTACTTAAATGCAAATTACTTTAAAAGCTAGGAAAACCTATAAAAGTTTTAAACGTTCCACACCAGGGGCTTGAACTAAGAGTCTTTGTCAAATAAAATGAATTCTGGAAGATCTGCTTTGAGCAACTTTCTTTGCATCTAAGTATAGCCTCTTTTAGAGGAAGGAAACAGTAAAGTTCTCACAGAGAGAGAAAACGTTTACCACTCAGTAAAAATCCCTGGGCCTGGCTCTATGAAAGCTTTAATTTAGCTCGGCTCACTCCTGCATGAGTTAATTTAGAGAACCAATAAAGAGAGATTATTTTTGGACTGAGAAGCTCCCTGGCATAGTCTTTGAACCTAATCGAGCTAAATAAAGCTATGGAACCTCCTATAATTTTTGCAGGAGGTCACCCACAAGCGATAGCCCTGGGAGAGTTTTCACGAACCCAGCAGACCAAATGTGAAGGAACAGACCCTAATCTGGAAAGTTTAGGAGGCTCATATGTGACTAGACCCCCTTCTCAAACACACATTAACTGGAAAAGAGATGGAATGTGACCGAGCTAGTATGCGTGAATGCTCTCATTCCCTCCCTCTCTCTCTCTGTCTCTCTGTCTGTCTCTCTGTCTCTGTTTCTCTCTCTCTCTCTCTCTCTCTCTCTCTCTCTCTCTCTCTCTCTCTCTCTCTCATCAGTCTAGGAGGCCACAAGAAGAAAGGGAAAGCATATAGACCTCGAAGCATAATCAGCTGCGTCTTAGTTTGGATTCTGGCACCCAACTGGTTTCTACTCCAATCCCCAATCTCTCTGAACCTCAGTTACTTTACTGGAAAATGGGAACAGTTGTCTCCCTGGAGGGGTTGTCATATTGGATATAAAAAGTTGATACATTCACAATCACCTGACGAGTATAATATTTCAGTTTTGATTTTTTTTCCTTGCCTGTACATTTCCTATTTTTTTTCTCATAATAACGTAAGACCTGGGCTTATTTTACTATAAGACTGGATCTAATATAATATAATATAATATAATACCCAGTGTAATATAATATAATATAATATAATATAATATAATACCAGGTCTTATGTTAATTTTTGCTCCAAAAGACGCATTAAAGCTGATTGTCCAGCTAGGTCTTATTTTCGGGGAAACACAGTAAAGAATATACCGTACATGTAACTTCCATTCATATATGTTCATATCCATATATGTTCACGAGTACTTTTTTATATCATAAAAAATCCTTCATAAAACAGAACTTGTAATAACACACCTTCCTTCATCATCGTTACCAACATTAGGACCATATTGTCATCATCATTTATTGAGCTCTACGTGCAAAATCACATATAAATGGTTTACATATATTGATGTTACTGTACTTTATTCTCAGGAAAGATGTTTTTATACTGAGATAAATATACCCAATAAAACCAAAATATTGAAGAGACTAATATTAATCTGTAAGCCTCTGAGAGAAACTCCAGGACCATTTAAACTAATTTAACCAGCAACAAGGTGACACTAACACTTCATACTTCCTTGGAAGGTTAAAGCTAAATAAGGGGCCATCTATACATACACACACACACATACACATATACATATATGTTTCTTGATATATATATTACCACTTTGATATATATTACCACTTTTTATATTACCTCTTTTTTTTTATATAAGCACTTTGAAAACAACATTTTAATTCTAATTTCATGTCTGGAAAACAAAGCTTCTCTTTGTTTTTCTGTTCCTAAGGAATGAAATCATTTAAAGATGGGGTAAGGCCTCAGTGAGATGCAAAAAGGCTTCTTCCAGAACACATAAGCACCATTCAGGACTTGGGAGGGTAGTTTAGAATCACAGTAGAGGCCTTTTGCTTATTAAAAATCACTGTTTTTCTGACCATTTAGCCTCTAAATGAAGCAGCTGAGCAAAACAACACCATATTATGTCTTTAGCTTTCAGAAATCAATCTTGTCATTTCCTTTTTTTTTTTTTTCCATCAACAGAACACATTCAGAGCAGAGTTGGAGCAAAGTTGCAGCTGACTTGATTTGGCCAGTAGTTCTTCAGCAATAACTTTCACAACCATCAAATCTTTCTGCTGAAAGCTTGCTGGTCTACCAGCCTCTGCTAACCGAGGTGAAGGGAGAGAGAGAAGGAGAGATGGGAGAGTCAGCCTGCAAAGGGGAAGAGGGTAGCGAAGAAGGATGGGCGGAGGCGGGGTGGGGGGGTGTCTCTGGAGAAGGGTCTCCAGGTTGTTAACTTTCTAATCCTCCCTTTAGAGCCAGCCGCCAAGGCTGCTGTTATCCTGTGTGCAGTGTTGATGGTCTGTAATCCTTTGTCAGAGTAATTGACGGTGAAGTCTGCACTTTTGCAGCTAATGATAAATAGGGCTTTTAAAGGTTGTAATTTCTTGTTTAACCGATGCCAGTTGCAAATACTTTGTGCTGAGGAATAATTCCTCTGTGCCAAATAAAATACAGTGGAAGTCTGTGGCTTGTTTTTCAGCTTATTGTTAGTCACAGCTCGCCTGACAGAGCACTTTCTATGCAGGAGATAAATGCTCAGGCCGTCTGGCTGCCAGTTTTAGTACAGAAAGCACTTTTCTTGTGGAAAAGGCTTTTCTGTTTCTCCAGCAAACATTAATAAGGTGGGTTTTTTTTCTTTTAATTTTTATTCTATTACAAAACTCTTTCAGAGAGGCAAGTTTGCTTCCTTGATGTGAGAGGGATTCTTGGAGTTTTTAAACGCGTCTCGCTTCTTTCTCTGTGCCATTCTGGAGCTCTGGTTTGCACATAGGTCCTCCAGATAAATGGTGAGAAGGGACTCTCTCATCAGTTCACCCAAAGCTATATTATGAGCAGTAGGGTCGGGGAAGAGAGTCTAGAGGGGTCTGCCCAGTTCAAGACTAAAGGAGACATTATAGCAAAAGAGCCTGGTTTTGGCTGGGCATGAGACATGAGAATGACCTAGAGGAAAGAAATCAGGGCTTCTGTGGGCTAAAAAGGGGCCAGACTTGCTTGGATTTGAATCAGGGTTACTGCCTTTAAAAATGAAACAACGTGACACAAAAATAATAATGAGAAATACCGGGTTGCCTCGAAGTACAAGTCGATGCATTTCTGGGGTTTTCCTATATATATGTAATTCTATTTTAAATGTACCAGTGGAGTTAGCAATTTTTAAATGCCCTAAGGTCATTTTGTGTCCTATCTGATATTATGGTTTTGGAACTTTTCATCCTTTATGAATCTACTTGCTTAAAGTGAGGCCCATCAGGAGTCCAGGAAGTTTGGTCTAGAATCTTTGATGGTGGGGTTCCTGCAGGTTCTTCACAGAGGGGTGCATGGACTTTTCGAATATATATTATTTGGCTCATTTGAAAAGTCCTTCAGAGCTTTCCCATACATTAAAACAATTATCCTTCATCATGTCCTCAATTTTCACTTTGCGTCATTAGTAACATGTATACACATATACTTCCTACAGTGAAAGAAAGATGAGCAGGAAAGTTGACAGCAGGCCCACACAGGGGAGATAGTGGGAGATGATGGACAGATATTACGGTGGAAGCTGACGAAGTAGGGAAGCCTCAAGCATCCTAACAATTAAAAGTAGCGGCATGGACGTAGCACTGACCTTCCAAATCTGCAAAAGCATCGATGGAGCCCAAACAAGGCTCCATGCAATTACCAGGACACTATCTGAAAAGCAAAACTGCTCCACTCACCCTCTCCCCTGCTTGAAAAAACTCCATTCCTGACTCCCCTGCATGAAAGGGTGAAATCCAAGTGCATGCTGGAAGGGGCCCTTCACCATCTGATCCCCCTTTCCCCACAGCTTCATCTTTCTTCCCTTCTTAAAGCTCCCAAATGCTCAGCTGCTAGCAACAAGGAGCGTCAAGATCATATATCACTTACCAGTCCAGCATTCTTGAGATGTCTACTTTCCCGAACCTCTAAAATTAGGACAATGACGTGCTCCTTCATGGGGCTGCAGCAAGGAATAAATGGGGTGAAAATCCATTATTAGAAATGAGTAATACCGCTTTGTACCACTCTACTCCATCCATTACAAGTAGACTCTTCCCCCTTTAAAAATGAAACAAAATGTGTGTGTTTTTCCCCCTTCAAAATCCATTGCAATTAGGTCCTCTTTTTCGTATTAAAATACAGTAGATCCCTCCTTTGTGCCACAACCTTACGGGTATGCCCTCTGGTATTTTGACTTAGCTGATTTTTTTCTGAAGCTGCTTGTTTATATCTGCATTTTTCTCACTAACGAGTGAGCTTCTTGTGAAGGTGGAGGCCACTGACCTTTCATACCCACCAGCCAGTAGGTGTTCGACAAACATATGTTCCATTGGATAGAAAGGACACACAAGACAGGAGATCTGAATTGATTAGTCCTTGCAATGCATTTTGAATCCCGTGGTTTAAAGGTTCACGTAAGCCTTGGGCATGAACCAAGTTTAATTTGCGGGCATGTGACTATTCCATCTCAGGACAAATGTTTTGCACGCTTTGTTCAAGAAGTACACATTTGTCAGACTCCCGCCATGGACCTGCTGTGTGTGTGTGTGTGTGTGTGTGTATGTGTGTGTGTAAAAATCAGACCCACATCTTCTCACAAATGTAATTTCCATCACAAAAGGACTAAAGAGAGAACTACCCAACTTAATTCCTTCACGGGACTACCCAGGTCCTTCAGTTGAGGACCTTGCCCACATTCATGGGAGAAGATATCAAATTTTGATTTGTTTTTTCGTGTTTCCCATTATTATGTCACATGAGTACCCTCTGAAGGGTAGACACTCGAATTTAAATTTTATTTTGATAACACTTAAGGCAAAGACAGTATACTATGGCTCTTCCATAAATGGCAACAGCGGAGTATTTCAAACAACTTGGGGATTCCAGAAAGCTGAGCTTGTGGCGATTCGGTGATTTACGATGCCGAGTGTAATGGATGGGTACTAGATCCATCAGTTATCTTGTTCCTGTTAGCCTCAGGCATCATCAGATTTATGCTCCCACCACTCCAGGAGGGTTTTATAACTAGTTAATGGGGCGTAGAGCAGAAATGTCTTGCAGGCTGTAAGTTCAATTCTCTCTCTCTCTCTCTTTTGCCAAATCGAAAGCATTTCTCTGAACTATAAACATCTCATGAGAATTGCATGATTGCAACACAATCCGATCAAGAAGTTGGCCTCTTTATCAATTTCAATTTCTGGCTTAAAATTATACCCAACATGCGCTCATCAATTCCTATCTATCTCTTAAAAGTTCTTCCACTTTTTAATACTTTTAGGAAGGAAATTTCATAACCTCTGCATTCTCTCAGGATCTCTGGTTCTAGGAAAGACAAGGAAAGCGTTTCAGAACATGGGCTCTGGAGCCAAACTACCAGGAGTCAGCGTCAGCTGCATTTCCTTCATCAGGCTGCTCAAGCTCTCTTAGCCTCGGTTTCTTCATCTGCAATATGGGGATAACAATATTAGCCCCTAGGGTAGTGAAATATGGACTAAACACCTAACAGTGGTTCCTGGCAAATAGTAAGTACTCAGAAATTGTTTTATTAAGAAATATTAAACTTACTTGGGAAATCATATCTACCTAACCTCACATTAGATAGAAAGTATGTAAGAAGGGTACAAAACATTGTCTCTGTTTTCACAGAGTTATGACATTATATAATAATTATATAGTAATATAAAGTAATATCATTATAATGATATAATTGTCTTATAGAATATCTATGTAATACAATTATAATGGTATCATAGAGTTTATTATAATATAATACAATATAAATTATGTTATAAACAATATAACATTATGTAATATATTACATATTACATATTATGTAATAATATTTTATATGCATAGCGGTCTTAGGAAAATCATCTTATTTGTGCCACAAATAAGACTTGTACCACAACAATCTTACAAGATTTGTACCACAACAATCTTGTAACACACTGAGGACTTTTTTTCCTCATTTATGAGTAAAGAAACTGGAGCTTAGGAAGGATGGGGCGTTTGCTGAAAGTGAGCGACAGAGGCAGACTGGTACCCAGGACTCTGTTTTCTAGTTAGTGTCATTTCTGATACACACCAGTCTCTCCCTCTGAGTAGCTATTGAGACTAAAATGCATACAAAACAAAGACGACAATATGACACTACGTAACTATGGGCTAAATTGTACGTATCAAACACTCGGTGCAATGAGCGCTAAGAAAAGAGAATAATTAACTTGCCCTAGAGAAGTTGGGATGAGTAAAATAAAAATTTTAATTAAAGGTGAAAACAATGAATGCACCCAGTGATTTTTTTTTTACTTCTGAAATGTTACTAAACATTGGTTTCCCTGTATTAAATGAGATAAATGTTGCTTTCCTCAATTTTGCCAAACCGTATTAAGTTACGAATACATTTTTTTGGTTAAAATTGTATTAAGTGCTCTTTCCTTATACCATAAAGACATTTGGAATATAAATGAAATAGCATATGTGAGGTGTTTTATGATCTTTGGAAGAAAGGCACCATAGAAATGCAACCTCTCAACCCGCAGAAGTTATGAACTCAATTACTATTGTCTCTGGCTAATGGAATTCTGTTCCCTCCAACTGCCCTGAGAATAAAGTGGGGAACACAGATTTCTAGCTCTTACTCTGAGGTTCAGAAATCTCTAGGCTGTGGTTCACTTTTGGCTTGAGACCACAAAAAACACACTCCAAATATTCATCATAGCCAAAGGTTAAGTAGGGTACACAAGATGTAACTGATTTATTGGCCATCAGTCACTGCAGTCACTGTACAGGACTGCATGCTAACTTGCCTTCTGAGTTGTACTATATCCTTAAAGGAACCTTGAGAAGGAAGATAGACGTTCGAAAGCCAGCAGCATACATCTTCCTGTCTCCTGTCCTGAACTCCCACAAGGCACAGTCTTGGAGAAGAAACCCACCTTCGTGATCGTCTTTGTTGAAACAAATGGTAGACAGATTTGCCCCAACAGACCTACAGCCTGTGTGTAATAGACTATACACCAAACTTCTTAATCCCAAATATTAGACTTTCTCTCTCGGTCTGGGGAATACATTGTTTTTCTGGAGGCTTTCCTTTTGGAAGAGGCATCAACTTGGAATCGAACTAACAGGCCTAGGTTCTGTTGTTACTGGATCCTTGGTAACATTATTTTTCCAGCCCTGACAAGCAGATGCTTTTCTAGAGGGATCCATAAAACTTCTTCAGTGGCTTTGGTCTGGACTTTGAAAAATATACTGCAAAAGGTTCCACGGCCTCATATATTATTTGGGTCCTAGAGGGATGGTGCCAGTGTGTATACTCTTGAGTTTAATGGAAGGCCATCCTTAGTGATTCATCTTTAATGTACCCCCACTCCGTTTTGGGGGTCGCTTTTCCTTGCTCAGGTCTGCATTATGCAGCAATTTCCGACCCCACTGATACAGTCTGTACTTGGGTGTACCAACCAACACAACTTGGCAATTGACTTCGCTTGGAACTTTACACCCTGTACCTTGGTTTCTTAGAATTTTAAACATGTGAAATATCTATTTAAAATACTTTTGTGTTGTTGTTTACAGCTGATTCCAGCTGGCACTGATACTGCAGGAGCCATTGTCTGGAGCGCCTACCCAGAAACTAATATGTCAAAGTGAGTTCCCAGATATAGTTGGCATGAGACTAGGTAATGGTAATATGTCTTAGCAATTTTTAGGGCTACACAGAAAGCCCAGACAAGGACAGAAAGCCTTTCCCAGTGCCACAGGTTGGTCTTTTCCACTGTGGGCAATTGGATTTGCTTCTAGGTCTCATGGTTATAGCACTGGTATAGTTTAACCCAGGTTTCTCTGAGCTGAGTCACACGTATGCCAGCAGAGACACACATCCATCCACACACAGACACACATGCACACACACAGACATTTTATAAGAATATGCCCCCCATCTTTAAATGTTAGATTATTTTAAAATTCCAGAGCTTTATATAACAGTTTTTCATCTTTGCTCTATTGTTTGAATACCTGCTGAATCTGATCATTTTCTTCAACTATTATCTAAAAGAAACTAAGCATCCACGCAATGTTGAAATTACCCTGATATCCACAGAGACCATTAGTAATGTTATAGAAAATATCAAGAACACTGCCAATTTGACTACAGAAATGTGTACCCATGGAATTACATCATAGCTAATTAATCCATTATTAAATTCATACATTCTCAAATTAGAGATGGTTAGTAAATAAATTTATCATTTTTTATTATGCCCCTCTTTGAGTGCACAGATTTATTCATGGCCAAGTAGTTGAAGAGGGATTTGTAATTTAAAATCAGAAAGAGATACCGTGTTTCCCTGACAATAAGACCTAACCAGAAAATAAGCCCTAGCATGATTTTTCAGGATGACACCCCCTGAACATAAGCCCTAATGTGTCTTTTGGAGCAAAAATTAATATAAGACCCGGTATTATTTTCGGGAAACACGATATTAAAAACAGTCTAATACCATGCTCCATTTGACAGCAGTAAGAACGGAAACCCAGATTGGCAAATTTACATTCTTAAAATCAAATTACTAGGAGAAAAACAAAAAACAAACAAAAAAACCCCACATGACTTTTTAGGGACAGACAGGGTGACAATCCAGGTTGTTTGACTTTTACTGGAGTTTGTGTTTGTTTTTTTTCTCCACTGTTACATAAAGTGGCTTTATGATAAAATTCTAGGGAAAAACTTTTATAAATATTGGGTTGCTGAAAATGTGGGAAAGGGCATAAACTCTCTATTGTGTAAATCTGATCTGTGGTCCCAACTAATTAGAGATAATCTTTGATATAAAAAAATGGACCCTCTCAAGTCTAGATGTTAACCATACTGATATCACTTGGTGACTACCCAGTCTTAATGGCCAGAAAAGCTGGCTTGTTCATCTTGGGAAGAGCTGGAACTGGTGCTAAAACTGGAAGTCTCCAGGAGAGAAAATCATAACAATCCTTTAGCCAAGGAGATTTATCGCAAACTAACAGATCTTTAGTAGAGACAGAAGTTGAATGATGCTATCGAGGGAGGTGTGACCACTACCTCTAGAAAACCTTAGTATAGAAATAACCAAATACAGCAAAGTGAAGGGCTCCAGCAGGGGTCTTCAAAACATGTCTGAATAGCTAGGAGGGGGCAGATTGCCTTGTAAGTAACTTCCTCTTTGGTGAGATAAAAAAATGGAAAACTGCAGTTTACGATATCCCCACTTTTGCCCAATCAGTGACCACACATATACTTTTTTAACCTAAGACTTACGGCAAACATTATGTTTGTAAAATCTGATTTTCCAAAATCTCTTCTCCCACCTACACACCTAATCTGTATATGTTTTTTATGAGTCCCTCGGGTTTGTAAAACCTTCCAGTGTATGCCTAAGATACTTTGTTTGAAAGGTGCTGACTTCCAGTAAGTTAACCACGTCGTTAAATCTTGTGCCATTTTAATTGAAATAACAGAGCAATTGAGAAGAAAGAAGAAAGCTGGCAAATGAAAGTCCTATTGATGGTTGGGGAATGTTTGGGTAATAAATTACACACGAGCTTGGCCCAGTTTGTCCTTCCTCCTCGTTCAACATATTGTTATCGAAGTTCTTTCTTGAAAGTAATTTAAAAGTTGGAAAAAATTTAAAAGAGTGGACAGCTGAAAAAAGATGCAAGAATGTGCAAGGAAGGACACCTGTATTGGCATAAAAGGCATGTTGGAAACAGATGCCGAGGAAAAGAATGATTTAGGTGGTGACAAAAAAGTCATCGTTCTCGCCCTTGGTCAACTTTTCTAATTACCGTCTTCTTTTTAATCAATAAAACTTATTAGGTCTTTCCTCCATGTTGGCTTTTCCTGTTCTGAGTTGAGCAGTATGAATTCTTCTTGCCAATTTTCAGATGACAGAGAGTTGGAAGTGGCGGCCATGACATGAGTCACAGTGACACATGGATTACTCATAGGTTTCCACTCCAGGCAGACAGAATCACCTATTAATAAGGAGTTCTTTCGGCTGTTTAGCAACAGGGGACATGATTCAGTGGAATAAGATTATTCCACATGGATTTTTGGGTGTTTTAGCCAAAGACTTTTTTTTTTCTCTCATATGACCTTAGTGCATCCTTCTCCTTACTAGTTAAAACAGTCACATATCCCTGGAGAGGAAATCACCATATAATTAAGGTTTAGGTGTGGTTGACAGGCAGTAATGTTCTTGTATGTTGGAGAATGAATTAGCCAGGCTCTTGTCCAAGCTCCTTTGCCAGTGAAAGGGGATTGAAGACTCAGAGACTAAAAATGACTATCTTAAAGAGACTACAACCTAAAGCTAAACATACGTTTTTTGGAACGGAAATATTAGAGGTGCCAGATCATGTCTACAATTCCACATGTGTTGTCATTATCAGAGCCACACATTTATTGAGTGCTACTAAGATGACCAGGCTTCTAGTCCACATATTTTGTTCATTGGCTTTCAAGGCTTGCCTTCTAACTGGCGAGATGATTACCAACGCAAAGTCATGCAAAAAGCAAGCGCAGGAAAGACCTGGGTAACACGCGCTTCTGGAATTGACATGCCTTAGAGGGAATGCAGTCGGTCTCTATCACAGGGACACCTGTGTGCCGAGACTTTACAGAAACACATTCCTGACAGGGCTGCCAGGCTTGGTGGCCGAGTGTGGACCGAACAGGGTGTGCACAGTAGGCATTTGCAGCAAACACAGTTAACATATTCGTGCAGTCATTCAAAGAAAGGTGCCCGACATAAGCCACATAGTAATGCTAGATGCTGGCGTACCGCCGTGAACAAGTCAGAACAGGTTTCTGCCCTCATGAAGCTCACAATCAATGCCCATGATGACAGGCCATTGTAAGTGTTAGAAAGCAGATAGGTCAGCTGCTGGAAGGAGAGGAATGACGGAAAGGCTACGTCTGGTTGGTGATCCGAGAAGATCCTTTTGAGGAGCTGACAGGTAAACCGAGACTGTCAGCGGGTGGGGGTAAGGCCTAGGACGTGCTGTTAGACAAAGAGAGACGAGGTCAAAGAAGGTGAAAGATGAATGAAAGACAAGGAAAATGTGTTTGTGTTGCCACCATCAGTAGCACAAGTACAGAAGGGTGAACGGAGTGACAAGTCACAGTGCAGCTGAGAAAGGGAGGCTGAACTTCAATTATGACAGAGAGAGGCTTACACAGACCATGTCCTCTGACCTACCACCACTTTGGTGTCTCCACCCTCCCTCGCCTGTTGCTGTTCCGATGGCTGCCCCATCTACTGGAATATCTTTTCTCTGTTGTTACTTTGCTTTCCCAGCACTTGAGACTTCATTCCCCAAATCAGTTATAAAGTCCCTTGAAGGGGGACCATATGTAAGATTTCTCTGTATTTTTCAGAGCACCTGCTTGCCTGGCATGCAGTAGATGCTCAATAAATATTTGTTCAAATGAATGAATAAGGTGACAGTGAAAGGATGTGAAGGTCAAGATTGAGTGTGACCATCGTTAGTGGCACCAATTTGGGGATTAGCCTAAGGTGGCAGTGTTCTCATCAGGGCTACTGTTGCCCAACTCGTGGTTAGGAGGTCAAGGCTGGTAGAAGAAAAACAATAACAGTTACTCCCATGTCTGTTTAGTCAATGTAAAGGTTACAATAACTCTCTCTTAAAAACCACTCTGGTTTCTTCTCTCTCTAGACTGTGCTTTTAGGTGAACTAATTTATTTTAAAATAAAGATTTGACTTTGTGTGGTGAGTACACAATGCAATATATAGATGATGTACTATAGAATTATATACTTGAAACCTATATAGTTTTTTGAACCAATGTGACCCCAATAAATGTAATAAAATTAAAACAGTAAAGACGCATATTCATTTCAATTTGGAGACTTACCTCTGCAGTGTGCTCTAGGCATGGAAGAATAGGACAATCACCGAAGCTTTTTCCAGGCATGCATCATTAGAGTGTCTCATCCAACGGATGATCCAGCCAAAGGTTTTCTAGAACAAAGACAAAAACAAAACAAAGCAAAACCGAAAACATAGCAACAAAAGGACATGATTCAGGCATTGCCTTAAACGAGTAATTATTCAAAGTTTTCTACTGGGCTAGAGACGGAAAACATAAAAACAATCTTAAAAACCCATGACACTGGATTTGAAAGAGCTCTTAGTCACTTTGCCCAACCTGTAATTTTTGCCAATAAGACCACTGTGGCCTACCCTCGTAGATTTGGTCAGTAATCCGTCTAAATTAGAATCTGAGTCCCAGTTGCCAGTCCAAAATCCTTTCCATGATTGCTCCATACTAGAATTTAAAGCAAAATATAAGGACATGGGTAGACCTAGTTGTCACAATTTTAAAAACATGTTTCTGTCTTAAAGCGAACCCTTTTAGAGTCAAGAAAGTTGAAACCCAGAGATGTTACAGTGTGGCACGTTCCTCAAAAAATGTCCTGTGTTAAACCACTTTTTTTTTTATGCATTGGCTTTTCTTATTCTTAAAAGACAATTTTAATTTCCTTTCGCTCACACAGTATTGAAAAATACTAAGCTTCTTATGTTGACCATTTTAGCATATTTGTCTTTGTATTCATAAGCTTGATGCCCAAGACCGGAATGACACCTGAAAGAAGCTATGAATTTCCTCTTCAGCCCTTCCCATCTATTCTATACCATGTTACAGAATTACCCTTGGCACCCTCTTGTATTCTGATGAAAAGCTGCCTTTCTGTTCCCTGTGGATTTCTCTGCTATAGGCATCTCGTCCTTTTAACGTGAGATAAAAAAAAGTCTCAGGAAGTACAAATCATGCTTCTATTCTTAAATGTTCAAATGCCTCATAATCGTCTTTTTATCCAAGTAAGAGTCCTGTTCTATCACCATGCCCTTCCCAGAGCTGAGCTTACTCATTAATTTTGTACATCTTCATTGCTGTTTTCAGTTGCATTTTTTTAATCTGCCTCCCATGAAGACACCCATTTCTCCTGCTAAGGTCAAGATTGATGTTGTGTTTTTTACAAAATGACAACAGCCCCCACTACAAAGGAAACCAGCTACCAGAAGAAGGCAGGAGCCGATGGCTCATCTGGGGCTGTGTTTGTAATGTTAGTCAAATACCAGGCACTTCCAAGGGGACCACACACCTGGAATATTGCAAGTTGAGAAAGCTTTTAAAATCTCAGTCAGAACGCACTCTTTTCCCAGAACTCTGCCTTCCTGGGTTTCTTTTTATCCCTTTGGAATTTACCAAAGTGCCCCGGCATTTAGAAGAAAAAAAAAGTCTCTGAATAAATATTGAGTAATATGAGCCAACTTTTGTGTTTTTAGACATGTGGCAACCAAATTAGTCAACCCAAGGCAAATAGGGTGGGAAATCATTGCATTTTCATAGCCTGGTGTGAGCCTGAGGCCTTCTGCCTTTCTCTCCTCTTTTTAAAAACTCATTTCTAATGAGATTACTTGTTAAAGGTCCCAGTTGCTTACCTGTTTTCAAGTGCTAGAATCTGCCTGCTTTCTGAATGTTTCTTTTCAAAATCTAAATTGAGAAAGGAAAATTGGCTTGGTAGAAAGCCAAGAACTGACCAGCAGGAGAAAAGGGTCCTAAATGGGGTATTTGGGACAAACTTCTATGCATCATTACATGTGCAATTTTGGGTCTACAGTTCTTACGGATGTTGAAAGCTTTTATTCATTTTTCAAGCTCCCCAGATTTCAATTATGCTCCCCATCAAAATTGAGTCATATTTGAATGGTTTTCTTACTGTCTCCCCCGTAATGCTGTGAGAGACATCTGACCGAATAGTTACATTCACTATCAATAAACAGTGAACAGGAAGACAATGAATGAACAACAGCAATGGTTTTGACTCGTCCATGTCTAAGGAGAAATTGCAGCAGCAGTGGTAGGTGTAAAATCCCCCAGTTACCTACTGTGTGCCAGGCTATCTGCCTACTATGTGTTCATTAAGTTTTCAAATGACCCTAGGAAGTAGGTAGTCTTACTTCCAATTTATTGTTTCACAAACAGGCTCAGAGAAGTGGAGTGTCTTACCTAATGCCACACAGCTAGTAAGTAGCAGGGTCTGTAGGAGAAAACAGGTTGTTCTGATTTCCAAGCCGGTGAACTTTGCAGTCCATTCCACTGCACCCCCTCTCCAATTACAGTTCAATTAGGTCTGATTAAGACTTTCTTCTTTTCCACTTTTTTTTGACATCTAGGAATGAATTGAAAAATGAGTAAATAAGTGATTTATCCATAGCGAAATTGGGAGTAGACTACATATCGAAAGCCAGAATTTTATGTCTATGAAAAAGAAGGTATTCTGTTCAGTAACTGAATTTCTATAATCTCACTATACGAATATTTCATGTCTGATTATTAATTTGTATTTACTGAGCATGGATAAGAACTTCAATGAAATACAAACATAAACTTTGTACTGTGAAGTTACAGTCTAACATAGACTCAGAGTGGAGGAAATTATCAGCATCGTCCCAGAAAAAAGTTAGGGCTCCAACATAGGACCACATGAAAGGTTTGCTTCATGTTGGGTGTCCTAGGGGTGCTGATCAGGAATCTTTTTCAGAAAAATATAAGAGCGTTAAAGCAGATAAGGTGATATGGATTGTGTTAACATTTTTGGTTCATTCTTAGTGTAACCAGAGAAATGTACTGGTCCCAAAGAACTGAAAGGAAATATGTGAGATGAAGTCAAATGCAGTACCAGTTGCTTTATGGTATCTCAGATTCTTCATTGTTTTCTGTTTCAGAGGAGCATTGGCTAGACTGAGAGCTAAACTTGTAGCTGTATCTACGTAAAACTGCTGTAGTTTCAGCCAGAGCCACTGACTCATCTTTTTGGTCAAAACTATTCAACATACTGTTATTTCGTACTTTTTAGAGCATTTTATTCTCCAAAGAACCTATGCCCCCAAATTCCATTTAAAGTGTTGTAACGTTATTTTCTAAGGTTTAGGACTGATGCTTGACTGAAAATAAACCATGTCTAGGCCAAGTTGATAGTAACGGGGGGAAAAAGAAAAGCACATCCAAGACCATCATGCAACGTTTAGTGTCTGGCAGCTGTAAAGCGATGATGCACCTGGGGGTCAACAGAGCTGTACAGTTGGGCATTTGTATTGGCAGAGACCTGGTCTCTCTTGACTGTTACTGGGAATCAGTCGTGGAGGCCACAGGGTTGCTGCTGAGAAGGTGTGGCTGTACTGCTAAACTTGGCTTTGGACACTGTGATGCCCTAAGTTCAGTCTACACTGCAAATCCGACTAGTTAGGTGATCATGTGCCAGTTATCGGGGCCACATTGAAAGGATGCTGTCCGAATTAGCATTGGAGCTCAGTGTACCCAAAGTAATGTAAATGGATACCACAGCTCTATCTCGCTGCTTTTCATAGGCCCTGCAATAAAAGCTAAACAGTTTTTAGTGGCTTTTGCAATTATACCTCCCTTCAATTTTCCAAAGGTTACAGGGCCTGAACCACACAAATCCCATTAAAGTAAGTAGTTGTTGTGCAATAAGCTCCTTTGAAAACATTCTTCTATGCCCATAAAATGATCAGCGGGTTGCTCTTTAGATCCACTTGCCTGCCATGTTTTCAACCCAAAGGCAGATGGCCACCTTTGATGTGGTGGTCGGTTTTTGCTACCGAAGCTGGCGTTTTACCTTCTTGCATCAGATTTCTTCCCAACTGATGTATCTCGGGCATACAAAACACATTCTTCTTCAGATTTTATCCCCAAAATATGTTTTTGCTGTACCTTTAAATTATATTCAGTGGACTGATTTGGAATCTCCAAGGCCCTCCCATGAGATATAGAGTAGAAGAAGGTCAGGGTTTGGGGGAGTCAACAGAAGCCCACATGGCGAGTGCAAGGCCTTAGGGAGCTGGGCTCGTGGCATGCTTTCTGCTCCTCATGCGTGAGGATGACACTTCACGCCATCTTTTCCACCCTCCCTTCGGTGCAAGTTCAACTGCCACATGTGAAGTCCACAGTGAATTTCATTGTAGAGCCAAGGACAGAGCTAGTGTTCTCTGCGACTTGTACTTGAATGCAACAAGGGCTTCTGCCCTGGGACTTAGGGCTTTCTTTCCCGGACAGGTGCTTTGTAGTCAAGCATCCTTATCCATTGAAAAGCATCTCTTTCTCATGCGTGTTCCTAGTTGTTTAAATTGGTCCTTTACCTTGGAGCTGCTTTTCTAGTAAGGAATAAAAATGAAGGCCTAATTCCCGTATTCACAAAGGAGTCAGAACCACCACAGTTTGGCCCATCTCTGGATCAGATGACTAACGTATTTGAAAAAGGAAACACAGTAAAAGTTGTTTTGTTTTGTCTTTTTTTTCCCCCAGATGTAACATTATCCATAGACGAAAGATAATGTTAGCCTAATCACTTGCTATGTGTGCGCTGTTAAAAAGAACAGTTGGGATTCAGAAATTATTCAGTACTTCAAAAATTCAGATGAATCAACAAAGTTCTAATTTTCTGTGACTGTTCCTATACCACAATACTACTGTAACTCCTTCAAATTTTATTGTTATTTAATTTATCTAGAGATCTTATTTGTTTTCTATAGGGATACCTGAATGCATTGAGGTGACAAAACATTTCCATAGAAAGAAATGAACCATAATCTTAAAAAAGCACTGGATTACATACTCAAATATATATAAACAGCAATTTAGAGAATTGAGAGGTCAATATGGATGGGAGTTCTCAGTGAAGTTTTATAAAGGACTCAAGATTTGAGATGTGTCATAGGAAACAGAGATTTTGAACTGGGTCCTAAAATGAAGTAAAAAGAGCCAGGATGGAGGTGGAGAGAAGATGGCAAATGGGGGTTTGGTACTGTGCTGAAATAACTCTGACCATAGTTAATTGATGAAGCAAGGACCTATGGAGGCCACTGAAAAGGAAAATTCAAGAACACCTGGACCAACGCAGCTATTCTAGATGAGAATGGTTGCATTTTTTTAATGGCTATTCTGGTGCAAATGACAACATGTGACACACATGGACTCTCTTTCTTAGACCCTCTTTCTACAGCTAGAATGGAAAAACCTGTCTTTCTCACAAAATTTCACCCAGGATAGCGTGTTTTGTTTTGTTTTCCATCTCTAAGGCTTCATTGCTCATCTTAGACACGTATATAGTCACCTGCTCTTGAGAGTGGCGTGCAATAAGGAGTCCTGGCTCTGTCACAACTTGTATTGTGATTTGGGGCAAGTCAGTTCACTCTTCTAGGCCTCATTCTCCTCCTCTGTCAAATTGAATTAGACAGTCTCCCTGGTTTCATTTGGCGATGATATTTTATGATTTGTGAGCCCAAGTGAAAAATACACCTGTTCCGAAGGTCATTTTGCTTGTTTCGATTAGAAAACTTGTCAATAACTTCACACTTGCAATTTCCTCAGGCATCCATACCTCACACAAACATATCATCCATAGACACCTGGGATTTGAAACGCTATGATTTTGATAAGAATGTGTCCATGTGCCCTATGGTTATTCCACAGCTTGGTGAATCCCACCCACTTCAGAATTCCAAAGAATGAGAGGCTGCCTCATGTCCAGTCCGACGTCAGTATCGTTGGACAGCATGTTTCCAAATTAACCTCTGCTGGAGCTGTTTTCATAAGAAAGATGATCTTCCAGTAGCGATAACAATAAACCGCTTCCACTTCTGTGCAGTCAGAGTCCAGAATCTGATAAAGAGCTTATCACAGGCCCTTCAGATGCCCCCCGCCCCCACATAAACCTCTGAAATGTTTACATTTTCTCTCATGCTGTGAGGAGACTGCACTGGGTCCTGTTCTTGTGTGTTGGGGGGAGGGGATGGGGAGCTCACACTTTGTGACTCGTGAGCAAAGACAGATGTGCCCAGGGCTGCCACTCAAGCTGCCTCTGTTGTCCCCTCACTGTCTCTTTCTGTTACACTCACACATTGAAGGACATTTGCCAGATCCAGACGCCGTGCACCCCTGTCATTTGTGTGTCTTTTCTCACCTTCCACAGGATCCGGACTAGTGTTTTCATTTGTTAAAAACAACAAGAACATTCACTGGGAAACTTCTGTGTCAGGTCACCGTAGCTATTTATTCTCTGTCATAAACTATCATTCTCCATTTCCCTGACTCCCACGTCGGGGGAGTGGGTGGTTTATGGTGGACAATCAGTTGGGTCTGCGGGAATGGGAAGATTTCAAAGAATCACTGAGAGATTCTGTAGTAGGTTATAGAACTAAGAACAAAACATCAAATGTCCTTGTTCTCGATCACAGTTTGGCAGTACAAGAAAAACCAGGCTTACGAACAGCATAAATGATTTGGAATTTGTGGTTACACCTGAGAAAGTGCTTCCCTTTGAGGGAAGAAAACACATCATGGGGTTGGCTGAATAAGCGATTTCTTTATGGGATTAAAAATAGTCGTCTACAGTCTGTCCAATTGGTCTCAATCTGGAGTAGATACAGAAGCTAAGGATTTTTTGCAGACTTCTGTTTAATGGGAGCATGAAATAATGGTTGTGATGTTTTTGTAAAGACCTGCATGACCTCGAGAGACCCAAAGTACCAGACATAGAACTGTAGACAAAAAATTGGGGAAAGAGAATGGGAACACCAGGAATGCCTCCAAATATTCAAATAGGAAGGAGAGAATGAACTCAAAGCAACTGCTCAAAGGTGGTTGATCCTAGGTGCTTGAATTCTAGTGTGGAGATTATTGTAAACCAATTTTGCTAATACCTAACTAGTGGTATAATGAGGGGTGTTGGTTTGCATATTCCAGGCCTGGAGGGCTCCCAGAAATCATGGCTCCATTCTCAAGATGCCACCGACTTGACACTGTTACTGAGGGTGACACAACAGTGCTTTCACATGAGAACCATTAGCTCAAGTACAAAGAACCAGAAAGGCGGCCGGCCATGACTAACCAGGAAGCTGAGAGAATGGGTGTCCACAGCTTCTTGGCTGGAGGAATGTGGTTGAGATCACATGGTTCTTTGTTTGTTTGTTTGTTTTCCGTAGACACAGGTTTTAAAGAGAAGTTTCCCATTTTTCCTGAAAACAAATTCAACAAGTACTTACTATACCTGGGTGCTCTGAATGTCCAGAGGAAACATGCCCTCTCTGTTCTAGGGTGCAAGGGCTTTCCTGGTGATGCAGTCTTCATGAGGTAGGGGGCTTGGATCCAAAAGACTTAGAGGCCTCGGTTGTTAGGCAGGCACAGAGATCTGGGCAAGGAGCTCCTGGATTTAAGCTACACTATGAATCCACATCCAGATCTAGAACACGCCCTCAATTTGTAAGAAGAATGCTATTGGAGTTCAGGTAGGCGGCACATTTCTTAGGCTATCATGATTCGTGCAAGTGATGCTTTTGTGTGTGTTGTGTGTTTGTGGTCAGAGATGATCAGGAGACTTTACATGTTGGGGAAAATGGCTGAGAGCTACTTTCTGCTGAAAGTGGAGCGAGTGGCTAAGCTCTCCTTTCTCTCCATCTTCTCTCACCCTCATATTTTTCTTTGGGCTGAGTCTCTTTGGGGAGAGCTCTTGGAAGTGTAAGCCCAGTTCATCGGGCCGGTATGTGACTAGGGCCTCGGTAGCTTGGTGTGTAAATCTGTGCAAGGCACAGATTTACTCTGTGGTGGTCTGGGCCTCAGGGTGACAGCTTGATGGTGCGTTAGCACACCTGCTATTCTGCTCAGCTTCACACATCCATCATTCCTGCCAGGGCTGCATGGGGATGTCAGGACAGGAGCGCACAGCTCTCTTACTGCTGTGGGCAGGCTAGCTAGTCAGCTTGCCACGGTGCTGGAACTCAGAAATAACCAGGGAGGGAACTTGACAGGTGAAAATATGGGGCCATGATTCTCCTAAGATGTCAGGGCCCTAGGACTCAATTTTTGGGTGAAATGGTTTCAGAGATCCTTCAGTTCTATTCCCTCATCTTGAGTTCTCACAGCAATAGGGTGAGGCCCAGCCACTGTGGGCTTAGGCTGCAGTAGCTCTGAAGCCTGTCTCAGCATCAGCACGGGGCAACGAGCAAAGGCAGGTAGGAATTACTAGTTGATTCCAAGAGAAGGCATGGTGAAACAGACATCCTTCTCGTCAGTTTGAACACGGTTTTTCATCGACAACGCTGCCTTTGTGTTTGGGTGGGTATGTTGAGGAGAAGGAACCAGGACACAGTTGGTGTCCTTGGTTCTGAAACTATATGAATGAATATAATATTGTTAAAGACCAATAAGGTCCAAAGCGATCTACTGTTCTTCTATTTCCCATCTCTAGAGAAGTGCAGAGAATCTGGGTAGCAGTAAACTTTTCCTTTAGCCTCCTGGACAACGCAGACTTCAAGGAGCATGCAAGAAATGTCCTTGTGACAGCTCTGGTCTGGTTCCAGATTTCAAAGCCACAACCAGTGGTCAGAATGACTGGGGTTCTTGGCCTCGGAAGTTGCAAGCACCTGTGGCCCCATTTGCACATGAAAGGAGCTTCGGGCTGTAGCCCTTTGATAAGGATGAGAGCAAAGGAAGCAACATCTCACTGTAGATATATAGTACAGAAGTGTAAACGGGGACCCCCAACGTGACATCAGTTCTTTATCATCCATGTCTTCTATTCCAGACGATCAGCTGAACTCAGAGGAAAAGAAGAAGAGAAAGCAGCGGAGGAACCGGACCACCTTCAACAGCAGCCAGCTGCAGGCTTTGGAGCGCGTCTTCGAGCGGACCCACTACCCTGATGCTTTCGTGCGGGAAGACCTCGCCCGCCGAGTGAACCTCACGGAGGCCAGAGTGCAGGTAACCTCACAGCCTCATCTCTGCGGCTGTTTCACAACACGAGCTCTAGGTTTCAGACTGGACAGCGTAGGCACAGAATCCGTTTCTAACTATGTTTCTTTATGCAGCACAGTGTTTTGAAAAACCAACTTCCATGCCTTTAGGCGGGGCGGGTGATGCCTTCTACAGATCTGCCCCTTCCTCATCGTTTCTCACCCTTTCAGGTTCATGTTATAAACACCGTCCCGCTGAGCACTTGACCCCCCAGATTTCAACTTGAGCTGTAGGGTGGCCAAAGAGGTGAATTCTCGGACCCCCACCTCCGTTTTCCTCCTGAGACTTTGGGAAGGTACAAACCTTTAAGAAACGTGTTATCCATGCACATGTTTGTGGGCACTGAGAGTGGGAAATGAACACATTACAGACCTTGTACTCAGGAACGACGCTGAGAACACATTCAAGTAGAGGAGTTTGAGTTTCTGTGAAGAAGACTAAGGGCACGTACAACAAGGTCAAGAGAGAACAGCAATTCTTTCCAACATAAGGCCGTGACATGTCAATAAACAATACAACTTGTAATTAGTAGGAATAATGACGATAATGTAAGTCACACTACTTGAGCCTTTATGTGCCAAGTACTCTTCTAAGTTCTTTCCATAAACAAATCTGTTTAACCCTCACAGCGATTCAATGAGGTGGCTAGTATTCTTCATCTTGCAGATGAGGAAACTGAGGTACAGAGCAGTGAAAGTATTTTTTTGCCCAATGTCGCACAGCTCAGAAGTGGCTGAACTAGGATTTGAACACGGATACTCAGATCCAGACGTTATGCTTTTCAGCACTACCGCAGACTGTGCCTAAATACGAGTTCTCCTGGCTTAAATGCTTCTTCTTGTAGTGCTTTGCTCTCCCTGCTGAAAGTCATGATCTTGTTACTTCCATGTTCCCAGTGGTAGGCTGCTGTTTTGATAAGGGGAGTGGCCCAAATCTGTCTTGTCTTCCTGAAGAAATTATTGTTTGTACGTCTGTGTTCGGTCTGGGCTGGAAAGATTTTTTTCTGCAAATAGTAACCCTCTGGCCTGCCGGGGGACTTGAGTGGACCCTAAGAGCCTTGAGGTAGGACCTCTGCCAGGAAGCTTGGTACACTGAGAGAGGTATCTGCTGAGTTAAGGAAATACCTTAGTTAAGTCCTGGAAGTCCCTCAGCCTGGAGAGAAAGTATGCAAATGCTTTCCCCGTGGGAAACAGAGACCTCCCCTAGAAGTGCTCCCCAGGAGAAAAAGAAAAAGAATGTCAGTGATGAAAGGAGAAAGTTGCCTGGGTGCCGTGATGGCATCGACAGGAGGTTGGAAGGCACGAGTGAGGTGTGCATTTCAGGGGGGCTTGGAGCTCTCTTGCTCAGGTATAGTGATCACAGGGACAAAACTGAGTTTTGCTCTCTTCATCCATCCTCCCATCCAAAGCAGAATGCTGAGGCTGGTCTCCCACATCCTTTTCCCCCATGCCGCTTACCACAGCTCTCCAAACGTGCTCTGTTTGTACTCTTTAATCCCTTCTTTTCTCCTTTGAAACCCCATATCTTTTATGCCCCAGACTTGGCCTGCAGTGGTCGAGTGAATAACTTCAGACCGATAACCCACAGTACCAGAAAGCACCACTTTTGTGGTGGTGATCTGAACTTTACATAAGGAACTCGGACAGGCTACTGGAAATGAAAAAAAGAAAAATGGGAAAGAACAATTGTGGGGTGGGGAGCTATTCTGGCCCCATCACAACGATAATTAAATGCCTTTCTCATATGTTGAAACTTTTTTATTTTCCTCCTTTCTCACCACGTTCTAATGGCTTTCAGGGTTGTGAACATTTCCCAGGCGAGCAGGCCAGAATTCTCCCTCCATAACTTTCTTCTTCCTCTATGAAGCCTCCCTTTTTCCCAAATGTACCACTCCCTTCCAGCTCTGGCCTCCTTTATACATATGGCACTTATCACAACATGACATGTAGAATATTGAGTTGTATGTGGGCCAACTTCCCTAACTAGACTGTGACGTCCTCTTGGATGGAAGCCATATCTTATCATCTTTGCACAATTCATTTTTTTTTTTTTTTTTTTTTGTTTTTTTTTTTTTTTTTTGGCCTCTAACATGTATCAAGCACCTATTACACTCTTGGAACCAATCTTGGTTTTCTGGGGCTGAATAAGACCCTGATTGGCCCTTCTGTAAGAATGTCACAGACTGGGGATAGAGAAGACAAATGTACATATTACACTGTTATGACATAGTAAGATAATCCTACATTAAAGAAATGTTCAAGAATTAGTGATTAAAAAAAGGAAACAATAGAACAAAACAAAATTTAAAAAGAATTAGTGATAGACCAGAGGAAGGAATGATCAAATCTTCTTGGGGAGGAAGAGAGAGAACACACATATATCAATCAATATCAATCACTCAGACTGCATTAACTCTCACAACTACCCTGTGTGTTGGTGTCATTATCTCCGTTTACGTGGGAGATAAACAATCAGAGAAATTAAATAACTATCCGAGGACAAATCTTGAAAGTTGTGTGGCCAGTATTTTTATCCAATTCTGCTGGATTTTAAGGTCGTGTTCTTAACATAACAACATTTCACGAAGGAGTTAATGTTAAAGTTGAATCTTGAAAAACATGTCTTTTGATACCTGGGCAGAGAGGAAGAATTTCACAGGCAGGGGGAGTATTTGGTGTGAATATATGTAGGTGGGAAACAACCAAATCCTGAGATAGTCTTGAGCCTGGGGCAGAAGTTGGAAGGCTAGAGGGCCAGTGCACGAGGTCCAAGTGATGCCAGATGTGGCTGGATTGGTGGACAAAGAGCTCATTCCTGACCAGTCTTTGTTCTATGGTAAAACATTGTGATTTCATTTGGTGAGTGACGGGGAGCCCATGGATGATATACAGCACGGCAAAATTACATATGCACTCAACACGATAACTCTAGTAGCAATGGGAAGGGCACAGTAGAAGCAACGAGCTCGGTGTCTGCAAAGCAAGGAAAGCGGTGTCCAGACTCTGCCTTCACTGATGTCCCCTCCCCCACCCCGTGCCTTTCACGGGGCACCGAACCCAGGGGATTTTCTATAAATGTTGCCCCCTGGATCTGTGCAGCTGTCCCAGTCTATGCCCTAGAATTTCTTTCTCTCATACCTTGTCATACGTTTCTATAATTGCACCTAAAACTCTCACTTTGCAGTTTTTCAAATTTGCATATCTGTCATTTTTTAATAGTCTGAGCTGCTTACAAGCAGAATTGCATCTCTCTGTTCCCAGCATTTAGCACAGAGCACTCCATAGAGATTTCTAGAATGAGTAAACGAGTGAATAAAACTCCATGGCTATCCGGAAGAATTGTAGGTTCATGAGTCAGATGATCTTGAGCTCAAAAACTCTGCCACTTATTATTTGTGTGAACGTCAACAGATTGCATGATCTCATGGAATCTGTTTCTTCAATTCTAAAATAGAAACAATAAAACCCAATATATGGAATGGTCATGATAACTAGAAATAATGTATGGGACAGGCTCATATAAGTTCCTAGCCCTAGGAGCACTTAATAAATGGTAGATGTATTATTAGCTGTAGCCAATGATGATGGCAGCAGCACTCATATCCCTGGAACCCTACCTTGGAATGTACTCCATTCAACTTCCAAACTTTAATAACTTCATTTCCCTTTCACAAGTTTCTAGAACTTCAGGAGCCAGGGTACAAATCCTCAGCTCGCTCCCCCTTGTGGGAGGGTGTGTCCTGCATGAGTCTATCCCGTGGGTCTAGGCCTCCACAGGGGAGCGGACTTAGCACTCTCTGTAGTGGTCATTTTTCTTCTCCACTACTTCCTCACTCTCCCGTGTTCCTTGCACCTCCCGACTACACCGTCTGCTTTTTAAAGTCTTGTCGCAAGGTCTACTTTTGGGAAGATGGAGAATTTTCTTTATATATTTCATCAGCATTATGAAAGCACATGAGGTTTTTGCCTTTCAAAGGATTTTGAAAACATACACACACACACACACACACACACACACACACACACACAAACAAACAAACAAAATGTCATTGTCTCTGAGGCAGAAGTCTAAGGAGATTTTTTTCTTCTTTTCCTTGACTGCAATTACAACAGGGATAATACACCATGTTTTGCTATCTCATGGGTTAGTCATGGATTTTACCTCCGGAGTCTTGATGACTGGAAGTACCACCCCCTGGCCCTGTTATAAGAGCTCTCTCACATGGCCCACCAGGAGAGGATCATGGCGTATTTCTCTTATTCTCTGCAGAATTCCATACCTGCCTTCCATCTTCCTCGGAAGGCGTTGTCCAGTAAAATCAACGAGGACTTCATTTCATGTAACCGCCTCTTGTTTGTTTTTCCTCTCCCTCCTCATGCCCTTCTCTCCTCCCAACAATCTTCCAGGTGTGGTTTCAGAACCGAAGAGCCAAATTCCGCAGGAACGAGAGAGCCATGCTGGCCAATAAAAACGCTTCCCTCCTCAAATCCTACTCAGGAGAAGTGACTGCTGTGGAGCAGCCCATCGTGCCTCGTCCTGCTCCAAGACCCACCGATTATCTCTCCTGGGGGACGGCCTCTCCGTACAGGTGAATGACTGGCCCATTCTCCCTTGCTCCACTTCCACATGTTTCTCAGCGGTCGGTCACGTTCAAAGCTGCTTGTGCAGCTGCTGACATTTCTTACTGGGTTAACCTCTTCAGAGACATTCAACTTGCTGACTTCCCCAGAGTTTTCACAGAATTACTAGTTGCCCCAGGAGCAGGGTTGGGGCAGAAGACAGAGGGGCAGGCCACCAGCAATCACCTCTTGGACTCAGGAACTCATGCAAAGGTTTCCAAGATGGGAAAGGTTCTAAAAGAAAAGATTCTTAAGCTATGCCCAGAGTCCCTCTTGCAACCATTCTGGAACAAAACTTTACTCCTTTTCCAAATTCCAGATAGATTTGTTTAACTATGTTCAAGTAGTCATTTAATTTGTAAGGTTTGAGGTATAGGACCACAGGCAAACTTCACAGTGAAACTGATTTTAAATGAAAAGGAAAGAAGGAAAGAAGGGAGGGAGGTAGGGAGGGAGACAGGGAGGAAAGAATGGAGAGAAGCAGAGACAGAGAGAGAAGGAAAGAAAATCCAAGACCATTCTGATCACTTTTACGCCCACGGTTCTCTGTTAGTAGGTGGGGATGTCTTCCGATCCAAAATGCCTTCCTATTCTATTGCTAAATCTTATCTGCTTCTCTGAAGTTCTTTGGGGATCAGTTTATTTGTGTGGGTTTTGTGAACATATAAAAACAACGTATAAGACACTAAACTTATAGTTAAAAGGTGCAAAAACTTAAAGAAGCAAATAGCAGAGTACGATTTCAATGTCTCAGAGAGGCTTTTAACCTCCAGTTACTATTCTGTTCAGAAACTCTAGGTTAGTGCCAGAGGGAAGCCAAGACACAACTTCATAAAGCATTGTCCTCAGTCTAAAGTGCCTTTATTTGAACCTAAATCTGAATACTCCTAGAAACCATGTCGAGGCTATGTGTTCTCTCTGGCTGACTGCCGTGGAGAGAGAGCTAGTTACAAAGTCATTGATTATGCTTTGGTTAACTTTTTATTGTTAAGGTTAACTAATGGGTTAAGGAGATGTTTGAAATTAATTATAGGAGATTATCCCCCAGTTGAAGCTCAACTGCTGATGTGAAAGGGCACAGCTGTGAAATGCAAACACTTTTCAAACATTGATCACTCTGTCAAAGCAAAAGACCTCACCTAAATGGTCTGTCTGTTCCAAATCGGTTCCTTGAAAGAAACACGATCAGTGCATTGGAAAGCTCTTTTAAACACCCCTCCTCAAATGGTGAAATTAGCCTGAACTACTTTGGTCTTAGTACGTAGAGACACCATGCATAGGAAACTGGAAATTCTTACTGCTCTCCGACGTGGTATGCCTTGCTGATTTCAAAAGATTAGTCATATCTCTGTGTACTATTGATAAATGTAGATGCCTCTCCCGTAGAATTCACGAAAGATGCATTTTGAAGACCATTGTGAAATCACCTCCTTTTTAATATTTTAAATACGTGGAAGACCGCTTTGTTTCTCTGATAAATATCAATAGTTCCTAGACTTGCTAAGTGGCTCGTGAAATGGATGTGGTTCCAAGCTTGACGTATCAAGGTCTCTCGTTTGAGTTTGGTCCCAACCAGAAAGTATTGCTCCCTTTTCTGCCTGGATCCTAAGTAGGAACTTTTCACACCAGCTCTAAACAATCCAGATGGCTGTCAAGTGGTGCTTACTAGTGAGAGGCTGAGAGCAGTACACTGCACGTGTGGGGGTGAAAGTCTTCCTGAATTTATACTGCGTTAGATTACCTGGACCTCAGCAGAAGTTCAAGCCCCAGTGCCTGCATCATATATTTTTTTTGCATATGGGCATCTAACTGAAATTATTTACATGCAATTTATGTTTGCCTTTTTGGAGGGAAATGTTCTATTTTAATTTGAAAGATTATGTAGAAATCCTAGATACGTTTTTGAAAAACACTCATAATTCCACCATCTTGACATAACTAGTTTGTTTATTTTTTGCAATTAGAGTTCAGTATTTTATATAGTGTAGATGTAGTGTACATATTATTTTGTATTCTGCTCTTTTCACTTAAAATTATATAATCTAGTACGTTTTACTCATTTCATGGTATACTTGTATATCATTTCTCTCTTAGATACAGAGTTTGTAAAAAAATAATAATAATTAAAAAATTCATAGACTCTGATTGTTCATATTCTGTATGAAGAATAAGTTAATCTCCAAATATAAGTAGAAAAATGATGGTTTAAAGCAGTAATTTAATCAATAATAATGTTTTTGACCCAATGTTGACTGAAGTGTTTCTATTTTGGTTAATTCCTAAAAGTGGCAAAAAGCTATTCTGTTACTCGGAGATTTTTCTTCTATGTTTAGAACCAAAATTCTTTATGATGTCACATTTTTGAAGCTTGGCAGGAAATAGAAGCCTTGTTAAGGAAATATGAAAGAAAAACAAGTGATGGAAAGCAAAGGAAATGATAGACCTTTTGTATTATGGAAAATAACTCTCTATTTCTGTCGGTACTACTATGTCAAGTTAGTTATCACATGTGACATTCATTAAAAGGCATTTCTCTTGGTTAATCCTTGGAACGCTCCTGTGTGGTAGCTCTATCCTTGCTCTGGTTCCAAAGAAGAGACTGAACACTTGCCCACGGTTCAGCCTTCGGCATGCCGAATTAGACCCAATGATCCCTGTTTCCATCCAACATGGCCATATTTTCATTCAAATTAGACCTTACGTCATATTGAAAATAGTAAAGCGTGTAAGACTGAGAAACTATGTAAACATGCCTTTTGGATTCAGGGTCGGTCTCAGATCAGTGACACATGCCTGCAGCTGAGGTCCACCTTCTGAGGTGTGTGGACGGGCCCTTGGGGTGACGGATGTGGCTTGGTCATGCAACCCAGGGACATTGAGCGGACGTTTTTTGCCAGACAGCACAGTTTGCTGACTTCCACAGCTCTCCCGTGCAAGAAGAGAGGAGAAAACCAAGACTCAGAGCAATTGTGTGCATATGGTCAGAATTATGGGATGGGAAATAGCCAACACATTTTTTTTCTGGGTGTCTTTTATAGCCAGCGTGGTGGCTGTATAATTTATCATCCAAACTGGGGCACTTTTGAGAGTGAAAGGGGAGTGCTATTAATAATAACACGAGAACAACAGGCATTAAACTGGGATTGTCCCTGGCAAACTGGGACATATGGTTCACAATGCTATTTTTAAAATGTCATGAGCTCGTTTGTGCACTTGAGCGTGTTGGAGGTGATGATATCAGGCAGGCAACTGAGTTACCAGAAGGAGCAGGGTATCCTCTAACATGGGCACTACTATCCTGGCAGGTGTCTTCTTTATCTCTCCGGAGCCAGTGGAAGGAAGCTTGTGTTTGGCATGCACGCCCACTGCTTAGCTCAGAAGGGTTTTCCTTAGGTGAATGAAAGCACACACCAGCACCCGCGTTAGGAAGACTCGCGCTTTGCCTCTTGGGTAGCGCTAATTAACCAAGTCCTAGTCTTCTGACTGTTCTTGTAAACGAAGGAGTCTAAAACCTTTTCCCCAGAGATATCCTTTCCTAACAAGTGCTAGAGAGAGAATAGCCTGGCTCTGCAGCCTTGGTTTGGAGCACCATTCCCAGAGGGAGGGCTGGGCTTCCAAGAAAACGGATGACAAGTGACAGGGAGGCCAGCTCTCCTTGCCCACAGTTCCCCTGCCCTAAACGCCTCCCCTCATTTGATCATGGTCACAGTTTGCCTGACATCTGCTGAACGCATTTGGCTCATTTCTCCCTTTCACACTTTCAAAAATAGATCCTCGTCCCTCCCAAGATGTTGTTTACACGAGGGGCTTCATAACGGATTCTAACGGAAGACACTGAAAAGGTAACTTGTCAGAGGGGGGAGGGGGTGGCTGTTGGGGGTAGGGTTTAAGTGGGAAATAAGTGTGTTCAAGAAAGTGGGGTTTGCAGACCTAGAAATGAAAGCAGGGAAGTCCTTGAGTGGGGAATACCATTGGAAACCAACCAGAGTTGCAAAAGATGGATCCATGAAATTCAGGGTCATTGGCTAGCCTAGAATAGGGTGCCTCAGAGATGACTGCACATATAGACCCCCAGGCAGTGTGTTACAATGCAGACTCGGCTTCAGTAAGTTGGGGGCACAACTTGATCTGCATCTCCATTGCCCCAAGTGACCCACGCTGCTGCCACTGGTACATACTCTGAATAGTGAGGCTTTCGATGACTGTAAGGTATGGGGCAGAGGTCAGAGGAACTACGTTCTTCTCTTGGGCCAGTTGAGTCATCCACCCCTAATAGAGCCTCATATCTGAGATGGAGCTGGGAACAGTTCTACTACATATCTCCCAGGGGCGTTTGGAACCAATAGGTTGGCAATGTGTATTTCAAAAAAGAAATACAAAAATCGTTGTGACACTAGAAGGATGTAAGGCTCCCTATATAGGACACCTGTAGAAAGAAAAGTTAAAAATGGCAGAAGCATCACTGAACACGCAGTGTACACTGAAGGCTTACCAGTGAAATGAGGTCCAAGTGTGTCTGCTGTAAGAGCTGAATGTACATTTAAAAAAAATAAAATCAAATTCTGAATTTTAAAAACAGAAGCGAGAAATGATTCTCTGAATCACGAAAGATCACTTCCAAAAGGATTTATGGGCGTCTCATTTTAAAAGTAAATTTCCCGGAAAACTTGTATTGAATTTTCTTAGACGAAGCAAGTACACCTCCATTGTTCTTGCACTGACAGAAGAACAAACCTAAGAGACTGTCTCCAACCTTTCCATGTCACAGACAGAGTCGTGAAAACCTTGAGCTGCACAGCCTTTGGGAAAATCCTGAGCTAGAAAACCCTAGGGTCTCAGGGAGCTCACAGACTTCTCGGCCTGGCAGATCTGTGTGTGGGGTGGGATTTTCAACAGCTTGTCATCGTTTGTCCAAAGGGGCCACATAGAAAACAAAGGTGGAGTTGAAAACTGAATCAGGTTTCATTGTGCCCCCCGCTCTCCTCAGTTGTTTTGTGATTTGTGGGACTTCGTGGGTGATCAGAAAGAGAGGGGCAGCTGCCCACGTTTCCTGGCTTTCAAATCGTTCCCTGAACAGTGTTCACCATACTTCGTCGGTGTCTGGCAGTCCTTCTAACACTCTCTTCCCCACAGCCTCTCCTGATCATTTCAAGAGAGATTGAAATAATCAAAAATGATTTGTCCCCCATGAGAGCCAAACTGGAAGCCTGCTGGGGGCCAGCATTCTGCTGCCTAGGGCTGTGCTCCAGCTGTTAGACGTCTCCAGAGAAGGAGGGAGAAAAATGTCAAGCTTACATCAGTGTGCCAGCTCTATGCCAGTCTCAGTGTAAACTTGCTGCATCCACGGATGGGACAGGAGGACTTCTTTTTCATCTAGAATTCTTCAGGGCTCTTTATTCGCCAGTGTAGTTTCTTGGTCATGGACACAAAGAACTTCCCATTCTTAAAAATGAAATAGAAATGTTGCTTTAGCCAAGCTCTATGAATCCAGTCCCAGAAGTCACATCATGATGGCATCCTGTTAGAGGATGTAGGTGGTTCTAAGTCACAAAGCGAGACCAGTGGGCAGGATATCTGGGGCTCAGTCAGTGGGCTCTGGGTCTTATCACCTGCTTACTCTATAGCAGTCACTTAGTTTCAATCTCACCTTTTCATCCCAGAAAGCTTCATCCTGTATCAGAAGAAATGGTGACCTGGTCACTTGACATGGTTTGAACGGTCCTATAAATTTGGTTGAAGAGAACTTATTGCCCTCATTGTTTTCTGTCTTGTGAGAAAACGTTTCAGAGTTCTCTTTCTTTTCCTAACGCAGAGCTTTAGAAGTTTTTGGTGACATGGAAAACAGGTGGTCACGAATACTCAAGCCTCTCTTGCATCTGTTGTCACTTTTGCAAGTGGGTCCTCCCCACCTTACTTCTAGTGCCATTTTTTAAAGAATGACTAAGCTGTTCTTGGAGTACCCACCCACTAATTCTGTCTTTTCTGACCTATAACAAGTCTTATTCGTCACTGGTATGTCAAAGGACTGCTCCTTGCTTGCCTACTTGAGTTCAAGTTGAGAAACTAGAACTATGTCAAACTACTCGGGGAAAACAGATTCATAATTCTCCGGTATGTGCACAAAATCTCACTTGTAGTGTCAGATAGTCTAAACATTTGTTAAGAGGCTGTGAGTTAAGACTGTCGCTGTTGTTTTATTTTGTATCTTATGACTATCCGATGCTGGGATAATTTAGATCAAGTTTTGAGAGTCTATAACTTTCCTGAACATTTCTCAAGTGAAAATGTTATCACTTACCAAGCTCCTAGGGAACTGCAAAACTCACTCATGAATATCAACTGCTTTTTTTATCCTCATGTCCCACTAGCTTGAGGACATCTTACAAGGCATTGCCAGGGTGTCCTTATATAGTGGTGTCCTTATAACAGCCCACAGTATAATCTGACAGGGTGTTAGTCTCAACTCTGAAACAGCCTGCCTCTTCAAGGAAAATACCTCAGTGAAAATCCAATCTCCTGTGCAAAATAGAACCCAAATTTCCACTAATTTGGTTTTGAGATGGAAATGGATCAAAATCCATCTCAATTAGATATTAATATCCAGCCTGCACTGGAGAGAGAATCTCAGTAGTTCCAAGAAATGTGTTACCATAGTAAGTCTTCAGACTAGAATAACGAATGATATTAGTAAACTACACAGTAACTACTACAAAATGGTTCTGCAATAGATAAAATTGAAATCGCAACTGTAGTAGACATTTCTAGAAAACAGTAACAGCATCTTCAGTAAACTATGTCCCCAAGGTTCTAATTCCCTTTGTCTGCTGAGGAAAATGGACCACATTTAGAAAATGAGAGAATCTATTAAATAGGAGTTTGCTTGTCCAGAATCTCAAAGGATGAAAACATATCACTCAGAAAATTAGACCAAGTGCTTAAAAGCACAACACTCCATGACAATCTACAATTTGTCATAAGAGAATTTTATTCTTTATGCTCTCATGAGTTTTAGTCGACTGTTTCCAGAAGCCATTCATTTTCATTCTCAGTACTTAACAAATACTATAGCTAACTCACAATTGCAGCTTCTCTCATACGCATTTAATAATGGTACTATGTACCATCATAGGGTTTAATTATCTCACAGAAACCTGGTTGAGAAAGGCTGACTTGGTTGATTTCATGATCTAGAAGTTAGGTACACTTCCCAAATCTAATTGTCTCTTTTCTTACCTACTTACATCATCAATTTCTTTGAAATCTTAGATTTCAGTGTATCCTAGAAATTTCTTGAGTATAGGATTACGGAGTTGCATTTATTTCTGACAGGGTCTTGAATGGAAGCACACAATTCATATAGTTATTAAATGATTGTATGTATGTGGGTTTGGAAAATAAATGAAATTTCTTGGTACATTGTAAAGAAAAAACTTGTTTCATTTTAATGGGTTGTTCTGATCATTTATCTCACTCTTCATTGAAACCTGCCTTAACTGGGGACTCTTTCTGCCTCTGTCTCTGATAGACAGTGGTAGAACTGATAATCTATTCTCTAAGTCTCATCAGCACTGGTAGTCATTCTTTTTTTTTTTTTTGATGAATTTAAGAATATGCAATAATCATCAGCCCCTGCTTTTGTCATGTCCCTTCTGATTTTGCTTATTCTATGAAGATAGCCAAATTAACAGGAAGGACTAGCTCCTAAGGATACAAGCATACTGGTAAAATATTTTCAGACATCATTACTTACAGCAGGATGACAGAGAAAAATGACATTGAGCTGGAATTAGTTTAATCATACTGTATCTAGATATTGCTCAGTTATTTACCTATTCGCTAGATGCTTTCTTCAGTGCCTGGGGAGACAGTGGTGAACAAGACAGATGTGGTTTCTCACCTGTGGAGCTTGGGGAACTGAAATAGGTACCAGAAAGAACAGCACAGGTGCTGTAGGAGAATCTAACTGTGTGCAGGGTAGTTACAATCCTCTACCAGAAATGAGTAAGAGTGAGGCAGGCAAAAATGACATAGAAGAATGTAAGAATCTTCTGAAACCCTTCTGAGTCTTCTTCTTTCTGCCATAAGATACACATACACATACACACAGATTTTAAACTAAGGATGGATATTTCCGGAAAGACCTAGTGATGTGGAACTAATTATATTATATTTCTTTAACCTAATTTTCCTGGGTTAATTGCTAATAACTGAGCTGAAATAGGCTATTGTAGGTCTTTACGTCCTGACTATGCGGTGTCCCAAATAAGTGTTAATGATACAGCCTCTGTATGTGTAGAGTAGCTTTAGTTTTCTCTTCTTCTGGTCTGTCACTTGATTCCCCCAAAACCACAAACTCCTGTGTGGCTGACAAAATTGCACTGGAATGCAGGCAATGGAAGAGCACATGTCATTCCATTTATAAGTCTGTCTCATTCCAGCCCTCAGTTGAAAGCGATTCTGCTAATCTTGGAAACAACTAGAAACATTTTCATTTAATTAAAATGAGTTCCCTTTTAACTGTTTACATACAGCAATGGATTTTTTGCGTCCAAGTTTAAGAAACCATTACTTTTTTCCTTTTAAAGAAATTCATGGATGCAATTAACAGTAAACCACCAAATTGCAAATTTCTGCCCAGTGGTGTTCCCAGGTCTTAATTAACATCGCTGACAATGACAAACAAAACTTCAGGTGTTTCTCAGCAATACGGACAGCCCGAAACAGGTTAGGATTCCTGACACGGAAGACTTTCTAGGTTCTCTCAATTTCAACATTTCCAAACTAACTGACCCAAAAGGCAGTGCACACGGTTACTCAAGTCCTTTTGAGAAGTTATCAAATCAAGGCCAATCAGTATGGGAGCCTTCCAACTTGGCAATACTTGGTACTACCAACCAAGAACAGCAGATAAGTCATCTTGGGTGGTTCTCCAAGTACATTGCTTAAGACGGTATTAACTGATTATCCAAAATGTGTTAGAATTAAAGTCAGCTGCCTTAGAGCGAGGGAGGCACAACGTTTCTCCTCAAATGCCTCCTTCTCTTCCTAACTGCTCCCCTAGGCCAGGGATGTAGGCAGAAAGAGGGATCGAGTACTGTTTTTACTGGTCAGTGGATGAAACACCTGCTATTCAACAGATGCAGCTTTCTTCTCTCACCCCAGCAATAAATCATTACGCCCTGATCCCACACACCAAGTACCTGTCCCCTGCCTCATTCTACTCTCCACTGCTTTCCCCTATCCTCCAAAAACACCGCCACCCTTTTCCAAGTGCCTTAAACCAATGGAAATAGGAGGCTGAAGGGACCTCAGAGGTCATCTCATCCAACCCACCCGCCCCTGCCTGCCCCCATCCCGAGAGTGGCATCCATCTGGGGCACAGACTTGCAGCTTCGTGAAACTAATGCCTGTTATTCTCCCTGCTCTCTCCTTTGTCCCTACAGTGCCATGGCTACTTATTCTGCCACATGTGCCAACAGTAGCCCTACACAGGGCATCCACATGGCCAACAGCATTGCCAACCTGAGACTGAAGGCCAAGGAGTATAGTTTACAGAGGAACCAGGTGCCAACAGTCAACTGAGGAGAAACATAATTAAACAGGCCTGAGAAGAAACCAAAAACCATAAGACACCTATCCTGTTCTGTCATTTCTTCATCTGCTGGAAAACAAAACAAAAAAATAATAATAAAAACAAACCAAAACCAGAACTAAAATTGTGGGACCATGGCAGAGAAAAGCAGGAGAGGAGCCAAAGGAAAATTAGTTACCAAATGTTCCTCCTCCCTCTGGGACACCTGTGCCACTTGTTTTCTGTGTGTGTTCATTGATTTTCCTCCTACTCACGCGCTTTTGCTTAATATACTCCGAGCTTCTTCGATTAGTTCGGCCCATCTACCCCGGGATTGTATGGGTTTTAAAAAAATCTCCAGTAGCCAAAGATATCATATATATATACATATATATATATATATATGTATATATATATGTATATATATAATATATATACACATATATATAATATTCTGAATATATATGTGTGTATATATATATATTCAGAATTGCCTATTGTCTCCTCATTGGCATGTGTCACCCTCGGTGCCTTACCCGAGCCTTCTTCCCAGTTCTCTGTGTGTAGAAGCTCTAGGAACTTTGAAAAGCCCAAGTCTTTCTGAAAAATCTGTGCCAGACATGATCTCATTGTCTCCATCTCTGTTGGTCATGGTAAGGTTTTTCCATCAGCTACTGGGGGAGGGGGGAAGCAATTGTGTACCACATCTGGTCCCTGGCCTGTCTGATCCGCTGGGATTGGCTGCGTCTGGCTAATTCTAAGCTCTAAGTGCCCTATCTAAGCTCTACACTATCAATAATGTCTCCATCACCCCCATCCAAACAATCAGCTATCTTCACTTAAAGATATTTGTTGTTTCTGAATGATTTGCTGTCATGGGCTATTGGATAGAAGAAATATTTTTCACTTGAGAGAGGCAGAGAAGTTTCTCTCGGAACACAAAGACTGCGTTGTGAAAGGCATGGCCTCCATCTCTTTGGTGCCTGAAGGGTCGTCAGATGCACACGTCTATATATACTGTATATATTTATATATTATATATATATATAATATCCTTGCAAGCTTGAGTTTGCAGTTTCTCCAACACTACAAAAAGCCAATTTCACACCGTCACCACTGTCCTTGTCTCTACAGCGATGATACCTTTTATTGAGGCTTTTGTTTCCTTTCTGCTCTACACAAAATTCCCAGGAGGCCACAGAGCAATGGATAGGGCAGCTGTACGAGAACGGGTCTCATTGTCACATTAGGGCTTTAAATAAAGGAGAAATGATTCAAGGCTCTGAGTGTCCTTGAGTTTGAAGCCTGCCCTCTGGTGGGAGGCAGATACAATCTGCTCCATCACGGGAATTACACTTAGAGAGAGGAAGGAAAACCATTTGGTCTTCTGTCCTTTCTCCACTCAACAGAAATCTGAAAGATACGTGGTTAGGTAGAATACTTAAGGGTTTGTCTACATTTCCAAACAGGCAACTATGGGCTATTTTTATTTCCTAATGTTTTGAAATAAAGTTGAGTGGCTCGGGTTGGGAGCCAGGATGGACCTTTCTATGTTTCTTTCTCTTTGTTTCCAGCTGTGCTTTTGTAACTTGTCAGGTGGACTTGACCAAACCACATTACCATGCGGTGCCTCAGTTTCCCTTTTTTAAAAATGGGTTTAACAATACTTACCTACCTCACAGGGGTGTTGTGAGGCTCTATTCATTTGCTCCTTCGTTCTTTCCTGTACCCTCCAGCACTTTGTAGCCGTGGGACAAAGGGACTATAAAAGTATTCAACGTTGATGGAAGGATACGGTACTTGGGAGACTTGTTTTCTAGCAAGGAAATGCAATCTTGCTGTAAATACTCATAACCTTTTGGGAATGAGAACTAGGTTTATATTTATAGGCCTCTCAAAACTCACATCATTGGACCCAAGAATAATTTAAGATGCAGAACAGGTGCACTTTCAACTTATATTTTCATCCTGACAGCTTGGTTCTCATAATGTTAGTTATCAGTTATTTAAAAAGCTTTAGATTGATTTTGGCTTAATATGCCAAATTTGGAGTGACAGGGCAAGAAATCTGGGGTTGAGTATGCACTTCCAGCTCACACCATTTCTTCCTTTGGCATACCAGATTGAGCTCACGGAGTTCTTATTTCAATCACACAGTCACCAATATGAAAATGTATCGCAAATGTTGATGCTATGCTTCTTTCACTCACAAGAAGGAAGCCCATCTTCTGTATTTTGCTTTCATCAACTGATTCCCTGTTCTTTGCACCTACTGTTCAAACATTTCTTACCGAATGGTTCACATCGGCTGTCGAACAACACATGTTACTTGCTTCCTCAAGGGTCCCTGGACTAATTCTTTTGCCCCACTAGCTGGAGTAGATTAATGAGTTTTAAACAAACCATATGTCCTAACATTAAAACATTCTTTGTGAACTGAGGGTAGCCCAAGAATTGGTGAACTTTTGCAGTTTGGAGTTTGGGGAGAATGGCTAAAAGTGGATTTGGGTTACAGTGCAGGGAACAGAAATCATACGTGGAAAGATTTTACTAAGAAGGGGGGAATCTTAGAAGAGAAAGTCAAGAGATAGAGGGTCATGCAAAACAAAGTCATCTGAAGCTTTCGTCTGATATCCATTTATAGTGGTGAAGAGAAAAGCCTGAACCCATAACTCAAGTGCTTGGTGCAATGGGGCAGTTTTATCCCATGTCCAGGCAAGGGATATCTGGGAATCCCATGGGGTAACCAGTGCTGGTCAGCCATAGCAACTTGCATTGTTGGTGACCGTATATCCCAAGCACCTATTACCTAACCTCTGGATCATGACATATAGTACAAGCACTCATTTATGATTGACTTCAAATAAGCTGAAGTTTCATATGTGATCTGCAGGAGTAGCCTTCTCGGTCTTAAGCCAGGTGTCAACAGAGGGCCTGGAGGCCACTGAGTTCAAAGGTGACCCCCGTCCCTCGCCGTCATTATACAGATACGGATGAATACATGCAAACCATCTATCCATGGTGTCCCCAATCCCTCCCAAACACGATGCTGATTTGTGGGGTACATGGCAGTTTAAATCAAACCAGAAGAGGTGACCGAATAAAAAAGGGAATGACATTTAGGGTATAAAGATCTCATAAGAAATGTAATATGTAAATTATATCTTGCTTTATGATGTAAAATATACATTGTTTTGCGCTAGAATAGAAATGATTCCTTTTCAATAAAAAGAAAGAAGGATACTACATGTTGTCTTTTGTTTGAGTCGCTTGAGTCACGCTGATTCTTTTCTCTTTGAACTTCAAAAACAAACCTGCTAGGATCTATGACTACATTCAGAGAAGAGTGAAGGTAAGAGAGATTCGTAAACTGAGAACTTTTCCTAGAGTGTGATACAGGGCTTCCTAAAAAGGAAAACAATCTATTGTTCCTCAAAAGCAAAGAAAACAGTGGGAGGAAGAGAGGATGTTGATTAGCATAACAGGAAAGTGTAGGGCGAAACATTTATGAGCGTTTAGCTATTTTTCACCCACGTCTTTATCATCCCCAATACCAGGTATCAGATGACAAAACAGATTTCAGATAAAGCACTGCCTTTTATTTGAGAATAAAGACATAACGAAGTAAAATTTCTGAAGCCCTTGTTGTGCATGGCATTGGGTGTGCGGTATTGGGAGGGGGGATGGAAAACCCAATTGGGAGATATGGATTCTGTTTTCATGCCATCTAAAATCGGATTTAAAGGGAAACCCTAGCATCAACAAATGTATGCTACCATTCAAGACAGTAAATCAGTTACTGTCAAACAAACAGAGCCCACGGAAGTCCAGACGAGGAAGACAGAAGGCACTGAGCTGGTGGGGGAGGGGCTTTCACAGAGGGACAGGGACTTGAGTTTCATCAACCAGAAATCGAGCAGGAGAAGAGGAGGTGGTGGCCTTTCAGTTGGGAAAGGGGAGAAAAAGAGATGAAGGCGGGGACACAGGAATAAGGAATTTGCATTCAGGGACCAGGGCTAATGGGATGAAGAGTTAATTTTGCAGCAGAGTGGAAGCAAACATGAGAAACTGAAGTTCAGCCTTCATCTTACAGAGTGTTGTGTGTCAGACAAAGGAGTTTGGACTTTTCGTCAAGCTGTAGAGATCCACTGAAAGTTATTAAGACAAAAGGTATGTCAGGCAAAAAACTCCACTACTTTTGCAGAATTATTGTCATCAAAGAATGAAGATAAATTAGAGCAGAACAGGAACTGAAAGCAGAACCAATAGAAGGGGAACAAAAAACAAAGGATGAGTAAGAAACATGCTGCAAGGAAACAACCAATAGGACTTCATGGCAGGAAAAAGAGAATGGATTCAGACATAACGCTGGTTTGAAACCTGGGGACTAAGCGAATGAATCACTGACAAAACTGACAAAAAGCTACAAAAACAGGAGATACCCAGTGATAGGAGATGATGATCGTATTTTTAGGTGTATTATTGAATTTAAAAACAGAAGTGTTAATGTCTAGTAGGTGAAGACATGAAAGTAGAGCTTGGAATCAACGTCAAGGATGGAGATAGACGTTTGGGATTCATCTTTAAGGAGGCGATACCTTGAGGTACAAGAGTGAATGAGATCTTCCAGAAGAGAGGGTCATTGAGGCTCTAATAATAATTTTACTGAATGACTTTTGGAAGATGTTTCAGCCAGGGAGCAAGATTAGACTTTAAAGAACATGTACAGTTGGGGAGAGGGAAATTTATAGGGGGTTGTTGAAGGGATAGGATGAGGATCAGCTTATTTGTTATTGCAGAATTAAGAAAAGAGAATCTTTTTTAAAAAAAGAGGAATATTGAATATATTCAAATACTGTAGAGTAGGCTAACTGACTGGGCATGGAGGAAAGGCCATTGGATTAGTGATTTTTTAGAGTCCAGTTTATTCTAGAGTGCTGGAGGAGGAAAGTGAATTTTGACAAGTTATGGTATAACAATAAGTGCTTTAAAAAAAATGGAAGCAGCAGCTACAGACCACTTGCTTGAGACTTTTGACATTCGACATCGAAAGCAGTATGGATGCTTTCAGCAGCAGGTAGCAGAAACCTATCAAAGTAGTTTCAATCACAAGACGTTTCATTTAAAGGACATTATGGTTGCCCACTGAACCTAAAAAAAATACTGCTGGAGCCAGAACAATTCTGGGGATGATCCCAGACCCTGTAAGGAGGCCCATCCATACCCTAAGACAGGTCAAAGTCTATACACCTTCCCCTGGGTCGCACCAGCACTCTTCCAACTGTACCTCTCCCCTGGGCAAAGAGTCTGCGGGGCCAGCTGGATGTGCCCACCTGGTATCTGCACACCTCATTGTAGACCATCTTTCAGGTACGGGCCTACGCTGGCCTCCTCCTGAGACCAGTTTGTGGTGGTCAAGTGTGTAGATGGACCTTGGGTACACATGATGCAGTTTGCCACCTGTGTATGCACAGGTCTACTTCGGGTGCAGAATGGGGCTGGTGTGAGAAGAGAAGTGGGCAGACCACAGGGGCCAGGGGCCAACCCTCCCACACTGCCATGTTCTGGAAAGGAACTCCTAATAGTCTGAGAATTCTAAGTGTCAAGCTGACTTTTCAGGTCATTACGAAGGTATATTCATTCAGGTAGGAGGGTAGAACGTAATTGGTCTAACACTTTGCTAGCTCAACTTATAACATAAATTTATGGACGTAAATACCGTGGCCCTTCGTTTGTACTCTTGCCAGGCTCTGCTTTAGCATCCCAGTGGGTGAGTGACATACACCTCCTTTACGACCTGGCTTGGCTGCCATTTGATTCAGTTTCTGGAGATCCCATTAACCGGAAACCTGTGCCAGAAATGTTGAGTCATAATTCTTGAATCTGAATCCATCCCAGCTCCACTTTTTTTTTCTCTTAGAAACAGGACTCAGAGCTCTCTCTGCCCATCCCCAGACATCAGTGTAAAGGCTTCATCTAGTCTTGTGCCTCAGGACAGAGTGACAGAAGAATCTGGAAGAGCTAACCTAGCCCTATCCCCAGGCAGTGTCTATGTATATTGTGATTTACAGTAGATAAGGGTTTAACATCTACAATGCGGCCTGTGGGGAGAGGGGACAACAGAGAGGTTCTGAAAGGGGTAAGAAAGGAGACTTCCGGTCATTTTTCTAGGTCCTCCTAAGCCCCAATACTTTCCACTCTGTTTCAAACCTCCTGCCTTTGCTTGAAAAGGGGGAGATTCTTTTCCATATCACAGAGTTTGCTGTTGTCTGACCCCCAGGAGTCTTGGAGATCTGGCATTGGGCTGATATCCTCTGTGTTCCACAAAATCGCTCAGGTCATTCTAGATTTCAAGGCTTTTAATAAATGGCACTCCACATTTACCTGTCAATTTCTGCATTGTCAGATACATTTCAGTTGCAAGCAGCAGAAACCCAGCTCAAATTCGGTTGCAATGGTTTAATTCATGAGACGGATGGGGGGGGGCGGGGTAGGTCACAGAACGAAAGGAGGAGCTATAGGAATCAGAGGAGCTCTGGAAACGTCAGGTACTGGAGGTGAGACTTGACATCACCAGACCTCTCTGTCTGTCTCTTATCTCTGCAGGCAAGTTTTCTCCTTCTAGTAGGGAAAGTGGGTACTGGCAGATGAAGACTGGCTTTGGAAGAAAGATCTGAGAAACAAGCTCCTGTTGTAAAACTGCTGGAGAACTCTACCGTCCTGGCTTGGTTTGTGCACACCCATGATGCATGCACGTGCCCTGGGGTGGAGGTGTACTGAGCATCCAGATCAGGCCTGCCTGCCTGTATTTGGCCCCACCTGAGGACCAATGCAACTCCTCTTGTCCCCACCTCTGGCTCTAAGTCACTGGTGCAGCACTCAATCCCCAAGATATTTCCACCAGTTTTCCTGACAGAACCTCAATGGAACCAATGGATGAAAGTTCCCCACTGCCATCTACAGCCACAAAACTATTGAACATCAGTCCCCATAGTAGGGGTGCCCACCTTGATAACACAGCCATGTGTTGGCTTTCCATTTTTACCTCCTTATTCTCCTGGCTCCTCATTCCTGTTCCGTGGCATCATTTTCCAAATAAACTACCTACATACCAGCCATTACTGCTGACTATGCTTTTTGGGGGACCAAGGGGCATCCTCACCAACACTAAGGGACTGAGCAGGGGAACCTCTTCTAACCAGAAGAAGGAAATGAAATGTAGGCAGACAAAAATAGCACAGATCTTCTGGAGCAAGGAAGACCATAAAAAGCACATTTGATTGTAAATTATGTTCCATTGAAACTGGTCTGAACTATTTCTTCTTCCTAATGCTGGCAAATGTTGGCTGCAAATGCTTCAATTAAAACCATACCAACTCCTTTCCTCTTTCCTGTGGAAGAGAGAACCAGCATTTGAACAAAGCCCACTTACTCTTCTTTCTGGGCACACAGGTAGATTTCATTTCCCAGCATCCCTTACAGTTAGATGTGATCTTGTGACTCATTTCTGGCCAATGAAATGTGAGCAGAAGTGGTAGGTCACAATTTCAATCCTGACTCCTATCCCCTGTTTTCTTCCATCTGTCTGACTGATCTGACACCTCTGATCAACTTTGGGAGCTACATTTAAAGATGGTAAAGCAGTAGTCAACTTGGGACCCTGAAAAATGACTGCAGGAAGCCAAGTCACAGCGCTTGCTGACCTGGAACCATCATGGAGTGTTTGACAGAGAAATAAAGTTCTATTCTGTTGAACCATTAGCCAATGTCCACTTGTTACCGTAACTCAGCCCAACCTGACTAACACACTTCCTCCCCCTTTTCTTCTCTTTCCCTTTTCTGTTTTCTCCTTTTCTCCCTCTCTCCCTCCCTCCCTCCCTCCCTTCCTTCCTTCCTTCCATACGACATGCATGTTAAGATCCTTATTGTAATTCATGGACTTACAATCTCAATGACCACACATTCTCATCTCACATTAGACATTTCAATATTATAACATATAGTTAGTTAGCATCTTGTACCTTTTGGATTATATTTAACAAAGTAATTGAATATTATAGTAAATCATATACTAAATAACACTTTTAATAAATTAATGCCTGACACTCTGGAGTTCCTGGAAAATATCTCAAAATGTTATTCTAGTTATAAAAAGACAGCATTCCTCAAAGAAAGATAGCCAGGTCATCTACAAATTGAAGGCATCTGAAAACTATTTCTTGGAGTCACATATTTATTTGCTTAATGTCACTCAGTTAAGCGGAGGTAAAATAAGACTAGCAAAACTGGACAGCCAGAGAAACTAACACATGTGCACAGAAAAACATGAACAGAAATGTTCATTGCACAATGGTTTGCAATAACAAAGTATTGGAAACAAACATAATGTCCATCAACAGGAGAATAAACAAACTGTGATATATTCATACAATGGAATACTATTCAGAAATTAAAAATGAGTAAATGAACCAGGCTACACATTTGTGCACTTTGATACCTCTCAGAAACATAACTTTGAAGGGGAATAAATAAGTTTCAGAAGAATATATGACACTATTTATATAAAGTTTTAAAAAGTACACTGATGTCATATCTTGCTTGTAAACATATCAGTATATGTTAAAAACATAAACAAGAGGCATAGGAATGACAACAATTTCAGAAGAATAATTTCAGAAAAAGTAATTTCTGAGTGAAGAGATGGGGATAGGACTCGGAGGGGTACACTGGGTACTTCAAATGCATCTGAAATGTTTTATTTCTTAAAAAGCATGAGATGCAAATATGACAAATACTAAAGTTTGTCAAAAACTGGGTGGTAAGTATAGCGTGAGACTGCTATGATCTCTGTACTTTTCTGTGCTAATTATATTTCAAAATTTGTTAAATGTGGACCAAACAAAAAAGAAGAGCATGCATAATTTCCAACCTTAGCAGGCAGAGGTTAGAGATTGAGGTGGGCATGTTTGTGTAATCCTAGATTTTACAGTAGCCACACATGGAGGAAGTATGTGAAATACATTTTTAAGAAAACCAAAAAGTAAAAGAATCCTACATATAATCCAACTTACGCAAACAAGCTTCTAGGCATAGAAGAGGCACTGTCTCTGATAAATGTCTACCAAAAATATCTCCCGTGGTTTACTACTGTACCTGAATTCTTGCCTCCACTCTACAGGTTTCCAGGAATCTCCCATTATCTGGACTGTAGGGGGTTCCCCAGACCTTGAAGTTATTATTAGCCATCATCATTCTTGCATGGTCTTGAAGGCATAGGGCATAGTTGTGAAGCACAGGATGGTAAAAGAGAAGTACGTGTGTGGGAATCCTGCTGCAGAAGAGCACACATTGCCAGGAACTCTACACAGAGAAATTTCAGGGGATAATGTGATGTAGTGGGGAAAGCGTGGACCTGGTTTCCAGTCTCTGCTTAGTTACTTACTTGAGCTGTCACCTTGGGAAGTTGCTTATCCCCTATGAATCTTTTTTCTTCTTTTGGAAAATGATGCCTCCATTATAGATTGGTGGGGGATTCAATGAGACAGCATACATAGAGCATCAACGTACTACTTGAATCACACTGTGGATTTCCTTTGCCTTTCCTACTCTCCAGGGACAACACAGACACACTGGAACAGGTCCTGGGATGTCGGTCAGGAGGCCCAGGCTCTCTCTGTGGCATCAGAGCAGAAGGAATTCAAAGATGAGGGAAGTGGAGGAGGGAAAATGCAAAAAGGCAGAGAGGGAAAGCATAGAATGTGTGCAAAGGCCCTGCTCTTCCCAACAGTGCACACAAGATGTTTCTTCCTGTTGCCTAGTTACTCTTAACTGAGGGTTTCTCCCTCTCTCTCTCTCTCTCTCTCTGATAAAAAGATGGCACTCAGAAGTCTAGAAGCCCCTCTCTGCACCCCAATGGAAATTCTATAGGACAATGGGAACCCTTGTCTTTATCCCAGCACACCGGGTTCAGGATCATACTTGGACTAACCTCATATTGACCCGTGGGGGCTGAGGGAGATTCCTGAATGTACTACCCTGAACTGTACCCAATAATAACACAGCATATTGTGTAACAATAAGTTTGATGGCCTCAGGCATATAGTCAGACTAGCTTATGCTCAAGCCTGCTGTGGCCTATGTAAGGCAGAGCAGCTGGGCTTCTAGAAGCCTGACATTACTCTCATTCACTCAGACACTATAACCCAACACTGTGCAGGATCTTAGGGTGTGGAAATGAGCCCTTTCGTCTGTCCTGGAAAATGTGCTGTGAATTCTGACAGCACTAACTTCCTTAAGGATCCTTTAGAAAAGTGGGTCCAGCTTGATCTCCTGAAGGAACGTCTGCTCTTTTGGTCAATCCAAGACCCTGGCTGAAATTTATGAAGTCCTGTTTGTCTTTGCTTCCCAGGAAACTACTGAATTGATGCCTTCTGAGGAAAACAGAGACAGAGAGAGAATATGGCCCCAAGAGGATAGAAGGTGTTCATTATACCCCTTTAAATTGGTAGGATGAGTAAACTGGTAGATGAGGACATTCTAAAGTACTTATTCATCCTGATTCTGGGAAGCCTTTAAAAGTGAGGAAACTTGTGATGGCAGGTATAGTATTATTGGATATGATTTTTGATTGGCTGAAGAACCATATCCAAAGATTGTCTTTCTTCATTAGCATACTTCAGGACTTTGTTGTACGTCCACTTTGCTCAATGTTATAACCAATTCCTTGTACAAAGGTAAAAAAAAAAATGTATGTTATCAAAATTTCAAATGATCCAAGCCCTGAAAGAATAGCTAAAATACTTGAATCACAGGATTCATTTCAAGATGGTCCTCATTTTACTCATAATCTAGATAATAGGTTAGGGTGGGCTACTAATTTCAAGAGAAACAAAACCTCCATAAAGCAACATATTTCACTAGTCTAATTTCCACCACATACGAGGATGGCTAAAATTAAAGGGATTGTCAACACCAATTGTTGGTGAGGATGTGGAGCAACTGAAAACCTTATACATTGCTGGTGAAAATGAAAAATAATACAATCTCTTTGGAAAACAGTGTGTCAGTTTCTTACGAAGCTGAAAATACAGCTACCCTACGACCAAGAATTTCTACTCTAGACACAGACAGTAATTTAGTGGTTACCAGAGGGTAAGGGGTTGGGGGGGTGGGTGATGATGGTAAGGGGGATCAAATATATGGTGATGGAAGGAGAACTGACTCTGGGTGGTGAACACACAATGGGATTTATAGATGATATAATACAGAATTGTACACCTGAAATCTATGTAAATTTACTAACAATTGTCACCCCAATAAATCTAATTAAAAAAAGAAAAAAAGAATTTCTACTAGATATTTCTCTAAGAGAAATGAAAATATTTTTACATAAAGACCTATATACCCAAATCTTGAGAGCCCTTTTACTCATAACAGCCCCAAATGGAAACAAGCTAAATGTTCACAACAGCTAAATGACTAAACATATCTGTGGTCTATGCATGCAATTGAATACTACTTGGCACTGAGAAAAAATAAACTATTGATTCATGCAACAACATGAATGAATCGCAAAAACATTATGTTAAAAGGAAGGAGATAGAAACAGAAGAGTATCTGTTTTATTCCATTACGTGAGACTCTAGAAAAGACAAATCTAATTCATAGGAATAGAAATTCAGTGGGTTGCCTGGGGCTGGGGTTGGGAGGACTGACTACAAAGGTGACAATGGATATTTCTGAGGTGATGGAACTGTTGTATCTTAATTATGGTAATAGGAACATGACTGCACACATTTGTTGAAGTTCATCAATCCATACTCATTAAATATGTATATTTTCTTGTATGCAAATTATGCTTCAAGAAAGTTGATTAAAAACGATGAGTGTAGAACTGTATGACTAAGTGGGAGACACCAATAAAATATGTCGTAGAAACAGAAGTTACTTGAACGACCCTGTGAAAAAGGGTTTTAGTTGTAGGAAGTGGGATCTAGGAATAGGTATTAAACAATGGCTTGAACTGCAAAGTAATAAACAAACATTTGGTATGTGTTGACTAATTCAATGAATTCTGCATCCATAGCAAAAACAAAATTCCCACTATGACCTCAGAGAATATTGTATACTCAGAATTTCCCAGGCCTAAAGGACTGGCATCTGCAAACAAGCCATCATAACCATTATTATAATGTTTATTATTTTTGATTATATTTTTACTTCTCTTTGTGATTAATATAGCTGTATGTTATTTCTTGAAATTTAAGCACAATCTATTTTTGGAAGACAATAATGTTGGTACCGAATACAAATGAACATGACTTTCAAGAGGAGATAATGTGTTTACATTTCACACACATGTGAATCATTTTGTTATGTAAGGTCTCATTTTACATCACAGGATGACAATGGAAAGGAAAACCTAGGGTCTTACTTTAAAAAATTCAAATTCAAAAGGGTAGACAGTATACCATGGAATATGAAAACCAGAAGAAAATTCAGATAAAACTACAGACTAATGATTCTGCTAACGTTTTCTCCGCTCAGAGACACAGTCAGCCTGGTTATAAGGATCAGTCCAGAAACAAGAATTTATATATTGTACTGTCTTCAATGGGTGGTTCACCAATTTGAGTGACAGACAAATGACGTCTACAGCTCATTCTAAATTTGAATTGGATAACTATATGAGGTTAATTGTTAAATATCCTTTTCCAATTCTTTGATGTATTCTCAGTGCTTGAGCGGTGCTTGGTGCCAATATGAGTGAGACGCCAGCTTCTGGTTAGCTAGCTGTTCTTTGGGTACACTGTGGACTATGCCAGCTCTCAAGTTTCTTTGAGTTTCCAAACCTTTTATGGCAAAATCAAACTCAAACTCAAACTCAAAAAAAAAAAAAAAAAAAGCACAAAAAAATCCCCAACATATTTTGCTCACTGGGCATTCCTATCACACAGATCTTAGAATAAAACAATTAGTGTTAGTGAATTACCCTAATTATGCTTCAGACCCTGACACACAGTTTTGAGAGTGGCTTCATGTTGTGCAGCCCAGCTTGAACACTAAAAATCGTCCAATTGCTACACCAAACACACCAAGGTTTGCCAAGGAAAATAATCTAGTTTTTCTATTTCCTGTGACCCATCAGGGTACAAAACACAAAACAAGCCAAAATTCCTCCACAGTGGGCTTGCAGTCTTAAGGAGACCATTATTTTCTATGCAGAAAGTCAAATATTTTTTCCAGAACCCATTTTCTTGCTGACCACATTGAGCATTGAGAAATCAGGGAGAGCCTTCTCGGGAAAAATTGAATTGAAGGAGGAATTTGGCGTTGGAAAACAGGAAGTGGGTTTCTATTGCTGTATATGGTCAAGAGAGAATGGGGGTTCTAGGCCACGCTGTCCAAGGCGTGTGAACAATCTCTAGAATCAGTGACTACTCTTTCTGATGCTTATTTAAACCAAAGCAAGGTTTATCCATTACTCCTCATTTAAGGACAAAGCTAGAATAATACTGATGGAATTTTCTGCCTTTTCAAAGAAGAGGAGATCGAGTTGGGAAAGACCAATTCAACACTTGAAAGAAATCTTTAGTACAAACATATTTCATCAATTAGGGTAATGTTTTCCTCAGGCTTGTCCAGGAATAAATCCCAACCTTCTCCCCTTAAGATCCCAAAGACACAGCTGATTTGTTTTCAGTTGGGGCAATGAAATGTTTAAATGGGAAACACATGTCCATTTGGTCTGGAGAGGACATGCTAGGAAGCTTCTTGTTTATGAGTGGGGACTCAGCAATAATCTGACAGCCACAGAAAGACTAAACAAGCAACTAGCAATTAACTCCTAAATAATAGTTCTTCCTGGGAAGATAGTGCATTTTAAATCCACGAGGAACACTCACTACCTTATAGAAGGTTTAAAAGGCTCTTGCTTTCAAAAACGAGGAAGTGCTGTGAAAAATCGTACTTAGTTGTTTCTCTTCTCTTTCTTGGAACACAAATAATTTGATCTAACTGCTCCACCCAAATGCTCATGACCCCGGATCCCTGCCTGTCCTAGGTAGTGTTTCCACATGGACATTTTTTCCTAGCTTTTTTTTTTTTTACCTTTATAGTCTTTCCTAATCCTGAATCCCAAGAAAAATTGCCAAGAAATCGGGAAAATGGGAAGAAAAGTGAATCTCTTGAGAGAATTGAACTTAATAAACAATGTAGAGAAGTTGCTGAGTCAAAAGAATCTCAGAAAACGATAACATGTGGAGTGGAAATTGGAGGGCAGCATTTTTGGACCCGACAGGAGAGATCACAGTTTCATCAGTCTTGCTTGTAGCTGTTACCATGCCAACTGTGCGCTCATGGCCCCATGTGTTGCTCATAGTGAGTCAGTCTAGTGAATACAATAAATAATAGTAATCACGTGGACTATTTTATACAAATTCTGTGAGTAGTGTTTCTAAAAATAACAGCTGTGGAAGCAAAATAAATCTTTAAGTTGATAATACCGACATGTCCTTTTGTGTACTGCTGTTAACCTTGTTAGAAGATCTAAATGTTACATTATGTAAATATTACCCAATTTTGTTTTCTGGTATTGTCTGGTGTTTGAATATTTGCCATAGGCTATAGTTCTTTTTCGTACTACCAAACTTCATCTCTATTATTTGTAAATAATAAACATTAATAAATTCATAATTAGTAATAAATATATTTATTAAACATGTTTTAGACATCCGTGATAGTGAGTAAAGAGCACAAAGAATGTTGGAAATATTTTAAGAATAACTATGACTTTGGGAATTCCCAAGAATTCCTAGAATTCTGATTTCTCGTTCCCTCATCCCTAAGATTAACACCTGTTGGGAATTTGGAACACTAGTCCTTGATAAACTTAGGAAGAAACAGCATTCTAGAATAGAAAAATGGAGCCCTGGTGTTCAGTGTCCTAGCAAAGATTGGTGACAATGTTTTGAACTTGGGAATTAGAAGAGCTAAGTATAAGCCCTCCTTCAAAGATTTGCCCTGTAGGCAACCTTGGGCAGGCCACTTAGCAATATGGATATACTAATGTTTTATTGGATTATTGATAAGATCAAATAAAATTAGGAATTTCACTTTGTACCCTTTCATGCACTTTAGATAAAAAAAGGAGGGGGGGATATAAATTCAGGCAATTATCTCAAATAATCCTTGCTAAATTTTGCATGCCCATGTATAAAATTAGAAAGAGCAAAAAGTGAGGTGGAGGGCTTACTGGGAAATTGGTAGAAAGAGCTTTGTTTCTAGTTCCAAGTATTCTGCCCCTACTCAAGAGTCTTCCATCTGCAAAGGGTGTGGTGAACGAGTGATGGACTCAGAGACCCTGGAGATTTCTGGTGACTACCTCCACCCAGGCTCTAGATTCAGTTGCCTTTCTTTTTCAACACTAAAAAAATCTTTTCCAGCATAATGGGAAACAAAAAAAAAAAAGAATTAGCTAGAATAGAAAATCGAAGGTCAGATGTAACCCAAGAATGCTACCCAACTCTTAAGATCTTTAGGCTACCTTAACCATCTAGTTTTTTTATTGTTTCCAAACTTCTGTCATTTAAGCACCATTTTATACTTTCTACAACATCTGCATACCATTTATACTCTTATTTGCTCAATAGTTTTCTTTAATTCAGTCAATTTTTTTAACTTAGCCTTGTCCCAAACAATAATAAACATGAAATTATTGATTGATGTGCAAATTGTAGTTCCCTAAAGCACACTTACTTAAGTATTACATATACCACAACACATTGGTACATAACTATTACACTAAGCAACTGTCCATCTGTGTGCCATCTAAAATCATGTACTACTGGACCAAATTTTGGGGACGACTTATAAAGATCATTTCTGCTGAGTTGACTGACAGCAGCTAAAGGAAAGTCATCTTGTCTTAAAGGAGTAAAGGGAAGCAGACCTGGGCAGTCACATGGGACCCCATTGTCAGAAGTGGCCCATGCTTCATTTAATACTCTACTACCACCTTCTTGAAATTGTTAACAATTTTTGGACAGAAAGCCCCACATTTTCATTTCGCACCAGGTGCTGTCAACGATATAGCTAGTCCTGAAGGGATAGAGGAATATAATAGGGGTGGCATCAGAAAATAGCTCAGGTGTGACCCTGAAATTTGTTTTTCATCAACAACTTTTTGTACTACATCATTAAGTAGTTATTAGAAAACCCACCACCCTAAAACTATGCAAGACATGCATGGAAGAGAAAAAGGAAATGTTAGATATTTATTATCTGATATAGAGTTTAGAGTCAGTTCGGGGAGTGAAGAGGAAATTCATTGATCAATGAGATATTCCATAATTAACAGCTGAATTGTGTGTTATGGACAATAATTGTAATAGATTTAGAAAAGAAAGGCGTCTCTGATGACAGGAACAAATGGAGAAAATGCGAAAGGGAAAGATTTAACATCTCACTTACCTATTTTTAGAAATGTCTATGCTGTCATATAATGTCTACGCCTGTCATGTAAAACCCTTCACAGTCTAGTCCCAACATCTCTCCCCAGCTTCTTCGTTAACCAGTTTCTACCAATGCAGTCCTCTCCCTAAAATGTACCAAACCCAGGTCAACAGGGGCAGTGGAGGCTCACACACTCTGTATTTAGATATTTAAAATGATAAAGCCAGGTAACAAAGCATTCAATAATGCATGTCCTACTATGCTGCACGGATGAGCCTACCTTTATAACAGTCTGGAAGGCTGTGTTCTAAGGTCGATTTCCTAGACTCCTGGGAATTCCACTCTTGCTCTTGGTGGGGTGGGGACAGCTGGCTCCCAGCCCCAGGTCGCACGCAGTCTGCTCCCCTCTGGTACTATCTCCAGCTCCAGCCCACAGTGTGAAAGGCCTCTGACACACCCTGTAGACCCCAGCTCACACATCCAAGCTCATGCACCGCCCCCAAAGAGCTGCCCTTTGGTCTCATCTCAGTGTAGATGGCGCACACATCAGTAGCATGATCTGGCTTTGGGAAGATGGATTTGGGGACACGACCTGTGCAGGTCCTCAAGTAGGTTTGTGCAAGAAATTCTGGATCTTGGGAAACCAGACCGTGGTCTGCAAAGGGCAAGGGTATGGTGGGGGAGGGGTATGGGCTCTGGGTGAGCATATCCTTTTGCCTACTGACTTCTTGTTTCATGGAAGGTGTGTAGATGGAAGAGGTCTGAAGGCTGGCCCTGTAACACTTAGGACCTCGAGCAGGTACAGCCAATGTACCCTAGGTTCTACCCCTTCCCTAATTCCTCCTTTTCCCTAAGAAGTATTTTTAAGTATCATTTTGTCTCTCTATGCATTCCTCTCTCTGCCTTTCTTCACCTAGAACACTCATGCCTATTCTGTTCAAGTATCATATGACCTTGTTCAAATGCCACCTCATCTTTGAAGCTTTGCAAACTCTCTTAGGCACAGATTGTTTATTTCTACTTTGCCTTCCCTTGGCTTTTTGTTTATGCCTTTGGGATAGCCTTTGTGACTTGTACTGTAATCACTGTCATCTTCCGCGAGACTGCGAGTGCTCTGTGCACGGTTGGTCTCTTGTACCAAAAGAGTGATCGGTGACACATAATGCTTTCTCTTACAAACATACTTACTGAGGGCATGAATGAATGAAATATACTCTTGTGGCCCCACATGTGCCATGCAATGTGAAAGTTTATTTATCTTGAAGCGTTACTGGTCTCTAAGAGTAGATGTCATCATCTACGTGGCACCGTCCTGGTGAACGCTGGAAACACTCAGTCATCCAGATGTTTGGTGTCATGGGGATAAATCCCCAGATGATTGACGGAAGTTTTCAGTTTTCATCGCAATGACTGGCATTGTGCATAGACGGTCTCGTGTTCTCAGCCCTTGTACCCCCACCTCCGTGGGTGCACAAAGTGACTCTTACAGACCCAAATGCTCAGCGAGCTGTTAAGGGTGCACAGCATTCGTCCTTATGTGCTACTCGTGTGAAAGCTGACAAGTTCAGTGCCAAAGGTCATTTCAGTTCATCGGTCTTCATTGTCATTTGCAACTAGCATTTATTAGGCACTCACATGTGCAAAGCACATTTTCAAATGAAAGACATCATGACAAACACTAGCTGATGAGAGGTTTTCTTTAAAGCTGTGGAATCAACTTTCCTGCCGCCTACCAAGCTATTTTATAAGAATTCTGCTTAAAGGAAGTTCAAAGCATGTACTACACTTTGATTATTAAAATCTCACTCATTTCATGGAAGTCTGTTTCCCTAACTTCCCACCCCCTTGTTAGATCTCTGTCTGCTATCCCAAACTCTATTTACTGACGGTGCATTTGCTCATTATCTGAAATGCTATCAGTATTTGTTTGCGATAGTCTGCCTGTTAGCCTGGGTAGCTGAGGTACAGAGGAAACACAACACGCTGACAATCGGAAGCCTGAGTGCCACCTTGCCTCTGTCATTTGGTGATTTGAGAAAAATCGTTTAACCTCTCGGAAGCTTCATTTCCAGCTTTGCAATGAGCACTGCCTTCCTTACAGAGTGGCTGTGAGGACGCATGAGCTAATGCATGAGGAAGCACTTTGAACACTTGTAAGTGAAAGCAAAGTACTCGGGGTCATTATTATTTGCCTTAAGTGCACCTTTCCATTTGATGTGAAGTGTCAATTCTCCAAAAATCAGCTGTTTTTTTTTAATAAGCTTAAATGGTGTCTGAGCAATTGTCCTTTAAGGTGTCCAGATGTAACAGGAAAATAATGAGAAGTTGATAAAAGCTTAGTAAACAGTAATGATGGTGATGGTAGTGGCTAGAAAACAAAGGACAAGCTTTCAAGCACAGATGGGAAATTTGAGGCCTGAAATGTTCCCCAGGTTTCCAAGGAGATCCCAGGACTTCTGAGGAAAATTCCTAAGCTCAGTGTGCTTCTCCTACTGCATGGCCCACCCCCCGAGACACTTCTCCCTGGTGGAGTTATCCAGGGAGACCTAATTTTTCATGTGATTTTATGTAACTCTCATGATGGAAGAGCTAGAGAGCATCTGGAAAGCAGCTTGGGCCAGGGTCGCCGTCCTGGCATGGGCCACGGAGCTCTCTGGATGGGGGCCGTGCTGCTGGATGGGGGCCAAGCACTGCTATCCACGTGGCAATGCCAACAAAAGGTGACCAGCTAACAAACAGAGAAATGGCCCTCTTCCTGGAAGCAGTAACGCGGGCAAATGTGTCCTGATAGCTTTTTCTGAACAAACACATTTGGTCAGTCAGCCATTTCCCCTCAGCTTCTACAGCAATGGGAGAAGCTGGATATTTAAAAAGCCCCACTTCAGAGGGAAAATATAAGCATGTATTATGGAATCGGCAGATAAGATTCAGATGAGGATATGCGTTAGATTAGAAGCAGTCCGGGGAAAGGTCAGATTCCTAAAAGCAGCAGTTCCTTTCACTGAACAACAATACCACACGGTGGTTCCAGACAGAACTGCATTGATGGGACAAACTGTCTAGAACAGCTTGCCCCGCCCCCCTCCCCAGGCAGGGCCTTCCTCCAAGGCACTTGAGAATTTCACAAAAACAGGTGCAGTTAAAAATAGAAAATGTGCTGACTATCAGAAATGTCCTCTTAAATATTTCAAAGAAACATTGTGAACTATGATATTTTATAAAGCTTTCTGTGAGAGTCCCCAGGTGGACAGGGGCCCCCAGCACTGGGCGCGTGTGGTGACTGCCCACTTAGTCTTTCTTGCCTAGTAGGTGGGCAGGGCTGTGTCCTTCACCTCGGAAAGGCTAGCTAATGAGATAAAAAGAGCTCCTGAGACACACGAGCCTGTTCCACGGTTAACTGTGTGACCTCAGAAAAATTATGGACAGTTGTCCCCCCTTATTTGCGGGGCACCGGTTCCAAGGTCCTCAGGGAATGCTTGAAACAATGAACAGCACCAAACCCTATATATACTAAGATTTTTCCTATACATAAATACCTTTATATTTATAAATTAGGCACAGTAAGAGAGGAATAGAACAATAATAGAACAATTATAACAACATATCATAACTTGTGTGACTGTGGTCTCTCTCAAAATATCTGGAATTTTCCATTTAATATTTTCAGAACACAGTCAACCGAGGATACCTCAGTTTCCTGGAAATGTAGGGATCAACATAACTGAAAAAAAAAAGTGACCGCTGGGAAGATAAGTTCATGGGGACAGTGCCTAGTATTTAGCAGATACCTAATATTTGTTAAATGAATGTAAGATGCATCTGAGAACATCTGCTTGTATTTTTCAGTGTGAAACCTGAACTGCAGTAGTTTTTGAGAACTACAATTAAAAAAGAAGCGTTAAAATAAAATTCTCTCCTTTTATCCCCTTTTTGTCCCTTATTTTGATCTTCTCTCATATCACCTCTTCAGGAAGATAGCCTTGGACTGTATTTCCTGGCCTGTCTCTTCGATCTGCCCTCTGACTGCATATATCAATGTGCTCCTAGATGTATAGCTTAAAATGATTTCCTTAACCTGCAACTCCATCAACCTATTAACTTTCTTTATTTTATCATCAACTTTCTCAAGTGAAATCCTCCTTCCATTTCTTCAGTGTGAAGATAGACTCTAAACCTTCAAAACTGGTTTATTACCCATCATGCTACAGAAACGAAATCTACTATTGACCATCTCCAATGATTTTGTAATCACGAAATTTCATGGACTTTAAAATCTTACCATAATTTTATTTTTTAACAAACCTTGTTTTAAGGAAAAAACAGTTCTGTGTTCTAGATCTAGAGCCAGAGTTTGTTATTTTATGATCTCAAGTGAGTCTCCCAAAAGGTCTTTGACTCTTGGGCAAGTAGGTGCAAAATACAGCAAAGACCTATCACTATGCAATTATGGTAAAACTGTCTCACTGTGTCATGATGTAATTCCTGGTGAGCCAGAGGACATTCATGTTGCATGTAAATATAACGGGCTCGGTGTCCTATTCTAGGGAAGCAGATATTCTAGTAGACTTGCTTTGGGGATGGATAAACATGCTTTATAGCTGCAGCCAACATAAGTATGACTTTTTCTGATGCATTAGCATATTTAATTTAAGCAGAAGAAAGTATTTTCTGATTTGCTAGATAGAAAATGAATTGAAGAGAGACTAATATTTCTTAGTAATTTATTTACATTTTCATCCAAGAGATGGGGCCCTAGGGGAAGGCCCTCTGGGATCCTGTTCTTACCGTCTTTTATATCCCTTTTGTAGCTGTCATGGCTATTGGTCACCAACCAGGATGGAATCCCTAATGCCAGAGATACGCTGTCCACTGAGAGAAGAGTCTGGTGCTCTGGAAAGCTGCTTCAAGCAGAGGCTCAGAGAAACTGCCCAGATTTTGTGCAGCTCTGATGGCTATCCATGTGTGTGGGTGGGACAGTGTCCCAGTCCGGGAAATGAGTTCATGTTCCTGGCATGCACTGGGGATACATACTTGTACTAATACATAATTCACGTGCATAGATACGTAAGTGCCTACCTGCTGGATTAGAGAGGTGCAGCATAGCCTGTGGAAGTGTTTTGGAATTGAAGAAAGAGAACAGTCCTACATTGACAGCACGTTATTTCTGTATTTACATATTAGCAATGCACACGAATAATAATATGCTAATTAAAATAGGCCACTGAAGCACCCATGCTTAACACCTTTTAAACGTAGTTTTGTTATCACCTGAATTGAAAAATAACCCGTTTAAAAAGTTGGTTGTTCTGAGCAGTCACCTCCCTCACTCCTGACTTATATCAAATTATTCAGGTTTTTACTATGTCTTTTCCCAGTGGTCAGTTTCATTTTGAAGAGCAGTTCTATTTTGTACAGAAAGATGAGAAAGAGATGCTCAAAAGGGCACTAGATTAGAATGAGATCTGACCGTGCCATGTCAGAGCTATTTTCGAATGAGATGAAATCATCCTGCCCTCCTGCTCTGCGGCCTGTCCCCCTCTAAGCCTGTCCACATCGCATGACCTTTCCTGCTCCTGTGACCTTGGCCATGCGTGTCCTCAGTCTGTAGTGCTGTTCTTCACATCTCATTCTATTGGAACATTACTTCATTGCATATGCCACGCACTCAATAAAGCCTTCTGCCAAAGTTCATCTTGTTTTCTGCAGCGTGTTTATTGTGTCTTTATTATGGAATATATACATTCATGTAATTATGAAACAATTATTGTTTATTATCTCTCCCACTGGACTGTAAGGTCCTTTAGGGCAGGGATTATGTCTTATTTATCTCACTAGAAATGAACAATGAATTCCATCCTCTTAAGCATTCAAGGTGTTTTTTTTAAACTCAATAGATATTTGTTGACTGAATAAATAAATGGAAGAACAACTGAAGGCTCCCTATGTACAAAGTACCATGCTGAATGCTGTATTAACATTAAAAAAATAAGTATATGCTCAATAAAACTTGATTAATTTACGTGTTCTTATTTCAAAGAGCTTCCCTGCTAAACTGGAAACCACTGGCAGCGTAAGAGCAAATGGAATCTGACGTCTCAACTAAGTGAAACAAGACAGCTGTGGAGTAACGGGAAGGAAACTAAGCTGGGATCAGAAGCTCTGATTTCCAGGACCAGCTCAGGCACTAGCTTTCTGACTTCAGCCACCTTGAAACATCTCTGAACATCAATATCCTCATCTGTAAATGAGCTATTTAGATGATGTGATCCTCAAGGTCTTTTCCAAGGTTAACACTTCATGATTCTAAAATGCAATGAAATCATCAGAGTTGCTGTCAAACTCCAAATCAAGTTTTGCCAACGCCTGCTCACAATTCCACTTGTGAATTTCTGGATGGCTAATAACCTTGACTGGACAATGTAACTGTTCACAAGAGAGAATAACAAATCATAATTCTTTTTTCCATTGTCTAAAGACCAGATGATTGGCTCTGCAAATTATGCACTGCATTCAGCTCAAAATCCCAATGAGTTGATGCCCTAGCTGTGGTTTAGAGGCCACGAAGAAACACACATCTTCTTCGATCTACATTGAAAATGTGTGCCCCAGCTCTGTGTTAGAGGACATGAATAAATGCACATCTTCTTCAGTCTAGATGAAAAATATGACATCCTTCAAGTTAAATGTCAACCAGCGTGCAGAGTCACTTCTGGAACCATGAGAAACACAGAAGAAGAAAAAAAAATAACCCTGCACAACTTCAAGCAAATTGGAATTGATATTTGTTGCAGAGCCTGGAGACTTGCCTCTTGGCAGAAGTAGATTTTTCCCAGTTGGTTTCAAAAGTCTAATGATATAACATAACAGCTGGCCTTGTAATTCCTAATAGACGGCATTTGCCCCTGATAATTGAGAGTGACCGTGACAGTGCTCCCCATGGGGACCTCCCTGAGCCTCAGAAGATAGCCTTGCTCTTTTTAAAAATCATGTATTATCTTGTGCATACATGCCCGCGATGGAAGAATCTGAGATCAACGGGAAGACAAAGAAAATAAGAGGAAAATTTCACTGGCTTAGGGCAACCCTAAATGTCTCAGAAGCCAAATTCTTAGTCCATGACTTTTTCCACGGACACAAAAGAAGTAGTAGTTGGTATAACGGAAAAACCATGGGCTTTGAGGCAGGTGGCTCTGGGCTTAAGTAACAGCTCCTCAAATTTACTAGCTAAGTGACCTTAGAGACATCAGTTAATCTCTCTCAGTCTGTTTATTCATCTGTGAAATAGGAACACTTATTTCTAGCACACAGAGTTGTGAAGTAGGTGTATTTTAGTGGGGAAAACACACAGATACTTTCTGTGTGCTAGATTCCCAATTGGATTATACAAGTTCAATGCTGGGATAATGACAGTGAGGATTGCTGTCTTCAATAACTTGAAGATAGAATTTTTAGGCTTACGTACAGAAAAGCTAAGCTGCATTGTTGTCGAGTGAGTGTCAGCTGTAGCCGTGATTGTTGCCCACTGTGGCCTCAGAAGGAGGCTCCGCAGGGCTGGCTTCAGGGGTGTGCTTCCTGTGCAGTTGCAAAGGGCCCTGGGCTTAGAACGGCCCCACGCTTGATTTAATGTGCTGCTGTCAACACCTTGAAATTCTTCATAATTTTTTAACAAGGAGCCCTGCATTTTCATTTTGCACTGGTCCTTGCAAATTATGTAGTCAGTCCTGAGACTTAGGAAGGAAATCTAGTACTATGTGCATGCTTGCTCAAATTTATGGAAAAGAATGTGGAGGCATTACTCTACCCTATACTAAAACTAGGTATTAGCATTTGCGAATTTGGTTTCAAAGGGTGAAGTTAATTCTCAGTTGGTTTTGTAGAGTCTAAATGGAATCGATTCCATATTTACAGATGGAAATATAGCAACGATTGGGAGATAAATCAAAGGGTGACGAGAGCATTGATACATAAAAGCATTTTTCAGCTAGAATGCCTGGGTTCAAACCCCAGTTGGATTTACTAGCTGTGTAACTTTGGGGAAGTGGCTAAATGCAACTCTGCCTCAGACTATTATCTCTAAAATGGTACAGTAGCAATCTCATCGGGTTGCTGTGAGGATTCAATAACTTATTACATGTAAAGTGCTATGAACACTGATTGACACAGAGTGAGTAGTCAATACAAACTACCTACTATCATCTTCTACAAAGTAGAACTTAGCACTAAGTTCCATTTTCATTTGATTACAGTATCTACCTGCCACGTCAAGGGATATGAAAAACTTTTGGTCCAAAATAATAAAGACAATTTGAATTTTATTGACATTTTGAGTTTTACGAATCATACTGACCTGAGAATATGTTCACACTTTTAATATATAAAGGGAAGTGTCAATAGATAGCTTAACAATTGGGAATAAACTTTTAAGTATAAGTCACTCATCTGTATATGTATGCATGCATTTATTTATTCATTGGATAGTTATTCATCAAGTACTTTTTATTTATCAGGTGCTAGCTGCTAGGAAGTGCATGAAGATGTCATTTCTCTCAAATAACTTGTCATCTAACAGAGAATACAGATCTGTCCAAGAAATTACAATTACAGTATAAAGATATTAAGAGAGGGATAAGTACCAGGTATAATGGAATCCAAGAAAGTGCCCCTAATTTATTCTTGAGGCAATAAGGGATCAGGAAGGGCTTCAAAGACAAAGGAAGATCTAAGATGAGCCCTAAAAGGTCATGGGGAGTTAACTATGTAAAAAAGGAAGAAAAGCATGAATGAAGCTCTGGGATTATTCATAAAGACTGCACAAGGTTTAGCACACCTAGAGCGTAGAGTGTGAGATGAGCAGCTGAATTGGAGAGAGGCTCAGCTATTGACTTTGTAAGTCATGTTAAGAAGTTTAGACCTTATCTGAGGGCATGTTGAGTCATTCAAATTTTTAACAGTTGACGGCCATGATTAAGCCATGATTCAGGAAATTTACGCTGACGACAGTATGAGTAATGGATGGGAAAAGGGGAATTATTGTAGGCAGGAAGATAAAGGCTGTGAGGTAATCCAGGTAAGAGATGATAAAGATGGAAACTAAAGTGACGGTAACGGAATTTTCATAAGTGGTCAACAGATACCAAAGAGGTAGAATCATATGGACACTGAGGAAGAGAGATGGGGAAAAGGCAGGAAGGATCACCAGGTCTTGGCCTTGGATAATTATATGGTTGGTGATAAATCACTGACAACAATGTGTAAGAGGATGAGTAGGATTGGGAAGGGTGAAGGCTTTGATAGTAAGAAATTTATTTTGGGACCTGATGAGTTTAAAGTGTCTTTAGACCATAAAATAGAAATGTTCAATAGGCAGTTAGGTATATAACTTAAGCTATGGGTAAGAGATCTTGATTTAGGAAACTATTTGAGAATCATTAGCATAGACATGAAAAGTGAACCTATGAAAGGAAAGGAACATGTTTAGAGGGAGAAGAGATGAAAACTCCTAGAAGAAAACATAGGAAGTAATCTCCTTAACATTCATCTTGACAATGATTTTTTTTGGATTTGACACCAAAAGCAAAGGGAACAAGAGCAAAATAAACAAGCGGGACTACATCAAACTTAAACATTTCTGCACAGCAAAAGAAACTATCAACACAATCAAAAGATAAACTACAGAATGGAAGAAGATATTTGCAAGCACATATCCGATGGAGTCAATATCCAAAATATACATGGATCTCATTACCACGCAATAGCTAAAAACCAAATAACCCAATTTAAAGGTGGGCAAAGAAACTGATTAGCTATTTTTCTAAAGAAGACGTTCCAATGGCCAACAGTACATGACAATGTTCAGGGAATCGCAAATCAAAACCACAATGAGATATGACCTCACACCTGTCAGGATATCTACTTTCAAAAGATAAGAGATAACAAATGCTGGACAGGATGTGAAGAAAAGGGAACGCTTGTGCACTACTGATGGGAATGAAAACTGGTGCAGCCACTATGGAAAAAAGTACGGCGGTTCCTCAAGAAATTGAAAATAGAACTACCATATGAACCAGCAATCTCACTTCAGGGTACAAATCCAAAGGAAATAAAATCATTCTTTGGAAGAGATACCTGTACCCCTATGTTTGTTGCAGCATTATTTATAATAACCACAGTATGGAAACAACCTAAGTGTCTGTGGACAGATGAATGAATAAAGAAAATAGGGTGTATGTAAATACAATGGACAATTCTTCAGCCTTAAAAAAAGAAGAAAAACCTGCCGTTTACGACAGCCTGGATGAACCTGGAAGGCATTATACTAAGTGAAATGAGCCAGAGAGATAAAAATGAACGCTGCATGGTGTCACTTATATGTAGAATCTAAAAAAAAAAAAAAAAGTCAAATACATAGAAACAGAGAGTAGAACGATTGTCTAGGGAGTTGGTGGTGGAGGAAATAGGGAAAGGCTGATAAGATGGTACAAACTTTCAGTTCTAAACTGAATGTGGAGTGAAAATTTAATGTATAACATGGTGATTATAGTTGATACTATTGTGTTGTTCGATTGAAATTTGCTGAGACTAGAACTTTTTGATGTTTTCACCATAAATAAATAAATAAATAAATAAATAAATAATAGTAAGGTGATGGATATGTTAAATGACTTAATGGTGGGAATCCTTTGACAATATATATGGATATCAAATCATCATGTGCACTTTAAATAACTTACAATTTTATTTGTCAATTATACATCAATAAAACTGAAAGAGAAATGATATATTCACATGGAGCCAAACTATTTCCCACATTTAACTTTCCAATTGCAATGATCAAAAAAATTAACTTTACAATAGGAAGAGCTGACTCTTACCATCCTCATCGAGTGCTCAAATGTGGTATCACCAAGAGTAAGACGATTTGCTTTTATGTGCTACCTGATGTAATATAACATGATATGCGCAGCATGCCCTGTAAAATATTCTTATTGAACATGTTTAACCTGAAGCTAATTATTCCTTTAAACCAAACTTCCAGTTTATAGGAATATAGAAGATAAAAGAAGTAAGATCATTATCATCCAGGTGGAAGGAATCAGTCGGGCAAATTCAAATTGTAGGAGTTTTACAAGACAACTGGCTCAGTCTCTTCAAAATTCAATATCGTTAAAAAGGTATTGAGATTGTTCTCAATTAACAAAGACTAAAAAGACATGCAACCAACAATGATGAGTACACTTCAATTGGATTTTTGTTCATAAAAAAACCCCAGCAATTGGGGAATATTTAAATATGGGCTGGTATTAAGTTATATTAGGAATTTATGGTTAATTTATCTAGGGCACTAATAGTATTATGGCTACAAAGGAAAATCTCCTTATTTTTAAGAGATGTGGGATATCTTAATCTTTATGTCATGATGTCTGCATCTTACTTTGAAATGGCAAAATGTTAACAGTTGTTCCACCTAGATGTTTGAGACATGAAATGGATTTTATTATTCCTTCAATCTATGCTGCACATTTAAAATTTTTCATAACACAATGTTTGGTGTGGGAGAGAACATAGGCTACCTAACAGTTTATTGTCTAGAAAATTGTCCTAAAGAAATTAGTGATGAATAGTGACAAAAATTTTATCAAAATGTTCCACATGAAATAACAGAAGTGTATAACAATTATAAATAAATAAGCTCTGTATTCTCAAAGAAAAAAAATTAATCTCAACAGGATTTTTCCGCAGGTTGATTCTAAAATTTATGTAGAACAGCCAAGGTCAAAGAATAGCCAATTTGTTTCTGAAAAATAAAGAAAGGGAGAAAATACTTGTTTCTAAATATAAAGATCACAAAGTTATTTTAAAGTTAAAACGGTATGGCATACGAACAGACTAATTGATAGGACAAATTAGGGTACGTATACATGGTATTTTGATGTATGATAGAGGTGGCATGCGAAATTACTGGGAAAGGAGAAACTATTTAATAAAATGGAGCTGGGACAGTTACAATTCATATAAGAAAAAAATAAAATTGTAGCCCTATGGCAAACCACACAGAAGATCACGGCCAAAGAGAGTTAAGAACCCAAATGCTGAAACATGTTGCGAAGGAGAAGAAAGAGAAAGGCTACTAGTCGCTTGTAGGATTTCGTTTGGGTTTTAAAAATGGATCCTTAGACAAGCATCCAGTAGAGAGGAAGATATAGGAAAGAGAAGGCATATTTCTAAGAAATGGCATGAAGTATTTCTACAAATCAAGCTGTCTGGATCTGTACCCTGGTGCTACCATAAGCTTCAAGTGAGGTTTCTATTTGTTCAGGTTCTTTGTTATAAGTAATAGAAACTGACTCTGATGAACGTGAACTCATTGGGAGAATGTGGGGCAGTCATAAACAAAGCGGGAGCAGGGGGACCAGGCTTAGGAAGAGCAGAAACCCGGGCGGCTCCTGACTCCCGTGCAGCAGGAAAGGATGGATGGTTCTTCTAGCACCAGGGCCCCTCCATGCATAATATTCAGTTTTCAGCCTTTGCCAATGTGCTCAAGATTCAAATTCTAAAAAGTTCAGATCCAAATAACCTAACTTAGATTCTTTGCTTATCTTCCACCTAAAGGAGTACAGAGCGCCTTTATCCCTGGTTCCATCAAACAGTGAAAGAGTGTTGTAAGGAAAAGGATGGAGGGTAGTTACTACATGAAAAAAATAAAAACAAAAACAAATTTCCATGTACTCTGCACCTTTGGCCATCCACAGTTTTATTCCTATGCACATACTTCCAATAATGCTTTGGTCTGACATTATGCAAATATTCCACAATGAAAATACATTCATCTTCTCTCCAAAGATGAACAACCCAACACTTCATCGCTCTTCAGCTCCAGGATCTCCGAGGAATATGGGTGTATTCTCTAACTCTGCTTCAGCCTATCTCAGCTGCAGCCTACGGATCAAGCCAAATCATGCTACAGAAGATAACCGTGGCTTTCTGTGATAGAGTAGTGCATTGACATCAGTGTGAGGCTCTTATGTTTCAGAGACCGCCCCCCCCCACCCCCAATGGGGAGCTATGGAAAGTGAGATCTAGAGTGGCCGTGTAAGTTATCCAAAGCCACCAATGACTAAGTAATCAAGCCAAGGTCTGAATCTGAGTTTGTCCAACTCCAAAGCCACTTCTTTCCTTCTCATCATAGAAAGGTTAGACTAGCACGGCATCAAGGTCCTCCTTAGAGGATTTTAACGAAAAACAAAGCTTAGGTCATGAAAGTGGAGGCCTAAAGAGAGTGGTAGGCTATGGAAAGTAGAGGGCAAATGGTTTAGGGTTGAGATATGAGTAGGGGATGAGAAGTATATTTACTTAATGGAGAGAGGGGGATGAATAGGGTTTTCCTGTTTTTAAAACTATTTTATACTAATGTAACACTTTACACTTTATAAAGAACTTAAATGACTATTTCTTCAACCATCCTTGTTTCGATGGGTATTTGTTTAGATTATTTATTAGTATAGGCTTTGATTGATATAAGCTAGTAGGTCACTTAGAAATCTGATCCCCCAAATATTGATTTTTTAAAAATCTCTACACCTATAAAGTATCGATACTATTCAATTAGAGGTAGGACAGTGTTGAAATTGACTATTTGAGAAAAAACAAATTAGATTCTGACCTGACATCATACAGCAAAACAAATGTTAGATACATTGAAAAGTTATTGTTATCTTTTTAAAAAAAGGAACCATAAGAAAAAAAACCTTAGAAGAAAATATAGGAAACATCTGGGAATGGCAAAAGGCTTTTACAGCATGAAGACAATGAAATGTTCCTGCTACCTGGGGGACAAGGATGTTCAGACGTGGCTCAACCTTCAGTGATGAGGAGCTAGCGATGGTGGGGATATTCAGGTGGTGGTGAGCGGTGAGTGTCCCAAACACCGAATTCCCTTTGTAATTTTTTAAGAGCACATCCCCCACCCTACTGCTCTATACCCAGCAAAGCACTGTGCCAGACTTTTTATCCTGCTAAGATTTATTCCCAACTTAAGTCTTGGAAACTACGTACAGGCATAATTATTGTGGTCAATCAGGAGAAAGCTTATTGTGTTTCAAAACAAGTCATGCAAGGAAAGATTTCAGGAATTTCATTTTAGCCTGAAGATGTGAAATTTAAACTTCCACTAAAGGATGCTTGAAGGAAATGTTTAGAGAAAGTCATGGTGTTGGCTAGACCCTCTCAGAGTGACTTACTCTGATGTCAGGTATGTGGTAAGGGCTTAGTAAGCATCTCACATTTGGCACAATCTAGGCTCTCACTGTCTCGAATAACAAGCTGGCCATACTCAGTTTTTATTTTCCTTGAGTATTTAGATTGCATTCCACTGTTGGCTTGGTAGCTATTATTCAACTTACACATTTAAAATGAGCATTTATCTGTTGGTAAGCAAAGAAGACCACAGAGAATATTTTTTCTTTGTTTTTAAGTCTTTGGGCAGAATATTTAGAACTAGATGAATTCCAAGAGAAACAAAGATCTAAGCTAATAACTGCAGTTGCTGCTACAGAATCCAAATCCTTGTGTGTCATCTCTGACCGTAATTTTTAAATTAGTGATTATATGGTGTCAAATAATGTGGGCGCTTCTGCCAAGCGAGACAAACCTAAGGGATAATGTCACAGTAGGGAGTGTTGCCAATCAAATGAATGAGCTTTGAGCAATAAGGGATACGTTTCAAGTGGGAAAAGTCACAGTTGGTTGAATTTCAAAAATACTGGGGAGCTGATAAATTGTCAAGTGTCTGTCCCAATCAGTGTGGCTTAGTCCTGAAGATGAAGTTCAAGTTGGCTGTGTCAACTGATGCAACCTGAAGTTGGATTAAAGAACCAAATACAGAGAACCAATTGCATTGCTCAGGGAAGTGTTAGCACTATTTCAAAGCTACAGATACCAAGAGAGGTGAACCTCATTGAATAAATGATCAAAGACGAATTGAAAAAGAGCTAGATGGGTCTACCAGAAGAAGTTCCTTCTCTCAGGCATTACAGTAGAGCAGACTTCCCTTTATCCTGTAAGCCAGCAAGAACTTTGAGTGATGGGACCCAGCCATGGATTATATCAGACAGAAATTTAAGTCAACATTGGAAATATCAATACGGATATTGCTGAGTTTTAGGAAAGAAATGGGGGCCTTCTAATGAGTGTCGTGTATCTGAGAGGTTTAAACGTTGGGCCTCTAAAGGCAACAGAGATGCTGGGGACTGATAAGAGAGTGTACAGAGAAACAGGAATGGTTTGGAGGACTGGCAGGAGGGCTGAGGAAGTGATGAGAGATTGGACTCTGCCTGGTCAAACCATAATTCGGGAGGAAAGTGGGTAATGGTGCACGGATGTTTTAAAGTTCCCAATGCCTGTGAAGGAGAAAGATTTAGTGCTTTTAGAGCAATAAATTCAAGCTAATTATTAGGATAAACTTCCTGACAGTGTTATTTGTTTTCTTTGGGAGATAAACTGCTCCTAGCGTGGAGAAATGGGAAAGGTTAAGCCAAATACCAGCTGAGAGGAACACATTTTACAATGGGAATAAGAGTGTGGTACCTATCACACCATCTAATGGCAGGCTTGTGACTGCGAAACCCCAATTTACCACTGGGCTGATTTTCACATGAACCCTTGGGCATTATCAGGTTTGGGAGGAAGTGAGGTAACTTTACAACATCCTCTCTGACTGAGGCCACATCTGTAAACATGGTGGAGGAAGCTCCTCTTTGGAAGAGGAGGAGGAAGGAGGAAGGCTCCTCCCCTGCCCCCCTGGGAGGTGTAAGCTAGGATTGAATGTGGGTGAATGTGGAAATAATCCATAAGGCAAGAATAGCTTCTTCAGAGGCCTAAGGCTTTGGGTTGATTGTGCTTTGGGGTGACATTTTGGTGGCTACTTCCATTTGTCCCCTGGATCTCTGAATTCCATGGGGATATTGGATGTCTCTTGTCAGTACTTCATTTTCAGATCTGCTTATTCTGGTGGTCCTCTAACGTAGCAGTGTACAGATTTCTGAACATTTCTTGGATTTATTCGTCCCTAGTAACAGTCACAAGGCCCAGTTACAAGTCCAAGTCCAAGTCTTTAGAGTCACTCAGATTTTGCCTCCACTATTTGTAGCTTCTTTGACTTTTTCTTGATTCCAGATGCGTAAGAATCTTGGGTTACCGGTATTGCCTGGTAGAGTGTAGTATTTATCTTAGCTTCTCTAGGGATCTTCCTTTAGGGGAGAGGACTGACCTTTAATTCGTTTTCTGTATTGTCCAGGCCCATCTATTCAGGATCCCTGTAACAATCTCACATGTTTCCTCATGACGTTCCCTTTCACTATGCAAGCCAGGTCAAAAATAGCCTAGATTTGCAACCCAGGGTGAGAATTAACCATACAAAGAGTGGCAAGTGCTTTGGGAAAGTAGGGGAATAGATGTGGTCTTCTAGTACTGTGACATGGAGAAAGAGATACGCTGATAACGTAAAGACAAGTGAACATGCTTTAAATAAACTGTGTCTGTTTAAGTCAACAAATATTTCTTGTTTGCTAATACATGCAAGTCCCTGGGTGAGAAAATTCAGAGTACGTAAAGATGAATGAAATATGCATCAAGACAGTAAAGAACTTAATGTCTTTGTTCTTGGACACATGACATCTTTGATGTAAACTGGGGAAGGATATGATCTTATTGACTCTTAGACTAGGGTAAAGGAGTGACAAGGCAACAAATGACAGGTCACCTTCTCAAGGTCAGCTTGACATCCCCAGTTTACTCAGGTGTAGCCCTCACCTCCTACAGAAATCAGACTAGCTTTAAGTGAAATATAAGATTCTTCATGAAATGGTCTAAAACTAGTCTTAAGGAGATCTCACTTTCTCCTCTGGTCCATGAATACTTTTTTACTCTACTGCTTTTGCCATCATATTTATTAGAATGATTTATAAATGACCATGCCATGTTTTCTTAGTTTTTCTTAGTTTCAGTATCATATCACCCACAGACTCTTGGGAATGTATATTTCATCACCACTGCTGTTTTAATGTATCCCAAATGAGATTTACCTTTTCCCTGATGGAACCCAGTCATCCAACTTTTATGACTCTAGCCTTCACAGAATCTTTCAAGTGTCTGTCACCCAGGTTCCACATCTTTATATCATCTTTGATTTTTATGTGTCTGGGTAGCAATATGTGTTATCTACCCATTCAACCATCAAACCATCACCCTTGTCCAAGTTACCATAAACCCTGCAATCACCTTGTCTTCTGTGCAGCTATAATTCATTCTCTGCACATCAGTCAGATTAATATTTTTAACCCTTTAAAAATATTAATAATATCAAGGCATTGCCCAATACTCAATGCCTTACCACACTTAGAAAACTGTACTTAACTGATAAGGGCCTAGGTGGTGAAGTCCATGTTCTGTCTCCAATTCAATGTTATATCATTCCTTATTCTCTATTTCAAATCCAACCTCTATTTCCAACCTCCAATCTCTATTTCAAACACGAGCTTTCTATTCTACAACCACACCAAACTCGTTCCCTGGGAGGGCCTTCTGCTTAGCGGTACACATTGCTTATAGTGCTTGTCCAGATTCAGTAGAAACATCTGTCACCTCAGTGAGGGCACCCTGATCATCTTCCTCCCCTCAGTTTTTTTTGTTGTTGCTATTTAATAACATGGTCCTTTGTAGCTTTCCTCACTATCTGATCCATTCTTTACTTATATAAGCTCCATGAGAGTTAGGGACATATCTCTTGTGCTCAGCACTGTATCCTTTGTATCTTTGGAAGAAACATCCCCACAGAGCCAAGCATAGCACTATGCACTGGGGATGCAGAAATGAACGTGACATGATGTCATTCATCACTGGAAATGTACCTGTTATCCACTGGGCATCCCTACCTGATCCCTACGCCCTTACAACCTTCTAAGACCTGACAGACTGTCCCTTTGGTCTCACATCTTCTCCCTTCAGAAACACAGCATCACGGGTGTGATTCGTTTTGCTTGGTTAGGGCACGGTTCTCTCACTTCAAATTCACTTCACGGAGATCTGATGCCATCATTTTGTTTACTTTCATGTTCCACCTTCAGTGCTTAACTATGAAACTGATTTTCTTATTATTGCTTTTACGTGTTTCTGTCCTGTCTTAACTAGACAATTCATGTTTTGTATTATATTTATCTAAATGCAACATATCGCTCAACATAGCATAAGTGTACCGGATACATTCTTTTACGGTCGATTTTCAACATGATCTTCCTAAAATGATTATAGTCACTAAATATGACTATTGGGGAAAAGGGGTGTTTTGTTTCTTAATCTATTGTTTTCTACCATAAACAAATAAACAAACAAACAAATAAATAATAACCAGAAAAGAAAAAGAAAATGTACCTTGGGGAAAACCTTCACTTATAGCATTTACCAAAAAGAAAGCAGCAGCTGATTCTGAGGGACAAGGCTGATGGTTTTATTTTACTTCCCAGCAGTAAACAGAGTGAGAATGCTAATAATGAAAAATTTAAAATAATCCCTTGAAATGAAAATGTATCTCAAATTAACTTTGGTTTTGTATATTTCTTCGGAGTAAAGATGGCTGAAACTTAATCCTCTATCATTTTCAATACACTCTGAATAGCATAAATCCTAACCAGATTTTAATTCATTTCTTTGAGGAAACTTTCTTCTTTATGTCTCATTTCCTGCACCCTACCCTGCACTTCAACTTGGAGCTATCCTGAGTGCTGTTTTTAAAATTGATTTAATTGCAAATGTTGGCGACTCCTTCAACTGTGGGAAACTTATTACCCAAGATATTGTGTTCTTGCTCATAAAAGAGAAGATATATTGAATACAATTTATCTAATACCCTCAAATATACACTTCATAGAGTGCCTAACATGTTCAAAATAGAATAATAATTAATTAATAAATCAATGGTAATTGCCATTTATTGAGGAAGTGTTACATTTTAGGGACAGAATTTAAAACTTTACATGCCGAGTAAAGTTTCCTATTCTTAACAATTTGATGGGGGGTAGTTCTTATTATCCCTATTTTGTACACAAGAAAGTGATGCTTAGAGAGTTTAGGAAATCCATCTAAGTAAGCGAACGAGGTAGAATTCAGATAGCGTTCTTTGTGGCTACAATGTCTCTGGCCTTAATTTCTTTGCTATGTAAAAATTCACTGGTGCTGTGGTCACACAGGCTTGTGTCCAGAACCTGATCTGCCTTTGCCATATGGCAGCATGCAAGGGGAGCTGGAGTGATTGGTGGAATGCACTGGCATTAGTAGACAGATTGGCCAATGATCACTGAAGATGGCTTGGAAGCCTGTTTATGGTTTGATGGGAAGAGTAATAGTATTTGGAGTCACATTGAAATCCTGAACCTAGGAATCCCTCGGGCAAGTGACTTGATGAGTTTGAGCCTCAGCCCTCTTGCCTGTAGAGTTGATAGTATTAATATTTTCCTTCCAGAGATACCTCAGGCATTGTGTTACATGAAATTATTTTGGGGGTGAGTATATCTCAGCTTGAGTCTAAGGGTAGTCCAAAATGATTTGCAAGCTGATGGGAGGGATTTACCAGAAACCTACTCCCATGGGTACTCTGGAATCTTTTGGCACGTCTGGGGAAATGGCGCGATGACCTTAACATATGTTCTTTCACAGGGAAATGAGGAAATTTTAGGAAGAAAACTCATCCTCAGGGAAAATGGATCCAGGGGCAGTAAATTTGATCAAACAATAAAAACTTAATTATTGTAAAGGAAGAAAAACTCTAAATAGAGTTTGGTGTTCATCAGTAGAAATCGTCTCCCAACCTAGTCTCCGCTAGACTTTAGAGCAATAACTAGCTGGAGCTTGAAAAGTAAAAGAGCTGTTTATGCAACTCCTCATAGAACTTGTGGCACAACGAAACGCTGCTGGAGGATCTCTCTGACAGAGGAAAACCCGAGAAACGCATCTCCCTTATTTTGCCACAGACCATTTGGGAACTATGAAAGTTTGGGCTTTTAGGAAATTGTGTCCAAAGCCGAGGAAGCACTGGTGGCACCAAAAGCAAATGCAGGGTGATGGTCGATTTTATGTGTCAACTTGACTGGGCTAAAGGATGCCCAAAGCGCTGGTGACAATATTTCTGGGTGTGTCTTTGACAATGTTCCCAGAAGAGATCAGCATTTGAATCGGTGAACTGAGGAGAGCAGGTGGCCCTCCCCAAAGAGGGTGGGCATCATGCCCTCCTTTGAGGGCCCCCATAAAATGAAAAGGCACAGGAAGGGTGAACTTGCTTTCTCTGTTTGAGCTGAGACATCCATCTTCTCCTGCCCTCAGACATTGGTACTACTGGTTCTTGGGCTTCTGGGCTCAAGTGCAAGGGCAATTCAATGGAGAAAAGGATGGTCTTTTCAATAACTGAACATCCATATGAAAAAAATAATGAACTTCAACTTTAGCCTCACATTTTTTTACAAAAATGAACTCAACTTGGTTCATAGATTGAAATGTAAACGGTAAAAACTTTAACACTTTCAGAGGAAAATGTAGAAGAAAATCTTTGTGACCACGGATTAGGCAAAAAATTCTTAGACATTACACTAAATTCATGATCCATTAAAAATGTTTGATAAACTGGACTTCATCCAGTATTTTAAACCATTTAAATTAAAACCAAGCTGAGATATCCTCACCTCCAAAATAATTTCATGTAATATAATGCCTGAGGCATCTCTCGGACGAAAATATTAATCCTGTTAACTCTACAGGCTCAAATTCATCAAGTAATTTAAACCATTTTCCCTGCAAAAGGCATGCTAAGAGAATGAAAAGACACACTACAGGTTGGAAAGAAATATTTGTACATCACATATTTGACAAAGGATTGTCCAGAATATATAAAGAATTCTCAAAACTCAACAGTCAAAACATGAATAACCCAATTTAAAAATGAGCAAATGGCTTGAACAGACACTTCATCAAAGATCATACATTGATGTCAAATAGGCACATGAAAAAAATGTTTTACATCCTTTGCCACTGGGTTAATGCATATTGAAACTATGGTGAGATAATGCCAGCCAGGGGTCAAAGATGCAGAAAAAGTGAAACCCTCATTCATTGCTGCTGGGAATGCAACATGGTACAGCCACGCTGGGAAACAATCTAGCAGTTATTATAAAGTTAAACACACACTTCCCATTTGACCCAACAATTCCTCTCCTAGGTTTTTACTTTAGAGAACTGAAAGCGTATGTTCACACAAAAACCTGTGCATGAATGTATATACATCTCTATTCATAATCACCGCCACCTGGAAACAGCTCAATTGTCCTTCCACAGCTGAGTGGATAAACAAAGGGAGACATATCCACACGATGGTGCACTAGTCAGCAATGAAAAGGAAGAAACTATCGATCTATTACTTGGATAAATATCAAAGACATTACACTGCTTGAAAGAAGCCAGTCTCACGATGTTACATACTGTGTGACTCTAATATGTGCTTGAAAAGACAAAGCTCTATTGACGAACAGATCAGTGGGCAAGGATGGGGAGAAAGAGGGCTAGAGAGGGGTATCTGGGATGATGGGACAATTCTATGTCCTGATTGTGGTGGGGGTACACGAATCTGTACATGTGTTAAAATTCATTGAACTATACGTGAAAAAGGTCAATTTTGCTGTATGTGAATAATAATAATAAAACACGTTAGGGCCAGCACCCTCAGGCTCTCTGTGTCACCAAGCACTATCCTTGTTCTTGCCTTCTATTACCACATGGCTGTCCTTTCCAAAAGTGAGCCACACCCACTTCTCCTACCTATTCCACAATATTTGGAATATTGATCTCTGTCTCACTGAATCTGTTCCCCAAAGGCACTCCTTATCCCCACTCTCTTAGCCTGCAGGCCTTCCCTAATAATTCCGGCCCGCTCTGCTCTACCTCGTCCTGACTCCTGTAACTCATCCTGTATCCTTCTTCTGGGCACATATTCGAACACTTAGATTATTCAAAAAAAATGTTTCAGGTGCATATATTGGTCTGTCATGACCCAAAAGCTTTTTCCTCAAAAAGCATGCAGATAGAGGACAAACCCCAGACTTGCTGGAGCCGGAGTAATCAAAACGTTATGTCGAAAAAAAAAGAGCCAATATTATTTGTATGAGTGTGAGACTTTCGGGAGAATAGCTTAGGACAAAATACCAATGTGTGTGAAATTCCAATTGTCTACAAAATGATTAATCACAAAATTTCATTGAAAAATATGCACAGACCTAACCACCCGTACAGACGTACACACGCACGTGCTTGTACACATGCACACAAACACACACACCCCTACACTGAGCTTATAATTCCCACTTTCCGTTCAAAATGACTGGTTGGGATCACAGTGAGGTGAAAAGGTAAGTTTCTTTTTTTAGATTAAACGTACTCATACAATTTTATTTTCATCTCTTTTATATACCCACCCCCACCCCCCAACAAGTTTGCTTTGGCCTGTCTTCTAATTTAATTATCTTGATCATCTATATTTTTGCAATCCAGTTCTGGAAGGGACCGGGATATTTTGACATTAGTGAAGTTGCAAAATATTTTTCACTTCAACTATGCTCTCTTCAGCCAGATTTGTCTCTGTGTGGTTTTCTCTGCTGGGGACGTGCATTCCGCATTCACTCCATAAACACTGACTGACAGCTTACCGTGTGCCAGGTACCATGGTAGAGGTTGTGAATAGAGACAGACATGGCCGCTGCATTCCCGGCCTCTGCAAACTAGCCACTGTGAGCACACAGATGAGCTGGGATTTACAGGACGTATGTGTAGTAGGGCTGTGTCAGTTATGGGTGAACCCTGAGGAGATGCCTGACCCAATCAGGGAAAAAAGTCAGAGGTTTTCTGGAGGGAGTGATGCTTGGCTGAGTTTTCAGAGTCAATACGAGTTAGATAGGCTAAGAAGATGGAAAGGAACTGACAGGATATAGAAAAAAAGGGTTTGATGTTATTTCTCCCTTCTTTCAGGTGTGAAGGCTGAGCTCCAGTGTGTTAGCATAAGTGTCCAAGATTGCCACCCAGTCAATGGGGGAATTGGATCCTACCTTCCTCTCATTAGGAAGACCCTGCCATTTTCATCACGTAATGAAACTGGAGAAATGTGTCACTCCGATGATGTCACTCTGGGTTTTTTAGTTGCAAGCAGAAGAAACAGAGATTCGTTAACTGAAGCCCAAAGGAAATGATGGGAAGGGTCCCCAGTAGCTCTCAGATTCAAGGGATGAGTAGAGGGCAAGGTGTGAGAAGAGAAGCTCAGTGTCCAGGAGACGCTACCATGGCCCCCAGTCTGGGACACTGGATTCTGCCATTGTAGCCAGTGAACAGATTCTAAACAGTCCCTGCTTCTTCATGACAACACTGCAGTTTCACGCTGGAAGGATGGCTGCCCCCCTAGGAGGTAGGGACCAGAAAAGCTCGATATCTGGCCTTCAGGGGGTCTTTCCACTGTAAACCTACATAGTGCCAGATTTCCCGACACAGGGAAGACGGTCTGCTGCTGGGCAACCAACAAAAATAATGAATGTCTACTCGTCACCCTATAGGGTCTCTTTTGGAAACCGGGCAGACTTTCCTTGGGACCCAAAGCAATCGATACACTTCAGGAAATGGCTAGGCCGGCTTTATCTGTTCTGCCTGGCTGCGCCTGGATTCTGAGCCAACTCGCCAGCGTAAGTGCAGACAGGACAGTTCCTGGTTCCAAGTTTTAGGTATTTCTGTGTGGACTTCTGGGAAACTGAGATGATAGAGAATAAGCATAAAGAGGAGGGGGCTGGGATTCCTGCTACTACGAGAGAGTCATGGAAAAGTTCAGGCAAAGTGAGGAAGAAAAGGAAACGCAAATACAATGCCCAAAGTCTAAAAAGCGGTCCTAATAAGAGTTAAGGAAACAAGCCCAGTTTTACATAATATTTGAGAATAAGGAAAAAAGCAAAGTCAGTATTTGATAATGGGGAAGATCCTGATTTAGAGAGCGTAGTAGGGACGACAGGGCTAATTACAGGAAGAGCATAGAGGGAACCAAAGGAAGAGACTTTGGGGTACAATGTCAGAAAGAGTTATTCTAAAAGGAAATTAAGAGTTCCAGTTTTTCCCTTCCCCTCCAAAAAATTAAAGAGTCCAGGCCTCAGATTTTCTAGGAAGACCCCAGATTCCTACCTAGATCAATGAACACTAAGCCCTTTCCCTTTCTCTTTGATGTGTGAGTGTGTATACTGGGGCGTCCAAGCTCTCCTTGGGCCTGCATCTTCAGGGACAGACACACAAAGAATGGGGAGGGAAGAGAACAGCCAGGCGTGTAGCTGCCCAAAAGAGCAGGATGTTCTATTAGAGGTCAGACCCTCTGTCGTGAGCTGTGTGTGGACCCGGAGGCAGGATTCGGGTTTTCTGCATGTGAATTGGGGGAACTGTTAAAATCCTTTTAACTATCATTTACTGAGGACTTCATATCAAGTTCTATTCTATGTGCCTTTATTGAATCCTAGGTAAAATTAGCGTCTCCATGACACAAAAAAGGAAACTGAGCCTTGTAGTTTAGATAACTTGCCAGAGCTGACACACAAAGAAAGCTGGAACTTTAGCTTGGGTTTTGTAGGATAGTCTGGCAGGGAGTGGATTTCTGGAGCAAATACCAGAAGACTGACCCAAAGTCCCTTAAATCCTGAGGCATATGCTGTTTAATATAGCAGGCGATCTGGAAGGGGGCTGTGTGACAGTACAGTGGTGTCATGAAGGACTGGCTGTCCATCTCTCTTCTCTGCCACATGTGTTGGTGATAGCTCATGTTCAAGGGCATAGCTGTAGCAGTTTCAGGCATTGCATGAAGACATGACCACATTTGTTTGAAAAGAGAGGGGGGATGTTCTCCGTACATCTCTTTTTTATTAGTGAGAAAATTTCCCCCCTTCCCAATGACCTCTCCCACCGCCCCATACTTTTCTCTGCATGTATGATCAACTAGTATGAAGGCTACATGTCGATACCTAAAGCCAGTCACCTTCCAAGATTATGGAAGCACTGCAATTGGCTTGCTGCCATCATGACTCCCTGCCTGCGGCTGTTGTAGGGGACCCCTTCCCTTAGCAAGAGAAAGAGAAGAGGGTTCTCAGGGTGAGGGGTTGCTGGTGACGACAGCTGGGAAGGCAAGCAAAACTGCAATAAACTTACTGTTCTAGGAACTAACTAGTTCTAATACAACTGATGGAAATGGAGGAGAAAAGAGGAAAGGGAAGCAGAGGAGAAGGAAGGCAGGGGAGGGAAGATTATTGAGCGTTTGTTATGTAAATCGTATTGGCCCCTTTCACAGATTTCACCATATGTTCATATGGTACTTACTTACTTACACCCAGTTTTAGAAGCTCTATAAAGGCTTTCAAATCACACAGCCCCCAAATGGTGGAGTGATGATTTGAATCCAAATTGACTGATTAGAAAGTACAAGCTCTTGTTGTCTTAAGGGAGAACGACTGGAAGTTATTCATTTTAGGTACAAGTACAAAGGGGATGAAGATGAAAGGAAAGCTGCCATCTTCTGGAAAGGTAGTCCAATGCCTTGTCACACTTTCAACCCTCTCAAAACCCCCCAATTAAGCCAACTTATTAATTCATTAATTGTATGCGTAGCCTGCTGTGTGCTTGTCTATGTTTTATTTCTCGGTATTGGGTAATGGAGGACAAGGAAACTTTCCTGACCCTCCACTGATTCCTTATTTCCGTATATTAGAGGCTATGGCAATCTTAGCACGGGTGGGCACCCAGGGGGTGGGGTGGGGAAACACAAGAAACACAGGCAGGAATGGAACGAGGAACGCCAAGAGGGGTTTCTAATATTTCATTGTTATTGAAAATTACACTTCATAAAAAGTCTTGTTCATTTAAAGTTCGAAGAGTGACAGAAAAATGGCTTTCATACTTAGGTCTGTTAAATGTATGATAAATCAAAAAAGATGGAACAAGGAGAAACTTCAAGCAAAACAAAACAGAAAAATCAGTGTGTAGTATAAATAACACTTCATTAGTGCTGGAGTGCCTTACAAAACAGCCTCGAAAATTCCACAGAGTAATCGTAGTGTATAGCGCAGGGGAGAATAATTTACTATCATTAGGGGTTTGTAATCCCTGTGTTGGAAAGGGGAATGTATGCACATAACTCTTTAATGACAGTGGACTTGCAGGCATAAATCCCTAAATGATGAGATGTGAATACGTTTTATAAATTCAAGTTTCTGTTGGGTAAGAAAACGTCGGGCTGTCTGGTTTGACCGGCTTGCCGACCTAAGTCGATTACCGATCCACTGAGAAGGGCAGCCTGTTGTAAAGGGGCCACACTGGGGGGAGAGCACATAGTGGTTTAGTCTCGAACTCATCAGGCACACATCGACACTATAAACATACAATTTTTGTTAGGGGCAGTTGATGGCAAAGGCATGGCAACATGCCACACCATCCCAAAACACTCTCAGCAATAACCCAAGTGTTTTCTGTCAGGAGAGCTCTTTCTATGCTAAACTTTCAATGCTCAGCTTAGTGTGGGTCCCAAGCAAAGATGAGAAATGGGAAATATTAATAATTTTACACCCCACCCTCCAAACTCCCCTTTATTCTCTTAGCAGAGTTTCTGCTCTCAATGCTATTTACTTCTCAAACTCGCTTCAACAAGATCTCCTCTGAAGCAAAGACCTGAAACTTATTAACATGGAAATGCAAATGAAAGAGAAGAGTTTAAGTGTTACTTCTCCCACAGGCATTTTTGCAGTTTAACCTGGATCTCATCCTTAAGCTAAGCAAGATTTAGAAGCATCTTTAAAGGGATGGTCTCTGGTCAAGGATGCCTGGACCTTGGACGGACCTATGGGGCTCCCAGAAGCTTGGATTAGGCCTTGTTGGATGGACAATTAACGTTTGACCAGGGGAACTGAAACATTATAGTCAAGGAGGGAAAAAAGCAGTAAACCAAGTCAAAAGGGGACACAATATCAAAGTAAGGAAGTAACATTCCAGGTCTGATGCTGGGAAGAAGGGGTCTAGCCTGGGAAATGGGAGCAAGACACTATCTTGTCCCAGGAAGAGGTTCAGGGGAGGCTGTGAACACCGCGGAGAATGCCAGAAACCTGCTGCTAAACAGTGCAGCCTAGCCGGGGGAACCTGGTAAATCAGGGGCCCTGCACCTGGTGGGACAAGTGGCAGAGGATGGCGAAGGGTGGCCCGCGGACAACCTTCAAGGTGAGCAAGACTTGAAGCTTTGACCATATGCTCAAAGCACAAGCCACCCTGACATGGCCGAGTACAGCAAGCCAGAGCGAGAAGTCTCTGGGGACCCTGGAATCCCACTGCAGGCAGGGGCAGTAGTCCACAGTCAGTTGTGTGGGTCCCCGCCCCAGTTCCGTCTTCTCTCAGCCTCTGCAGCAGGACTGAGAAGCCATTTCGGTTGCCCCCAAATGCCCTGTCTCTGCTTGCCAGGAGCCCAGCAGTCAGATGCTGTCTCTTGTTTTTTAGGTTTCTCAGGTGTGAGCCAGATACCACCCTGAGCGCCCAGGAACACATCTCAGACTCTCCCAAATACCCTTTTCCTTAGGACGACATTTGGGGGTGGGGTGAGAAAGGAATACACAGTACACTAATAGCTCTCTTCAAAAATCCTTTTTGGTTTTACACTCCCTGGGCGTTTTCACATCAAATATTTTATGCTCTCAAGTGGGTGCCAGGCCGAGGTATTAAACGCGGTAATTAGGCACCTTCTTTGCAAACCCTGTGTGGGCAGAGATACAGTCTCTTTTCTTGGGGCTGGGATAAAAGCAAGACTGAGACAGTTTCACTTGGACAACCTGTTCCTTATGGTATCTTAGGGGCCCAGAGAGGGTCTCTCATGACTCTTAGCGGTGTCCTCTGGAGACAAGCCCAGTCTGTCTAAGCAGAAACAGCCCAGAGCACATCAGTCCTAGAAGAACCACTGGCTTCCTCTGGCTCTTTGAAAAGGAGACACACATTTAGTTTGCACCTGAAGAGGAGGCTTTCGTGGTCTGAGTTTTCTGTGTCGTGTTTTAGGACAAAGGTGTTGTCATTATTGGGTGCTTAGCACAACACCCTATGTTGATGGGGTGTACAGGGCAGGAAGAACAGGGTGAAGAACCACAGGGGAAGAGCGGTGGAGGGGTTCCCAAATGCTTCCTTTTGGGAAACTGTTACTCTCACCATCACCATCACCACCACCATCACCACCAGCAGCAACAAGAACGATGAACAGGCATTCAGAGGGCTGGCTTAGGTTCCTGCTATCAAATAGGAGACTTGTCATCCGGACGGTTTGCAGAGTTGGGTCTGCAGCAGAAGTGGCTCATGGCCAGTTTTGGCATTGTTAGAGAAGCCCAGAGGGTTTTCTTAAAAGTCCCAAATCGTTTGTGTTCTTGGTAAAACAGACTCAAACACAGAGCTCTCTCATTTATCCAGCCCCCGGGGGAACAGGCCGTGCCACAGAAATGCACTTTTCAGATATTTAAGTTTGTGCTATGATTTAACAAAGTGTGAAAAAGTTGTGTTTTTGTTTGGTCCTCCCGATTGCATTCTGGTCCTTACTACAACCCATACCAGCAGACATTGGAGGTTTTATTAATTCTACTTGCAGCCTGCTTTGCCCCCATGACACAGGTTGCCTTGCCTCCCCCCGCTCCCCGCCAACGGCCCAGATCTTCTGATTCCAGGTATGGTTCAGGAGTCTTCAGTATATTCACACATAGGATAACTAGGGAAATCCCACTGTTATTCACTATTAGTAAAGAGAAGAGCTGAACTAAACGCACAAAGTGTTTTTCCAGCAAATTTCTAGGTGCCAAGTGCTGTTAGGTACCGCCAGTTATTCAGGTTTCATGCAGAAGAGAGAGAGAGGCTAGACTTAGAAAACTCTAGGATGAGATCAGTGTGTTGGCTGCAATGCTACTAGGCTGTGGCTGGAGTCAGAAAGGCAGGTCACAACCAGCAGGACCAAGGAAGAAGGAAGAACATCAGTGAGGGCTGGATGGGCAGACGATGAACCTGACAGAGGGGGTCACAGGAGGATGGAGCCCTTAGCAAGACAAAGCTAATGCAAGGTTAGGTCATGTGGTCAGTCACCTGCTGTCACTAGTTAGCAGTTTCTTCCTAAGTGGGATCTCCTGGTGCAGGCCACTCTTGACAGGTCCAGCCCCAGCCCCAGTGTTTCCGGGGTTTTAAGAGGACGCTAACAGAAGGAGAGACATAGTTCCTTATCTCAAAGTTTTTACCATCCTGACTTTACCCAGGAATTTCTTATTTCTCATGACTCCATCATCAAGTTTCATCAGATTTCGCAAAAACGAAATTATCCTACTGGAATTAGCTGGCAGTCGCCTTCTATTTTCAAGTATCTGCAGTGCTTTCCTTAGGAAATATGTAACTTCCACTCTATTAAGCGTTTAAAATTGGAGCGTGGGTACCCACTGCCCTTTTGAAGGTTGGACAGCAGAGACTTTCGTTGAAAGGAAAAATGGCAGCCCTGCCATTGTGGGCTTCACAACCAGCACATTCATAAAACAAACGTCTAATCAGAAGGAGAAGCAGACCGACGTGTCCTCTGAACACCTGAGAAAGCCCCACTTCTGCATCCTTCCTATGTTTTCCACCCTTTAAAGCAATCCACTCTCCCGGCTTTTGCCTTCCCCTCTGCCTACTCCCATGGACAGGCTCCATTCTTGAGCTAACCCGACTCAGTCAGTGCCAGGGTTGGCCAAAGGAGTTCTCGCAATTGCTCCGGATTCCCAGCTCCCTCCTGCAGGGACTTCATACCGATGATGGGCCTTGGGGAGCCTGAGGCTCTTCTTTCTGAGCCCTGTCAGTCATTGTACCCTCCAGGAAACCCCTCAGCTGTCCCCGGCTCACACCGGAGTGTCTGCCAGTCATTTACCTGACTCTTTACTGAAAACCATGGTCATGCTTAGCTCCCCTATTATAATCATGACAAACAACCTGTCTTAGCTCCTGCCTCTGACATACTATCATCTGCCTACTGCCAGCCTTGGGCCCTTCTCCTTAGAGCTTCTCTCTTACTTGGTTCCTTACAGATCCTGACGGGAAAAAGTCTTTATGGATTATTAAAATCCTCCTTCAAGGATCTTCTTAAGAAGTCCAAAACTTTCAAGAAAAGACGAAATAGCGTTAACTTTAATATTAACTGACATGTCAGATTATTTTTCCAGTGGAAAAATACAGGCAGCATTGAAGTGTAGGAAGAAACTCCAGTCTTTTTGGGTTTGTGTTGGGGGTGGAAAGAAATCTGAAAAGATGAAAAATTGCAAGTACAGAAGATTAACTTTTCTCAATTTTGCCAACACTGGCACGAGGCAGTTAAATTTCTGCCTAATAAATGTACGAAACCATAAAAATATTATTCTTGTCAGTTAACTTAGTTCTGGAAATTCTAAAGGGAGACTTTCAAATAAAGTACAATTCATCACTCCAAATTCAGCCATTCTGAAACACTTTAAAAGAAAAAAAGTGTTCCTGGAATAATGGAATGGTCACATGATATCTTTTAGGCAAGCTTTTTGCTTTTTATATATATTTCCATACCCAAAATTGTCAACTGCTTTAGAAGAGAGATAATTTCATGAACTTCTGCAGCTTGAAAATTCTGGAATTGAACAAACCAATTTTGTATGTTGGGAAATGGGAGCTGTTTGGTTTTAGGTTATGTTCCATACTTTGCATTTTAGTTTCCCCCTTCTCTTCCTCTATCCATTGCTGAACTCTTGTTCAGTTTTTAATCCCCTTATAGCACCTTGTTCTCTGATTTGAACATGGTAGGTAGGTGCTGAGTAGTGTTTGTGAAATTGAATTTAAGTCAACATGACCACATATGGGCCCATTTTACCTATAATTTTAGGGCAAGATGGACTTTTGTTTTTCTGTTGTGCGATGAAAGCAAGTTGGCAGAGAGCTAGCAACTTTTCATTCCCTGGAATGACTTTTATTATTTATTTACTATTTGTAGTACAAACATGTTTCCAAGAACTTAAGCAACTAGAATGTAGTTTTCTACTTAAATTCAATCCCTCTGTTTGGGAACCTTCTATCTATCAGGCAGAGTTTGGCAAAATTCAGAAACTAGTGAGAAAAAAAAATGACTGCAACTATTCTTGGGATAGAAGAGAAAAGAGGAGAAATATTTATTGAATCCTTTCATGCTTAACAGACCCATAACTGTTTCCAGAACCAGTTCAAACTAATTCTGTGTCTTGCACTATTTTATTTCGGGCTTAACGAACTTTAGGACCACAGAAGGGGGAAATGGTTTGGCAAAGCATTCCTGACTATTCTTTTCTCTTCTTTCTTATCCCCTTTTCTTAAATGGTTTGGGTCTTGGCAAAACCAAAAAGTGTTTGTCTCTAGTGCTTTTTATTTTTTGACTTTAATTTTTAACTAAATGTGCATTTCAAAGAAAATGTAACCCAGCTGTTTCTTATTCTTTTGCACTCAACAAAATGGTACTTTGTAAAAGCCATTCGATGTCCAAGAAGCCTTGAGCCTTTTATAAAAAAGTAAGCTTTTCTTCTTTGAACCAGGAATGCAAACTTCACCAAAAGGGAAGAGCTGGAACCAAGATGGACTGTGATTTGGTTTAATTTAAACTTAGAATTTGTAAGTAAGAGAATGCAGCCTTGGCAAAATGTAGGTGATTTCCAGGTAACTGAAATTTAACTCTTTTATTTATGAGTCCTGACCACAGCCAATAGTGATACTTCTCTATTCTCTTCCCTGAGGACGTCGTAGAAGGGAAAATAGTGTCTACGTGTGTATGGATTTGGGGTGGGGTGGGGAGAAGATGAGGGACAGGAAGGATAGTAATCCTACATATACAGCTGCATTGGAAAAAGAACGAGTTCTGATTATTTGGGACTTCCGTATTTAAGAAACTGATCATTTTCACAGAAAAGAAGATGAACTTTACTTTTAAATTGTTTTAAGTGGTTTGCTAAACATATATAACTCTCAGTAAAAATACAAAGAGAGATGTTTAATTTACTTATGAGAGAGGAAATTTCCCAGTTTGGGAAAGACCTATTTGCAATACTACAGAAATTTGTATTTTCACTAGAAACTTTTATATATTCACTAAGATAGATGGCTCAAGTTCCTCCACTTGGCAACACGTTTTTTGGTCCTAATTAGAACTTACTGAGTAATTGAAAGTTAAAAAAAAATGTATTTCTCTGAAGACATTTTATAATTCCAATTGTCACTAATGGAGAACAAACTTTCCTCATTTTCCTATTGCTCTGAGTTAAATTGTATTGACAGTTAAAAAGAGATGCGTAACAAGTATTATTACAGATTTTGCTATGAAAAAGAAAAGTTGTACATAAGACAAAACTGAATTTAGAAAGAATTATGTTGATGCTGTAGCAAACTTTGCCAAGATACCTAATTTCCTACCAGCATCTTATAAAGGCATTTAAAAATTGTATCGTTTTCTATTATAAGACTACCTTAGGTTGTTGTTTCTGATATGCTTTTGGTACTGTCTGATGATGTTTTAGATGCGCATCTTCCTTGTAAACCTTTTGCTCTAGATGAGACTCAGTTTGACACATGTGTACTAAGAGGGCAGAGAGCCCCTAACTCATCTGCACTTTTGTGGGAAGTAGGAAAAGCTTCCTGTTCAGGAGAGATGGAGCTGTGAGGCATGGTTTGCAATGGGTACGGTGCCCCTGAGCAAAGAAAACAGGACTTTGTCGTCGGGCTCTCAACTTGGAGAGGGCAGCATGGGCTGGGTTTCAGGCCCCAATGACCCCACCTGTGGAACCAGCACAACTGCTCAGATCTGGACCGTCTGGGGACACAAAGGAAATCTGGAGGTTACGTAACGCTGTATCTGATGAAGCCTGGAGAGGTGTGCTGTGGACTTTAAGATGTCAGCCCCCATCTCACTCTCTCTTGCAAAAACTTCAGGAACGGCTCTGTTGTGCAATGGCACTGTTGGTGCTGGACATTCCTTATTCTCTGCAATAAAGGAATAGTCAGTAGTATCAAAATCTGCATCAGAATGAATTTGAAGTGTCAGTGGAGGGCAGAAGACATTTGAATCACAAAGTTAGCTAAGCCACTCTGCTGCCTTGCCTTGGAGTAGCTCACTGTCCAGTAGAGGGAGATGGACAACCTAAACAGGTCATTTGAATAGACCTGGTAAACATACATACTCCATAAGCAGAGGACATGCTCTGTCAGAGGGCAGAACCCAGATCAAAGCCATGTCCCACACAACCCCTAGCAGCGTTCCAGGCATGGTAATGCCATGAAGCCCCAATGGAAGAAATACTTCCACTCTTGGCCTAGGTCCTAAGCGATTTTTCTGTCACCTTCAAAAATTTTGCTTAAAATAAATGAATTATATTTTTATTTACTTTCTCTTGGATACAGGAAATGAAGTATTTTCAGGGGGAAAAAATGACGAGGCAACTGTGAGGTATTTTTGAAAACCATGTGTGTTTTATCCTTCCTATTTCCTTATTATTTAGGAAACGAATCAAATTTAAGTTCAGTAACTTGAGGAGATTTCTCTTAAATTAGAAATAGACAGCACTATGAAAGCTTTGCTTTTGAAAAATTTGAACTACTTTGGGCATTTATTTTCACGGTAATAGTTTGTGGCCAAGGGAAAAAGATAAAAAGCTCTATGACAACCTGAACTTGTCATCTCTCCATGAGCTCCCAAAATGGCTTAGTGACAAATGGAGTGAAGAAGGGCAGAAGCTGGTGGTAAGGGGAGCAGGGCTGGTGCGACCAGTGAGAGCAGAGCAGGTTGGTGATGCCTGGCTTGAGCAAATATCAGAGAATCTGGAAAACTTAGAACCCTCAGGTCATCTGGCTAGATTATATCATGGAAGAAACGGAAAGGCTAGAAAGGGCTCGAATCCAAAAAGTCTTTCAAAAATGTCACAATTATAATTATAGGGCCCGTAAGTTTTTAAGGCTTTCCTCTTCTCCTTGGGGTTTTGTATGAAAATTCCAGTACCCTTGGTTTTCATAACCTTTCAGCCATTATTAGTTAATGACTTAACTAAGTGTTGCTTTTTTACCTGTGACAACAATTTGAGAAAGTCAGTCTGTGTGGAGGCTGGAAGCAGGTATCCCTGGCTGCAGAAAGAATGCTTAAGAGGAAAAATGGGAGGACGCCAAAGGAAACCCATGCCTGCTTCCCAGACTTGTGTAAGATCAGCCTTTCCCTGCAAAACTGACACCATCCTCATGACTTAAACACTTTGGTAATCAAGATTTGAACTCATCTACTTTTTTCTGCTTGCTTGGAAATAACAGGAAGAAAATGCATGTGTCTCCCAGGTATTACGTGTTTTCATAAATGATTTCTTATGTATTTTTCATAACAGCCCACAAGGCATACCTCTTATCTCTTCCATAATTATCAAGAGCTGGCATTTAAACCCAGGACTTCTAACTCTCACTCCCACTCTCTTTGCTACTTCAAGGTGTTTCAATGCTCAAAATTAAACTTGTTCACTTCTGTCTCTCCTTGTTTTTCCCTATTGATGATCCCGCTAGTGGCATTTTAGAGTCAAATTGTCTTAGGACAATCCCCTGAGTTAGGTATTATCATCCCCATGTATAGGTGAAGCAACTAAGGCGCCAGCGGGTTAAGTACCGGACCCAAGGTTGCAGACCCAGACAGCAGTGGAGGCAGACGGCAGCTGCAGGCAGGCTCAGCTCTGAACCACGGGAGACTTCCTTCTCTAGGTGCCACCCAGGGCGGATGGGACCTCCTTGGCAGCCTGGGGACCCACTAGCTGATTTGTTGTGGGTGTCTACACAGACTCGAGCAAAGCCATCTGTGACCCTCACCCTGAGGCACGCTGCTCTCAGAGGCACATAGCATGGCCCTGGCACTGCCCCTCCATAAGGCCAAATCTGCTCTGGGGAAACCAGAGAGTTTTGTTTGGTTGTGAGTTTCTGTGACTGCTTTTATCCTGGTTTGGTCCGAGACCGGTTTGGAGTTCAATGGGAACCAGAGTGACTGGAAACATTTTGCAGAGGAAAGGGAACTGGTTCAGACTTCTGATTTTTTTTTTTTTCTAATGAAAAAATAAAAACTATCAAGGAAAAATGTCAGGGAGTGAACGAACACAGCCATCTCCCCTCCACCCGCCGTGGGAAGCAGTCCAGCCGCGGGATACAGGGTTCTTAGCTGAGTCTCTCATTACTCTGCCCCTTGCCTGGGCGTAAATCATTCTCCAATTGCAGATCAGGCATAAATCGTTCTGAACCCACGGTGCTCACTAAATGTTATTGTGTTATTGAGACATAAATCCTATGTCAGCTCGATGAAACGTCTGTGGCCATCGAGTTAAACAAGTCAAGGCAGCTACTTAACGATTTCCAAACATTCGATTATTAAAGTTCAGACAAGAGGTTTGGGAGGAAAGCCATGTTCAAATGGACTTTAAACAGCCGTTTCTCACATTTGTCCGGTAAGCAAGAGCTGTAATGACTCTCCCAGCTCTGAACTCCATTCCGGAGAAAGGGCTGGAGTGGACAACACAGTTCTCGAAGGAGAATCAGCCCAGAATTTTGGGAGCCTCCCTTGACCTTTGTAAATTGTCATCATATGAGGCACAGGCTTGCCACCACTCTGACGTCTCTGCTTTAACCAGTTTCTGGGACATTGTGTACAGTGCGGAGAGTGAAAAGAACGCATTTTGCCCAGGTAGCTGATTATGGCCCCCATTTAGGTAAATGAAACAGTACCTTATATCTGGATAGCTCCTGAGACTTTGGGAGAATTTCCCCGTGTATTTTATCTCCATTTTTTTCCCCTCTGTCCCTGTTACTTCTGAAACATGGGAATGATCCAAAGAGGACTTTCCTCAATCTCCCCTCCACGCTACAAATTTATCTGCATCTCTTTTTCCATCCCTGATGTCGGAATGGGAGACACATACTTCCCTCTCCCCAAGCTGATCAGTCCACCTATTCTAGAATCTCGGCGCTTGTCCCACTTTCCCAAGAGACTTGGCTCCATAGAAAAATTTCTCTCCTTGCTCTATGTGCAAACTTCTTCCTTTTTATTGGCCCCATCCCCTTAGCAGTCAAACAAGCTCAATATTTAACTAAACAAATACACGCCTGTCAAACTCCACTCCATCTCTGCCTTAACCTGTGTCCTTCTTGCACTGCTAAGTGTCTCTCTCATGCACTGTCTTCCACTCTTCACCTCCCATTTCATGCTTAAACCACCGCAGTCTGCCTTCTGCCCTTAAATAGTCCTCTCGAACGGAGTCGGCCAAAGTCACTATGTAAGGTAGACCTCTCTGGTGGCAAGCAACAGAAAATCCCACTCAAACTGGATTAAATTATGAGGGAAGCTTGGGGTTCATGTAACTGGAACACAAGCTCTAGCACAATGATCAGACATCACTCAATCCAGTGGCCCCAGACCTACACTCCCACACCAGAGAGCGGGGTGCAAAATGGCTGCAGCTGATCCAGGCGCCACATGGACACACAATGACATTCAGATGAGGAAAAGCCATCCCAGCTTGTGGCTCTCCTTTGGAAGCACAGAAACATTTCCTACAAACTCCCAGAAAACTTCTTTTGACATTTCCTCAATGTGAATTATGTGCCATGCGTCCATTTCTAAAACCAGCCAGTCATAAGGCCAGGGAACAATTTCTCTTATTTGGTGGTTCTCAACCCAGGGTGATTTTGCTCCCAAAGGAACATTTGTCAAAGTCTGGAGTCAGTTTTGATTGTTGTGACTGTGACTGCTGATGGCGTCTAGTGGGCAGAGGCCAGAGATGCTGCTAAACCTCCCACAGGGCGACCCCACTGAGATAACGAAGAATTATCTGGCCCCAAAAGTCAATAGCATCATCACCCTTCATTGTTATCCCCACCGCCCATCAATCACAGCCTCTGTCAATGCCAATTTCCAAATTTCTCCGGGGTTTGTCCATCTCTCTGCCTTCTCACCGCCATTTTCTTCATTCAGGTCATCATCACCTTTCGTTTTCTGTACAGTGTTTTTCTGTTGTTTTACTAGCATCATGTTTCCAATGGGAGTGTCCAACTTTGCCACCATTCAATCCACTTGACCCAATACATCCTTGGTTACTTGAGAAAGAAAAAAATCAAAACAAACAAGATAGAAATCTATTTCCCGCTCATGTGTAATAAGTTTAAAGTTTGGTGGGACGAGGATTAGAACTGGAGCTCCAGGACGGGGACCCTTCTATCTTGTTACTTCCCCATTTTTTGATTGTGTGACTTTTTCTACGTGGCACAAGCATTTGCTGGATGTCCGGCAACCACAACCATAATTCAACATGCAGGATGGAGAAAGGACAAAGAAGGGCTCCCACCTTCTAGAAGTTAAACCCACTCAGTCTGCTTACAGCTTAGTGGACAATATGTAGTCATACTGCCATACTTGGTTATGAGAAGCTGGTAAGTGGGGTTTATATCAAACGTCCACAGCTTTCACTAAAAATTAGGATTTCTATTATTAAAGAAGACACAGGGACAAGTCTGCGGGGCAACTAGTATCTCTGCCACAGAACCAGAGTCATCTTCCCAAAGGGGAAGATCAATTACGTGATCTGTTGCTTATACCCTTGAATAGCTGACTCCTGGTGAATCCTTAATAATGTGGCTTAAAGTTTTTGTCACTGTCTGATGTGTGCTTACTTCTCTGGTCTTGTTGCTAATGATTCCTCCTAATAATTCTACCTGCTGAAACATAGTTATACTGTACTACGGTCCCTTATCTCTCTCTCTCTCTCTCTCTCTCTCTCTCTCTCTCTCTCTCTCTCTCTCTCTTTTTCTCTCTCCTCCAATTCTTTTCTTCTTCTGAATTACTCTTCCATCCCCTGGCTAACTTCTACTTCTTGTTTCTCTCTCTTCTCTAATCAGACATCATCTTTTCTTGGACTCCTTTCTAGACTCACCATGATTGTGGGCAGTCTCTTCTCTGTTTTCTCACAGCTCGGAATGCTCACTTTCATTTGGACACCGTGTTGTCACTGCCAGTTTCCTTCTCTGTGTCCTCTCTCTAGGCTTTCCTTCTTTACCATAGAGATCATGCCATGATACACAGTAAGCATGTATTAACTAACTCTTGAATAAATGAATGAATGTATTATCTCACTGGACCATCAGAAAGGCCCCAAAGGTAAGCAGCATTATTATATTTATAGACCAACTTAGATTAAAGATACGCGTGTGCTCAAAGCTGCAGCACTAGAAAGGGACAGAGCTGGGATCTCACTTCCAGTCTGGTGCTTGCTTTACAACACCGTAGGTCTCTTCCTCCACCTCTGCTCTCTTAGCTTTACACTGTAAGGTCAAATATGTGTTCGTGTCATTGTTTTGTAATCGCTGCCATTTCTCAGTCACTCCAAGTTGTTACAAATCTTTAAACTGTTAGCTCTCTCTCTAGTCTTTACACACAGATCCTATAGCCCTCTTTCCATGTATGCCTTTGCCTTGAAAGTATTTACGGTGAATACAAAAACCAAAGGACACCATTGGTGGCCTATCCAACAGCCAATCCACCTCTTTGGCCTTACTAAAAGAATGATTATTTTTTCAGGTACTTACTGGTCTTGTGTTTTAGAAGTGAATAAGCTTCCCCAGGTCAAAGACCAACTCTTCATTAGTCGAAGCAAAGACTGTGATTCTATTCCTCTTTCTAAGATCTCATTTAAGATGACAAATTAACCTTAAAATATCACAACTTACAACATGATCCTATAGTGCACGCGGGCCTGACTTCATGAGTGTGTGACCTGCGCTTGGGCCCACGGCCCATTTCGCTTGTTTTAATACTCGGCTGCTGCCATCTTGAAATTCTGAATAATTTTTGAACGAGGGACCCACATTTCCATTTTGCACTAGGTCCTGAAAATTATGGACCTGACGTGAATAAGATAACTCAAGACACATGCTACTCACTTCCTGAGTTTAATCACATTCAAATTGACTTGTGTCCAGCTCAGTGAGACTCACCCACTGACCACCTGCGTGGGTGTCATGGCAATGTCAGATTACTCTACAAGTTTCTAAATGCTTACTCTCCATTTCCGGGCTTCTCTCATTATAACCAGTCATGGGTTGGCCAACACAGACACACTTTGCATAGCTCTTTCCTAGACAAAATTGGTGATTAACAAAATGACGGAATAAATGAATCAGCTTGGAATGTCGAGAGCCTGGGTGCTTGAGATAGAAACCCCTTAGAGGGAGGGGGGGGTCTTCTGTTTTTGGCGTTCCTGCTGTTTGTCAGAGCATGGCCAAGAGCTATGGTAAATTTTTAACAAAAAATCATCCAGCCAAGAAAAAGGAGGATCTCAATTTAAAATTGGACAAGGCCCAGGAAAAGTCAGAAATAGCACCCAAATGTTACAGTGACTTGGACCAGTCTCACCCTTCGCTAGCAGGAGTTAGCATGTTCTCTATTCTACTCGACCCCCGAGCAGCAAAGCTAGGGGAAAAGAGAAATCAGGCCTTGTCCAGGCTCTACAGCTTTGGATGAAGACTTGAAATTTTCATAAATTGCCCTGACTTGGAGGAAAGGGTCGCTGTCTCTGAACAAAAATGAATCTCAATAAAAAACTAGAACCAGTTCAGGCTTCAAAGCCAAGGCTGGGAGCTCTACCCAGTGATGGCATGTCACAGGAGAGGAAACAGAAACCTTATCACTTGAGGCACTTAAACTTGAGCTCAGGGAAGAAACACAAGGGGCACTTGTGTTGCTCAAAGGCGTGGCGTTCACAGGCCCAAAGGAGCAGGAAGAGGTCAAGTGGCTTGTCAGAGGTCACGAACTAATCAGATGCAGACCTGGGACCAGAGCTGTGCCTCTAGCCTCAGGTCGAGGCCCCATCCTTTTCCGTGCAACTTGCCTTCCAGATCAGTGGCTTAAAATACCACTTATAAATTGCGGGCCTAAATGTGTTTGATAGTCCCAGCTCCTCCCTCGAATCACACTGAAAACAATGAAAACGAGAAAACTACCGTTTGTCTTCTTATGTCAAAGAAAGAGTGCAGCCCCAAACCACAATCCTGAACCCCACATTCTGTGTAATTTAGAGCAAAATGAGCCAAAGCATCTTAGCCCTTGTTTTCGGAAAGAGATGCTTCTGCAAGAGTAGTTCTCAGACTTTAGTGTACATCAGGATCAATTAGTGAGCTTTTTTTAAGGCACAGATTACAGAGTTCCACCCCAGCTTTTTTCATTCAACAGGTGAGGCTTGAAAATCTGCATTTCTAACACGCTCACAGGTAATGCTGGTATTATTGGTTTGAGACCACCACTTGGGAACCTGAAAGCCATGTACAGTCTTTTAATTAGAGCAAGGAACGCTAAGGGTTGGGGCTGGCCCTTGGGACATCAGGATTGTCTCTTTAGACAACTGGTTAAATACCAAAAGTAACACAAGGAAAGTAACTGCTGTCTACATTCTGGTCGTCTGGTGAAGAGAGGCTGTCAGAGGAGGGGGGAAAAGAAATAAAAAGGGAGGGGACACAGAAACCATGAGAGTACAGTGTAGACAATGACATCAATGGCTTTGCTGTGAGCTACATAATCCATTTGAATGGATTGAATGTTGACACTGAGGTGAGATGGTCCCCCAAGGCAAAAGCAATAAGAAATCCTAAAATACAGACTGCACCCTGCTTTGTCACCACCTCCTCCCCACTCTTCTCCAGAAAACTGTGGACCCATTAAAAATGACATCTGCACAGAAAGAAACTAGCATGGGGACTGCGTAGAGAAATCAACAATTTTTTTTAAAACAGAAAGGAACAAAGGAACAGCAGCTAAAGTCATGAGAAGTACATACATCATGAAATGAATTACACTTACGTACACTGCGATCCTTTAAAAGTTAAAGAAAAATAGATACAAATAGGAGAAATGAGAATTCAGACAAGAGAAGATAACCTATCAAAAAGAGTGAAAAGTAGGCTGGTGGAGCTCCAGAAAGAAATAAAAGAGAAAAATGATATTATTGCAAAAATTTAAGTTATTTTGGACTGAGAAAATCTGTTTGCAATCTCAGGGCAGTATGGAGGAAATCTCAATAAATAAAATGGAAAAAAAGTGAAGATAAGAAAACATTTACAGAGGAAAAAAACTGGGGGAAAAATACATGAATAAACAAAAAGTTACAGACCTATAACATAAGGACATTTTTAAAGAATAAATTTTCCCCCCAAAAGCAGAGCCTGAGACAAGGTTTTATGTGCAGGTAGTTATTTTAGGAAGTAATCCCAGGCAGTAGGAGAGGACTGGAAACAGTAAAGACTGGAGGAAGAAAGCCAGTGTGGGTGGTCCTCAAGTCAGGCACTGCCATGGGACCTTTAGATAAACAGACAGATGATAGGTAGGTAGGTAGGTAGGTAGGAAGGTAGGTAGATGGACAGAAAATAGATAGATAGATAGATAGATAGATAGATAGATAGATAGATAGATGATAGGTGGATGTATGTGCATGTACATACATATATTTCCTCGATATCTCTGCTGAGAGAGCCTATAAGCAATGATACTTAGTAAAACGAACATAGCTAGCAGTCAGGTTTTGGTTTCGAAATACCACTGCTCACTAAAAGGAACAAGAGTTCCTTGGAAAAATGGATGATTCCAGAGCTAGGACAGGGAAAATACAGAAATAGCCTGGAATATTCTTTGGTGCCAGGAATTAAGGAAGTGCTTAAAAGTGATGGAGGTATGTTGAAAGGATATAGGAGACAAATTGAAGGAACTCCCAATGGCTAAACTGGGACAACTGGGCCAGAAAGAAAGAAAGCAGAGAAGGAGGGAGGAAAGGTGGAAGGGAGAGAAAGAGGGGAAGAACAGGGAAGAGAGAAGAAGGAAGGAAGGAAGGAAGGAAGAAAGGAAGGAAGGAAGGAAGGAAGGAAGGAAGGAAGGAAGGAAGGAAGGAAGGAACGAAGGAAGGAAGGGAGGGAGGGACAGAAGGAGGGAGGGAGGGAGGGAAGGAGGGAGGGAGGAAAGAAGGAAGAAAGAAAGGAAGGAAGGAAAGAAAGAAAGAAGGAATGCCAGCTATAGAAAATCACCACTTGTCAAGCACCACAGTACGAGCTGTTGTGAGCAAGAGTCACCATAAACATTAAAATTAGTAGACAAAAGTATGAGGAGACTGAGGACATTTGCATTTTCTCAAAGTATATCCCCACAAGATACTTATTCATTTCGAAGCGAAAAAGAGTGACTTAGTGTAGGAAATTGGAATCATGGTGACTAAGCATCAGCAGGAACGAGACATTTCAGTATAAGGTATCTCCTGGCACAATGCAGTGAGAAGTGAGCAAAATCCCTTCTGTGCTAGCCTGGCCAAAACTGAGCGTCCTGAATTACTCAGAGAAAGCACCAGACAAAGCAAACTGAGGGACCCATTGAAAGTTTCAAGGTCATGCAATGCAAAGAAAGACTGACAAACAGATTGGTTGAGACTAAGGAGACCTCACAACTAGATGGATCCCGGAACCCCAAAAAAAGGACATTTGTGGGACAACTGGTGAAATCTGAATCCGGAATATCTGTAGATTCGTTAACAGTATTGTATCGGTTTTTTTTATCTTTTGGTTTTGATAACTGCACTGAGGTTACGTAAGATGGAATGCTTGGGGAAAACTGTGTAAAGGGTAGACCAAAACACTTCGTTCTATTTTGCAAACTTTTCATGCGTCTGAAATTATTCCAAAATGGAAAGTGAAAAAAATAATACTAATGAAAAAGCAAAAGCAATCAATCCAAGCAGGAGTCCCCGCACACAGAGAAGCGTGCAGGGAGACCCCAGTGTCAGGTGGAGCATGGGAACTCCGCCAGTTGTCTAAGCCTCAAACAATTCTTCACCAATCAGTACCACATCCTCATGAGGGAATATAAACGTTAAGCAAGCCATCCTAGGATGGAACAAGTGGGGAGGGGTCTGTAAGAGAAACCCCGTCCTTCATACCAGAATTCTTCAGAAGAGTCAGGACATACTGCCCCCACAGAGCAGAGGCCCGTTGCCATGTGCTGTTCGTTGTTTGATTTTATTGCTGACTAGTTAATAACAGTCTCTTTTGTTGTTGCCTTTGATGAAGTAGAGGCTTATTAGCCTGTGTAGATGTTCTGAATAATTGTAACTGTTATAAAAGCATGAAATTTTCTAAACTTAAAAGTCCTTAAGCTTCATGGCTGTTGAACTTGACACATTCTTGCTATGCTACTTACGTGTAAGGCTAACTCGAGCAGTGGCCTAACCTTGCGACCTGCAGACGCAGCGAAGGACAAAAAGGTGTGTGGCTTCACAGTCTAGGGTCTGAGACGGAAGTGGGCTGCACAGTCAGAGCAGGAAGGGACCACACTCCCATCCTGGCTTGTTGCATGCCCTGCGCCCAAGAAAACAGCTGATGGTCCAAAGGACCTGAGTTAGGTAAGGCCCCCTGCCCTCAGTCCACGGAAAGCAAAGTGGTGCAGTATAACGGAAAATGGCGGGAGTCCCAGGAGACCGAAGTCCTGGCCCCATGTCTGCTACAACAAGCTGTGGGACCGTTGACAAATCATGTCACTCTCTGTGCCTCACATTCTTTAATGGTACAATAAGGAATTGGAGCAAGATGACTTCAAGGGTCCCTGCTAGCCCTGAAGTTCTGCTATTTCATGATTTTTAATGGGATACCTTTTATTTCCTACATAAACCCAATTCCAGGAGAATTAAAAATAGAATTTACTACCAATTAAGTTGTAGTGAAAATGTTTAAAGAGGAGATAAAAATGAACTGTTTCTCATGGGAAATTCTCATATACTGTTCAAAACATCAGCCAAAAAAGGAAAGAAAGTAGAAATTGGCTATAGAACATTGAGTCTTTCCTTATAGGTCCTTTATGCATTTTTAAGAGAAATTCATCATGAACAAAGACAATTTTGAACGGTATTTCTGTGTTCTAAGCAGGTCTCACCTCCGGTGCCCTGCAGCTCCACCTTCCTGCAAGTATCTTTCCTCGGACCTGAAACAGGTGCCCAGAACCCTCATTGCACATAATCTCTTTATCTGTACACCACTGACTTGCAAAGACCTGGGTCCAATGTACACAACTTACTTTCTTATATGAATGGGATGAGGAGAAGGAGGACACAGTGAATGGTAACTTTTATTTGAAATGTTATCTCCTGTCCATGAACAAGAGAATAAACTGTTGTGGTTTATCTATACAATGAAATACTACTCAGCCATACAAAGGAACAAACTACTGCAACAATACACAACACAGGGATGGATCTTTACAACATGTTGAGCAAAAGAAGACAGAGGCAAAAGAGTATATACTGTATTAGTAGAAGAAACTCGAAAAAACAAGTCTAATCTTTGCAGAATGAAATCCACATGGTGGTTGCCTGAGGTGGGGCAGGCAGGGAACAGCTGATAAGGAACGTGAGGGGATTCTCTGGGGGGATGAAATGTTCCACATCTCGTTAGGGATGTTGGTAGCACAGGTGTATACATTCACACAGATTCACTGAGCTATACCTTCAAGATCTGTGAATTTCACCGGATGTAAATTAGAACTCAAAGCTTTTCATAATTAAAAAATATGCTATCTCAACAGTCTCAGGTATTTTACTGGTGACAAAATGACTTAGAATAAATGTTTGGAGAAGTAGTTTCATATAAGTATTTAAAAACCTTGAAATAAGGACACTTTTGACTCCAATTCCAATTTTTAAAACAGTCCCTCCTAAAATAAGAGTTGGGGGACAAATATTTTTTTCTATAATTATGGTCACAACAATAATATATTTTCTCCAACATCCTGTTATAAAATTTTTAAACATATGGAAAGGTTTAAAGAATTTTACAGTGAATACATTCATACCCAATCATTGTGATTTCACCATTAACATTTAACATTTTTGTTTTATCATATATCTATCTATCCCACTATTTTTTAATTTACAAATCAATTTGTGGAAATGTGATATTCTTTTAACAAGATTGAATCCAACCATCCAGGACTGGGAAAAACAACTTCAAAACACTAACAGATTTTTTTTCTTCCTGTGTAATGGCATTCCACAAGTTTATAAATCCTATCATGGGTGACCAAAACATTTTTAAGTGTAGTCTTAGATGTAGAGTTGAATTTCCCCAGAAACCGATCAAGGACATTCTCTGTGTTCTAGGGGGATGAGGAAGATACCTTCTGCTTTCAGACACCTTTTCTAATCTGCCTGGTTCCTCAAAATTCCCCTAGCGAGCAGTCATTCTTTTTGAGTCAATGCATTGATTCTAGAGTTAAACATAGGACTATTTCTAGAGAAAGAACACGCCGAGCCAGTCTTGCTATCTACACATCTGTACCTTAATGAGCAAGCAGCTCCTCAGCAGAAGGTACCACAGGACTTGTGCAGGCAAGCTGTGACCTGCGAGGATACAGGGAAAAAGGGCCAGCCTAGTGTGGGGGTTTGGAGTGAGTGCTGGGCCGTAGGATCACACCTGGCATTTGGGGGTCTGAAAACAGGGCATCAAAGTGCATACATGTAAGTGCTGGGACATTATAGTGTGGAGCTGGCCCTGCATTCTGAAAGGGCCAAGGAAGCATGACACCTAATCTTGTAGCAAAAGGTTTGTGGGTAGTCAAACAAAGCTTTTATGTCCTTTGTAATTATTAAAAATGCTGGACTCTCCCCCACCAAATGCTAAATTATAGTTTGTGTTAGACATTTGGGGGTGCCCAGAGGTTACAATCCATCTGACTGTGTATTTCCTGGTCTGTATCTTATGTCATTTTGCTTTTCTGTTGAAGGGCTGTGGGGACCTGGAATGAGTATCGTCAGGGGGATCAAAGGGACTTTCTGCCAATCTCATCAACAACAGCTCCCCTTAGCTAGTTTGTTTTCAACATCGTAGGCACAGTTGTTCCAAAATTAATATTTTTCAATATTTCACACACCCCTGAGGGAGAGCCAAGGGCCTCCCCACCTTTGTTCCCTCTGCAAAATAAGTGAAGATGAAGTCTTTGCTGATGAAACTCGGCTTCCCCTTTTTTCAGCTGTGCTTTATCCCTGTGGCTTTCCCTCTTGAAAAATCCCAAAATAGTCACAGAGGCTGGCCTCTTAGGTTAGAGTTGACCTGGCCTATCTGGCTAACTTCCAAAAGTGATTTTTATGAAAACACTACTTTGTTTTTTACCTCATCAGAGATTCCCTTTTTATTCTAAGAACCCATGCAACGCGACATCCTTCCTCCCTTATGACACAGTAACTTATCTCATTGGCTTATATCACATTGCGAGTAAGGGGTAAAAACAAGACTTGAATACAGGATAGAGCCAAAGCACAGGTTTTTAATGGTAAGTAAAGCCATCCAATGTCATGCAAATGTTGATAATGGATATGCAGTGGAGGTACGGAGAGTAACAGTATTATGTTAAAAAGGGGAAAAATACAAACATGGTTTCTATGCTATAACTATAGCTGTGTGAAATTATGTACACATGTGGGGAGAGACCAGAGGAAAATACAAAAATAAGTCTTTACGAGAGACTTTTGGGATATCCAGTTAGGAATTCATTCATGGTTTTGCCAGATGAATTTCCTTTGAGAGGTAAAGGCAAAATCCAGGTTGAAGAAGGTTGATGAGTGAATGGAATTGAAAGGGCGAGGAGAAGGAAATGGATAGCGTGAGGGAAGACTGATCTTTCAGAGGCTGGTGGTGTACAGAAGAAAACTGCATATATTTCTGTTTGAAGGAGGCAGGATCAGGGGATTTGAAACAAACCAAGGGGAAGAAATCAGAGAAGAGGGACGGAAAGGTAGACATAGGAAGGGGATGAGAGGAAAGGAAAGAAGAGGAGGGCAGAGGGAGGAGAAGGGAGTCAGATGTTGAAAAGATGAAGAAGGAATCGGAGTATAGTGGCTTGTATATAAAAGCGACTCCAAAATGTGTGTTAAGTTAAGAGTTAATGTTATTGGTTGGCCAGTTAGGTAACCAGGAGCTCGTTTTGTTTTGTTTTGCTTTGGGGTGTGTGTGTGTGTGTGTGTGTGTGTGTGTAAAATGAAAATAGCTTTATTTTATTTCTCAGCATATATATAAACACATATATACATAAATATACTTATGTATATTCTCAAAGCACAAAAAAAATGAGAAAGTAAAATCATCTGTAATCCTATCTAAATAAAACTGGTTAGCATTTTAGTATGTAGCCTTCTTGATACTTTCTGTGTACATGTACACACATATATAAATTCATATTTCTAACAAAGGCATCAACATTTGTAATCTCCTTTTGTTGCTGAACAAGATGCCATGAGCATTTTTCATACTGCTAAGTATCTTCCTCCTAAATCATTACATAGTATTCTATTGTCCGGATGAATATAGCTTATTTAATCACTCCCTTATCTATGGACACTGGGTTATTTTGAATTTTCAGTTACTATTATGTCGAATAGCCTTGGACATACATCCTCATACAAAAGTCCATAACAATATGAAAATGTCTGCCAAGCTAACAGTATTTAACATGCAGTAAACTCTAGCCAAATGTTAGTTTTTATTTTTGACTGTTAGTCCCCAACATAAATCATCTTGCCTGGATTATTACCAGTTGGACTTAAATATATTGTATTCTACTAATTACATGGCAAAAATCTTGTACAATAAACATAGGGTCTCATTTTTCTTTTGCAGTGCCCTCCATTTCTGGCTTTGTATAATAAGCCAAAAAAACAAAAAACAAAAAACAAAAAAACCCACACTCCGTAAATGCCAGTGTTTCAGTGCGTGTTTTAGTGAATTAGTGCGTAAATTCAAGTGGTATGAATTTGAATGAGATATGCTCGAATTGGTCACTAACACAAAATAAAGAGGGAAAACAAAGAATTCCGTCTCCGCTCATCCAGAGGAACCAAAAGGAGAAAGTTAGATGTTTCTCATCATTTACTGGTGTTCTATAGCGGAAATGACTCATCAGCCACATATGTCTTTCCAAACATAAAGTGCTTCTGAAAAGATGAATACTGGTGCTCGTCAGGACTGCCCTATTCTATGAACAACAGTGGGATTAAAACAAAAACCAAAACAACAAAAACAGATGCTGGTGGTCGCTTAGCTTTTCTGCTACTTCTGACGCCATTTGTAAAGCAACACTGCCACCTGTTGGATAGAAGAAGCAAGCCTGACAGAATTTTTGCTTCTTCATTGAACAAAGTGTTCATTTCTGCCTCCTCCAGGCAATGCAAACTGTTGGGCTGCAGTAAGGGAAAGGAAGAAAAAGGAGAAAGAATAAAAGGTTGTTTCCACTCACAGCTCACGGATGAGTCTGTAGTTTATTTCAACCCTGGCTTTCTTCTCTCCCCAGTCCTGCCAAGGATTACATTCTTTACCTCAGTATTTGTGTTACTGCTCTTTCACACCTTGTGTGCCCACGCTCCTTTTGTGGGACTGCTGAAAGGAAAAAATGCACTCTCTGACACCTGTCATTCAACTGAGAGGAGACATTACTTTTAATAAATCCGATCATTGTTTAACAAGTCAACAAGTTCTGTTTGTGGGGCTTTAGTCATAAATCTCTGAGATGTCAAAAAAAGAAAAATCAGAGTTTGAAACTCTGATAGTGAGGTGACGTGGATCTTAGTCCCTGACCTGGAAAATCAAAACACTTCGTTTGTTTGGGACACTTTTAGATTCTTCAGGGTTGGAAGTCTATCACTATTGCTGAACATGGCCCCTTGCCACTCACTAATGCTTTAGCCCAACGATGAAACATACAATGCTATTGCTTTTCCATGACTTGCAAGCACATGATGAAGTTAACTTTTGGCTGGGCTTCGGGCAGCAGAGAAAATCTGGAATGGCTTGTTGCCATTGCCGTATTTTTTTTGAAAACCCAAGTGGGCATGGCAGGAGGGAAATAACCGCTGTATTATCAAATAATAGAATGGGGCCTAAAGGAAACAGGATCTCTGGTTTTTATCTTCGGGTGAGATATTTTTGCCTAGTACCTCTTTGCATTGATTTCCTGGCTACAAAGACCAACCTAGTAGCGTAAAGAAAAAGATAGGAGCGCATTCAGAATAGCAGATAACCAATTGTGTATATGCACAAAAATAACTGTCATACAAGGCCATGTGCAGTGTCCCCTGAGTGACATGTGTAGTCTGGGAGTTTATAGGTCATAAATATTCCAATTAAAATAAGCAGGGAAGACCTACCTGCAAAAGCTTAAACTGGGAAGGAGAAAGCAAGGAAAATCTGGGATTTTCAGAGAGAGCCGGGTGCTGGGAGTCATTAGAATTATTCATTTCTTTTTCTAATTCTTATTCTTCCAGGCACAGCGTACAGCTGCATCTTCCTGCCTCGTTGAAATTAGGCATGGCTGTGGAACTCACAGCAGGTAAATACAAGTGGAAATAGTGCATGTTACTTCTGGGCTTGAAGAGCCAGCACAGAATTTTCCATGCACCCTTTTACCTGCCTCAGTGATTGCATATCCAAATATGGAGATGAAGCTTCCGTCAGCCTGGTCTCTGGGTGACCAAGATTGTCAGAGTCTGCCTGCTAATCCACATTGAATATATGCTTTCATGGTATGAAATCATCAAGATTTTGAGGTTGCTTTGTTACTACAGAATAGCCTCGTCCATCTTGACCAATACTTGGGGTTCCCATGGAATCTACACAATAATTAGCTAATGAAAGCAAAAATAAGGAAAGTCTTCAAGAACATAAAATTGGAAAGCATTAGTTGCCAGGGAACCAGAGGACAAGAATTGACAGGGTGCCAAAAAAATGTATATACATTTTAGGAAAGGAAAACGGTATTAAAATTGTAATACTTAATATATACCAATAACAAGAGAGGAATACAAGTCACGTTTGACTTCTGCAATGACAAGAGGTGCTCAAGGTGGTCCCCATCAGCGTGCAGACACTTCTGATCACAGCGAAGTACCGCTTGAGCAACGCTGACCAAAGTGACCACTTGTGTACCCCCAGTATTATATCTCTATCTCTATATCTATGTCCATATCTGTATCTATCTATAGAGAGAGAGATGGATAGCTAATTTGGAAATACATACCTAGGCCATGCATACCGGTTTAGATATGTATTTCCAAATCTTAGCCTTCCTCCTACAGAATGACATGCTGTTTCCCTAGTTCCTCAATCCCAAGAAAGCTGCAGCAGCAACAAAAGCAACACAGGGGTACTTTATTATCTTCTTTCTCCATTATAAACACTCTTGTCCATTCTCCAGACCGGAAACTACATCATCAGCTGCATTCTCTGCCTCTTCCTTTGTCCCCACAGAGTCTCTTTCTACAGCAGCAGAGCACTGTCATCACAATGTGAGGCAGACTCTATCACTCCTCTGTGTGACGCCCTCTCACAGTTCACCGTGCACTCAGGGAAAACTCAGTCCTTGCTTGTCGGGCCCTGTACGTCTGACTTCCTTTTCCTCCCTCCCCTTACGTCTGTGCCTACCGGTCCCCCAACTCGATCGAGCACACCCTTGCCTGAGGGCATTTGTAGTTACGGTTCCCAGTGCCAAAATGTTCTTCCCTTAGACAGCTACAAGGCTCCCTCCCTCCCTTTCCTTCTAAACTCTGCCCAGGGAGACTATCTCTGATCACGTTTTGCCCTTGAATGACTCTATCTATTACACTTGCCATGCTTTCTTTTTCACTACCGTATTGAAGATCATGTGATATACTCTATATTTGCTGTGTCTTTGTCAATAATCTGCTTCCTTTAATAGAACATAAGTTCCATGAAGGCAACTCTTATGTCTGTTTCGTTCCCTGTGGAATTCCATCACCCAGAAGAGTATCTGGCAGGTAGCGGTTGTTCAACAGTGATTATTTTCTTGACCTTGAAAGTCTCTGCTGAGCAGTATGGCTTCTACTTCCCCATTTGAATTTGACATTGAACATTCCGTGTGCTGGCTGAGGTCAGGCTCAGGGGCAGCACATGCAGCATGAGAGTGCCAGAAAGAAATGTAAGAGGGCTTACTGCTGAGGTTCCCAAATGCTGTCCATGGCAAAATCTGCATTTGTCCATGGAGGAAAGAGACGAGCACGGGAAAATTTTAAGAGTTTTTACATAAAGCTAATTATTTCAGGGTGAGACGGAGTCCTTACATTTTTAATGGTAGCACACTCTGGCCTTCGTAAAAGGATGGTGGAATTTGATGACAGTTTCTTGCTTTGCTGTTTGTTTGCTTTCTCCTTGTCATTGTCTTCACTCCACAAGGTTAAAAAGTTGCCAGTCCTCAGCTAACTATTTTGCATACTAGATTCTTCCAGATATTTTTCTATGTATTTACAGATATACATAAGTAGTGTTCTAGGAAGAGCATGTGAAAACCCTATAAATTTGTGAAAGAATACATATAGAAAAAAAAAAAAAGAACCTATACCATCATGCTAAAAGTGGTTATATCTCAGTGGTAGGAATAAGAGTGATATATAACTTTTCTACCAATAAAAATGGTGTTAAAAACATGACTTTGACAGACAGCAAGCTAAGGTCTCATGGAATATTTAGGGAGTCAAAGAATTTAAGAAATTCAGTTCTAATAGGGTGGAGAGAGTATAAGTGTTGGAAGCAAACTGAGAGGTTAGGAAGGCTAGGAGGGTGAATGGAAGTAGGTGCTGTGTGCCCTATTATCTGGTCATCCCCTTGGCTGTCTTGCATGTGATTTTGAATATTTCTCAAGTATGGGGTGTGTGTGTGTGTGTGTGTGTGTGTGTGTGTGTGTGTGTGTTTTGCAAATATCCAACCAAACTCAACTTTGCTGTAGGCCAGAACTTGTCTCCATGTATTTCTTATCCTCCAACTGGAGGGCCTGCCCAGTACCCAGCTAGGTAAACTGAACTGAATGTCTGCCATGTTGACTTCTGCTTTTGTTTGTTCTCTTTCTTAAAACTCATTTGAGCTAAAGACTGCTCAAGCTTTTAAGAAATTCCTTCCCATCCCTGGTATTATATGGGCTCATGAGTTTCCTTCGGCTGTGTTCCTTGTTGTCTTGGCATCCAGCCTATGAGCAGGCAGCGAACACCACGTCCGTACCAGATAACAAGCACAGAGGATGGGTCGTCACAGCTGGCGTGGAGAATGGAGTGTGCTCCCTTTGTAGAGATCATGACCCTGGAAAGGCTGGGATTTTCACGAGCCAAACAGTTGACTCCAGCCCCTTCCTACCACCCAGAAAGCCCTGGGCCACCATAATACAGTGTACACGGTGGTTGCCATCAGTAAACTCAGAAAGATCACTGAATTCCAGGATCAAAAGGACCTTCAAGGTATCTTAACCTGACACCCATCTTCTTTATAATTAAGTTATTGATGACTGTTAGTCATTTACGTAAGACACTTATTGCTAGGAAGCTTTCTTTTCACACATTTGAGGATTTCTGGTCTCCCTTTCTGAAACTTCTAGCCAGTGTTTGCCCATTAACTAATATTTAAAAACTGAGCTCCTTATTATATGTCAGATTCTGTGCTCTGGATTGAGGCTAGGAATATGGGCGAGGCACAGCTCCTATTCTCAACAGCCTCATGGCTGGGTTGGAAGATAGCTATCGCTATATAAATACATAATTAAGAGGCTGTATGTGTGTGAAACGATATATATTTCTGTACACAAACAGGGTAGAGGAGCACCTGGGCTGGCAGGGTAAAGGGAGGCAAGATTCCTTGGCTGTGATATGTCACCTCTCCTTCTAGTGTGTTAACCATGCAACTATCTAGTCAGCTACTAATCAACCCAACTACATCATCTAGACCAAACTTCAACATCTTTTCCATGAACATAAGAATCTTTGCTGGGGACATGGTAACTGAATCCCCACCACTCTTTCCCGGCTCCATTTCCACCCCTATGTAGACGCAATGCTGACCCCAGCTCCAGTCATAATGCCAAATCTCTTGCCGGGCTCTCTAACCTAAGGCTATCAGTGCACCGCATTCCATCAGTGACAATTACTATTTAAGGAGTGGAAACATTACGAAGAGAAAAGTTATGCTCAGTGCTTGGGAATGGCATCCTGCCTTTCATTTTCTTTTTCCAGAAGATAATGAAGAAACATGCCATGTATTTTCTACTAGAGGCCAACTTACATCCATGATGAAGCCAATACTGTTATCAATTAATTCTGATACACAGTTCCAGGCACATAAGCCAACACTTACATGGACTTAGTCTTCAAGTCACTTTGATGTGGGTTTTCTGTTACTTGCAACTAAGAGCATCTTAAGTGTTTAACTTGCCTAAAGCCTCATTAAAATGAAGAGATATGACAGCTATTGTTTTTGTGTGTGTGTTTTCCAAACAACCAGTCTAATAGGAAGGGAGAGAGAGTTTCTCTGGCATTCCTTGTTTGGGGGAATGATTTATGGATCCTGGTATCCAAAGTCACATTTTTCTCGAGACACGTTCTTGATTCCCGTGGAGTAGGGGTGATAGTTAGACACAGCTCAGCCCCACAGATATCGATTACATACACTCTTTGTCCTGCATGCGCTAGGCACCAAAGTATACGCAGACTGGTTCTGAATAAGATATGGCTCCTTTCTTCAAGGAGCTTAAAATCGTTTGGAAATCAAAGGTAATAGAAGGAGCCTGAGCTTTGGTGTCATACGCTCAGTTGCAAATCTGGCCCTGCCTATTAGATGTCTGGTACTATACATACGCTGTCTCATTTAATCTTCACATCAACCATTAAGGTCATTATTTATGAATGAGGAAATTAAGTTCAAAGAGGTAACTAACTTTCCTAAAGTGACTTGTCAGACATGATGGCGCTGGGAAATGAATATAGGACTGAGTCCAAAACCAGAGGTATAACCACTGTTTAGGTCGGATCTGAACGTGCCATTAATCGGCAAGCACCCCAGACAGCCAATTTATGTCTATTGTCGTTCTTCTGTCTTGCAGATATGCTCTGAAGTCAAAGGTGGAGCTCAGTTGGGGTTTTTAGGAGGAAAAAACCTTCTCAAATCAGGCAAAAGCTCCATCTGATGGCAATTAGTGCAAAAGGCAAGAGCATTGAACAAGCCTTTTTTGGTTATCCATCCATTCAATGAAGATTTATTATACCTAATATGTGGCAGGCATTGTGCTAAACTCAATGAAGAATTCAAAGACTCATGAGGTTCAGTTTCTGCTCTGAAGGAACTGTGGCCTTTTAAGGAACAAAAGCTGCCGAGTATCATACATATTAATATGTCTACTAAGAGCTAGGCCTTTTTCATACACCATCTGCAATCCGCACATGGTACGGCAGACAAGTAGTGTTGTTCCCATTCTATGGATGGGGAATCATGGGCTGAAAAAGGCTATCCCCGCATCATACAAAGTCAAGACTGGAAAGGAGGTCGGACCCCAAAGCTTGTTTTCTGTTCCTCAGCCACATACGACTGATTCCTAAACTTGATTGACAGAAATAGTGTCCAATAGGTCTCCCTTTTTGATTCTCTACTCCTACCACTTAACTCCCATTCATCTCAGTGCAGAGTGCCTGCCCAAGTGTTCTGTTTATTTAGGTACTAAGTGAATTTGCATAATGTATTTTCAGCTCAGGGACAGAGCTCTGTCTTCTTTTCCTGATGCTTACCAAGTAATTGATCTTGAGAAATCTGAGGTCTGAGCATTATGTTTCGAGCTCTGTTAGGCATATAATAGGCACTCTTGCCTCGAGTGAAGAACTGGTTACCTGATTCAAAGCATACATTTTCAATACTTACGATATATGCTGGGCCTTTCCATGTGTGTTGTTTCATGACTTTCATTTTGCAAATAATGAATTTGAAGCTGTAGTAAATTGCTCAAGGTCACTCACATTGTACGTGTAGATCCAAGATTCAAATTCTAGTTCTCTCTGTCTGCATGGTTTTCAGTTGATATCCAAGTTTTCAATATATTTGCAAGGGTATGTCCAAGTTTGTGTATTTTCTGCTACACCAGATGTGAATGCTGTTGGGTGTTGTATGGTGAGAACTACTTTTACGTAAAGCACTTACTCTCTTTCTTCCTTCCATTCCACTTCAGTGAGGGCTTTGGAATATTTCACATCTACACACAACCTCTGCTTTTTTCCTTGGTGTCTCATAATTACTGGTCCTGGCTCCAAGCTCTCTCCCATGACTATTCCCAGAGGCCATCTCTCACCACGCTACGGCCTGTTTCTCAGTTAAGTTTTCGTGAGAAATGTCTCCTTTGTGGCATTTACCAAAGGAAAAAAACTCCCAAGCTTCTCTAAATAGCATAAAGTAATGCTTTTCTCATAGTCTTTAAAAGGGATTTTTTTTCTTTCTCTTTTCTTAAGTTGCATGACTTGTCCCATTAGTTGGACCTAGACACTTTGCCACATGAAAATTATTCAAGTAGACTTTCTTCAAACCTTTGGTATCACTAAGACTGATTTACTCTCCTTAACCCTGGGCGAGCTCTCGGGAATCCGTTATTTTCAGAAAGAAGACAACAGAAAGTTAAACACATGAGATTTATTTTTCCAATCAATGTTTCTGATAAAACTCCGTGGAGGGAAGGACCTCATTTGGGTAAGACAACAATCGTTACGCCCGTCACCTATGAAATGCTTGGCCACAAATTAGATTTTTCGGTATTTCTTGAATAAAACCATGCTGCTTAAAGGTTTCAGTGTGGTGATGCCTGAAGTGAAAAAAAAGAGCGTGTGAGTAGGAAGAGAGCAGAGGTCAGAAGCTGTTAAATGATTTTGGGGTTCTACCAAGGGAAAGTTGGAATAAAGGGAGACGAAGACCACCTTCTACTGGTGGAAAAGACAAATACGTGGGAAAGATGTCCTAGTCTTTTGAGAGAATATCCAAAATCAACGCTTTCAACTAACACCTCTGTGCAAAGTAGTGAAAAACAATGAGGGAGGCCTCTGAAAGACCAGAGTTCAAATCCCACGTCAGCTACTTCACTGCAAGAGTCTAAACATGTCTGCGGTTCATAACAGCCACCACCTCATAGGATTGCGTGGCTTACATGAGATGATGAAAATAAAGCAGTCAGCACGGTGCCTGTTGGCCCTAAGTTCGGTAAGCAGTCACACTGTTTATTGTTGCTGTTATTATTATTATTATTTTCTCGATGTAAATCTTCAATGAAGTTCAAGTGGTGTGACAGGACATTTCCACCTGGGAATCTGGCCATTACCTCAAGCTTATAATCCTGCACAGCAGAAGTGGATTTTTCTGAGATCAAGGTGAGAGGACAGAGGGAATAGACTTAAACTTCTCATTGACACCAATCCATCATGCATTTTCAGTGCATGCTCCTTGAGGCATTGGCGTTCAGTCCTTGTAAGTATGTGGCTAGATTTCCTAAGTGAGGTATTGAAGCAGAGAGACTGCCAATTCAAAGTCCCAGCATTCATAACCTCAGTATCTGGCAAGAAAAAGTTCCGAAGCTATTAGGTGACATGGGGACTGGTTTGGAGAAAAGAGCTGTAAATTGAACAGCTGACGCTGATACATGGGCCTTGCAGTCCAGGAACCTTTAACATTTAGTCCTTTACTAGAATTTATGAAAGTCCTGCATTTACCTAGCACTAAACTAGACAAGAGGATGATTGCAACCACCCTTTACAATCAGGAGCTTACGTGATACTATCTTAGAATATAAGAAGCCCAGATAATCCTACGATGCCCAACCACTTTCAGCTTAGTTATTATCAGGTTTGGAAGATTTATGAACCAGAAATAATAGCCCCTCCTCACCCCTTACACTGTGTGAACGTGCTCTGAATTTTGAAAAGCAGAGTTTCTGGTCAAGCAAGCAGGAAATGAATTTCACTGTCAGGGAAGCGAGCCACCCGCTGGACAGGCCAGCCATTCGCCTGATCGCTGCCTCTGCAGAGATAATGGAGAACCAAGGAAAGACAGCACAAAGGAAGACCACCTCCAGCTCCATTCTCTTCCTCCTTCTAGATCCCACCATTTCTTTCCCAATGCATTAATTAGCTTTGACACAATATTTCTGAAGAACAAGTGACCCCAAAACTCAGTGGCCTAAAGGCACAATCGTTGATATGCACAGGTCTGTGGGTTGGCTGAGCTAGGATAAAAACTGAGCTCAGCTGGGTGGATGGGCTTCAAGATGACTGGGCTTCTCCCTGCAGGTCTGTGGGCCGGCAGGGGTGGAGGGCTCCACATGTCTCTCAGCATCCAGAGCGAGCCAAGATCTGCTTCTCTAATGGACGGGGCAGAGTCCAAAGGGAACAAGAGGAACATGGGAGGCCTCTTAAAATCTAGGCATGGAACCGGCTCCTGTCACTCTCACCCACATGGGCAAAGCAAGCCACACAGCCATGCCCAAAGTCTAAGAAGCAGGAAAATACACGCCACCCACAGTGAGCCTATGGAAAGGTGAAGAATTGGGGTCAGTCATTCAGTGGATCAACCTGAATCACCCCCAACCCTAAAAAAAAAATCCTTTCACTTGAACAATTTGAAGCTTGTCTATTAAAAGGGTTTTTCTTCCTTCACTTTTTGTGTCATCAAAGTTCTAAATCCCTCCACTTCTCTCTTAGCCAGAGTCCAGAATTCTTTCTTTTTTCCATTTCCTGCCTCAAATTAGAGATGTTCCCCCCCTCCTTTTGCCTCTGCACCCTCCACAGATCACTTTTGGGGCCATGTATTTTTTTAATTCTTTGGGAACTAGTCTAAATAGTGTTTCCTTGAACAAATGGCATTAACATTTCTGGTACTGCCTAAGTTCACTCCCCATAAATTATAAAGGATATAGGACAGATGGGGACACACACACAGAGAGAGACACAGGAGAAAATCCAAAATGAAGAAAAGCTAATTACTAGATGGGATTAACCTCAAAATTTTCATGAAGAATTTGAATCTTGAGTATAACCTTGAAGGAAATCATTAAGCTTTTTAAGGGCTTAATTACTCCAATTTTTTAAAACAAATAGTCCAAAAGTCTAATTGCAGCATTCCACTCACTATCCATATCATAGGGAAATAGATGTGTAGACTACTTAGTATTTTGTTCTTTTGCTTGCTTTTCACCATAACCCTTTGTTCAGCCATCTCGAGAACACAGACCATTAATGTAAAGGTAGGTAGTGGGTACAGCACGGCTCACAACTGACCCATCACCACACCTAGACAATAGCTCAAAGCACATGCCACCTTGGTGGGTCAGAAGTAGGATGGCTCAGGCGTGTTCTCTGTCTCTCTCTCCCCACGTGTGCATATATACAATCAAACGTAAATGTATGCTATGCTTATTAATCAATGAATACCCATCAGTGCTCAACAAATTGCACTATACCTTCCTGATTACTGCTATTGTCATTCAGAGCAATGGTCAGTCCAAAAATGTCTGTGTTTGAGATGCTGAGGTGGTATATTGTGCAGATGGTTTGCTCTTCTGTTTCTAAAACCAAGTGTAAGGTAATAAGGGAGAAGCCACTTCTTGGGTAAAGTACCCCAGTCAATGTGTGTGGGGGCGGTTTCCAGCCTGCCCACCCTTCGCCACAGCAGTTACCATAGTGTATTGTAATTGTTTACTTGTCTCTACTGATCATTCGATCATAAGCTCTAGGGGACGAGTAAGCAGTTGTCTTTGTTCATCATTTTATTTCCTGGCACAGTGCCGGCCATGTGTTAGATATGCAATAAATAAATATTTATTGAGAGAAAGAAACATCATTGCAGTATGTTACATAAGACAACACAAGTGAAGCATTTTGTGACTTGTCGATGTTATACCACTATCTTTAATTATTATAATCTCCATTAAAATTATCTAATGAGAAAAAGTACAGTAAGCCAACCAGCGATTACAAATGTGCCAGCCTTTTGTAATCTACTTTGCCCATTATCTAACTGGGGGCCGGGGTGGGGTATGTTTAGCTCTTTGTGTGAATGTGTACAGTGTATACTTAACAGTGTGGGCTACAGGGCATATAAGCATGCTTCATGGTAGGGGGGCGGGCCTGTACCCATTGCCTACACACACACAGCCGACCACACTGACAGACAACCTTGGACTTAACCTTGAAATGGTTTCGCTGTGAAAGCTCCTCAAGGTTGTGAAACCTAACTGAAATTCAAGTGCAAAACGAAAGTCTTACCAAAGGAAAAAGACTCTTTTTCCTCCACATTAAAAAAAATATATAGGAGACGATTTTTTCCCCCCTGAACGATAAGACCAGAATGATTCAATTTCTCTTGCACCAATCAGCGTCAGCCTGTGAAATCCAGATCTGGCCCATGGAAATTTCAGCCTTAAGTCAAATATTATTTCAAAGTTAATGACAAAATCTATTTTTGCAGTGGTCTTGTTTAAAATATTTCCCCTTAATACTCTTGAAATGCTGTAATTGAAAGCAGTTATTTGAGATGCCAGTGCATACTTCTTTAATTATGTCCTGTACCATCTGTTTCCAATGAAAGGGCAGTATCTGTTTGCAGTTACCAATCTTATGAAAAACAGGCTTGTCCCGAAATAGAGATTGGAACTAAAACCAGAAAGCATTTCTTTCAGAGGCATCCTTTCAAGCCAATTAACTTTAATCATTATAGAAATGTTTATTTCCCATCTTAGTCTCTCTTCACATGTAAATTCCTTCAGGGGAAAAGATCTCTTTTTGTGACTGTTTGAATAGTTCCAATTTGGATTAATCAGAACCTGCTGGCCTGTTTATGTTCCAATTGTGAACGCTGGCAGCTTTCTTGATGAAGGAGGCACACAGTCCCCCAGGAGAGCAGGTCTAGAAACCCAGCATATACACACCTACTGGTCAGAGCAAGTTGGCTTACCCTCCTGGGTCCCGCACTTGCCCCCGGGGCTGCCTTCTAGGGTGGGAACTGATGAAGCTATCTGAGGGGTGGGAGACCAGAAATCCTAGGCGGCATCATTATGAAACCCCTCTCCTCTAAAAAGCCGGACATTCTCTTGGACCACTCGCTCACATGTCACTCTCCTAAAAGCTGTCTTAGTGACCTTGCAAAATGCAGCATGTGTGGCAGTGGCTTCTAAGTGGCACCACACTACCTAAGGGAGAGTTGTTTCTGAATTTCCAATGTTCTTCAGGAAAATTTTCTATGCACAGAGCAAAAAAAAAAAAAAAAAGGCTTGTGGCAAATTTTTAGCTATTTTTATTAAGTAACTTCATTCTTCCAAAATATAAACTTCCTTAAGGGCACAGAGATTTTTGGTAGATTCGTACAGTCAACATGCCAAGTACCGAGAACAGTAACTGGTATGGATAGACCCTCAGTGAATAGCTGTTGACCTTATCCACTCTTCTAGACCACGGGGACACATTCTCATAAGACACACAAATGCTCTGCTCTTAGGGTATCTTGGAGATGAAAAAACAAAATGGTCAAAAGACGAGACAAATTGACCATAAGCATCTTAAGGATAGAATAAGTTTATCTCTGTGCCTAGACAGTGCCTGATGCAAAGAGTGTGGGGCAGAGTTGGTGTTTAATAAATATTTGATTAATTCAGCTCAGCAAGCATATGTGTCTTGGCCACCACCTAAGAAAGCTACCACTTACTGAGCCTTTAATAAGTTCCATTCACTGTGATGGATGTTTCACACATGAGCTCCTCTAATCCTCAAAACAAACAAATAAACACCCTGTGAAGTAGATATTAAATATCTCCAATGTTTACATGAGGACGTGAAACTTACGTATGGAAAATAACTTGCCGGGGATAATCAGTTAGTAAATGCTAACTGGAGATGAAGAATTTAGAACTGTCTAAGTTGAAAACTGGTATTCACACATACTTTCTACTGTCTCTTATGCACTGCTCAAAGAGTCCTCAGGAAGGCTTACCTCTGTCTAACACACCAAAGCTCAAGGATTTCATGGACACATATTTAAAAATCTGAAAACCACATTATCATCACTTGGGAAACAACAGTTTCATTCCCATTTCTCCCTCGAAGTTCCTGGGTTTTTAAACTGACCAGGTCCCCTAATGACAATGCCCTCTTTAAACTTTGGCTTCCTGAAGTTAGAGCATGTGTGGCTTTTAGATCTCAGGGGCTCCATTCAAGACGCAGATATTCTCCTTGTTTCCCAAGACTCATGAGGGTACTTGATATGTTTTTTCCCTCTAGATTTGAAATGTAATCCTGTCAGGTTGGATGGAGTTGGTAAGCTTGAATTAAACAAAACCATCCATGTATCCCATGCTCTCTTCTTCTGATGATTTAAATGGAAGTGTAACAAAATCCCTTAAATCTTCATAATTTATTCCCATTCCCCAGCTTTCCAGAAATCAGTCAGGAATTCCTGTGGGACTGTCAAGTGAGAGGCAGTACGTGGTGATACAACAATGAAAAACATGGCAGGAAATGATGGAAAGTTGGGAAAGAGAACTGAGACACACTGATTATTCAGTGTCCGAACATCTTAACACGCTCACACTAATGAATGAATAGCTTCTGAAATTACATGGTCAAGGAGGAAGCTGGTCTCCACATCCTTGAGCCTGGCATTCAGGGGCTATGCCTCATATGTTGGGTCTAGAGCAGACTAATGAGTTATGAACAAACTATAAGCACTAATCCTGCATTAGAGTGGCTATGAACTATTTGTCAACTGTTCATTAATCACTTAATATCAATCGCCACTTCTCAGTTTTCATGCACAGTGTACTAAGTGCTACCATGGCAGCAAGTGAGAAGGATCTCGACCCAAAGAACATTCCGTTTAAATTCATGAAACGCACACATACACAAATTTGGGGTAAAGGTAAGAGCTCCCTTAAAGGAAATAGGAGTGTCAGGGTGGGCAAACGTCATTGTATTAAGAGTCCATGGATCAACGAAGTCACTGCCCATAAACAGCCAGGGCTCACATTTAATGATTGTCATTCAAACTGAGACACGTAGTGAAATTGAGGATTACTGCTACATAAATAACAATGAGATTACAAGCATATTTTTAATCAGAATAGTAGCTATCAGAGGACAATGGCATGATATAGGCAAAGTGCTAAGAGAAAATTATTGTCAACCTAGAATTTTTTACTCAGCTAAACTACTACTTAAGAGGGAGGGGATAAAACAATAGAAAGTTTAGGGTAAGTATAAAAGGAACAGAAATACTACTTAGTTTCTGAACTTAGGAAAAGAAAAGGGAAATACATTGAACTCTATTAATCAAACAGAGAAAAAGGTAAAGGAAAAATGGAGCAGAGACATAGAGACACCGAAAAACTTGAAATAAGACAGGAGGAATAAATCTACATCTAAGTCCACATTTTAATAATTAAAATAAATGTAAATGTAATGCAAGCACCTATTAAAAGACCAAGATTAGCAGTTCGGATAAAATAAAGAATAAAATCCAGCTACATGTTACTTATAAGACACACAACTGAAATAAAACCATGCAGGATGAAAATGAAGTTCTGAATAAAAGCTACAGTGGGTAAACTCTAACCAAAAGAAAGCTTATTTTATAATGTTAATACCAGATAACAGAATTTAGAGCAAGAGGATTAATACAAATAAAGTGTGATACAACATAACAATATAAGGAGAAACCAATAAGAAATAATAATCACAAATATACATTTACCTAAAAATACAGTCTCTAATATGTAGGGAAAAACCTGTTAGGCATCTCCTTCATCAAAGCAGAACAAAAATAAGCAAGGCGATAGAAGATTTGAACCAAACATGACCAAGCTTGATCTAATATCCATATTTCTATCTTTATATCTACAGCAATTATCCTTCTCCCTTGAGTTAGAAAATGTACATTGTTTTCAAGAATATAAAATGTATTTAATCATATAGTAGCATGAAATTAAATGAAAAATCAATAACAAAAAGATAACTAAAGTATGCCATGTATATGAAACTTAAAAGTTTGAAGAAACTCATAGCTTACAGGAAAGATCATAAAGAAGATACAAATATATTTACAACAAAATAAGGATGAAAATGCTAAATTTTACAATTTGTTAGGATATACTACTTATATAGAAGCAAGTAAGAACAATTGACCATAGAAAAAGAACACACATTAATAAAAATTTAATACAATAGAGAGTATCAGATAGGAGGATAAATAAAATTAATTTCATAAGAATGAAATAATACTCTTTATTTTATTTTAAATAAAATACCCAAATTTACTTTTACTTTAAGAAGAAAAATAACAGAAATAAAATTTTAAAAGTGAGATAATCTTTTTTTACATTTCAAAGGTGCATTTTTAAAATCCCTCTAACTTTAAAATAAATATATAAAGAAAATTATTAGTGTGTCATTAAAAAAAAAAGCTACATTTCCAATTTTAGTATGTTTTTTTCTCTCTGCCACCAACAATGAAGTAATTGGCATTGGTACATTTCCTTTAGTCCTCCCATCTTTCTATTTTTGTTAGTTATATTATTTTTACTTGATTTAGAGTCATAACATTTATATTATGTTTTGCAACCATAATTCCTGCAATTGTTAAATTTTGTTCTATTTTTAAATAAATTCAATACCACCAGTGTTTGTTTAATTTTACAATTTTCCAAACTAGTGGTTCTTAATTTCTTTAAAAATCACTTAATTGGCTGGTTTTTATTATTGTTTTAGTCAAGAAATCTTCATTGAGGCCTTTGCTTCCCCCGCCCCCCGCCCCACACACATGTGAGGTGTCTGTTTTTTCTCCTATTTTTCTGAATGGCAGTTTGTCTGGGTTAAATCTTCCAGGGTTGACATTTGTTCCTATAGAACTTTGTATATACTGTTTCATTATATCCTGGAATTTTTCCCCCTCCTACTTTTTCTGCCTATATATCTAAAGCAATTCCTTAAAAACCTTGTATTTTCTGACTTCAGTAATTTAACCAGGATTCTCGATAGCACTAATTTTGTATCATTATTTCTCATGTATGCAAAGTACCCTCTCAAGCTATAAATTCAATCCACTCTTCATTTTAGAAAACTTGTTATTGTAATGTGTCTTCAGTGGAGGTCTTTATTTCAGGGATGTCAACTGTCTTCAATGCTAGATTGATTATGTTTGTCTTTTGTAACTATCATCTTTGCTCTGATTGTTCAAATCTCTTGTCTGTGATTTATTTCAATGTCTCCCCTCTGCCATTTATCCAGTTTTTTCCAACCCTATTCCTTTCCTTGGCCTTTCTAATTTATTTATGAATTCTGCAATGCTATTATGTTAATATATGATTTGTTTCATTAATTCCACAACTTCCTTTCCCTTCTCATTCCACCTTTGGGCTCATATTTTTACAAAGTTATTTATTATCATAAAGCACTACACAGCAATTATGCCAGGTTAAGATGGTAGAGGGAAGCAGGAATGCAGGTTTTCCCTCCAATGACATGTAAAAATGAAAACCATTATTTCTAAAAGGTAAAAACTCTACATAATACATGTTGTGCCTGTGTTTAATGGAGATGAATTGTTAAATCATTGAGATAGTTTACCCGTGGTCCTAGAGATGAAGAGAACAGACCCCCCAAATGTTTTCCTGTCTATTTCAAGCCTAAGTACTAAAAAATAAATTTAGACAAAGCATTGTATGGATTTATCTGAATTATCCGAATTTTATAGGTACATGTGTGTGTCTATGTAAAAAATTATCTGTTTCTAAAGGGCAATTGTGCAATCCACTCCAATTTCTTTTAATCCAGTTCAATGAGTTCATATTGATTCAGTTCAAGTCACATCAGCTCAGTTCAATTTAACTGAATACTACCACCTGCTCTTAACTTGGTCGTATTAGTATGGGAAAGCACAAATCCACCTCGGGTAATATGGTAGGTCTCTATTGCCAGTCTTTGCTCTAGGCACCCTCCCACTTTCCCACTTACTCACTGGACCAGCTTTTTCCAGTGCTCCTCTCCTGAACCTTTGATCTTTTTGCTTTGTGACCCAACTCTGATCACCTGCTTTAGATCCTTCTCTGTTTTCACCACTTATTTGGACCAGTTTCTGTGTCCTACCTATTTTAGTTGATCTCATGAATCTGTTGACTTCTTATAATCCATTCAATTTTGATGACAGCAATTCAAAATAAAAGACACTTTGGCTAACGACTAGTTCTAAAAACTTCACCAGACTCTGAGACTACACCTTGACCTCCCTACCAGTGCATAGCATGCAGTGAGACACAAAATGGCAAAGAAAGACCACGTACACTGTAGACTGAAAATACAGTGAGCCCTCCGCTTACTCACAGCTGTGCTTCTTTGTCCTTGAGTCTTTGTCCTTGATGGTTTCTGCCCATAGCTTCCCCTAAGTGGATAGAGTCAGAAAGGCTAGCCCAACCTAGAACTCCTTTTATGTGTGCTGATGCAATTCCTCAAGAACGCACCGGGAGAGGCAAGCACATGACTGAGGACCAGCATCAGTCCAAAGTTCTCAGAATAAATTACTTTCCAAATAGTTCAAAGAGATAAAGAAGGCAGACAGACTCTATATGGCTGGTAAAAAGTTGGCTTCAAAGCAGATGATGGATTAAAACTGCAGTTTGCTGTATTTTTATGCTTTGATTGACAGTATAAGTGTCTTCCTGTTATTCTTGGCAACACAGAAAACTCAAATTTTGCCTTTGGTGTTTTTCTCCTTTATTATTTTTTTTTTAACTGTGGTAATGCAGTATTTTCCAAAACTGAGAAAAAGCATTAAGTCTCCTTCTCTACTGCTCAGGCCAAAAAATTATTCCCTATGATGTGTATTCTAAGACTTCTATGAATGAAGTTAACCTTAAATTATGGTAATGCTCTCCGGCTCCGTGTGGGACATGTCTTCCAAATCTAGTGATTTTTATTATTAGGTATTTCTCTTTATTCTGGGTCTCCTTTCTTAATTTCCAAAATTTCTACTGATATTTCTCTGAACTACATCTGTCTATATCATGCTATAACCCTGATGTAGGGTTATGACCTTCATATTAATAAACGTATTTAAGCATTTCCCTCAGTGAGGATAGGTATAGGGTGTGGCATTTTATGGAATCTGAGTGAGGACTTACCAACCCTCAAGATGTGATATCTGTTTAAAGTAATCATTAGATAGCACCTTGAAAGGAAAATAAAACATCAAAAGGCAGCATGAGTGGATTAGGACAGTTCCGACTTTTCATTATGGTGGGGAGAGCAAGTCACCAACTAAATAGCTGAACATTTATTTATTGGTATTTATTGGACTCTCAGGCTGTTCTAGAAGATCTTTCCATGCATTCTGTCAAACCTTAAATGTTTTCCACCCCTGTGTGAGCCATGGTAGTTATTTGGCTCACAGCTTCATAGTAGCTGTCCTTCCCCCAATGCTTGTACATTGCCCAGCATTGTAGAATCTTGCACTGCGCATGTGCAGCTTTTGAGTTGGGCAAAATTTCAGTACAGATTTATGGAGCTGACAAAGAAAGATATATTCACCTTACGACTTCTATTCAACATTTTACTGGAGATCCCAGTCAAATGAATAAAGCAAGAAAATAAATAAAAGACCTTGTACATATTCAAAAGGAAGATATAAAATAGTCTTTACTCACAGATGACATAATAATCCTAATTCTCTTAGCGTAGAAAATCCTAAGGAATCCTCAAACAATTTATGATAACTAATATGTATATTTAGCAAGGTCATAGGATATTAGGCTAATAAACAAAAATTTAACTTTAATTCTAGATACTAACAATGAAATTTAGGAAATAAAACTAATAAAACAGTAACATTTACAATAGCTTCCAAGCATATACTATAGTTGAAGCCAAATCAGTGATATAGATAGATAGATAGATAGATAGATAGATAGATAGATAGATAGATAGATAATGTGCCCTATACATGCTGAAATTAAAGAGCTAAATGGGGAGATATGCCATGCTCATTGATAGCATATAATGTGATATACAGATGATATGTTACAGAATTGTACACTTGAAACCTATGTAATTTTACTAACCATTGTCACCCCAATAAATTTAATTTAAAAAAGAGACTAAATCGTAAAAACAAAAAAAGATTCAATATTGTTATCATGTCAATCCTCTTGAAATGAATCTATGTTTTCAAAGCAATACCAACTACAATACCTAGGCTTTTTAAAAATGAAAATGGTAAGCTCTTTATAAAATAACTTCAGAACCTCAAATTGGCAGCTTTAACTTGGACAGCCATTGAATGCACACAGTTCATTGTGTAAGGCCAGTGCTGCCTATCTGCTTCTCATTTCCTTGCACAGAATGTGGAAAAGGCATTTCAATCTCTGTGATTTAATCACATTTGCACTTTTCACTGTTTCCTACAATACTTCAGTCAAAATCCTGTGACATTTCAGCAAAGGAAACCATCAACAAAACGAAAGACAACCTACTGAATGTGAGAACACATTTGCAAATGATACATCCAATAAGGGATTAATATCCAAACTACGTAAGAAATTCATACAACTTAATACCAAAAAACCTCCAAACAATCCAATTAAGAAATAGACATTTCTCCAAAAAGGACATACAGATGGCCAATAGACATATGAAAGATGCTCAGCGTTACTAATCATCAGAGAAATGCAAATTAAAACTGCAATGAGATACCACCTCACACCCATCAGAATGGCTATCATCAGTAAATCAACAAACAACAAGTGATGGTGAGGAAGGATGTGGAGAAAAGGGAACCCTCGTGCACTGTTGGGATTGCAAATTGGTGCAGCCACTGTGGAAAACAGTATGGAGTTTCCTCAAAAAATTAAAAATATAACTACCCTATGACCCAGCAATTCTACTCCTGGGTATTTATCCAAATAAATTCAAAATACCAATTTCAAAAGATATATGCATGTCTATGTTCATTGCAGCACTATTTATAATAGTCACAATATGGAAGCAACCAAGTATCCATTGATAGACGAACAGATAAAGAAGAGGTGGTACATATAAACAATGGAACATTACTCAGCCATAGAAAAGAATGAAATTGCCATTTGCAACAATGTGGATGGATCTAGAAGGTATTATGCTAAGTGAAATAAGTCAGACGGAGAAAGGCAAATAACACATGATTTCACTTACATGTTGAATCTAAAAAACAAAATAAATAAGCAAACAAAACAAAAACTAATAGAAAACAAACTCAGAAAAAAATTGATGGTTGCCAGATGGGAAGGGGGTTGGGTGGATGAGGGAAAAAAGTGAAGGCATTAAGAAGTACAAATTTCCAGTAATAAAGACAGTCAGGGATATACAGTACAGCATAGGGAACATAGCCAACACTATTGTAATAACTTATTAACTGTTATTACCAAATATGGGCACAGCAAAAGATAACTGGGCTAAGGTCTGCAAGGGTGAGTACGAGTAGGTACTTGTGGAGATACTCGTATTTATTAGCTTTCTTCTGTGGAGCCCAAAAACCAATGATAGGAAGGTTTTCATAAAATCACAGAACTTTGGAATTGGAATCACCTACTTTGCCCTTTCTTCTATTGAGGAGAAAACTGGGGCGCAGAGTGGTCAAGTAACTTCCTAAGAATCACACAGCTGGCTGTTAAACAGTCCCTAGAAGCCAGATCTCAAGATTCCAGTAAGACAATTTATGTTTCTTATATACCAGCGCTGTATCTGTGGGGAAAGTTCATTCAACCACCCAACCAATTATTACTAGAGCTGCAAGGGATCTTATTTGGAGATTTCCCTAAATATAGGGAAACGGAAAGGAATCCATGCAGAGGAGCTAAGAAGGTCTGGAGCAGATAATTATAGCATCACTCCCTGGTTAGCAGGAGACCGAATCTTTCCCCACCACTCATCTCTTTGTTTTGCAGGGACAAGTTTCCAAAGGATTTTGTAGGTCACGCCTTACGCAGTTGTACTTCTAATCTTTCAGGTCTCTGGTTTCCTTCCTTCTTTGGAAACCATGGCTAACAAGACCCCTCTGAATGGTCACCCCAAGAACTCACTAATGACTCGGGCATTGGGACTGTTTGAGGGCATCTGAAAATATCATTTATTTGCCTCAAAATAAGGAAAACGACTTATTTTATTTGAGAGTGTCCTAACTGTTCATGGGGAACATTCCAACATAAGCATTTTCTTTCCCAAAAACAGTTTTCAAGAAGGGTGTCTATTTCTGGCACTGCCAAGAACAAAGCTTGAATCTGTGAGGCACTGGAGAGCTGAAGTGGATTTCAAATACATATTAAACTTATTTCTTAATAGGTCAGTTACTCCTACATGGGAAATTGCAGTGGCTCCATTGAAGAAATGTTCACACGGAAATGAAAAATTGAAGTCATTATTAGAAATCCTGTCTTTAAAATGTACTGTTAATTAAAATGGGCCTTTACAAAAGTGAATCAATCCTTATGCCTCTTCACCATGTAAAATGTTGATAGGAGAAAACTATGAAGGACTTTCTACTCTTCCAGACCCCTTGCACACAGGGAAACATTTCATAAACAAAGCAGTAATTTTAACAAAGTAGTTTAGTGTCTTCAAAACATTTCTCAATAACAAACATGCTTGTGAAAGAACCACTATTCTGGCAATTATTGAACTACAAGTAGTCCTCTTGACATCGTGCCTTTCCATATGCCTTTTCACATACTTGTGGCCATTTTTTGGTACTATACTAAAATTTGATAAGCAATGATGTATTATTAAAGGTTAGCTGCAATGTAGGATCTGAAACCATATCAACAAACTTCATAGGCTATTACCTTAAAATCCACTTGTCGGTCTTGTATGTTGAGAAAATCTTTCACTCATGCTTGATTTTGTCACCTTACACCTGGGGAATTTGGTTTACTGAGTTTTGAGGTCTTCCAAATGTTGACACAAATTCACATTTGTTAACATCACCAAGTTTATCAGAAAAGTCTTCAAGTATTGGAAAGTGGTTAAACTCATGGTGGTGGATAAAATTTTCCAAGATTCTAACTTTCTCTTTAAAACTTTGATTTTATCACTGGCAATATATACGTGTTTCCCCAGAAGTAACAAACTTACTTCACTCGTTTTTGAGAAAATATCTGCCAAACACCTGAGTCTGAATAACCATAGCGTGTCATTTCTTCTAGCGAGTAAAAAATATGATTCATGAATAAAGTGGTGAGTTTCTAACTAATAGAAATACACAACTTAATGAATGGATAGAGAAGATGTGATATATATATATATCACATATATATATATAATATAATAATAAAATAATAATTATATATATAATATAATATAATATATATATATATCAGGGGTGTGAAAAAAATGTTTACAAGTGGACACTTTGGTCACTATTGCCCAAGCAGTAGTTCGCAGTAATCAGAAGTGTCTGGACACTGATGGTAAGGACTTTGAGCACCTCTTATAATTGCAGAAGTCAAATGTGACTTGTATTTATCTTTTGTTATTGGTATATTAATATATTGAGTATTACAATTTCAATACAATTTTTTCCTTTCTAATATGTGTATACATTTTTTGGCACCATCTATCTATATATCTATATACCTATATATCTATATATCTATATATATCCATATATAGAGATATATATAAGAAACAATGGGATATTACACAGCATTAAAAAGAAGGAAATCTTGCTATTTGAAAGACCATGGATGGATCCAGAGGTTATTACTTTGGAACTCATTCTCCCAGCAAATGAAATCATGTTTTAAAAGCCCACTGGAAATAGTTCTTGAAAAACATTGTGATGAGTTAAGTGTAAGTGAATCAGAAGTGGAAGGATTGGGTTTCTCTGGAAATATACATGAGCTGAAAAATAAAGGGCGGGGAAATTTTCCACCCAAGGTCCTTAAGAAAGAATTGGAATGTGTTGCCAAGAAATGACAACCTGTTTTCCAACACTCGTTTGAATTTTCTGCTTTTCCTTTTCAGGCACCTGACAAAAAGTATTTGCTACTCAGATGCTTTCGTCCACCCTGAAGTGTGACTTTATTAATTCAATTAACTAAGGGCCAGGCTTTCTTCCCATTACACAAACTAAAGGGGCACCTACAATCTTGCAAGAACAGCTCATGAAGCCATGGGAGGCAGGTAACATTCACGACGGACGGAGGCTCTAATGAGCTTTGATCACCAGGCTCTCACTGGGGCCGTATGGGATTCTGTTACCACTCAAAGTTTACAGGAAGAAGTTTCCATCTAGCGTGATAAAGTCTGCTTTTCTGGAAGTAAAGGTGTGGGTGATGGGGAATGGCGGAGTGCGCGTATCCTTTGCCTGCTGGTTCACTTGTTTTATTCCTCTTATGGAAGGAAAGTTGTATTCTTCCTTTCCCAAATATTATAATAATGGAGAGAAGAACAGTTGTTCCCTGGGTTTCAGTAACTAAAGGTATCAGTTAGCTTTTGTGATGTAACAAATCACAACAAAATTTAGTAGCTTAAAACACTGATTTATTGTTTCTCGATATGTTTGGGTTCTTTGGGTCCAAGCTGAGTCCCAATGGCTTCACTAACCTCTCGGGTTAGCTCCCATTGTCTTATCCTTCCATTCCTGTATGTTCCAAATTATGTATTTTAAGCATCCGTTAATTTTGTTGTATGTGGGAAGCTATTTTTTGTCTCATATTTTCTTTAATGTCTACGTAATTAGATTCATGATGCTCATAGTTTTGCATTCTGATTCGATTTAGTAAAAATTGCACTGTAGTTTCCCCATCTTTGAAAATTCTCTAAGCATAATTTTAACAGCTGTATAATATTATTTAATTTGAGGTATGCCTCTCACAATTGAGGTAACCATTTTTCTTTTGTTGATTCTTGCATTGTTTCTGTGTTCACAGTATAAGTAATACTTATAACTGATAGTGTGTTCACAATATGTGATAAATGTCTTTGTAAACAGAGTCTCTCTCTCTCTCTATCTCTCTCTCTCATCTCTTCAAGTGTGATTGTTGTGTCATAGAGTGTAAATCCTAGCACAGCTCTTAATGGATCAGAATTATGTTGCAGGCGGGTCCAAAGGCGGATTCTCGCCAGCACTAAATGACAGTGAGTACATCCCCACATAGAGCTCTGCACAGACCTGCTGGGAAGGCGCGTTTTGATAAGCAAAAGAAGACGGGAGGAATGCTCCCTGAGAGAAGAGAGAAACAGCAGCGATGAAATGTTGGAGGAGAAGAAATCAGCCCCAGCGTGTACAGGAAGGACGAGAAGGGGGTGGGAGTGACCACCTACAGGCAAGACCTCCCTGATGTCACCTTTGTGCGCTTCTCTTAGTCCCAAACCTCATACGGTGTCATGTATGTAAGGTGATAAAAATCCCTTTGCATGAATAAAGCCGATTTTTCCAGTCTTGATTTTATTTGTTAGCAAAAGCTTTCCTAACGTTAAAGCTCATGCTGTTCTATATATCCATCAGGTAGGATCTCATTTGTCTGCAAGCGATAAAGACTGATAGATAGCAGGAGATTAGAAGTTTATTTATCGTTGTGTATGAATAAAGTCCAGAGGTGACTGTGCAAGATTGTCCGGTCAGTTCCAGGATCATCAAGGCCCATCCATCATCCAGTCTGCAATGATCATGTCTTGGCTGCAGCCAATGGGAAAGAGAAAGGGAAAACAGAGCAAGCCTCTCTCTCCTTTGAAAGATGGTTCCAGGAATCTGCACATGGGACCATGATAAGGAATGCTGGGAAATGTAATCCTTGTTCCACGCAGCCATGTACTCAGCGAAAAATTGGGAATTCTATCACTACAGAAGAATGAGAACATGCCACAGTATTTAATTAAAGAAAGATATATGAAGAAAAATTTAAAAGGACACTAAAGAAAATGAAAGTATATGAAAAACTTGAGGAAGAATGAGCAGCCAGAAGTGCAATCCAGAGTTTCTAGTAGAGACTTCTGAATATCTCAAAGGCACTATTCTAAGAAAGAAATTTTACTGCCCACCTCATCTCTTCTTTGTTTCTATTAGGTTGGTGCAAACGTAATTGTGATTTAAGGGAATAAAAATACTTGCAAACACCGCAATCACTTTTGCACCAACCTAATACTTTCTCTCGCCCACTTTAGGGAGTCGGGGATGCGCTGAGTAAGAAAATGGGATGAAACATACTTTACCCCATTCAGGAGAATGCCAGATCGCCAACAGCCCTAGCTTGGAGGAGGAGAAGCTGTGATTTTGAGTAAAAAAATACTGTGCTATTGCATGAACTTGGACAGTTTTAATCACTAAATTGCAATAGTTCTACTTAAAGTGATTACAGGACTTTTTAGCAGTGATGAAAGATCAGACATGTCATAGGTGTGCTCCAGATGGTTTTATCCAAGAGCAGAAAGAGCTGTCCTATTGAACAAAGTTGAAAGAGATAATGAGAAGTAAAAGTAAAGATCATTTGTGATTATATCCCATGAGTATTGCTTGTACAAAGTAATGGGTACAATTACTACCTCACAGGTTTTATGTGTGTGTGTGTAAAGATTATATATATATATATATATATATATATATATATATATATATATATATATGTATGTATGTATATATATATTTAATGTAAAAAAGCAGTGGAGAACAAGGCATAAAAAGGCACTAAATAAATATTGGTTTCCTCCCCTTGATTTATACTATTCATCCAAAAAATATGTGTTGAATTCATACCATTTGCCAGTTATGGTTTTCAGAATAAAGACACAGAACAGAAAGAAAATCACAGCAAACACTAGAAATGGATTTGAAAAAAACACCTTATCTAAATTCTCCTTGTCTAAAGAGAATTCAGTTTATTTGACTCACTCCCTCCTGGGAGCAGCTTCTGAAATTTTAGACACAATTCCCAGGAGGGACTTCAGCAGTTGAGGCTTGGAATCTTAACGCCATTTTGTTAACAGAGCCATCCATCCCATAACATAGGTCTTGAGTTTTGTGAGTTTTTTTTTTTTTGCTAAAAGCTGATGCCAACCCAATGGGTCCACATACAGACAGACAGGGTCTGAAACCCTTTCTGGGGGTAATGGGCTGGAGAGCGGCCACTTTCCATTGTGTCACCTAAAGGTGGAAATTTCGTTTTCTCCATTAACTTGGTGAATTTCACTTGCCTTTTATGTGTTCCTAGTGTTAACCTCTAATGTCTACAAGTTTTATCCTTAGTGACACCTAGTGGCTCCATATTGTAATAAGAACACTGTTCAGCTTTGAAGCTTTCTTTGGCTAAGGAACGGGCCAAGAGGACGTAGGGTTGGGTTTGTTGTTCATCTTTACACTTGTTGGGTTTGTTGTTCATCTTTACACTTGTTACATAGTCATGTGAGAAAAATGATTTTGTATCATGACCATTCAGATTCTCCCACTTTCTACTTATGAAACAGAATTGATATGTGTGCTCCCACATCATTGATGGGATGTCAGAAATCTCTGGAAGGGAGGTGCTATGATCTTTCAAGTGGTTATAATTGTAAAACAGCTCCCTTTCCCTCCTCTGGAAGCTATAGAGGAATTACAAACCAAGACTGTCAGGAAGAGAAACAAGGTCAAAAGTTTCTTGCCCTGGCTGGAGTAGAGACACACTATGCAGATATTTAGAGAGGAAGAAGCCGATGATTCACATTTTTTTCTGTCTGGTTTGAACTTGTGATTACTTAAAAGCAAAATGAAAACCAGAATTTGACATTCCAGATTTGAAATCCATTTCAAGATCATTTTATAACACGTCCAATTGTGGTTAAGCAGTTATTTATCTTACTCTTGCCTTTTGTTTTCTCTCCACCCATAGATTATAAAAAATTGGGCAGAGTCAAATGAATTCCCAGAGAATAGAATTCAATCCAATATGACTTTCTTCTTTCTTCCTGAGTTCTACATAGAGAAAAGCACAAAAATAATATAGCAAACACTCATATGTCCATACTTTCTTTAATAAAATAAAAAGCTGGTCTTTTCCCCTTCATTCCAATCCTATTCCCCTATCACTCTTATGCACATGGTATTTATCCTTCCAGCCCATGCTTTGTAAAAAATAATTTGCTCTCTACATATGCACTCGTCAAATATATTATTCAGTGTGTGTTTTACTTATATAAATATTATTGTACTGTAGGCATCATTCTATAGTTTGTTTTTTATTGCTATTCATGTGTAGGTATATTATCTTAGCTCATTATTTTAACTGCCGAGTTCCACTATATAAAAAGATCACAATTTATTTGTCCATTAACTTACTGTAAGATTTTATTCCAATAACTTTTTCCTATTAAAAGCAATGCTGTACTAGTACTTTTGTAATGGTGGAGTAGAATCTCTAAAAATTTGTTCTGCCATAAAAGCAATGAGAACACTGGCAAAATTGTCAAAATCAACTTTTTCAGGACTCGGGGAATTAACCAAAGGCTTGCAATCATCTAAGGAGTGTTTATTCAAAAAAAAAAAAAAAAGGCTAAAAACCAGTAGTAGCTGTGAAAATCAGCAGCCTAAGCCATTGCTAAAGAAGGCAGAATAGATTTATAACTCCCCCCAAGTTCTCCAGGGAACTATCATTATCTGATTTGCTTGTTATCTCCCTGAAAAAGTACCATTCACAGGACTTGTTCTTACTTTACTTGACTCAAAACTCTTCCAGTGCAAATAGCTCTATTCCCAGAGAATGTGTCAAAACCAAGCAGTGGCAACTGTTTCACACTGCAGCTGACTGAGGTTGGAGCAAACAAGAAGCTGGCCAAAACCTTAAAAGGGAAAATTGGGGAATAAGAGGCCCACAGCGGGCTTGGAAAACTCTGATATATTCCTGGAAATCTAGAAGTCATGCATATGTGCAGGGGACATGCCAAGAAAAGACCTGGAAACGTTCTAATCTCTCACCTCTGGGTACCCTTGAGATTCTTTGCAATTAGGAAACAAAGACTAATGCAGTGTTATAAATTGCTGGAAGTGTAGAAACCATTCCACGACACACACACACAGATCCTCTTGGCAAGGCTGGAAGACGTATTGGTTCAAAGCCTTTAAGGAAATCTGTCTTATCAATAGCTAACTGAACAGAGAAATCAGTGGTCACATGTGTTAAAGAATATAACCTTATAGAACTAGTCCAGTAAAGTCACTATATTCACAAAATAAAACCATCATCAACAACAATAACAAGCATAACAATGAACTCTGAGGAAGGGGGGCAATATGATTTCCAGAGCTGCCATATTATATTATTTTACATATTCAGATTTTAATGAAAATGATGACACATGCAGAGAAAAAGTAAGGTATGGTCCATATACAGGGAGAAAAAGCCATCAACAGACACTGTCCCAGATGAAACCAGATGTTGTACTTACTAGACAAAGACTTTTAATAAACTATTACAAATATAGTGAAAGAACTAAAGGAAACCATGTCTTTAAAGCACTAAAGTAAAGTATAAAAACAATGTCTCTCTCACCAAATAGAGAATATCAAAAAAGAAACAGAAATTATACAATATAACCAAATAGAAATTCTGGAGTGAAAAGTATACTAGAGGGGCTCAACAGCAGAAGGGAAAATCAGGAAACTTGACAGTAAGTCAATTTATGTTATCCAGTCTAAAAAACAGAAATAAAAAAGAATGAGGAAAAATAAACAGATACTTAGGGATTTGTGGGACATCATCAAAATATGTCTAATATGAGTCATAAAAGGAGAGGAGAGAAAGAAGCAGAAATAATATTTGTAAAAATAATGGCCAAAAACTTCCTGAATTGGATTTAAAAAAAAAGAAACCCTAACCTACAACTACAAGAAGCTCAAAGAACATCAAGTAGCGTGTCTAAAGACAAAGAGAAAATTTTTAAAGGAACAAGTGAAAAGCAACTCATCACGCAACGTACTGTCATAACATTAACAGCTGATTAATCATCAAAAACAATGGAGGCCCAAAAGTAGTGGGATAGCACATACAAAAGAAAAAAGATGTCAACCAAGATTTCTCTATCTGGTTATCCTTCAAAAAATTATGCCTCAAAAAATAAGAAAAAAATTAAAACATTCACAAACAAAAAATAAGGGAAAATTTTGCTATCATATCTGCCTTGCAAGAAATGCTAAAAATATTGCCTAAGGCTGAAATGATAGGGTATTAGACAGTAATTCAAATATACACAAAAAGAGAACTTCAGTAAAGTTAACCACATAAATAAATATAAAAAGCATTAGAAATGTATCTTTGTTGTATTCACCTGTCAGATTTAAAAGGTAAGCGTATATAGTAATTATAAAACTGAGTTAATGACATTATAATGTAAAAATGTATACATATTATGTGTGTATGTATAATATTTATTATAATAATATCACAAAGGAGAGGGGAGGGAATAAACGATATTAGAAAAAAGTTTTTATATACTTATACAACTTAATTGAAATTAAGTTGGTGTTAAGTCAAACTGCATTGTTTTACACTAAAGTTTGGGGGATTTTTAACTTTCTTTTAAAATTTTTTATTTAATTGTGTTTTTCCAGGACCCATCAGCTCCAAGTCAAGTAACTGTTTCAATGTGGTTGTGGAGGGCGCAGCTCGTGCCCCATGTGGGGATCGAACTGGCAATCTTGCTATTAAGAGCACCGCGCTCTAACCAACTAAGCTAACCGGCCGTGCCAGGCTAAAGTTTTAATTGTAATCCACTGGGCAATGACTAAGAAAATAATTCAAAGATATATAGTAAAAGAAACAAAATAGCAAAAATAGAATACTACCTAAAAATGTATGAGTTTAATAATGGATGAAATTCAAATATTGGCAAAGGTGAAAAGAAACTGAAACTTTCTCATCCCACTGAAGAAAGTATAAATGGATAGAGCTATTTTGTAGAGCAATTTGTCAAGACTGAAAATCTACAACCCAGAATTTCCAGTTGTAAGTCCACAGACTAAGAAACACTTGTACAATTTGTACAGTAGGAGACAGCATTCTTTTTATAAGATATAATTCCCATTCCATAAAATTCACCCTTTTAAAGTGTACATTTTAGTAGTTTTAAATATATTTACAGACTTGTACAAATATCGGCACTAATTTTAGGACATTTTCATCAACCCCAAAAGAAACCCTGTGCTCAACTGCAGTCATTCCCGGTTTCCTTCTTTGCCTTCAACATATGGATGCTACTTATCTACTTTCTGCCTCCATGGATTTGCCTCTTCTGGACATTTCATATAAATGTTTTCAAAATGCATCCATGTTGTGGCATGTATGAGAACTTCATTCTTTCTATGGCTGAATAACATTCTGTTGTACGGATATGGCACATTCTGTTTATCCATTCATCAGTTAAAGTAGATTTCGGTTGTTTTCAAAATGGAAATTAAAATGGTCCACTAGAAATTTCTATTTACTATAAAATTAATAAAAAATGGAAGAATAGAGAAATACAAAGACATAGAGAAATCTAATAGCAAAATGGTATTTCAGTAGTTTGTGCTTCTATGATTCCAAGGGAGACGAAACATCCTTAAATATTTGTTGATCATTCAGTTTTGCTGTTTGGTGAATTTGCTATTCATAACCTTGCCCATCTGCTACTGGTTTGCGAAACTACATTTCAGTGCTGGTAACACACGAACCAAAAGTTTAGTAACAGGTGAGCATTGCAGCTACCTGGGCATGTCAGTACTTTCTAGGCAGGAATGACATCCATTCCAGAATGGAATCTTTGAAGTCTATGGTTGCCATGACAAGTGACAACACCTCAAAGGATTCCTTTGGTTGACAGAGTATTTTACCTTTGGCTAAGAGGTGAAAATACTGGAGAGTCCCTTCACAACCCTGCCTTGCCAACGATTACAGAAAAGTTACACACAAGTAAGTGATTTTTCTCCTATTCATCCTTCAGTCAGTCAAAAGCCTGTCTTCTTTCTAGCCTTCACTACTTTTCTTAGTTTTTGTTCTGTTAAAAGAAAGAAGGATGGATATCTTAGAATTTACCACACCATGGGCTCACCTCTAAAGTTCTTACCAAAGAGTTTATCTTTGTTAATTAATCTCCCAACTTCATGTCTATTTTCTTTTTCACCATCGGACTATATCCCGCCTAACTTGTAAACATCTTGAGTACTTATGTTAACGGATGGCAGTCTAACCCACCCATAAGGTGACAGCCACCAATGTGTGGTGTCACCCCCAGCACATAAGCTCTAACATCGAACTCCCCTCCAGAAGACATTTCATTTTCCTCAGTGAAGCTGGATTTTAAGGAGCCAGAAAACAGAAAAATTCCTCAGGTAGTGAAAAGTTCATGAGACAAAATAGTAGTTTAAACATCAATTTAAAAACGTTGGTCACAATTTATTTATTAAAATAAATCATACACATGTAAAAACACAGAATAGCAAAAATTGTACTGGGGGAAATTCTAGATGTGTCCTAAAATTTCTTCACGTATCTATTTACTCCTGTGAAATTTTTAACTGAATTTTGCCAATGACCTAAATGACCTTGGGAGAGGATCCTGACCCTCAAATGGCAGCAGTCTGTAATGACAAATTGATTCCAGCCATGCAAACTAATACTGAATCCTATTTATTTAAAATCCTAAACAGAGCCTGACCTTCTGACCTACAGAAACTGTCAAATAATAAATGGGTTTTTTTAAGCTACTAAGTTTGTGGTGATTTGTAACACAGCAATAGAAAATTAATATGATCTACATGCCATGTAACATAGTAGCATCAGAATTAATAAAGCAAAACAAAATTATAGGAACATTACTAGTACTAATGTACTAATACAACGTACTCTTTTGCAGCATTAGTAGGAGAATTTTATTCACCCATCAGCATGATATCAAAGGGTCATAAACTAAGTAGGCGCTCAAGATACTCAAGATGTAATAGAGACAGAGGTAAGTGTGTGTGTGTGTGTGTGTGTGTGTGTGTGTGTGTGACAGAGACCCATATATCAATCTCTGTCCATGAAAACGAAGAACATGTCTTTTTTTTCTAATGCCCACAAAAAGATATATTCATAAAGGATAACCCCATATGTTAGGCTAGAAATTTCTCTCTAAATCCCAAAATGTAGAAATCACAAAAATAGTCTCTGATTACAATGCAAAAATAAAAGGCGAGGGGGGAAGTAATGATGAACTTTTGAAACAAATTTTAAAAACTCTTTTATTTTCCATCTAAACTCTTCTATTTTAAACAATTCTTGAGTCAGAGAGGAAATTAATACAGAGATTAACAGAACACTGATAATGCTACATGTTAGAACCTATAGCATACAGCCAAAATGAGGCACAGAGAAAAATCCACAACTTTAACTACTTAGAATAATAAACCAGAAAGAATGACAAGAACTGAATCAAATATCCAAAAAAAGTGAGAAAAGGAACAAAACAAATTCAAGGAAGACAGAAAGAAGGAGGCATACATTAAAGACGAAGCTGAATTCTTGAATTTGATAAGAGAAAAATAGTAAGACTAACGAATAAATTCAAAATCTGATACTTTCTCATGATAAGCACTCTTCCTTTCTGTGATATTCTTTCCAAAATCCTGTATTCCCAGTCTAAGCAGAGGGTAAAAAACAAACACCAGATAAATGCAAATTGAGGAATAGTCTAGAAAATACCTGACTGTCAATGCCATCAACAAGGAAAGATTGCAAAACAGCTACAGATCAGAGAAAATTCAGGAGACATGATAATTAAATGCAGTGCGGAATTCTGGATTGGATCCTGCACAGGTAAAGGACATTAGTAGAAAAATGAATGAAATCTAAATAAAGCCTATAGTTTAGTTATTAAATTGTAGCAACATTAATTTCTTGTTTTGACAAATGTGCTATGGTTATGTGATATGTTAACATGAGATGAAACTGGGTGAGGGGGGTGTATGAGAACTCTGCTTTATCTTTGCAACTTTCCTGTAAATCTAAAATTATCCCCCAAACTTTAAAAATTATTTAAAAAAAAAATTTAGAAAGACATAGAAAATCTAAACAGAGTAATTAAAATGGAAGAAATAAAAATAATCATTAAAGGGCTACCTCATCAAATAAACAAACAAAAACATAGCAGGTCCTGAAGGTTTGATAAGGGAATTTTATGAAACATATCAGTAATTGATGACTCCAATTTTAATTAAATAATTTTGATAACACAGAGAAATTTAAAAGGCATTCATTCTTTCCCATAAAATAAGTAATTCAAAAATATTTTAGACTTTTCTTTTCTAATTTTAATATATTTTATTTCTTTCTGTTTTCTAATAATAGTGGATGGAATATCCAAAAATGGCAAATAATAGTAGTAATGGTGGTGATCTTTGTCTTGTTCTTTAATCAGAATTCTTTTAATTATTTTCTTATTACATCTGGTTCTAGCTTTTGCATTTACATATCACATTAAGAAATTAACTACCTATCTAATTTATTAAGAACTGCTGTCAATAAAATAGATTCAAAGCTTTATCAGAATATTTTTCCTCAATAAAAATTATCATATGAATTTTCTTTTGTTTAGCAATTTACATTGAGAATTCTATTGTAGTTCCTCTTTTATTGAACCATCTTTGTGTGTTCCAAATAACTACCACTTGGGTTATAGTTCATTATTCTTTTAATGTGGTTCTGTATCCCGTTTGCTGATATTTTAAGTGTTGTTCAGTAATATTAATATTGAACTTGTCTGAAGTGTGTGTGTGTGTGTGTGTGTGTGTATTTTGTGCTGGGTTTTGCCATCAAGGTCATACTAGTTTCAGAGTTTAGGATATGTTCCCCTCAGTGATAAGAGATTAAGTGTCTTCTCTTTTAAATAGTCTCTTTCTTCTCCCTGACTAGTAACTAGTCTGCAGATTGGGCAGTCCATTGTGAAATGGCACCACATGGTAAGTAATACTTTTTAAGGACATTAATGTAACTGAAATCTTTTGGGGGGAAAAATAACTTGGTCACTTTCTCCATTATAAGGCTGTAACAATTAATGTTTAAAATACATGTGTGTAGATGAAAGTGAAAAAAAAATGGTAGTTTGGTTGAAAACTGATTTTAGCTTTGTTTCCCTGCAGTCATATTCTTGCTCACCCTCACGTGCCCCTGGAAATGAACTTCAACACTAATTCAAAAGGATGAAAGTTTTGACCCATCCCATTATTTGCCAACCCCCCATCCCCTGACTGGTCTGCTGCAACAGCCTTCCTTCCATCATCCCAGTGGGAATTCTTCCCATCAAACTGTGTCAGATGTAATGACCAACAGCAAGCAGACAGAAAGTCATGCTGTGGGCAGACCAAACATATATATGAATATATATATATTCCCAGTTTACAACCACACCCCAGAGAAATAAGGATGAGCGGAGCTGTGAGAGAGGGAAGCCCTATTCCCACTCCAATAGTAGTAAAAACAGGTAACGTTTATATGGCATTTATAACATATGAGGCTCTGAGTGCTTTAAATGAATAATTCATTTAATCCTCATAACAGTTCTATAGGGTAAGGACCACCCTGATTCTCACTTGGCAAATGAGGAAACTGAGACAGGAGGTAACCTTCCCGTGATCATACAACTGCTAAGTGGCAGAGATAGGGTGCGAACTTATGGAGTCTGGTTCCAGAGACACTGATATAAGCATCAAGCTATACTATAAAACCAAGAATCTTGCCTGCCCTGGAGGATTATAAGGTTGAAGATTTGAAATACACAGGCTTCAGTATTAATAATAATGGTGAAGCTACTTTAATAACCCAAGGAGATGGAAAGTGCATGTCATCCAACTTAGAGGTCTAGAAGGGGGACAGCGGGGTAGGGAAAATAATCTACAGAGGTTGGCAGACAAGGGACGCCCAGAGCACGGTGGCAGCAGTTACAGAAAACAAACAAACAAACATACGACAACACAGGATTATTTTCTACTCTTCTCAGCCAAAAGAGTGTTATTAACGTTCCTGTATCTGGGTATCTCTCTGGAAGGATGCATGAGAAACCAGCCTCAACAGCAGACTCTAGGATGGGAATGAGGGCCTGGGAGCTGGAGGTGGTGGGAAGATGTAGGGATTCTGTCCACTGTTCACCCTTCTGTACTCTGCATGTATGTGTGTGTGTGCATTACTTCTTTCAATGTTTAACTAAATACGATACAATGCTTTAGAAGTTCATTCAAAGAGACGCTTCTATAGACAATATAAGTTTCATTGCCGGGTCCAACTATGCCTTTGTACCTAAAGAGGCGCTATAAGAACAAGCACAACTGGAAGAACTAATACAGAGAGTGCAGAGTGTGGTTACGTGGGCTCTGGTGACTTCTGCAGTCGTGGAAAATAAGTTAACTATCTTTGGGGGTGGTGGGTGGCTTCCTTCGGGGTGTAGCCTTCCGCTCTCTCAACGTCGGGCCTTGGCCAGGTTGGTGGGGACGTGAAAGCCTCAGCAGCAGCAGTTTCACTACTTCAGGAAGGCGCCAGCACACACGGGAAGCCTACGAGGGAGGGCACTGCATGTACATGCCCTCAGTCCAGATGCCCCATCTGTCCCCACTGTGTGGTAAGTTGCCATTGTCAGAGAAAGGAGGTATTCTGGTGATCTAGAGATGAAGGAAAAGGTGCAGACTCACAGAACATTCTAGAGCACCAAGTCCACGGTTCCCTGTGAGTATTCCCAGAATTGTTTGGGAATTCCTAGAAGAGAATTCAAATTCCCTCTGAATGGCGATTATTATGATAATCCCATTGCCCCCAAGCTAAGGCGGCATCAGAAACACACATTAGATGCATGTGGTTTGACACACCTGAGACTTAATGAACTCGTCAAATTGGCACGGCTCCAATTTTTCTGGCCAACAATGACAACAGGCATTGAACAAAAATGCCATTGATATACGATATATATGAAAAGCAGAGAATCAGCTTAGAGAAAAAAGCCAACATGATAAACACGGAAGCTTAAGGTCCACCACACTGGTCCTTGTACCCAGCATTAGGAAACATAATACAAAGGACAGATTCCCAGGATTGAGACCATTTTATCATTTCCTGTGGGTGTCAAATGAAAATCCATAGCAACTGAAAATGAGATAAAAGAGAACGTAGCCCCAGAATAGAAGTTAAAGCGAGAATGACGATCCTACCGCCCAGAGGAGGCATTGAAGAATTTCTGGGCACCCTGGTGAGCGTGTTACCTATTCTGCACAATCACAAAAAGCCTAACTGGAGAAAGCAGCTGACCTTTCTGGCTAAGTCCTATACCTTCCTAGAATGACGTCACTGGAGAACCAGTTTACATAAGCTAGCACCCCTGGTTGCTTATCCACGCGTGTGCGGGCTTTTCGGGTAGATAAACATTAGCTGGGATATGGCACAGGTGACAGCAGGCCTCCGGCAAGGAAGGGAGATGCTGCAAACCAGGGAGTCACCAAAAGCCGTGATGTGAAAGGAATAGAGCAGAGCAATAACCCGGTGATGGACTTGGAGCGACAAATTTGGCTCCATGAAGCCGAGAAGCTAGCTCACAAAGGTGGAGCGCAGGTCCATGTTAAATGCAGATCAACTCAATGACCACGGGCTGCTGTGCCCGGAAGCTCCAGGACTGAGTGGAAAGAGTTCACTTAGGCAGCGCTTCTCAATCGTGGCTGCACATCCGAACCGCCCGAAAGGTTTTTTGTTTATTAACACGGATATCCAGTCTTGAATACAGACCTATTGAATCCACATCGCTGGAGGTGTGGCCTAGGAATCAAAAATCAGTATTTTTCAGCCCCTTAATACACTGCCACGCTTGGGAGCCAGTGACTCAGCTTTGAAGTGTCACAAACTGATGTCCAAGGACTCTAAGCCCAGTAAAAACCTGATCCATCAGAAAAGTTGCCAGTGAGGCAATAGCCCCAGAGAAGTTGCTTTTACAGAGACAGCATGTTCAGTTAGTCACTGCCCCGAGAAATGGGGACTAGGGAATTTCTGGCCAAATTGAATGAAAATGGCGACAAGGACAAAAATGTCTTATTTCAAAATAGACAAATCACCACTAGAGTTCCAGGTTCCAGTGAGAGTTGTCTGCCTTATGGAAGGTTTCATGTTCTATTAATAATAATAACATGCTTTATGCTAATAAGCAACTTAGCAAAGAATTATTCTTTCACGATTAAGTAAAATCATGTTTGCTGTCGTTAAGAATCACTGGTAGGTACGAATATAAACATTTGCGAGAAAGGAGAATGAGTTCTCTGCCACCATGCAGTCTGAGCACGGCCGGGGGGCAGGGGGTTAGACCACGTGCTGTGTCCCCGGAAGGTCACGATGACATGCTAATGGTTAGCAGGAAATGCCATTGTTGGTTCAGACCCCCATCAGGAAGTTTATCTGACTGTCTTAGTCAGTTCGGGATGGTTTAACAAGATACCACAGACTAGGGGGCTTGAGCAACAGAAATCTGTTTCTCACAGTCCTGGAAGCTGGGAAGCCCAAGGTCAGAGTAAGGAAAATTCAGTGTCTGGGGAGCGTCCGCCCCTCTGGGGGTTCAGACAGCACCTTTTTGCATCTTCATAAGGCGGAGAGAGACTGAAAGCAAGCTCTCTCTCGTCTCTTCTTATAAAGGCACAAATGCCATCAAGGGGGCTCCACCCTCCCGACCTCATCCAACCTTAACTACCTCCCAAACCCCCCCCACACACACACACCATCACACTGGGGGTTAGCTAGGCTTAAACATATGCTTTTTGAGGGGACACACATGCAGTCCATTACAGGGACTTCATGGACGGGCATCTGGCTCTATCCATCGAGGTGGCTGGCACATCCCAGAGGGGCAGAACATAGATGCCACAGGCATGCAATGCTGGAGTCAGACGGGCAGCACTGAGCAAACAGAGGGCCTTTGCAGGGTGACTAGTATCCTGGAGTAGGCATTGCCTGTACGTTAGGGGAAGTAAATCCCCTGAGAAACAGTATTACACAGCAGTACCTGAAAGAGAACTTGGGTCTATTTCAGAAGTAGGGACTCAGAATTTCTATCAACAGCACCAATGACTATGACAGACAGTGACATTGCAACAGAGGCTCAAATGAACACGAGTGGAGGGCACAGAAGAAAAGAGATGCTCTGCTATTAGGCTTTCTTGAGTTCCCCAGTTTCTTGAATACAGAACCGGGAATTCTTGATGGAATCCCATTGGTGCTCATGGAGAAGCTGAAATAGTTTTATTAAACAGCTGTCCTTGACCTGTATGTGGCTCTCATTCTATAGAGTTTAGACTTCAGTGAGGTTGGCTTAAGTCACGCTGCTGGTATTTTTATAGGTAGATTCCACACGGAATAGATCGCACTTCACAGTTATACCATGGTGTACAGAAGGGCACCCGGTAAAAAGCATTCCTCACAAATTTTATCTGAAAATGCCAATTATATATGCACAGTGGCTGGCTGCAAAAGGATAGCATGTAGTGTCGTGGGGCCTAACTTACAGTTTGCCTGGTCTCAACACTTCCATGAACTCTTGGGTTTATATTGCAGCCTGATATGGTCGCTGTACTCTCTGGAAAAGAGAGAAGTACACATGTGTGAAGAGTCTCACAGGTCTGTTATGGATTCTTCTCTTTTCCTGGTACTTACAGGAGCTTACGGCTCCCAGTCTGTGGGAGGCATACATCAGCATCTTAAGCCATCAAGCCATGATCCTGTCCATAAACTCCAGGTATCGTAAGCTAATTCTTTCTTATTTCCTTGAATGAGTATCTTTAAAATGTAATAGAGAGAAATCACAATTGTGACAAATAAAAAAATGCAAAAATGACTCCGAATTCCACCATCCTAACTCCACAACTGTTATTCCTCTGTTGTGTTCTTTCCCAATCTTTCTGTATTACATGGGTAACTATTGTGTTACAGCTAATTATTGCAGAACCATAAGCACATGGCACACTCCATTTTCTGTCATAGTTTTCATTTTGGCCTTTTGTCTTAAGTGCTTATTCTTCCATGTAGTCATATTTTCATTTTCACAGCAGTATAATAGTCCCCGATTTTAAAACTTTCTAAACTATATTTTACCAAGATGGTGATCATCGTCTTTGTAAGTAAAAGACTATATCTTCTCTGAAATACTTCTTTGAAATACCCTTCTGTGAGGGAGGTTACTGATTGAGATGGCAGACAGCCATGCAAAGGCCCTGGTGCTGGGTAGGGATCCTGAGTGGTCGGCAGAGCCATTAGGTCTACGGGGCAGACCCACCAGGACCTTTGCTGAGGCCTCCCATCTGCAGACTCTTCCCACTGATGACCCAGCATGGTGGGACAAACAACTCCAGTGGGTGACTTGGCGGAGGAACCCCGTCTGCCTGGCCAAACCGTCCTTGGAACTTCCTGCAGTCCCGTCCAAGCCTCTTTCCTCTCTCCCTTCCTTCTCCCTTCCTTCTCTCCTTCTCTTGGAAACCTCTTGCACCTCTAAGTCTTGTTGTGACATCTGCTTCCCCTAAACCAGAACTCACGAAAATGGGATGATCCCTCCTCGAGCGTTCAATAAATACTGTCAATTGTTGTCCAGAAGAAATGTACAAATAATAAATGCTTGTTTAAAGCCTAGCTACCTAAAAGATTTACATACATTCCAACATTTTTCTATTTTACTGACATAATAGGTTCAAAATGTTATCTCATTGTTCTTTTAATTTGTATTACTTTCAATACAAGCCATACTCAATATTTTCTATATGTCTATGTATTTGTTTTCTATATCTGAGAACTCGCTCATCTTCTTCGCCAGTTTATTTGGATTTTAGTGGTGGTATATATTTGGTAGGCGTCTCATGATGTTTTTTTAAATTATATCTTCTTTTGTCTTTTTAGAATTGATTTTACAGTCACAGATAGTCTTTTAAATTTTTTTGCATGATAGCTGATAAAAAATAAATTCTACATTTCACTTTAATGTTATATTCAATATCTTCTAGCTTTTTGTTATTTGATTTTTGTTACTCTTTAGTTTATAACAGTTGTTTTTATTTAGAAACTAATTTAATTCATACTTCACAATTCCATCACACAGACCTGAATTCAACAAACTTTGGCCCATGTTTTTGCAGCTCCTATTTTTGTACCTCCTTAGAGACAATGGTTTTTTTTCCACATTTTTATATTGTTGGGGCAAAAACTCAAAAGAGGAATATTGGATAACATGTAAATATTTTAGGAAGGCCAAATTTCTGGGTTTATAAATGAAGCTTTGGTGGGAAACAACCAGGCCCATTCATTCATGTATTGTCTTCAGTGGCTTTTGCATTACAATGGAGGAGATGGGCAGATAGAGGCCCGCAAAGCCTTTTTTGCTTTCTGGACCGTCACAGAACATGTTTGCTCACTCTTGAGACAGATAATCCTTATTGAAAATGCTCCATTTCCAAAGCCATGTTTAACCCTTTGAATGTTTTTTTGTATGTGTCTGTGTAATGGAATGGTTATGGGTTTAAAGGGTTCTGAGCCGTTCAAGATTTTGACAATAGTGGGAGATAAGTGAGCCTCTGTGAGTGATGAACTAACTACACACACACACACACACACACACACACGAGCATAGCACGAGTAAAACTGGGGCAATCTGAACAGGATCAGTGGATCGAATCAATGTCAATATTCTAGTGATGGTATTGAACTACAGCTTTTGGAGACTGTTACCATTGGGGAAAGTTGAGTGGAGTGTATAAGAGGTCTAGTAGTTCTTACAATAGCATGTGAATTTACAAATATCTCAATAAAATTTTCAAGTGGAAAGAAAAAAAAAAAAAAGAAAAACCAGCTTATGGGATGGCATTTTGACCTGACATGAAAATTCCTGCCATGATAAGTAAGTGAGACATTTGGCCTGAAATAGGGAAAAACAGTATTTGCTATTCCTATATTAGGATATTCTCAGGAATTTCTATTCTATTTCATTGTTTAGAGTTTTATTTCAGTGCTACCACTATATTCTTTTGATCTACTGCTGTTTTAAATTCTATTATCTGACAGCTAGATCTTTCACATTTTCTTGATCTTTTTCAGCAAAGTCATCTATGATAGTCCTTCCAATTTATTTTCCCAAATGAAATGTAACTGTGTTTTACCAACTTCTGGTGAAAATGTTCTGAAATTTTAATTGCAATTTCAGAGTTTGTGAAATAATTTCAGAACAATTGGCATTTATAAGTAATCTTCCTATTTGTAAACATATCTTTCCAGTTATTCAAGTTTTATGCCTCCTTGGAAGCACGTTTAATATAGATTCTGCACATTACTAGACAAATTTCTTAGATTACGCTGTACTTCGGTTTCTTTTTCATTTTATTGTTTGGAAAGCAATCACTGACATACTGAGATGCAAGTGGAATTTGGGGGTGGGGTTATATTTGTCCTGTATTTGATTGAGCTTCCTGAACTTTTTTTTATTAGATCATGTCTTATTAGAAAGACAAGACACGCTAACACAATATTTTAAAATAAGAAATTGAACCCTTATGTTGTTCCTGTTTTTCACAAAAATACATACACTACTCAATTTGCAAAATGTGCTTTCTTGGTTTTAATAAAACCTTCCAAGGAACTATTTTAGCTTTTTTTCATAGAAAATGATGTTGAGATTTATTAAATATTTTTTCAGGTTTGATTAAAGAATTATTTTATTATTAAATCTATTAAAAGATATGTATTGATAATAGTTTTTAGAACATGGGGTCCCCTTTATATTCCAATGACAAACCACGATTGGTGGCATTATGCTATTCTTTTATTATTTTTAAAAATTACTGTTCTAAAAATTTAAACCTTATATTCATAAATGAAATTATAGTTAATATTTTTGAGATCGTCTTTTATTATAACTCGATTTGAAGAACCAGATCCCTGATTTCCACTCATTGGTGATTTTTCTGGATTTATAAACTCATTTATTTTTTTCTTTTGAGGGGTGTGTGTGTGTGTGTGTGTGTGTGTGTCTTGACTAGCTGAATTAACTAGAATTATACAATGATGCTACAAAAAAAGAAATAGTGGTTAAGCATGAAGACTTGGGAGTCAGATCAGCTCCCCCATTCACAGATTTTGTGATTCTGATGAAGTTATTTAACTTTTCTAAGCCTCAGATTCCTTATCTGTAAACTAAGGGCAACAATGGTATTTACCTCTCCATGCTGCTGTGAAGATGTACCTAGATAACAATGCATGCAGAACAGGTAAAATTCCTTGCACCTGGTGTTTAAGCCCCACTATCAGGACTTCTTAACCTATTTTAACACGTGGGGAACTCTTACCCACAAAATACACAGTCACATATAAACAAAATTTGCATCTTATTTTATAGGGTTCATGGAAAGGTAAACCCTGGATTAGGATCCCCATTTCATATTTTATTTTAAAATTTATTTGTCTAGCTAAATGTGTTTACAATGTCCCACATAATATTTCTCCTTTAAATTTTTGTATTCATTATAGATTTTGCTTTTCATATTTTGCTCAAATATTTGATCCATAAAGATTCATGCACGTTATATCTTCATGTATACCTATGTAATTTAATAATATAAGTTAATTTCATTTGTTTCTATTAAACCCATATAATAGCTAACTTCTCTTTTTGACTAATGTAGTCTTTCTAAATTATTATTTAGTTTCTGCTTCCTCTTTTATCTTTTTTAAATGTGTATTTAAATTTGCCAGTAAGGATCATCACACTTATGATTTCCCATTTTTCTCATTTTATAATGTATTCATTTTGGTTATGCCCTTCATTTCTGTGATTATATTTTTTGTCCTTTTAAAATCTTAAGTAATATGCTTAGTTTACTATTTTTCTCTCATTTTAAATGAGAAAAACTCTTGATAGTATTCAAGTATTTTTAAGTACTTTGAATCTTCTAAGTTTAAAAATAGACTTCTCATTGTAATTATAGAATGAAACATATCCTTTCATATTTTAAAACTTTCTATGGCTAAGCCATATGATAAATATTTGTCAGCATTCCATGATTAGTTAAAAATATAATCCTTGTTATCTCATTTAATACAGTTTATTATATGTATATAAGTGTACCTCCTTATTGATTACATTTTAAAACCTCTTCTTGTGCAGAATTTTCATTTTTACCTACCTTATGCTGATAATTGAATGCTTAATATCGCCTATAACTGTGCTTCTATTTCTCCTTGTATAATAATTTAATAACATATATTTTAATAATTTTATTTAATAATATATTAATTTTATTTCTATGTGATTTTGGATATTTCATATTATTATGCCTTTTATTACTTTGGATAGTTCATATTATCATGCCTTTTATTACTTTGTAGTAATTGTATATATCTCTCTCAATACTCTTTGACTTGAATTAAACATTGTATCATATTAATATCGCCTTCGGATTTGCTTCTGATCATATTTTAATATAATTTCCCCATGTTTTCATTAAGAGACATTTACTTTCTTTTATTCAATTGCGATTCTTGAAATTATACTTGTGAAAATACATATTGCCTTTGTTTGTTAGTTTTTATCTAAAACTTCCTGCGTCATAAAAAAAACTCCCAAGTAATTTTTTTAGTCTATTTATTTGGTCTACTTCTCACTGCACTTCAAACTTGGAAACAAATATTTAGCTCAAAATTTTAACAAAAGCAAACCCATACTGTAATTTAGTGAGGAATGTCTCTTCTTTCTTCTCCAGTTCCTTTCTATACATCCTGGAACATACGACACCACTTAACCAAGACGTCCCTTGTTGTAACCCACATTAGTAATTTAAGAGCTGCTCTTTTGAAAACAAATTATATGTAGACCAAAAAATGTGTACTTGCTAACCATTGCCCATGTTGCCCCATAGACTTGGACGTGAATTTCTTCTTTAGCATTGCCAATGTCTGACTCAGTCTTCTTCACATTTAACATTGGAAGGTCACTTGTCCATCAGCAGTTACCCATGGCATTGGAATATCATGCTCCTTTCCTAATGCTTGTTCATGGCCTGGACCATTTTAGCTTTTTTTCAGAACTGGCTATCTGATTTCAAAGTACAATGAAAGACACTGTTTTCTATTTCATCAAAATCATAATTTTGCATTTTCCTACACCAAATAGATCCCTGGAAGTTAAATACCTTCCACTGAAAATTCTACTGGAAACTTTTGACAGCTGTTCAGTCTGATATTCCATGAGAGCCCATGATCATTTCAGTCTTTCCAAGATTTGAAAATTGTCTAATAGAGTCTAAGAGATCCTATTTCAAACATTGGAGTGCATATATTTAGAGTGTCTTGTCCAGCAGAGGAAAGAGATTCTGAGTCCAGCACCAGAGTTCCTGCCTTACCATCTAGAGCACCATCTTTTCAAAAAACAATTATCTTCACCTCAAAATAAATTAAAAAAAAAAAAAAGATCAGGAAGGACTCTTATTCAGATTACACATACCAAAGGAATAATTACTATGTCACAATTTATCTTTCTAGCTGCTGATGGATGGGTTTCTTTTGCCATCAATTGGAAGTTACAGTCCAATATCTGAAATATTAAACTGCGAGAAACATAGTATCATGAATTAGAAAAAAAATGTAGCAGTAATATATGTCAACTGCCTACATCCCAGCATGGGTTGGTGTGCTCGGTTGGGAATGTTACCACTTAACATTAGTATGTCTATGGAGAAAAATAGTCTGTTTTCCAAATAACCGAATACAGATGACTTATGCAAAAAAAACCACATCATTTCTTTATATTTAAAACACCACTGTCATTTTTATGAGACTGTTTAAAAGCCACATGTTCTACAAAGCCAGAAGCTGGGCTTCATTTCCTAGTACACTGTCTCTTATCAATAAGAAAAAGCCACTGAAGTGAGGCTATATTTGTTCTCTCCTCAATAATAATTACATCTTCTTCTGGCCAGCTTTGTGGATCCCGTCGTACAATTTGAAACTCAGTTGGAAATAATACGGTCGTCCTTTAAAATGGTATTTGCTATCCCCAGTCTTGAAGAAATGAAAGAAGTGGGGAACAGCACAGAGGATGATGAGGAGGATCTGAAGGTAGGATTTCGCTCCCTTTCTCCACGAGGAGAAGCCACAGCAATGCTCGGGAAGGTCTCTCCACAGGTCATGGGCTTTGTGGTTTTCTCCCTCGCTCTTTGTACATACCACAGATTCATGGACGTCCCAGCACTAATCTATACCCCCGCACTCCTTGTGAATTCTACCACCCGTGGGATTGAAGGGACTGTATAGGTTTTATAGGAACAAATAGGTGAATGGATTTTGGGTTCATCGGGTTAGCAAGGACAGGGAGGTTACTTCCAAGTAAAGATGCAAAGAAGGAAATGTGAGCAGAGAAAGGTGAAGGTGGGGAGGGTCCTCACCAGCAGCACGTCTATTAAGGTCATAATATAAGGTCAGCAGCACCTCTATTCCATCGGCAAAGGTGTACAGTGCACTGGCCCTGGACGGGCCAGGAGCAATGCATGGCATGTGGCACTGGGTGAGGTCTCATCGCCATAGCTACCTCTCTCCTTTCTGACTTTCAGTTTATGGGAAGACTCAGGACCTTGCATATGGGAGGATGGCTGGCTGGCTGGCTGGCTGTGTAACGTTTTTGTCTTTCAGAATTTATACCGCACTATTTTACACATATTCGAGAACACTCTTCTGATCTTAGTGTCTAAAGACCTCTACAAACTGAACATCTTAAAGGTAAAGTCAAGGGGAAATGAGGAATTTTGTTTTCTTGTCATAAATCTAAAGAGCACACTTCCCTTTGTATCTCCCACATGTCATACTTCTATCTCCTCCAAATGCGTAGTGGCTGAACAAATTTTTCTTCCTCCCAAGGTGTGTGATTATCCCCCAAATCAAATCCCTTCCCTTTGTTTGAGTTCCAGAGGATGGCATCAACAGACACTTGAGAAGTGTCTTGAGAAGTCAAGTATGCAAGCACAACAAGGGGCAGCAGAGAATGGGATGGCTGGCCTAAACCACCTCCGGGTCCATGTACCAAGGGGCCCTAGTATGACAGTGTCTGTATGCACGTTCTTCCCCAACAACTCTGGGGCCAGGGAATCCTGTGAGCATTCTATCTTCATCCGTACCATGGTATTGGAGGAAAGTCTAACCACCGTCCAAAACCTCACTTTCACATCCAAGACCTCACTGTGTTTTTAATGTCCCAGCCAGAGACAGAAGACTTGTCTGGACATCTTCTGGTCTTTAATTTTTGCATTCCCAACATGACTCCACCAGGGGGCAGCTGTCTGGAAATTTTGGAAAACCAGATTGACTACTAGGAGCATCCAGGGGTTGTCCAAATCATAAAATACCTTCAAGTAAAGAAGCCACATTGGCGTCCATGAGGACAAGAAAGAGTATGATGGACAATGAAATATGCTGAGCTAGTTTGTACCTAATTTGAGGCAAATGTTTTCTGTGCATTTTTAAAATTTTAACTTCACCACCTTTCAACGTAGTTATCATTACCCCAGGATTACAACCCTCTCCCCATGCAACTGATCAAGGCGTTATTTGATGTGAGGCACTAAGCCGAACACTTCATAAGTATATATGTGGGTTATCTCATTTAACCCTTGGAGGAAGTTACTATGATTGCTCCCATTTTGCAGAGAAGGGAATGGAAGCAGAAAGGAGCGCTGATATGGGCAAAGCCAGTGAGTATAGGAGCTAACATAGGGACCTGTTACGTAACCACCTTATTCTTATTCCTACCATGTCTAGAAACTCTCCTGGTTCTCAAAATGAACTGGCCCCCGCTCTTGGAAAAGGCACAGGCTGACCCCCTTGAGATGTAGAGACTCTTCTGCTCTAGGAAATGAACTTCAGAACAGGGGGAACAAGTGAAGGAAAAGACATTTGGCCACCACCACTGGCATAAGTACTACGGACTCCAACACACTGCCTTAAGAAGTCTGTCAATGGTGGTTGGCATGTGAGGCAAACAGTCTTCTCCTCTTCCCATGACTGTCCATATGTCCCTGTATCTGAGGATTTAGGACAAATGGACAGACGTTACAGCAAGACAGATCTGAGTAAAACTTAGCAAGAATTTCTTAACCAAGCCACCTCCAGGAATGTGCTTTGTAACCATGAGCCAGAAAATATCTGGGTGGTGAATTTGGAAAGAAAATTCTGGGATAAGACGACATTTCAGGATCAGATAACATTTTAATTTTTTTGAGCTGAAAATCATATCCTGTGATTTTTTTTAAAAAAGAATATGTATTTTGAAAGAAAAAGAGGAGGGGAAGCAGCTGATGATCTCCTCATAGCCTCGTATTAAACTTTTTATGATGCCTGGCAACATGACGGTTACCGTGGATGTTAGTAAAGACTTGTTGGATAGAATTAAATGAAATGAAACCCTGGTGTAGTCAGTACGGTAGAGGAAGGGGTATACCAGTAGACTGTAGTATACTAGCTCGTTGTTGTGTAATTTTGAAATAAATATACATTAGGTGTAAAATAATCAGAAGACCGTGGTGACACTTGACGTTTCCACTGTTGGTGGAAATGGCCACGCCGTGGTTCTAGGAAGACTCTCGTGTTTTCAACAGGAAATGATCGTGTGGATGAGTGAGGACAGCTCCTACCTGCAGGAGAAGGTCCTGGTGATCATCGGCAGGGTGCTCAGCTTTGCATCCAAGACAGTGAAAAGCTACGTAAGTCACAGAGTGTCACCATGTCACCTGTTCCTACAGACTGCATCTTGGCACTGCTGTTTTCCAAGACTTGGGTCTCGAGAGCACCAGATACCTGCTTGGTACCACTGTGCTGGTGGGTTGGGACATTGAGACAAAGGAGTCAATATCCTATACGACTTTATGTCCATCAGAACAGAATTTCTCAAACAGCTGATTAAGATGTCTCATGCTTTACACAAACAGTGTAAGTGTGTCAAAACCAGGTTTTGGCTGACTCTGGATTCTCCTCTGGGGACCATAATCAGTGTTATTTTCAAATGTATAAGTTCTTGCATCCTTACTTTCCTTCTTATTTCTCCTTTTTCTAAAGTATTTTTAAACCATTGTTTATTTTAAATGTACACATGTAATTCTTGAGTATTTTCCTTGGAAAACATGATAGACACATAGCTGAAGTCTTCCTTTACTATCCTCTCCACCCCCAACCTCTCTTAGCCATGTCGGGCAATGTGTGTCCTGCCAAACAGCTTTCAAACACACCCACATACACCTGCAAAGAGGGAGACATATAGCTTTGTTATTAGTGTTCCTTTACTAAAGTTATTATATATCGTATTTACCTATGGTCCTGCAATATGCTTTTTTTCACTGAATAATATGCCCTACAGATATTTCACAGATTCATTTCATTCTTTTAACCACAGCATATACTCCATAATTTTAATAGATGATAACCTACTTAACTATTCTTCAGCTGGTGGACATTTCAACTGAATATTTTGGTATATTTTAGTGTTTTCCTACTTCAAACAATAAAAAAAAATGGTCATGGCTGTGCAAGTATGTGAGCATGTACTTAGAAATGCTCAGAAAGATAACAGACCAAGGATCTGTTGAATAGATTAAAGTTTAATAATAGATTAAAGTTTAGTAATGCACTACTGTCTTCCATTGTGCCCTCTTATAAATATGAGGGTGCCCATTTCCTCACACCTTCACAAACACTGGGGTATTCTTAGACTTTTTCATTGCTGCCGTTCAAGTGGAGAAGAACTAGGTATCTCACAATTGCCAATATTGACCGAGATGTTCTCTTTTCAATGATACCATTGCCTGCCTTTTCTGCAATCTATAAACATTTCTCACTCTATGGATACTGTATGCTCAGCCTCTTTCAATTACAGTCGTCAAGTTCATTGTCCCCTGCACACATCCCACCCCTCAGCTGTGAAAGAATAAATGTGTAAATTCACAAGCGAGGCAGGGTCCCTACCTACAACTGAGATAGGTTGGAGAAGCCAAGCCGGGGTAAACTAGTAGTCTGTTCTGCAATGTTTGCTTCCGCCACCAGGGGGAAGCATACCAGTACTTTCCAGAACATGGACACAGCTTAGCATAGTCATGAAAGCGAAGAACTTTACTAAGTTAAATACTTAACCTTGCTCTTTAAATAATGTCTTCTAAAGGTGGTTAAGTCAGTGAAATTCATGGGAGTGGGGAGATAAATATATTTAAAAACTCAAAAATAGTGTTAATCAATTAAAAGCTGAGCTTCCCGCCTGCCTGGTTGTTGAATCTCTATGACACGTAATCAATGATGTGTTCTGTCCTCCTCTAACTCAATGTAACTCCCAATTCTGGTCTCAGGTACTGTCCACTCAATGCATAAATGCATAAAGACTTTTTTCTTCATAAATTACTCTAGCTTATGTCTTCCAGAGTCTCAGAGGCTCTTGTCCTATTCAACAAGCCTGACTATCATTCGTACTCTACAGAAATATTTCCAACTGCTATTCCTATTACATGACTCATGTGCCTACCAGGATGAAGAAACTTTTTCACCCAAAGAAAATTTGTCCCTTCAATTAAACTGTATTGGAGGTTCAGAGGCAGACGTTCAATGTTGACTCTGCAGTGCATTTTTCTCCCTCATTTCCATTAGCCAAGTGTGGATGCTCCATGTCTGGGGCTCCTGGCAGCAGAACTGTCTCTTCTATGTTCCCATATGGATCCATCAATCACACAACAAGCATCTTTGGGAATGCATCACCTCCTCAGCATTGCACAGTGTCAGAATGGTAAGAAAGAGTCACCTTCTCTTCTAAGGGTTATAAGAATCGGTTACTGAGATCAGAACAAAGCCCAATAACAATAGAAAGCAGAAAAACAATAAGAGAATAGCAATAAAACCAACAGCAGATTATTTGAAAAGATAGGGATGGGAAGGAGGATTAGAGAGACGACATCAATTAACAATATCAGGAACATGAGACATGATAGCACTAAAAACTGTAGGGGTATTAAAATAATAATAAGAGATATTATGAATGAGCTTATGCCAACAACTTAAATAGTTAAAGTCATTGAAGACACAAATTTCCTATGCTCACTCAAGAAGAAATAAATAACCCAAATATCCTCTATCTATCAAAGAAAATGAATCTGTAGTTAAAAAGTCTCCCTGCAAAGAAAACCCCGGATGTACAAAGAAAACACCAGCAAACATTTAAGGAAGAAATTACACCACTTCTATACAAATTCTTGCAGAAATGTGAGGATAAGGGAACACTTACCCACTCATTCTATGACACAGAAATTATTCTGATATCCAAATCACATAAAGACGTTATAAAAAAATTAAAAACAACCAAAAACTAGACCAATGTCCCTCAAGAACCTAGATGCAAAATTTTTTTAACAAGTTTAGAAAATTAAATCCTACACTACATAGAAAGAATAGTATACCATGACCATGTAGAATTTATTCCAGGAGTGAAACATCAATTTAACATGTTAAAATCAACCAATGCAACATACCATATTAACAGATGAAAAAAGATAACTATATGATCATTTCAGTAGATACAGAGAAAGCATTTGACAAAATTCAACATCTATTTCTCATTAAACAAAAAAAACCAATGACTCTCAGAAAACTAGGAATAACAAGAGAACTTCATCTACCGGCTAAAGTACATCTATGAAAAACCTACAGCTAATATACTTAATAGTGAAATACTGAATGATTTTCTCAAAAGATCAGGAAAAAGTCAAGGATGTGCACTGTCATTACTTCTATTCGACCTTCTGCTGAATAGAGTCCAGAAATTATATATATATATATATATATATATATATATACATACACATATATGTGTACATATGTAGTTATACATAGCTATATAGTTATATATATGTCAAATTCAGTCAAATTTGACACAGTCAAATTCAGCGGGAAAAGGATAAATTTATATTTATTAAAATTTAAATTTTAAAAAATATTTGGCTATTTCATATAGTTACAAAGGGAGACTAGACTTTGGGTGGTAAGCACACAATGCAATATATAGATGATGTATTACAGAATTGTACACTTGAAATTTGTATGGTGCTATTAACCAATGTCACCCTAAATAAATTTAATTTTTAAAACTTGTTTATTTATGTGCAAACACGAACTTTGATCTATATCTCATACATATACAAAGGCTAATTCAAATTGGACCACAGGATTAAATGTAAAACCTAAAACGATGAAACTAGAAAAAAAAAACCTTTGTACCTTGGATTTTGCAAAGATTTCTCAAATACAACACCAAAAGCATGGCTCATAAATGAAAAAAAAAGCTAAATTAAGTATTTCTGCCCTTTGAAAGAAACTGTTAAGAGAATAAGTAAGCCACAGACTGGGAGAACATATTTGCAAGTTACATATCTGATAAAAGCTTTGTACCAAGAATTGAAAAAGGACACTCAAAATCCAATACGAAAACAGACAACCAAATTAAAAAAAGTAAGAGTAGATCTGAATAGTCATTTCACCAAAAAAAGTACAGATGGCAAGGAAGCACATCAAAAAATGTCAAATATAATGTCATAAAAGAAAGTGAATTAAAACTGCAATGAGATATACCACCACTCACCCATTAGGATGTCTAAAATTGAAAAGACTAACCATACCATGTATTATTAAAGATGGGAAGCAACTGGAACTCTCATACATTGCAAGAAGAAATGTGAAATGGTGCGACGCTGGAAAATAATTTAGCAATATCCTGAGAGTTAAATGCACATCTACCATGCACATGATGTTCCATGTGCATGGAATGATCCAGTCATTCCACAACTTAGTATTTACCCAGGAAAAATTAAAACAAATATTCATAAAAAAAAACTTGTACATGAAGGTTGATAGGTAGCACCTTTATTTGCAATAGCCAAAAACTGGAAACAACCCAATTGTCCCTCAGCAGTCAAGTGGATAAACAGATGACAGTATTAATCTATACATATAATGGAATGGTATTCATTAGTCAAGAGGGATGAAGGATTGATACCTGCAACAGCATGGATGAATCACAAATAATTCTGCCAAGGTACAGATGCCAAACAATAAGAGAGTACATACTATATGACTCCACTTCTATAAAATTAGAAAATACAAGCTTGACAGAAAGCAGATCAATAATTACCTTTGGATCAGGGAATGGGTACAGGGAGCAGGAGTGAGGGGTTACAAAAGGACACGAGGAAACTTTTTGAGGTGATGAATGTGTTTTGTTTTACTGTGGTAATGTTTCCATGAATATATACATATATGAAAACTTACCAAATTGTAGGCTTTAAGTATGTTGTATATGAATTATATCGCTATAAAACTGTTAAACAATTCATTTAAGACCCACCTTCTCTGGAACTAAAGACACCTGCACCTAAAGCTTTCATTGAGAGCTTTCCCATGAAACCAGTCACTCCTCCAGCCAGTGGCAAAATGCCTCCAAGTCTGCTCTTCCACCAACAGACTCTCCAACTTAGCAGTAGCTATTCCAGTGCCCTGAACTTCAATGCATTTGATGCCTAAATGTATTTGACATCTGGTCAACCTATTAAAATTATCTATGTTCTTCATTCATATTTCACAGAGGCCTCAAACACTTCATGAATTGTGGGTCGGTGCAGTCATAATATCGGGGGCGACAAAAAAATGTATACAAGTGGACACTTTGATCAATGTTGCTCAAGCAGTAGTTTGCTGTAATCAGAAGTGTCTGGACGCTGATGGTAACCACTTTGAGCACCTCTTGTAATTGCAGAAGTCAAACGTGACTTGTATTCATCTTTTGTTATCGGTATATATTGAGTATTACAATTTTAATACAGTTTTCCTCTCTTAAAATGTGTATACATTTTTTTTTGGCATCCTCTGTAGTTTACGTGACAAAACTATTACCAGAATGTTAAATATTCAGAAAAGTTCAGATCTCCAGAATTGGGCAGGAAGAGGAAACTGGAAATAGCAATGTCATAGAAGGAACCAGTCATCAATTAAAAAACTTACTCTTTTCTTTAATACAGTGGATATCATAAAAAATGAAATCAAAAGTCATTCCTTCCTGCTTTTGCCCTCTGATACAGAGTTCCTACCCAACAGCTTACAAGACAAAACTAACATTGCTCAGGTAACTTAGCCCTTATTTTATCTTATGGCTTTTGTTTCATGTTTATTATTACTTGCTTTCATTTTTTTTATATGTATATTATTACTTTCAGTGACAACTTATTTCAATAATATAAAAATTTATATTTCAATAATTTTTCCATATTTTTAAATTTAATGAAGCAAAAAGCAAATGATATATAGAATGTTTAGCTCTCTGCTTTTCATTTCTATTAATAAGAATTATACCTATGATTTCTGAATACACCGATTTATATTATTTAATTGAATCCTTACAGAATACAAATGAGATGAGATGCACGCTTCCTAGTTGTTATGCTTCTTTCTGTTTGGCTAACAAATCGTTAAAGATGAGGAACTTCTGGTGTTTTAGCAAAATTAATGGAGTCACCAATTAACAGGCTTTCCGTATTGTCACAATTTACTCAGCAAACATAATGTGATTTACATTTTGTTTTTGCTTTAAAATGAAAACTATTAACATTTTGTAAAGTTTAAGTGAATAAACCTCAGTACCAAATAAACAGTTTTTACATTGACTCAACTCTCGGGGAAAACAATGAGGCTCTGTAACTCTGTACACTTCCTCACCTTCTTCAAAGTACGCTGGCTTCTCCACACTAGAAGGGTCACCCAGCACTGAAACCCAGGTAGGACTGTCCAACGGATGGCTTTCTAGCCACACCCATGGACTCAACATGTCAGCCAACACCTTCAGGCCAGCTCTACTCTTAGGCTGGGAGAGTCTTATGGTTCCTTCTAAAACTACTCATATAAAGCAGTGCCCTCCCCTGCACCAGCTGAGATAGACAGAACTGTGGGAGACTGAGGAGATGTGGACATGGTGAAAATATAGTCAAAAATACTACATGGAGGTCTTAAATATGCCTCTGCACGATGGTGTATCTTTCCAAAATCAAGCAAACTATGATATTCAGCCCACCTCACCAAGCCTCAGGGACCCTCTTTTCATCCCCAGCATCCCAAGAACACCATCCCTCACCCCTCTGTCCAGTAGGAGGGAGCCTGGTGACCACCGCACTCACTCAGACCTAGTCCTTCCCTGTTGACCAAAAAGAGCCATGTTCCAAGTCTTTAAAGGGGATGCAGAAAAAAGGGATTGTTTGAACTGTAGCTTTGTGCCCCAGTCGTAGACATATGGGCCCTCTTTCTCTTCCTGCTTCTTGATCCTTCTCTGGGAAAGATCCTTGAATGGCCCTGTCTTTCTTACTCCACCCTCTCCTGCGTCTTCTACTGATCACACTTGTTTCTGAGCTGAGCAAACTCATTTCGAAAGCTGAAGCAGTACACCATCATTTCTCACATTTGAATAGAAGAGTTGGGGTAAAATCAATAGTTTACAGCTCCTCTTAATTTTAATGCTATGGTTTTCCACTTCTTCCTGGCCTGCCCCCAGAGCTAAATTCTCCAGATGAAAATGTTGCAATTGCATTAAAACTCAAGAAAAAAGTATAAATATACATATATATATATATACATATATATATATATGTACACACACACACACATATATATATAATTCAGCATGAATTATAATCATCTTAATACTAATACAGTTGTAAATTATGCTTTATTGTGAATTACCATTTTTAACATGTTTTAATGAAGCCCACGACAGCAAAAGTTCTAGAGTCCGTGAACATCCCGTGGTCCTGCCTGGCCCTCAAGCTTCTCTGAGATGTCTAAGGCTAGATGTCTTTCTTACATTGACATAGGCAAGGCCTGAGGTCATGGCTCTCTCTCTCGGTTTCAGAGGGTAGGACAAGCCTTACTACCGCCCATGCTGACTGACTTTGTGTGGAGTCTCTTGATGAAACTCTCTTCACCCAGTTTAACAACCGCACATCAGGCGGCCGCCATACTGAGATTGACCCTAGAATACCACGTCTACAAGGTCATCATGGTAAGCTACTTGACAACGAGTGGGGTGGTGCCCAGAGCTTCTTTCCTTTTTTTTAATTAAAGTTTATTGGGGTGACAATTGTTAGTCAAGTTACATAGATTTCAGGTGTACAATTCTGTAATACATCATCTGTATATCACATTGTGTGTTCACCACCCAGAGTCAGTTCTCCTTCCTTTATCATATATTTGATCCCTTTTACCCTCATCTACCTCCCCCTTGCCCCCTTACCCTCTGGTAACCACTAAACTATTGTCTGTGTCTAGGAGTTTTTGTTCCTTCATTTGTCTTGTTCCTTTGTTGTTTTCAGTTTTTATATACCTCATATCAGTGAAATCATATGATTCTCGACTTTTTCTGACTTATTTCACTTAGCACAGTAATCTCAAAATCCATCCAAGTTGTTGCAAATTGCATTATTTCATCTTTCCTTACCGCAAAATAGTATTCCGTTGTGTATATACACCACATCTTCTTTATCCAATCATCTATTGAAGGACATTTTGGTTGTTTCCATGTCTTGGCCAGAGCTTATGTTTTAAAGTGCTCTTATTACCTCTTTTTCTATGTTTTACTTTTTTTTCATATGTATTTCTTGGTATTGCATCATTACGTCACCTTAATCAAATGAGGCTCTTTTTTTGTGAAATATTTCAAGCACACAGAAAAGTTTAGAAAATAACGTAGTGAACGTTCACCTATCAAGCATACCAAATCATAATGCTTTGCTGCGTTTGCTTCACATTTTTAAAAGAAATACATTAATAACAATAAAATAGTACAGCTATAATTGAAATCAGCCATGTAATCATTAAGGAAAGTTTTCAAGGACCCTCAGCTTGCTGTAGTGTTGGCTACCTAATTGGTGAGCCCAGTACAAAATGAAATGGGAGGCTTCTTATTCAAAATATAGGGGGAAAGTACCATTAAACGTACAAACATATCAAGTTTTTTCCTTTCCTCTAGTCTCTCTCTCTCTCTTTCTCTCTCTCTCTCTCTCGATTTGTCATGATGCTTTATTTTCTATTTAATGTGTTTCTAAGTAAAAAAAAAATCTAAAATTTTAAATTATTAGTGTGAATTTTACCACCCATCTTTACATTGTGTAATGCCAGTTATAGGTGTAAATATAAGAGCACTTAACTCAACAGAATAATGCAATTCATGGCTCATACGTGCATATATTTTACTTTTTTTTCATATGTATTTCTTGGTATTGCATCATTATGTCACCTTAATCAAATGAGGCTCTTTTTTTTTGAAATATTTCAAGCATACAGAAAAGTTTAGAAAATAATGTAGTGATTTTACCAGAAGAGTGAAAATACTACACAAAACTAACGCCATTTTTTTAATTTCACTTCTTGTCATTCAAACATGCTATTCACACTCTCTACCTTCAGCTTCCTGATGAGTAAGGAAAGACTGAAAGGAAAAGGGTTTATAGTGCCCCATCCTTCTCTTTCCTCCTATGTTATCATTTCAGCCCAAATGCTTATCTTATACTCGCTGTGATTTCCCACTGAACTATAAATCACGGGTCCACTGGAATTCTGGGAACTTAGGGTGTCATGAACACTGCATGTGAATGGGGCTGCAGGAACCACAGCTGACTCACGTGTTACACACATCTCGTCCGCCCACATGCGTGCTCCGTTGTGCCATGGACTTCACTTACAAAACATAAGCTCAAAGATAAAATTATGAAAAATACCAAGAGGGCAACAGCAGGGCTTTGAACAAAGTGAGGGACCTTTTGAATGTGGGACCCTGTGCAAACACACAGGTCACATGCCCATGACACCAGCCCTGATGGCGACAGGGGGGCGGAACTCCAGTTCCCTCTCCTGACATGGCAGTGTGATAACAATAAACTAAGAGCTAGTACTCAAATACAGAGAGCAGGAAAGGGGAAATAACGATTCATGTAGGACTCCCAGTGCTGTGGCAGACGGAAGCAATCCAGCATTCCGAAAGGAGCACATGAAACCAAGGGAAGAGCTGGGAGACAACAGTTATTTCCTTGGCAAAATTAAGTTCTCTTCTCATGCTGTGCGAAAAGGAGGCAATAGACATAAAGCCATTCCCAGTCCCTGGAGAGGAGGAGAAGCCCAACAGAAAACTAGATGCGTAAAACCAGCCAACGCCACAATAAAATCATTAAACACAAAGAAAAAAACCTCAACAAAATGGGGTTCAGCGACTTAGCACCACATCCTGGCTCCCACAAACAATTGAACTACTTAATACAGTGGATTTTTGTCTTAAAAAGAGTTAGGTTCTAAAATCAGTTATAATGACAAATTGTATATGGCTAGAATTATCCCTGAAAATCCCCTAAATGACATACCGAGTATATGCCTTACAATCTCTAAATAAATCAAGCACAGTCAGGCTCTCCTGGAGGATTAAAGCAGACCGCCATTTCTATCCGTGAGCACGCAGGACCATAGCTGGTTTGTTTTAGGGGCATGCTGCATGTGTAGCAGTAGGAGGATGAGAAGAAAAAGTTCTAAACCCAACAGTTAAGAGGTCTATGCGGAAGATAATGATGGGCTGTCTCTCATTTCAAGTTCACCTCGGTGTGTATGTGCTGGGAGAAATGCCCTGCACTATTTAACACTAACTTTTTCTTTCCTTTGGAGTAGAGGGTTATGCGTGAATAATTGAATTGTATATGAGGCAATCACAGTGGAATATAAATGGACATCCTCCAACTTCTCAGCGTTTGATTTCTGACGAGTATGTTCAAAATAAGAAGTGAGGTGATCTGGGTGGCTAAAATCTGATGATAAATATACACCCACTGATTTGAGACAAAGTCCCAGGTCTAACTCCAACTCCCCTTATTCAAACATGAGTTAAAGGGGGGAAAATAAAGCTAATGTGGGGCCTAGGATTTGAATTTGCAAGATTATGAGTCAGTGTTTACCATTCTGGGCCGTTCTTCCAACACATAGTTCACCCCTCCAGTGTGTAGATTCGAGTCTTCTTTAATTGCAAAAAAATTTTGAAGTATGTGGTTCCATTGTTATTATGTTCTATTATTTTGACTTTCTTCTTAAAAGATTTGAATTATATATGTGTATGTTTTCTAGATTGAGCTTCTATATTGATGTTTATTACATGACATCATGTAATAAAGTCTACCCTCCCAAAATAAACATTTTTTTAAAAAATGGGTCTTTCCCCACTATCAATAAATGCACAAGCTTATTCTTCATCTAAATAAATATTTTGCATTGTGTAGTCACACATAAAAGTATGCTTTCCACTAGCAGTAATCTGTGTGTTAATTGCTGCCTTGGTCATTCTGAGAAGCGCTGAATTCTGACGTCCAAGAAATGCCTTGATTTAGAGCGGAGCGTGGAGCAGGAGACCCTTGTTAACCTGTGCAATTACTTTTCCAGGTGTCTAAGATTGTGGATACTATTTATATGCAACTGTGTGAAAATTCTCCACATCAGATGCAGACCTCTATGTTGCGGGTCATTACCCTGCTGACACGCACCTCACCCAAGAAGGTCATTTTTCAGCTGATGGACTATCCAGTACCCGCAGACAAGTAAGGCCGCCCCCCTGCATCCCATCTGCAAGGGTTTGTCCGCAGTGTCCAGAGTCAGACAAACCTGAACAAGTGACGTCCAGTTCCTTTTCTTCTGAGAGTATCTATTTTTGCATCACACAGGATGATTGTAAGGCTTAAAAAAGATCACGTATGTTATTTATATCCTCACATAATACCTGGTACACAGTAGACCATCAAGAAATGGTCACGCCACCATAATTTGCTCACTCAGGAACTAAGCACCCACTGTGTGTAAAATATTACCAGCCTTCAAGCACTTGGTTGAGGAAATGGAATATACCCACAGGGTATAAGATGGCAGTTGCCAGTGAATCCAGTACAAACAATTTGTACGGAGGAGGTACAGAAAGCAAGATCATTAGAGTTAGGTGAACTTAATTAAATAGTCACCAGCAGGTCTTGTGCAATAGTAGGTGAAGACTGTGGTAGAAACGACAGGGATTTGGCGTTAAGCTAAATCAGAAACCTAGAGCAGCTAGAGGTCTGACCAGAGATAAGGAAATGAGACGCGAGTGGGAGATGGGATGTCCTTGTGCTTTTAAGCATGGTTCTAAGAGGCAAGAACCCTTGAGTAATGAGCTCTAGGGAACTGGCTATGCCATGTCCTGTGGGACCAGGCCCCATATTAGGAAGCTAAGTGCAGAGAACCCAGCATGGATTAACAAGATATCAGGAATATAGCAGCACAAGGGGTATAGCAGTTGTTCAGATCGGCAACAGAGTAGCCTTGAAGGGTCACCAGGTGTGTAGGGAGAGGGGCTGGGGGGCTGGAGGTTGAGAGGCCAGGGTCCTAGTCACATCCGTGTCACTAATTACATGTGTACCGTTTGGCAAATGGCTCGTTCCTCTGAGCCATTCATTTCATTTTAATTTTTTAACTTTGAATTTTATTTTCTAAATGTAATTTTTGAATTCATTTAGTTTTTCTACCTATTTTTTTTCCAGTGGGTGTATTTATTTATATATCAAGTTGCGTTTCCATACCCGTTTTTAAATATTCGAACATCCCTGAACAAACAAGGTCACAAGGTGGGAGGAGCAGAATATGGGCTACTCAGTTCTTGACCTTGAGCTGCACCGGTATTTAAATAGCGGTAGGAAATGAACTTGCAGACTTGCAGACTGTGTTTTTGTGACTGAAATTCTTCCTCTGTTTTCAAGGACAAGAGACTCAGTGGGGTCACTTGGAAATGGGGATGTTAGTTTGTTTGGGACTTGTCCCCAGTGTCTTTTTTACTACAGGAAGATGTCGAACTAAGAGAGTCTTCTCGACTCCTATCGCGGGATTAAGGCGAACATGCAAAGCTTCTGGTTCTGACTGGGGCATTGTGTTCGCAGAACTGTGATCCTGATGCTGCAAGCGGCTGGTTCCGAGCCACACGTCGCCCCACATGTGCTGAAGACAATCTTGTTGATACTGAAAGGAAAGCCTGGGGAAAAACCAGGCAACTTAATGGACAGAAGACGGTTCTCTATCGATACAGCTAATATGATGCCTGTGGCGGTAACTAGTTCCGGTGTTTCTTGTCCCTGCTGTCATTCTCCTGATCACGAAAATTCCTATCTGCCCTAAACCTAGTCATCCTTCCTTGACACAGTCCTGCTCTCATTCATTCATTCATCCATCCATCCATCACATATTTACTGAGCGCCTAGTCTGTGCCCCTCCCTGTTCAGGAAGCTTCTGTTCTGGTAAGAGACATCAACAGTGAACCAAAAATTGTGTTATATGTCAGAAGACAGAAAGCTTAGAAGAGATATAAAGTGCTGTGGGGAAAGGAGAGTGACAGGAAGGGTTTCTGTACCTTGGTCAGGGTGGGGTGGGCTCACCATAGAGCCAACATCCAATGAGAGACATGAATGACGTGAGGAAGTGATCTTAATAGATATCTGGGCAGCAGCATTTTAGACAGAGAGAAGGGCAAAACCCCTGTGGGGATGGGGGCTCACCTGTCATATCAGTGAACGCAAAGAGGACAAAACACCTGGAGAGAACTGAGAGAGGGTGGCCGTGTAGGAGACGGTATCAGAGGGGTAGACCCCAACGGCATCACACACATTTTTAGAGGCATGTGAAGGCCTAATCTCATTTGTCCATCATTTGGTCTCCCAAGGACCAAAACCTCCACTCCTGGTGGTAAATTAAAGTCTTATAGTGATCTCATAGAAAAAGATGGCTAGCACTCCCCAGGTGGGAGGTAGTGGGATGTGTTTCTCTAATGTGATGGGTATCGCAGTGGCCACTGACCTGGTCGGCCCGGATTATTTAAGCACAGGGAGGACCTGTTGTTGGGAGGTAATTGGGAGGATGAGTCTTCATGGCCACAGATGAAGGGAGCCTTGGGGTGATTGCCCTCCTTGGGGACCAGCTTGCTTCCCATTGGTTTGGCAGAGGGGGCATTGCTGATAGAGCTTTGGGGGCCCATTGCCATAGGGTGCTCGGCATATCCCTGGTTCAAGATGGACTCAAGCAGCTGTTATAGTGAAGAAATACACGCGCATGCTTCAGGCTTCCTTCAAGGAGGTGGGGGCGGGGCGCAGAGTCCCTCCCTGCCCCTGATGAAGGCTGGCTGGATTTAGAGGGAGATGCTTCCGTTCTTGACTCCTTTTTCCTTCCCTTGTAGGCAACCCACGCCCTGTGTATATTGCTGCCTGTTGGCTCGTACAAGAAAGCGGTGGCCCAGTTTTTCCCTGAACTCTTGATGGCCCTCATGTTTCAACTTTTTTACAGCAGCGACATGCGACTGATGACAGAGGACAGGCATTTGTGAGATCATAGTTGTTATTTCAGATTGAATAAGAGAGAAGCTTCCAGCTGTCAGTCATTCTACTCTCTCGGGTTCAAGCCTTTAGAATCCCACGTGCATTCATGTATTACGTTTGCTGTCCTCTGAATGGGGAAATACCATCAGCAAGGGAACTCACCTAAGTCCCTAGGAGTAAGCCAGGACCTTCCCTGAGTGTGTGTGCAGTGTATAAAAAACCACTTTCACAGAACATGGTTTATTCCTGCTGTAATGGGAAGCCACCAAGGGGAGAGAATTCAGGGAGCAGCATGCAACCCAAAGCCTGGCAGACACTTTCTAGCTCTGCTCTGTACTCTCTGATAGGGATTGCTCAGGGTAGTTGTATGAGTAGGAAAAACTGATGTGCACGAATGTGCTTTGGGGTGTGTGGGCTTGTGATCGCATGTGGTCATTCTGTCCACATCAGGAGAGGTTCAGCTTTTCCCATTCGCCCAAGAGAGTAGTTAGCTTTGCAGGTCTCCAGGAAAATCTAAACCCAGCTGTCTGCTATCTGCCCTTCTCTGGGGTGGACTTCTAAGCCAGACAGAATTCTCAAACATAGTCCCATTAGGATTTAATCCACTCTCTTTCAAGCAAATGTACATGAAGTCATCCCAAGTAAATGAAAATATATCCTATTTATTGAAAGCATCCAAGGAAGAAAATCAACAGACGCCTTGAGGGCCTTATCACAACATTTATCATCTTTTGTGAATAAGCTGTTAAGAAGCTAATAAATGGCTAAACTGCTCTAGGATTAGTCCTAGATTGTACATGCTACAATTTCAGTTGAACCCCCCATCACATGTACTGTTAATCAAGGGAGAGGAAGAGCATTTAACAGTCTCCTTCCTTTCAAACATCCCTTTTCCCCAAACCAGCATCCTGCCCAAGATTTCCGGAATGAAAAGGCAGGTCCCATGTACTTAGTTATGTGAAGGCCATTGTCAAGGGATGACTCTGTTCTTCTTTGGGGCCTTAGCTATGCACGGGATGCACTGAGAATTTTGCTGAATTGCTCTGGACTACAAGAGGTGGAAACTGCTCTGAAGACAAAGAATTGCTGGGACGAGTTTTCCCAAGAGCTGTTTGACCACCATGGGGTCTATCTTGTTGCCAAGTAAGAACAGGGGCTCTGGGTCTGCATCCCGCCATCTCCATCTGTCTTTAGTTAAGCCACATGGGAACACAATCAATATCCACCCCAATTTCCAAATCTTGCCTACTGATCTGAATTGCCATTTGATTTCTACTTCTTCACCAATTTGGAGGGGCTTGTACTTTGGGATAGTTTTCCCTTTCCTTGCCCACTTACCTGATGATACAGATACCCAACTGCCCTCCCTCCACAGAACAGATCTCTCTTTCAGATACGGACGAGAGGTGAGTCTGCTTTTTCCTTCCTCTGTTGTTCACTGACTCCTGCTCAGGTAGTCATCGATGTGCTCCCACTTGAAGGAGCGTTCAATAAAAATGTATACCCGATGAGACAAATAAATTTGGAAAAGTATAATAGAAGGGGACTTTTGGTTTTTTCTTGTACTAGAAAGTTTGGTTCTTTTTTCCCCCTAGGTAGCCGGTTAGTAAATAAATAGCAAGCTTCTGATTACAGGGATCAGATTTTCCAATCAAGAATCAAGATACATGGCCTTGACAACATAACAGAACATGCGATGTTGTGAAAGACCCAGAAAGTACATTCCACATGGTCTCTGGGCTCCTGGTGCTTTGAAAACGGCATCGGATTGGCACACAGATTTCAGGAACACATCTTGTCTTGTACAAGTGTAGTGTCACTAGCTAACAGTCACTGTCCTCTTTATACGCAAGGTGAGGCCCACCGGCCAGCAGCAACAGCAATACCGGGGAGTTAAAAATACAGACTCGCATAGCCCACTCCAGACCTTCTGAATCAGAATCTGCGTTTTCGCAAGATCCCCGGGGGATTTCTAAGCATGTGAAAGTCTGAGAAACACTCGTTTAGAATATTAACCTGGAGTTCTGAAATGGAATCTCTGTCACATCATCCTTCCCAATCTTGTCACTACGGATCAGACCCAGGCCTGTGTGTCAGGACAACTGTAAGCCTGGCCACTGGCCAAGTGTGTCCTGGAAAATGGCTTAGGGAATCAGGGCTCACCCCCTCTTCTCCAGAGTAACCCCGGGGACCCCCAAACTCTCTTCTTCTTTATATCATTCAAAGGAAGGACTGGGTCTAAAACCCACAAAGGTGGCCCACATGGCCATCCTAAATTGCCAAGATATTTATTTTGCACTGTTTCTTTTCTCTCCTGTGGTCCGGCACTCATGGAAGCTTGTGGTAATTAACACAAGGCGTTCTGTTCTGTGGCAGAGGATGGGAGGATGGGATTGGCAGCGGTGTTAATAAAAGAGATGTTACCAGTGATCCAAGTACTTCCCGAGAGTCTGTGTAGAATTTATGCCGGGGCTGAGTTTACTGTGGATTCCGGAATATGAGAGTATATCTTCCTTGTTGTCTGGGTGGTATGAAATAGAAGGATAATAATTCTCTCTGTCCTACCATTATCATTTGCTGGTGTGGAAAGTGTTTTCATCTGCTTTGCTAATTCAGTGCCTTCTTCTCCTTTGCAGAACTCTCAGTGACTGTAACTTTCCACAGTTCCCAGAGACCTTGCATTATCTCTACAAGCTCTCGGTGGAAGGTCCGAGACGGTCAGAGGACAGTGTTATCACAGTCATTTTCCTCACTGAAGTGAGTTTTATTAGAAGACTGTGGACAGCTGAATTCTCACTCCCTTTTCTTACCCAAACTTAAGTCAACATTGCAACCTTTTCTTGCCCTCTCTGAATATTGATTTTTACCATGAGTTCAGACAATAATAGACATCTGAATTTGAAGGGGTGAAGGGAAGGTATTAAGAGATCTGACTTATGGGAGGGCTGTCCCGTCAGCCTGCTCCAAGAGTTAATTGGTGTTTATTGTGTCTTAGGGGTATGGATTTGCACAAACACTAATTATTTTTGTAGCACCAGTTCATATATTTCTTCTGCATGCTTGTTAATGTATTATAATATATCGAGGAATAACTGAGTCCGCTAAAGATGGTAGGTAACATCTGGGATCTAAATGATACTTCAGACTATCTGGAAAAAAAACAAGACAGAATGGGCCAAATAACTAGGTGAAATGAAGACGTAGAACTATATTACTCTGTATATGAATATTACATCATATATTGTAATGGCAAACTAGAGTCAAGCAAATTGAGGAAATTCTTTTGAATCTAACTTTAGTTTCGGCTAAATAATTAACTACCTATCCCAGTATCATTTAATTAATAAGCATTAAATTCACTACTGACTGGTGATACCACCTTTGTTTATTTTAATTATTATTTTAATTATTAATTTTATTATTAATTGCATATACACACACATGCATACACACACACACACATATTAGGGTCTGTCTCAGGTTATTCTGTTAGGTTCCATTTATTTTTCATTCTTGTGGAATTATCATACTATTGAATTATGGCCATTTGCAAATACATTTTAATATCTAGCAAAGCAGCTTTCCCTCAACTCTCTTCTTTTCCACATTGCGTTAGTCTTTCCTATATATTTGTTTCTCTAGCTAAATTTTAAAATAGCTTTGCCAGGTTTAAAAGACAAAAAAAGATTTTTCTGAATTTATTATTGTAATTATATTAAAGCTATGAATTTTTTTTAGGAATGTTTGATATTTTATAATATTTTCACTTCTCTTTTTTTATTCACTATTTTGACATTTTCTTATACATTTTACATATTAATTTTGGAATTATTAAGTAGCTTATATTATTTTAAATTGTTAGTGTGAAGTCAGCCTTTTTCATTAGATTTTTGAGTTCATTACTGCTGGATGTTCAGGAAATTTAAACTATCATTTTGAATTCAGAACTTTCCTGTACTCTCATAGTAATTCTAATAATATTTTACTTGATTCTCTTAGGTTTTCTAGTTACCTATATGATCTTAACATATGAAAAATGAGGATAATATTGTTACTTCTGTTTAAATCATTACTGTCATTTCCATGAATCACGTGTTTATGCCTTGGCCTTTCATTTAAAGTTCCATTTTGGGAACAATCTGGTCTCTTCTTCGCCCATTTACCTATCATGACTTTAGCATTTTTTCTCAATGAACTGTCTGATTATCTGTCACTCCCTCTCTCTCACATACACACACATATTTGGGAAGGATACGAAGTAACCTACAAACATAGTGCTTGGACTTCACATCCTTAGCAAGATATATTCTAAGCACAAAAATCTTTTTAAAAAATATTTACTTTTCCTCAGGAGCTTTATTGATATTGTATGTTGATATCATAACTTCAAAACTATGATATGCATTATATAACAAAAAGCAAATATGTAAGTACAAATATTAATGCTATTGGGCACCAAGGTTTTCCAAGTAAGAGAAAGATGAGGCAAACACAAAATTGTAAAAAGTTAACATAAACTCTGCGATTTTATATTTGAATTGACGATATCAACATTGTCTAAATGAACTCATGACTTAAAAAAGAAAAGTATTTCCTAGCTCAAGTAAAGGCTCAGAAGACATGATATGCCAATAGCAATGAGCTCACCCTAGTACCCAATGGTTTCTCAATACCATTACTCACTAAAAGGAACCTTGTTTCCTTAAAGAAATGGATGATTTCACGGGGCAAGAAAAAATATTAGATGAGCCTCAGACATCTAATTTTTCCACAAGCAAAGAAGTGTTCAAAGATAGATGGGTCATATCAAAAGGACACAAGAGTTAACTTGTGTCCTCCAAGTTTGAGGACCAAAAGAAATAATAACTGTAAATAACTGTAATATGTTGAAAAAAATTTAATGAGTAAATCCTTGGTCATACTCAAAATTGGAAAGTTCGGAGAGGGAGAGGGAGAAAAAAAGGCAGAGGAAGAAAGAGGGAGGGAGGGAGAGACAGAAAGAGAGAGAAGAGAAATGCCAGCCAGTAAATTTAGAGAGAATGTTAGAAGTAGAAAATCACCATTTTGTAAGTCCCAGTGTAATAACTGAATGAAGAAAAGATCATCAATGAATTTTAAAGCCATTAAGTGAAAAGTTGTTGGAAAACGGAATATTCACATGGCACCAAATTATCACCCCACCGAGTAGTTACTAATTATAAAAGGAAAACAGTCCTTTACTGTTTGATATGTGGCGATGTGAGCACAGAAATATTTGTAGGAGTACGTATAAGTATTTGGAGTTTCAGTGTGACTTGTGTTCCAGTTTTACTGAAATTGTCTTGATTTTTACGACTAAAGCAAAAATCATGCATTGGCCTTCACTCTGCTTATGAATTTATTAGCTGTTTTCTGTCAGCTTCTGAACAGCATCTTCAAGGACCCATTCCCAGAAGAATTTTTGGTTCTCTTCAGAAACTGGGTCAATGACTCCAATCCTGCAGTGAGCAAACTGAGCCTTCAGAAAATCGCCAGCATGGCGCCGGTTATCAATGAGGTATGTGTGTGTGCCGTTTGTGACCGCCAGCACCATCAAAGTCCTAATCTGAGATTTGCTATCGCGCAAAGTCCCTGCTGATGTTTTACCAATAAGGGAACCGGGTTGGATGGAAGGGATGTGTTAAGTCAATTTAATGGCTTTATCACTTTATTTATGTTTTTCCCAGAAAACCATTCATTGCACCCAGAATTTATCAGCATCGCCTTACATGAATATCCTCTTTACAGCCTAAACCACACACACACACACACACACACGTTAATTTCCCTCCAACATAGACCCACATGCATGCACACTACTTACTCTCTCAGAGCGCTCACTTAAAATTTGTCTTCCACTTATAACACTTGCCTTCTTCACTGACACATAGTCACATTTTTCTCCTTTTTCAATGATGAGCTCAAGTCCAACGTCACTGACTATTCTGATCTCTAGCTTCATGTCTCTCTGAGCCACATCAACTACAAGCACTCGCTCATGTAATGTTTTATAACAGTGCTTCTCCAGTATGATTCGGAACCAGCAGCATTGGCATCTCGTGGAAACCGGTTAAACTTGAGAACCACCGTCTTAGATCGTTTCCCACTGAGTCATGTGACGATACTTGCCTCCCAGGAAAATTGAACCTACGCATACCCCTAGGTTTTGTACTGCCCTTATAAATTTCAAAGTACCCTGCACAATGCTGAGAGTGCAGATATTCCATAAATCATTTTTGATTTAATGATACATTTAATAATAAATCCTTGTTTATCTATTAAACATAGTCTTTGAAAGCTGAAAGCCTGTCCGTGGGCACCCATTTTGCATTTAGAATGAAATGACCCGTGGTCTACTTGCCTTAAATAAATCATACAAGTCAACGTCCATTGTTTTAGTGAACAGAAAGTTATTTATTGCTTTGTCTAGAGCTCTTCCCAAAGTTAACAACTGAAAGGGACATTCTGTGTCAAGGCTATCTAAGACAGTGACCTTCACTGAGGTATCACACCTCATATCGCATATTGGTAAAGACTCAACTCTCCAGCCAGACACAAGTGGCCTCTGGCTATTATTTTGGCAAACGGTATTTATTTCTTTTACTTCATTTCTTTCCAGCCTTTCTTTCTCTCTGTTGGTGTCTCCTGTTCATGTTTTTCCTTGCTTTATATTCTGTCTGTCTCTGATCTGCAGTTGACTCCCATGACCTGGCTCAGCAGCTCAGTGGCTCTCATGTCCAAACAGGTCACTGTCACCTAGTTTAGAAGTCATACTGCCTGTGGTGTGTACCAGTTCAGTAGAAATAAGGCCATTTTCCCTGGTGTAAATACTCCCATCATGGCTGATTTCCAGCTACCAAACGGACGGCACTGAACATGGAGTTGGAAAGAGATGCTCATGGTTATTTAACATTCCCACCATACAGATACAATATATGTAAACAACCTCAAGGGCATCTGAGAGTAAAATGTAGCAAAATCAATAGGAAGTGATACATTTCGAGTATTTATTACTGTTGTTGTTGTTGTTGTTTTCTTTCCAGATTTATAAAATTTAATTTTTAATAGTGATTTTATTTAACGATCAGCTTACAAAATTTTTGACAATGGACACTTGTGAGCTGGCTCCAGCACACCACTTCATGTTGCCCAAATTCACAGGTGTGCATACCTAATGCTAGCTCAAGTCTCCTTCTCATTCCAAAACCCCACCATTTTCCTCTTTTTATATGTAGATAGAAAATGTCTGCAGCTTATTATTATCCATCCTGAATGCCTTCCTTTCCAAAGACAAAACGGTTGTCAGTCAGGCTCTGCTCACCCTTCGGAGACTCTTGGGCAAGCTGGACAAGGTGACCTACTCCTCCTTGTGTACCAGGATTGGTTCCAGCTACTGTCCTCTCATGGACCACGTGAGTGACACAATCAGAGGCATGAGGTCATTGGGTGTCAGAGTTCCGCTGAAGCCCCAGTGAGGCAATGATGTTACATCCCAGAATAAGTCCACGGGAAATAGTCACATTATGCACCACTACCACGTCTTTTCCAGGGATAACAATACTAGTCAGCTAAGTACTGTCTTGTTTTTTCTTAACTACACTATGAGAACCTTAAAAAGTCTCCCCATAAAAAAGGAGAATGACAGAATAGCCTCTGTCCTTGGATGAAAGAGAAATTTAATTTAGTGACTGGTTAACCCTGGATCTGGACTTCCTTGGTTCAAATCCCCATTCTGCCTCTTACTACCTGTGAAATCTTACGCAAGTGGATCACTTTCTTAGTGCTTCTATCTCCTACCTACAAAACAGAAAGCGTAACAGATGTCTTATTGTGATTAGAGGTGACATGTGTTCTGCCCAGAGATGTTTGTTACCGTCATAAAAAACTTGAATTAAAAAGTATCTCATCAGAAAGTTGTGCATTTTAAAAATTCTCATTTTGGTACATGTTCCAGACAAGGTGGATGAGAGTAGTCTATTTTGCTAGGCAAAAACACTTACTTCGGTATGCTGTAGGGAACCCATGCATATTTAAAGACTTCTATAATAAATTGTTTGTGAACCAGAGAATTATTTTATAGCAAATAAATTCTTGCCAGAATTTATAAGTTCTTAATTATTCAGATTTCATCGAAGAGCACAATATTATTAAATTATAGAAAGAAGGAACTTAGTGCCAAAAATTATTTTTATAAGGGCATACTGATAATAATAGTGGTTAAAATTTACTGACCATTTATTATGTACCAGGCACTGTTCTAAGGGATTTACATGCACTATTTCATATAATTCTCTTAAAAACTTTATTACTATTTTCCAGGTTACGTGTAAGGAAACTGAGGCAAAGAGAAATGAATTTTTGTCCCATTTCACAAAGCTAATAAGTAGTTAGAATGTCCATGAAAAAAATTATATTCAAAATAAAAACATTTTGAGAGAAAAAAAACTAAATTAAATACATCATCGAACCAAACCAAATGAAAAGAAAGAAAACTAAAGAGAACAGAAAGTTATCAAGTATCAATTTTACCCTAAGCTGTTCCTTAGAGGTAGAGTATTTGAAAAATATTTGGATATCAATGGACCTGTTCCTATGTTTCTCTATATTAAAAGGAAGGGAAAAAAAGGTGCCCACACTTAACCTATGGAGGACAAAACTGGGATTTCACCAGGTTTGGGGACTGCAAAGCTCTTTCCACTGGTCCGTATAACCCTTTAGAGGTTACCATGTCTTCCTGTAGTCCAGGGATACAAACAGGTAGCCTGCAGATGAATGTAATTTACTGGTGTGTTAAGTTTACCCTTCAAACAGTGTAAGGTTGATATTTTTTAAACAGGGAGATTTCTCACAAAAATTTGAATTGTGAATGAAATGTGAGAAGATTGGGGAATACTGGAGCCCACAAACACCCTTGGCCACAGGGGGTCCTCTTGGAGAAGCCAGCGCTCTCCTCTTTCCCTGTCTCCATCATCTCCCAGCTCTTCTTCTTTTTTTTTTTAATTAAATTTATTGGGGTGACAATTGTTAGTAAATTTACATAGATTTCAGGTGTACAATTCTGTATTACATCGTCTATAAATCCCATTGTGTGTTCACCACCCAGAGTCAGTTCTCCTTCCATCACCATATATTTGATCCCCTTTACCCTCATCACCCACCCCCCACCCCCTTACCCTCTGGTAACCACTAAATTATTGTCTGTGTCTATGAGTTTTTGTTTCTCATTTGTTTGTCTTGTTCCTTTTGGTTTATATACCACATATCAGGGAAATCATAGGGTTCTCTGCTTTTTCTGTCTGACTTATTTCACTTAGCATTATACTCTCAAGATCCATCCATGTTGTCACAAATGCTCCTATATCATCTTTCCTTAACGCCGAATAGTATTCCATTGTGTATATGTACCACAACTTCTTTATCCATTCATCTATCGAAGGACATTTTGGTTGTTTCCATGTCCTGGCCACCGTAAACAAAGCTGCAATGAACATTGGCGTACACGTGTCTCTATAGAGAAATGCTTTTATATTTTTGGGGTAGATACCCAGGAGAGCGATTGCTCCCAGCTCTTCTTAAATGCCACCCACCTGTTTATTTAGGACTGCATCACTGTCCAGCCCCTGGGATATATGCTATAATTACCACTACTTTAGGTTTAGGCTTTGATCCCAGCAATTACCTCTGGGAAGGAACATATGAAGCTGTATTAGCCAATTGTAATTTGTTGGGAATATATCCGATATATTCCTGAGGACAGACACAGGAAGAGATTTAAAAAAAAAGAAAAGAAATCCTAAACATTTCTTAAAAACTAGAAGATAATATTATATTTTTAAAAATTAACCTCTTCCTCCAACTCGCAACTTTTCTCTTCTAGAATCTTTATAATCCAATAACCATTCTATTTGGCCTAAGCAAGCCCTGGGAAATCTGGTTCTATGCCAGGACACAAGGAGCTCCCATGGGTATCTACTGGCCACTCTGCCAAAGCCTCCTGAATTTGAACACAATGTCGGAAATTATCTCCAAGTTATACAGATTATTGCAGTTTCTATTTTTAAGACATTATTAGCTACTGTGTTCCTAAATTTAAGAAACTTACTTTTCAAGGGGGATTTTTTTTTTAATGCTACGTGAATTTTGGTAAGCAAATCTTATTTTAGAATCAAAGAGTTGCCTACTTAGAGCCGAGGTGAATTCTTTCTAAAAACAAATTATAATAATTTCATATATATGTCTAACATATATAGTATGTGTACTGATATATACATACACGTGCATAAATATATAAGAAAGTATATACCACACTGTCCACAGAAAGAAGCCCTAGCAGCACCCTCAAGTAAGGCTTTTCTGTGTACATTTTCCAGAGCAACGGGGGCATTCGGAGTATGGCCATCCGACACTTCGGTGAATTAATCAAGGACATGAATCAGTATACATGGATGCTGAATCCTGTGGTTCTCAAAGGCTTGGTGCCTCTGATCCTTTTTCTGGAGGATACAGAGATAAGAGTCGTCAATGTAAGTCCTGTGGTCTTGTTTTGTTTCCTGTGGCACGACAGAGAATCGCAGTGTTTTGCGTTAATGCCAGAAAAAGAGGTCTTTACTGACAGTTTTCTCTCACAGGCATGTAAATATACGTTAGCAATCTGTGTTTCTGAATTAAAATGGTCACCGACGCTTTTGATCAACGATCAATGTTACAATTTTGAGCAGGTCGTGCTCAACATCTGTAACAATCTGGTAAGTGGCCCTTCAGTGTTTAGTACCAAAGAGCTACAGAAAGAACATTAAAGGATATCCAAAGTCATGAAGTGTAGTGGGGACAGGGGGGATCCTGGAGGAATGTGAAGAAAACACAATAAAGGGCTTGAGACCAGAGAAAATGAACGTTTCCCACTTCCTCTTCCTCAACATTGATCATCTATCTTATCTGCTTCCTCCAACCCACCTACATGGAGCTATGGATGGGTATAAAGGTAGCATTTCAGATCAACAAAAGAAAAATTAGAATTATTTGGTCACTGCCTAACGAGCTGGTCCTCTGAAAACCGGAATAACCTACAATGATAGACAAGTGGGGATGGAAGAATGCTAACCGAAGGTTACAAACACAAGATTGGAGGTGGGAAGCATATATTAAACTGAATAATATCTGCAAGCAGGAGCGTAAATCTCATACATAGAAATCCCAAGTTTTAAATTGGCCCTGATTTAGTATAAACAACCACATTTTCTCTGCGAGCCTCTGTGAAGGGAGCAACAACTGAGAGAACTGTATTTTTTCCGTTTCATTCCCAGCTCATTTCACACGGGAAGTACATTACAGATTTGATAGCGGACACCTTAGGATTCCTGGGGAGTTCCCAAGCACATCTGAGGAGAGCATCAGTTATTTTAATAGGTAAATAAAATTCAATTCTCATTTCCTAATTTGTCTGAAAAAGTATAGCTGGAAGTCTTCCTTTAAAAAAAAAAGATCTTTGTGATGGACAACATGTTTCATGATGATATCTATGATGACTAGAGGTTAATATGTGTGGTGAGAATAAAGTTCGATTCGATAATACACAGTGAGGATAGCTGTGTGATTAGATTACCATACAAGGTGGATTCAACAAGGATGATTTCCAAATTTAAGATGCTCATTCTTCTCCATCACTGCTATAAAATCACTACCCGAGGAATAAGCATAATATCTAAAAATATAAACACCGTCTTCAACAAAACTTGGACATCTGTAACCACAAACTACAATAGCTGAGGAAGAGATCCAAAATCAAGTAAAGTTAAAAAGAAAAATGTAGGGTTGGGGGGAGTGCTGGAAGATTCTAAGGGAAGATAAATGTTTTGATCTTGGACAAACTTGACCAAACAGGTTCTTTTTTCCACTAGAGTCTTACCATGAAGATATAAAATCCTTTATTTGTAATGACAGGAAGTGAGTTCCCAACTTGATAATGGACTCTTTCCTTGCCCCTATTTGGCACCAAGGAGTAGCATAGACACCAAGGAATTGGGAAATGCACAGCCACATGGTTCATGGAGACAATAATCTGCCAGTTAGGGTAGAAGACAAACTGAATTATGATCAGCACTGGAGCTCATGATCTGTGTTGATAAAAGTAAAGGAATGCACGCACACATACACACCCGTGTCACAAGAACTTTATTTCAAACCAGACAGAATTCCTGCTACCCTGCATTCTACCCTCATACTTTCCCCAAACAGTCCTCTGTATATATACAATTCAAGACCCCAAAATAATTCACTGTAGAAAAGGAAATGGTGTTATCTTTTTACAGAGGTATTGCCAAGGGGAAAAGAAAAGAAAGAAGAAAAATAAATTTTAGGAAGTGTTTCTACAGAGCAGATGAAAATCATGATCTGTTATTTCCATGAATCCAAAACATTTTTAAGACCAAGATCTAAAGGACAGAGCAAGCACACAGTCAATATGTGACGGGGTAGTGGGAGCAAGTGTAGGGGGCAGTATAAGAAAAAATACGTAACTGTCACAAAAAAACTACATTGCAACCAGCAGAAAAGAAAATATATATTGTTGATAACCCAGTAAGGAACGAGGAGACAGGGTTGAGAAATGCTAGCAAAATGTAACGAAAAACAGGAAGAAACAGTTTGAAAAATTAAGGAGCAGTGATAGATATAGAAGACAGATGAAAGAAATGTAAATATGCATAAATGAAGAAAAGAAATAAACAGAACAGGAGAAGTATTCAAAGATACAATTTAAGAAGTAAAAAAAAAGACTTGAGTAAATATACTTGATTAAATATACATATAAATGGTAAATCTTTTTCAAGAACTATTTTATACAGAATGCAACATTAAGATATTTCCTAATGTAATAATGGAATTTCAGAGTTACAAAGTTGCCTATAAGTTAAAAATAAATAAATCTGGCATTAGATTTCTTCACTTCAGTATTCAACTCTAAAATAAAACAAAATGATACCTACAAAATCCTAAGTGAAAAGAAAACTCTTACTGATGAATTTTATATTCAGCAAAATTATATCCAACTATGAAGATAGCAGGAAAACATTTTCAAGAACTAGGGATAAATAATTACCATGAATCCTTCTCGAAGAAATCATTTAAATATGGAATTCAGCCAACTGAAGAATGAATGGACAAACTATTGCAAAAGCACTTGCAATATCTACTTAACTGTAGAACTTCCATCTTCCAATCCATCTTCCACTATTTTTTGCTTTTTCTCCAGGCCTCGAGAGGCTGACTTCTACGGTCTACTCTCCCAAGCTCCCTTGCCAGTTTGCTTTCCAGGTTGGTACAGCATTTAATGCCCATTCATGCATTTAATGGGCAAGGGTATGCTTAATATTCAGTAATAATAGTGACAGTGTTACTCACAAATTGTCGCATTAAGAATCCCCCACTGACCACCTGTTGAGAAATACTGATCAACGAGCTCAATAAAACTGAAAATAAAAATACCAACAGATAATTTCATAGATCTTGAAAAGCTGATTCAAAATATATATGGAAGAGTGAAACGCCAACATCCTCCTGAAGAAAAAATGTGGGCTACTCGTCCCACCAGACACAAAGATTTATTATAAAGTCACAGAATTTTAGACAGTCTGTTACGCAAGCAAAGACGAGCAGACTTATGAAACAGAATGAAAAGCCTATTAACAGATCTACATATCTGCAGTGATTCTGCAGGGCAGTAGGAGAGGGCAGTTTGTTTTTTCTTAACGATGCTGGTTCAATTACACAGGTATATAAAACATACCTTGAGCTCTCCTATGTGCCATATCATTGCAAAAGTGAGAAAGGCAAAACAGTAAAGCTTCTATAAGTAAATAAAGGAGAATACCTTCATGATATTCTTGAGGCAGGCCAAGATTTCCTATCAGGACCCCCCAAAATTCACTAACCATAAATAAAAAGATGGTAAGTTGGACTACATTAAAATGAAAGACTTCTGTTCATCAAAAAAAAAATGAAAAGGTCTAGCCATGGAGTAGAAGATATTTGTAAGGCATATTAACACTGAAAAAGATGAGCATCCAGAATAAAAAATGCCTAGAAATAGATAAGATAAAGACAGACAGCGCAATTATAAAAACAGGAAAGAGACTCACCTGAATAAGCATGTCACAGGTGAAATACCCAAACGTCCAGTAAACATACAAAACTCTTATGAATCATCACAAAAAAATAAATTAAAATCACAATATGATACTCCCACCAAACCCATGAGAATGACTAAAAGGAAAAGGATTAAAAACATCAAGTGTGAGAAAGAATGTAGAACAGTGACAACAGTCATACACTGCTGGGCCGAGTAAAAATTAATACAACCGCTTTGCACTGTTTGGCAGTAACAGCTGAGGGTGAACATAAACATATACATTGGCCAGATAACCCACTCCTAGCTATATACCGAACATCAGTGCATACAAACACATACCAAAATTCATGTACAGAAATGCCCATCATAACCTCATTCTTTACAAGAGTCCCAAATTGGAAATGACACATTGTCCGTCATCAGCAGAATGGATTTGAAAACTGCTGCATTCACAGGATGGAATACCACACAGCAAGGATCAGCAAACTCTTTCTTGAAAAGGCCCGATGGTACTTGGAGTACCATGGGGTCCGTGTCGCAATCACTAGACTCCGCTGTTGTGGGCGAAAGCAGCCAGCAATAATATGGACACAAAAGAACCCATGATCATGGCTGGGTTCCAAGAAAACTTCACTGGCCAACCTTTGCCATGTAGCAACGGAAATGAATGAACTACCACTCCATTAAAGAACAGAGATGCAGCTCAGAAAATGTTGAGCAAAAGAAGGCAGACACAAAAGAATGTATTCTGAAGGACAGACGAGCAGACGGAAAGGGTATGAGGGAGGCTTCTGGGATGCCGGTAATAGTCTATTTAGTAATCGAGGTGGCAGCTAGAAGTGCTCGCTTTGTTTTCATTCACTGAGCTATGCAACTACGACTTAGGCACATTTATACACATCACAGATATTTCAATAAAGAATTGTATTAAATTAGTAACTATTGGAGAACACTAAAAGAGACCTCAAGGATAATCTAGAGATGCTTTGCTTTGAAGAAACCAATGCAGGTAGCCAGGTGACCCTGGAGAATGTATTTTTTTCATAATGTATTTGGGGATTTTATTTTGTGCACAGGCTACTTGGCAACATTGGGTGGCCATTTACTGTTCAAAGATGAACTTCAAGTCATGTTTGAGGGTAAGTGTTGAAGTTATCATGAACTCTTTTTGTTTGGGTCTAAATAAATTCACTATTTATGATTCTATTCGCATGAGACCTGCAACGGTGCTGGGGGTCGGGAGAGGGTGGTGGTTAGTGGGGAATCAATGGAAGGACTGGGTTAAGAGGCATCCTTTTTTCTTTTCTATTTTCTCTCTCTCTCCCTCCCTCCCTCCCTCCCTCCCTCCCTCCCTCCCTCCCTTCCTCTCTCTCTCTCTCTCTCTCTCTCAGGCTTATCATCCTAGAGCCCATTAGGAACCACAGAGAACTGAGGACTCATTCACTCATTCATTCAACAAATATTTTTCCTCATCTGCTATGTGACAGCACTATTCTAGCTTCTGGGGATACAGCAACAAACACAACAAAAGCACAGTCCACTCCTTCAGAGAATTTATATTTTGGAAGATAGCGTGTACATCTGCACCAGAGGGAATTAAAGAAGGGTATTGTTTATTCTACCAAAATGTTTGGATCTTTGGCATCTCTCTATTTCCCCATCGGGATCAGAATTACAAACAGGTTAAGGTAGAAAATAGAGTGGCTGCCTATTTTTTTAATAATAGAATTTATTTTTTAGAACAGTGTTAGATTTACAGCAAAATTGAGTGGAAGATACAGGTTTCCATGTGCCCCTCCCACCCCCACATGTCCACAGCCTCCCCCCTTATCAACACCCCTCACCAGAGTGTACATTTATTAGAGTTCGTGAAACTCCACTGACACGTCATTATCTTCCTTTTTCATTCATCCATTCATTTACTCATTTATTCAACACATATTTATTGACTGCCGGATAAATGCTAAGCATTATGGTTCTCCCTTTATGTCTCTCAGAATCGATTTCTTCTTTCTCTCCTCCTCCTGCTCCTTCTCTCGCTCTCTTTTTTGTCTAATCTCTCCCCCTTTACCCTATTTCTTTTTAAGAAAGAATTTCCCACAAGCCCAATATCTGGAAATAATGATATTAGCACATTGGTATATGTGTATATATATATATTAGGTTGATGCAAAATTAAGTGTGGTTTTTGCAATTTTTTTAACCTTTTATACTGCAATTACTTTTGCATCAACCTAATATAATCCCAGACATTTTTAAAGAACGTGTTATTACATAGTTATGTTTTAAAACTATAACTTTTTTCATTTATTCATATATCATAAACATCTTCTCACGTCAAGAAACATGGGTCTGCATCACCAAGTTAACACGTGTGTGCTATTTCATTTTATGATATTCCTAATTTTTAACTAGTTCCCTCTTGATGAACTTGCAGACTGAGCCCAACTTTTGTCATGATTCTGAGCAATACTGAACCTCTTTGTGAATATATGTTGATGCTATCCAGCAGAATGCTCAGCACCTGATAGACACTCAATAAATGTCTAGTGAATATTTCCACTTTGGGTTTCAGGATGTCTGAATTAAGCTTCCTGGAGGCTGGTAGTCAAAGTAATGAAAATTGTGGGGGTGGAGGAGGGGCAGACAAAGGAGGACCATGAAAGGCAATGGGACTGTTTAGGGTTCGAGCTTCTCAGACTGTGAGAGAAATGCCTTGAACTGGGGGCCCTTCTGCCTTTACAGCTATTGAGCCACTGCATCGGGATAAAGACCCCGTCATCAGAGAGTTGGCAGAAACGACCCACAAACTTTTCAAGAAAGTGGCCCATAAATTGACCTCCTCAAATATTAAACAAAGCTTCCAAAAAATGTTTAACTTCATCTACATCAGAAAAGTGAAGCTTCTTTATAATTATAACTGCACCAACAACCTGACAGGGATTAAAGAAACCAAGTATGATAAGGAAGGCCCCATATACGAGAATTACGAAGACATTTGGTGAAAAAATGAGATGTTCTCCAGTCCCTTGGCGTACAACTCAGAAGAGGAATGATTTTCTTTTCCCTCTTGTTCACTTGAGTCTATTTGTAAGTGCTTCTCTGAAGGATGGTAGACGCCTTTTTACTGTTTCTTCTTAATTGTCTTCAAATATAGAAATCTGTTGTCTGTCTACGTCTGACAGTGATCAGAAGACTTACTTCATCAAACCCACTAATAAAATTGAAAAATCATATAAGCAAAGTGTTTGATGAGAAGCTCTTGGAACTCGATTCAATCAATAAGCATCTATGGAACACCTTGTAAGTTACCAGACACGGTGCTACTAGACATTGGGGACATTTGGATAACACAGATTATCCTCAGGAAGGTCACAGTCTAGTGACACACAATGTAGTTATTTCCATCCTGCTGGGATGAATGGGGAGGAAAGGGGTCTTGGGGTGGGGAGAGAGAAGGGAGCAGGGAAATGCGTTCCAGGTAGAGACATTGAGGCAAGAAGAGGGGGTGGGGGAAGCTGGAGAGTTGTTGTGGATACAAGTGAGTAAGTAAAGAAGAATGGGGAGAGCTGAGACCTGGGGGATCATTATACTGTGCTAATGGCTTTAAACTTGAAATCTTGAAATGAAAGCAGGAGAGTCAACCATAGTTAGTGGTCTCCCATTGCTATCAGGAGCCCGTCTAACACTTCGTCCTGGTTTATAAGAAAGTTGACATATAAATGTTGACCTTCAGTGACCTTGCTTGATTTAAGGTTCCAGTCTCATTTTATACCCTCTTCCCACTCCTGGATTCCCACCCTCGCATATGTTATTTTAACACAGAGGACATAATATTAAAAAGTGTTGGCGAGATATCAGAGACAATAAAAGGCAAAAAGAGAACACAATATCACGAAGGTAGGAACTGCAGAAGGAGCTACCACCTGCAGGCCTGAAGAGACTGGATTATTGAAACTGAGAGGCTTCGAGGGAAAGGGCAGAGCTGGGACCTCACCTCGGAGCAGGGTGGCAGCTGGCCTGTGCCAATCTCTCTGAGGCAGCATAAAGAAACTGATCCTAGGATTACTGGAATCACTGTCAACAGGAAATAGCTATGGCACCAGCATGACTGCTGGGTGAATACATTTTGCTTCAGCAATACTGACAGGAACAGGAAGTAAACAGGAAGGAGCACATCCCTCCTTTTCCAGGCTTCTCGCTGCCAAAGGAGCATGAGTTTTGCAGAGTCCCACGCCCATTGTAAAGCAGGGCATAAAGGAACGGATTTGAGGTTGAGAAAAAATAATAATCGGCATGGAATTCTTTAAACACATTTAAACACCACTTCTACTGTAAAGGATATCTTAATTTACGCCTATATACACCTGTGCGCTCTCTCCTCTGATTCAGTGTAGTAACTCGGTTTCCTTTTGGTGTCACATATATCTTGCCCGGGACTAGAGTGATGCCTATTCTTGTGTTAATCTCTTCCCTGTCCACTGTTACCCTGTCCATACCAGACACACACCTCATTTATCTCCACGTCTCCTGTGACTTCTCAATAACCCATTGTTGGATTCATTCACTGTGTAATCACCAGTGCCTGCAACTGGACCTGGCACATAGCAGGTATATATTTTCTAATAAATAAATTAGTGAATGAATTTAACTGAATTGACTATCAGTCCCAGCAAATGAGGTTTGGGTGACACTAGAAGTTTTTGAATATGGAACGCTTTGGTTCAACAGCATGTCATTTGAGAAAATAAAAGGAAATGTCTTCTTTGTGGAGTGACTGACCTAATTTTAAACTCAGTTCACTTCTCCTTCTGCCTTTCCCCACTCCTCCCCATGACAATGTCAAAAGCAATATGTGTGCCAAAATCCCACGGATTTAAGTCAATCCAAAACTTGAAGCTAGTTTCACACAACACAATGAATGTAGAGAATGTGTTTTGCAACCTGTACTAATGACAGGGAAAAAAGTATTTGGCATAGACAAACCTGAAAAGGTATTATATTCAAAACAAAAGAAGAGTGACCCCAAGCGATCCTGTGGAAAGAGATAAAGTCAGTCCCAAACCCCAGGAACCAAACAGCCTGGAAACCTCTGGCAGATGGGTTTAATCATTGTTCTGTGTTGCTTATAAGAAAACACTCAGAAAGGGGATATCGAGTTAAACCAACATTTACTTATGGAGCTTGTGCTGAACACCCACCTCTCTACTGGGTGTTAAGGAAGACAAAATTATAAGTATACATGCTGTACTTATTATAAGTACACTTACCCACTGTTGGGAACTATGAAATGTGTCCACAGAGATAAGCATGCACATTCATGAGGCGATTAGCCAACCAGCCCTGGAAGTCTGCAAGGTCAGGTAGTGTGGGACATGGCACTGGCTCTCTGGGGACTCAGCAGCTATGTGTGCTGTGCGAGGAAGCCTTCTGGAGAGTTGTCCAGGGTCTCAAAGCATGCATAAGACTTGTACAGACAAAAAAATAGTGAAGAGTCCCCCATCGTCAGTTTCAGAGGGCTGTGCCACGAGGGAGCATGACCACAGGCAGAGAGATGAGAAGGAACATGGTGTGTGATGGGCGTGAAGGTACCAGACATCCTGCAGGCAGGCCACGTGCAGAGAAATGGCAAGATCGGTAAAATGAGGCACAGTGTGGATGCCAGTGAGAGGTGACCATCAACCCCTAAGGAGGGACACAACATAATGGGTGGTTTAGGGAAGATCATTTCCCAAAGCCATCTGAGGTCCCTGCTTCAGAATCATGGCCCCTGAGAAAGAGAAAAAGAAAGAAACTTGCTGCCACAAGCAGAAGAGCTCCTCAGAAAGAATCGAGTTGAGCCTAAGTTCATTTGATAGGACAGGGGGTCACCAAGAAGATGAGGCAGTCACTGGGAACAGACAAGGGATCCATTCTGACCCTCTGCCTTCCAGACTGAAGAGCTTCCCCTCGTCCGGGTGACCATAAGGGGTCACTGCAAGGTGATGTGGTAGCTTGTTGGTAGTTTGTTATTGCAGGAGAGCAAATCTTCTCTGTGTCCCTCCTTCTCTCCACGGGATAAGATGGAACCAGCTGGGCATGGGTCCCAGCAGGGCAATGAGGGAGCCACCCTTGGTGACAGAGGAGCTGGAGAGGTGATGGAATGAAGCCTAGGGATCTAGAAATCATGATAAATCAAAGTCCCTGGCTACAGTTGTGGGTCCCCCAACACTCCCTTAAGCCCAGCAAGATAGAGTAATGAGAATTACAAGATTGGAAATGATCTGGAAAATTTTCCAAGTCTCTCACACATTCTGCAATAACCAGCCTACCAAATACCAGCCTTCCCACATTTTACAGCAAGATTCACAGTAAATTCTCTTGTGTCCCTGAGCCCCCTAAAATGCTAGTCTGCTGCCCAGGGAAGCAAGATAACGGACAGCCTGTTCAAATCACTCCCGCTATGTTTGGCAACTATGAACCGCCTATGGAATTTGAAAAATGGAGAACTGAAGTCCAGAGATGTTTAAAACTAATTTTTACTCTATAGATGCTTTGGTGTAAACTTCAGAGGCTCCAAAGCAATGGTGGCCTCTGCCCAGGAGTTCCCTTTACCCAGAAGAATGGGCCCTGTCTGGTAGGCACTTCCTAAGCAGCTGCTCCTCACCTTGGGGAGCCATCATACCCCAAAGCAGAGCTATTGGACAGGACCTAATGTGACCCCTCGTGAGCAATCTCAGATAGCTCACATCTGGCTCTCTGGAATTCCTTACACATGCTTTGGCTGAACACACTCTGGGAGTACAGGCCAAACCCAACACAGAAATAACTTTCCTTCACAGCTAGCCAGTCCAAATCTCATCATCTGCATTTCTCCGGCAAGAATGGGGTAGACAAAGGTCCTCGAACCCCCTAACCTGTCTCCAAGTGGTCGGATTGAGCCCCACCACTTCCTACACTTTTAGTGCGAGAAGCAGGTCTTCTGATCCCATTTCTTTGATGGGAAACGGACACACCGCACACTAACAGCTCTTTCTAAAGAGATCCACTTCAAAGATTCTCTCTCAAGCTCCACTGTCTTGACTCTCCTAGACTCTCAGTGGCAGCAGATGAAACTTCCAATTCAACTAGAGGCTGTCAGCAGCCAAATTAAATCGACTTTTTGACAAGGAGTCACTTCGGACCAGCCAGATCCTCCTAAAGCAGTTTAAATGTATTTGTATTGTCTTTGGCTTATATGCTCTACCTTTGAAAGGTTTGCTGAAGTTTACTCAGTAAATGAAGAAATCCACAGAATGTTGAAAGGACTTTAGTAATCATCGACTTCAATTTGCTCATTTTTGAGAGACTAGACGTCCGGCAAGAGCTACCACAAAATACCCAACCAAAGGAACCAATCACTGACTACGTGCTGTATTACTATTAGAGAAGTAAATGAATATGTAGGTATTCTAAGCAGGACGGGCTTCCATTCCCTTCCACATAACCCCCTGTGCGAGACAATGCCTAGTGACCCTTCTCCTGTGACCCCCTTCTGCATGGGAAGGACTTGAAGACGAGAAACTATATTTCGAAGACTTCCTTGCAGCTAGGGCTTGGGTGCCACTGAAGTATTTCAAGTGAGATCGACATCTGGTGTCGGAAGACAAAGGCAAGCAGAGGCCAAATTCCTGTGACTATGGTGATCAGTTTACAGCAGCCGAACTCCAGGTCCCATCCTTTGCATGTGTCTCTGAGGGCGGCAGCAGCTTTACACTCTAAGGAAGCGTGTGACCTTACAAGGCCCGTGGCTTCCCCCTGGTTTCTGCTCTCCAGCCCCTCCATCCATGCAGACACCTAACTCCCTGTACTAGATGGCTTTCTCGGCGAAATACAATGGTTCTTGCTGCCTGTACTAAGTCATGAGCGACAGGCATAGCAGTCAATACATAAAGTATGGCAGAACCTTCTTTGTAGCAGCAAATCTATAATCAGTTAGCAAGTCCTCAAACTTCTCCCTCCTACACATCTCTTATGTCCAGTCTCCATTCTCTCTTCCCCTGCACTGCTCTGATTTCGGTCCTCCTGGCCTAGACCATTGAAATAACCTCCTGATTTGAGGCCCTGTTCACTCTAGCTTCCACGGGAATCTGGTCATTTCTGATCTTGTCACTTCCTTCTTCAATGTTCTTGAGTGGATTGCCATAACCTCGAGGGTGGCACTTCAACGTCCTTTAAACCCTAGGTTCTGCATGTTTAATTTATCTTCTGCTGTTCCCATCCGTGGAGGAGAGACTGTTCTGTGATATGACCACTACGGACCGTCAAGCTAGACCTGGGACCAAAGGGATTGCTTCCTGTAACCCCCTCAATTCCTCTCCCCTGCGTCCCACTGCATGCTGGTTCCTGGACAGGCCATTGCCCTAACCAGATCACGTACGTAAGGCATTTCACCATACCTGGGATTACTCACATAGCCCACACCTATCCCACCTTGTTCTATAGAATTCTTTGGTATCTGCCTGCAGCACGGAGGATATCCACTTTATCCTGCAGCCGCCCAAGACACACCTCATGTGTAAGTTTCCTTAATAAACTCCTTAATTAAGTTTCCTTAACAAAAAAAATGTCAGACTAGAGGGGCATCTTTTTTTCAGGCTTTCCCAGCCCTCTGCTATGGAGGTAGGTTTCTAGTCTAGGGACTTTTCCTGGGGTCTGCGTGTATAAACACTTTACATCCAGCAACACTGAATTAACTGTAGCGCACTCTGTCGTGTTCTCTTACTTCTCTGTGCATTTGCATATATTTTTCTTTTGGGCTTATGTCCCTCGCCTATTGTCTACCTGACACGCATCTATTCTTCCTTTAAGACTCAGCTCTCTTCTCACGTCCTCCTGCAGCCTCGCTTGTTCTCCCTGAGTTGTTGTCACCCCACTGACTCACGCTTGTTTTGTGACACTGGTCACCTCTCGCTCCTTCCGACGGTATGTTTGCAGACAGAAAGCACTGTGTCCGCTCATCGCGGAACCTCTAAGAGACAACCACAATGAACGCGTGATGTAACCAACGCATGACATACAACGCGTGATATGCACCCTCAGATGAGTGGAGTGGGGGAGTGAGGGAGGGGAAAAGCGGGGTGCCTCGAAGCAGGAGGGGCAGCTACAGGCACAGCAGGGAGCCAGAGACAAGTGACCACAATTCTGTCCTTTGAGTTTACTAGTTTTACAAACTCCTCGTCTCCAAGAGTTAGCTCAGATCCTCAGATCAGGCCCTCTTAAGTTTCCAGAAAATTGAGCTTTTATTTCCTTAAAACTGTTGGTACAAATAAACCTTTCCTTGTAGTCCAGGTGCATAACCTTTGTTTGTGTATTCTATAGTTCCAAAGCAAAAATAAATAGAAGAACCACTGTTCCTTTAATCCCTCAAGGGTTCATCTTACAGCTCCAGTGACCAGATTAGTCACTGTTTTATTTTTTGAAACCAGGGCCAGGGACCTCCTTCTTGTCCTCCCCCCATCCCTTTCTTCCTCTGCACCCCCCTTCTTTCCCCCGTTCTCCTGTCCCTATGGGACCACTCTCAGTCCTTCTCTTCGGGGTTTTACTAGGGCTCTCCCCCCTAAAACGTATGAAGAAAAAGGAATTTTTACTTTGACAATAATAACTCCTCCCGCTTCCCCAATTTCTACATCAAAAAACATTGGTAAATGCCATTCTCTCCTACATTTAGAGAACTAGCAGCTGGTTCTCTTGGAAAAGAAAAGTGGTTCATTAAGAGTAGGGCCCCTTAGAGCGCGCCAAGTACCCCAACTATGTAGGGGTGATTTGGTCTCGTGGGTTGCACACAGAAGGCTGGAGTTCTGGTTCTGACTCCTTTACTTGATTTCAGACCCTGAAGAAGCAATTTCTAATCTTCTTGGAGTGACAATTGCTTCACTTGTACTTGAGAGCATGCATTGATGATTGTCAAGGTTTGTCCTGCTCTAGTACTCACTGACCCTGCTATTTTGGGCATCTTGAATAATCAGGAGAAGAAACCAGATTTAGAATCTTACTATATAGCACAATTGGTAATAATAATAATCATAAACTATTAATGTACATCTCTGTTTTCTTCTGTTAAGGTGAGGATCCTGACATTTAAACCTCAGCTGGTTTGACTTATTCAAACTTAATTTGGTTCCTGAATTAAGATAGCAGTTTAGAAAACATTTAGGGAAAATGACATTTAGGAAAAACTATAGATTTTATAGAATATTTAAATGTGGTTTTAGTAATTATACTCTCACAGAATAGTAAGAAAAAAAATGCCTCCTTTATTCAAAATTAGATTACTTTATAGAGGGTTTATGGGTTCATATCCCAATGACTTCATAAGTATCTGCTCTTGTCAGAAAAAACAAATTTAAGGTTATCCCAAATGTGAAGTTGTTATATTGATTAAAGCTATAACAAATTAGAATGAATTTTAAAATGTACCTCTAGGTAAGAATACATACATATGTATATAAGTAACCTTTTGTAAGGCACCTACTATTAACAAAGACTTTCTGTAAGGAAACTTTAGTCAAGCTCTTGAGTCCTGTTTTGGACTCTGCCTGGCCCTTGGGCTCTGTCCTTGAACCTTCTAGTACAGTTTTATCAACAATCCTGCTGGATCCAGTTCAGGGAAAATACTCTTCCTTCGATATCTGACCTAACTCTACATCCCAAACCCTTGGTAGCTGACCACCCATGATATCTGATCAAATTCCTTCTTCACCCTGGTCTACCTTCAGCACAACTCCTGCTGCCAAGCAGGCTTAGCCAGAACCAGAATGCACTGGTAACCCAGGCGTTTCCTTTGAGTAATTTTCTATCCACTGACCCCCAGCCTACTCCTGGGCCTTGTAGTCAATCTCTCTCTGCTACCGCAAAACCCCATTGGAGGACGGTGTTTCCCTGAAAATAAGACCAGGTCTTATATTAATTTTTGCTCCATGAGGGTTTCTTTTCAGGGGACATCTTATTTTTTCATGTACAACAATCTACCTTTACTCAATGGACAGTCACGTCTTCTTCTAGAACATCGTCATGGCTAAACGTGGCCTTCTGGCTGAGGCTCTTAACTGAGGCTTATTTTCGGGGTAGGTCTCATTTTCAGGGAAACAGGTCGTACCCCAGAATGATGTCGATCTTACCGTCTTGCACAAGTGTCTGAGTAATTACCATCTACCCCTGTGTGCCAGGTCCATATTAGGCCTGTTCCTGTGACTTCTAGTACTCACAATCACCCTGCAGGGTAAATTCTCAGGTGTACAGCTCAGAAACCTCTGAGGCTCCCAGGGGCAGCCAAATTCAAGCCCGGCAAGGCGCTGGGCAGCGCAGGCCGATGTGCTCTCCATCCTCCGCCCTCAGCCCCACAGCATCCCGGAGAGCGAGACTCGGAGCTTCGGTCCCTCAGGGTTCCCTCTCCCCGACGCTCAGTTCCAGCCTTTGGGGCAAGACAGGCGGGCAGGGGTCCGATGTCGGTTACAGTCCAGAAAGGTGGTTGGAGAGTCCGGCGGGGCCCACAGACTCCGGGACAGAAAGCCGGGTCGGGACACAGGAGTCTCCAGGACCCCAGCGTCTGCTCACAGCCCCCCGCCCCGCCCCGCACTCGCTGCGCGTCCCTGCGCACTCCCAGGGGCACAGCGCTCATCCCCAGGCCGGGTCACCGCTCCCAGGGGCCTGGCCGAGGGCGGGGCCAGGCCGGCCCTGAAGGCTATATAGAGAGTGACAGGTCTGCCCAGGCCCAGGCCGGCCACTCCACTGTAGAATCCTAAGTGTCCAGGGACACTCTTCTAAAGAACCTCTCGAGACCTTCCTACAGGAGACCATGGGGAAAACAGTGGCCATCGTCGGAGCTGGGATCAGTGGCTTGGCTGCCATCCGGTGCTGTCTGGAAGAGGGGCTGGAGCCCACCTGCTTTGAAAGGAGCAATGATGTTGGAGGCCTGTGGAAATTTTCGGTGAGTGGCACATCGCTGGGACACCAATAGAAGGGAGAGGGGCTCTACAGCAAGTCCAATCTGATCAGTTCTAATTCAGACTTAGAGGCAGGTCCTAAAAGTTGCAGATCTGGAAAGTAAAATCTTCTCTCTCCCATCCCACTAGTGTCCAACCATTCAAAACAAACCATTTGCGCACGCCATCAGGGCTTATCCTGAAAAGGACATCTCCAGCTTATTAAATAATGTCACCAGCCTGACAGATCTCCAGGCTATAATGTCAGTAATTAGCCAAAATTGGGATTCTATCTCTATTGCTCTTAAATCCCTGGAACACGGGGGGAAAGAAAAAGAAAAACCTAGACGAGGGTCAGAAGTCCCAAGTTCTAATCTCCGTTCTCAGGTTTTCTAAGCAGATAGATTTTAGGCAAGTCACTTTTTCCTTTCTGGACCTCAAATGCTCATTTGTCAAATGCAGAGATTGGAAGTTAAGTTACCTTTAATGTGCCTTCCAATTCTAACAATTCTATAATGAACTCATGTCTTGGGCAGACATTATAAGTTATTATAAATGATGATGGTGTACATTGTGTGTGGTTGTCAGATACTCTGTGAGCTCCAAATCCAGAGGAAAAAATGATTGTCTCTGCCATTCAGGCTCATTGTTGTAGGAATAAGATAATCAGGAAATATTCATTATAAACACAGTTTTTAAATTTCAAAGCTGGGTTTGCGGAAACTTCTAGCCTTTCTGTTATGAACTTCCCAACCATTGTTATTGATATAGATGATACATGTTTGGCCTGAAGACATTACATCCACATCATTCATCTTGCAAGTATATTCTATCCTGGTCTCGGGTACAGCCCAACCTACAACAGGTGGCTCTAACAGAGCATATTGCTGCAAACTCAGAACACATATGTATTCATCTCAAGAGCATTTAGCAAAAAAATTGATGGTGCCTATAACCCTGAAAGCATTACATAAGACATAAGATCATTACTTTTTATTTTTCATTAGGGAATAATCAAGAGGGTGGTGGTGGTTGTTCTTGTTGTTGTTTACAAATTCAGTGCTATTTATATTTGCTCAGGGAGATATGGCCATTTAGCCTAAATGATGAAATGGTTCTCTCTTATCTCTTTAGCAGCAGTTAAATGCTGCTTGAGCATCTATTTTGCCCAAATTGTGTACTAGGTACTAGGCTAATATGTGACATAATCACACTACATGAATGGTTCTACTCCCTTTGGTGAAGCAAACCATCCTATAGGTCCACAGTCCTTTGACGGAAAGGGGGCAAAAGCCCATTGGATAGCAAAACCTGTCCTGAAGTCATATGGTCAGAAAACATGAGTAGAAGCCACAAGGCTACTTATAGCCTTCCTCTGGCCCACTCTGTGCTCCACTGCAAAAATTTTATTGCATTTGCTTATAAGGTGCTACCCAAAATCTCACTAGGAGTGTTATGGAAAAACATATCCCCAAATCTACAAATTCCAAAATGTGTCTGGCCCTAAGAGTTTCCAATAAGAGATCACAGTACTTTACAACAAGATAGCCCTTAGTTGACAGTCCACTTAATGAACATGAGCCTTGAGATTTAGAAAAGGGTGGACTACTGAATTCTTAGCAGGCCAGGGGAGACTTCCTGCAGGGATGGCACTCGGCTGAGAGTTGAAGGACGTCCTCAGACACGGAAAGTAGAGGACCACCGTGTGACACGACTGCGGGGAGTGCCGTCCCCGTTGTAATGTGTGGAAGGCGCCCTGTAGACAAGCAGTCACCGACAACATGCCAGGGCCATGTGAGAGAGGTTTCTAGGCAGGGGTGACCAAAAAGCAATGCATAAATGGCACGGAAAAGGCTATGAATATGGACTATCCAGGGGTCTGTAAGTTAACCAGTGCAGCCGGGTCAGAAAGCCTATCTAATGAAGCAACAGGTACCATATCGATAAGGTACAAAGTCAGACTCTGGGTTATTCAAAAGAGGGGGTGTCTCTTTCAGTAAGGTCACTGTATAGAGGTGGGATTATATCCTGTGAGGATGTAAACACATGCAGATATTCAAAACTTCGGCCCCTCCCCACACCCACCCCTTCCTTCTCTTTGAAGAAAACTTGCTTGGTACAATGTGTGATCAGAGAGGGATTTCTGCAAATGTGTTATATAAGGTTTCATCTTGCAGGTCCTGTTAGGCAGAAGGTGTTCCGGGAGAGAAACCTGATAATTCTGAACTATTCACTGCGTGTTTCTCCTGTACAATGAAAACCAAATGCGGTTTAAACACTAGTAGGCTGAATAAGCATGTTTTGAGTTTCTTATACTTTACTAGGACCTCCTGACCTCTGAAGCTTTTAATCGGCTGTAATAAGATCAACAAGCTGTGTACAATAGGTCACGGTCCCGTGGACTGCAGAAGAGGGAAACGGAACTGTCTGCATTTCTGTTCTACTTATTCCCTCGACTTAGTCGTTCACTTATTCACTCAACAAACACATATCTGCGTACACTGCATGTAGGGCCCTATGTTAGGTACAGTTGCAGATAAGAGGTACAGCAGGCCACCAGTGTTCTAAAAGCAGAGCAAAAGCGAGTGTTAGAATAACTATAGTAATACAAGTGAACATGATTAGGACAGTATAGACATTGGGAGCGTGGGAGAGGCGGAGATGACGCTCAGATGGTGAGAGGCAAGACGAGGAAAGGTATGAGAAAGGGGCCAACTTCTTAGCTGGACCTTCAGGGTAGATGCAGACCAGCAGAAATGAGATGAATAAGCAGAGATGGAATAGGAAAGAAGATCAAGGCAGATGACGAAAACGCACGCACAGCATTCTTGAACTAGCCTCTGTCTTTGCCCTCAAGTTGCTTACGTCCTAGCAGCGAAGAAGAGACATGGACACACTTATAAGCGTAGACGGATGATGATAATGTACCCGCAGAGGCTTGGATCTCTGGGTCTAGGGCTAGCTCTCCCAGCCAGAGGCAGACTCTGAGCTTAATTTCCTCCGTATTATCTCAAACCACCCCACACATGGAAATAAGAAAAGTGCGAGCTCTCTGGAACAATTTTCTGTTGCTATAGAATATATCTTTTGTTTGGAGAAAGAAAAGAGATATAGTGTATAGTCCACAGATTTAGGGGAAAACCTTCAAGGTGCTTTTTAGGGTACAAATGCAAGGAGCCCTAGGGCACAAATTCTTCTCTCCTCATGTTCTGATTGGCTGGGGCCCAGGGGCCAAAGGGCAGAAATTCATCAATGATGGAAATCATCCAAGAGCAGAATTGTACATCTTTTTTTAACCAGTGCCCAGCCCGCAGCTCAGCCCTCCCTCCCTTCAACGGGCAGCTGCAAAGCCTCCTTCCCACCTCTTTTTCTCTCAACCATCAACAAAAGGAAGGAGCTGTGAGTGAACCCGGGGAGACTCAAACCTCAGAACCTGCCAGACACCAGCCTTCACCCTCTTCCTGACCTTAGCAGAAATTTCCAAGTGAGGTTTTAAGAGTTAACATCTCTGAGCTTAGCTATGTGGAGAAATACAGCAACCATGAGTAGAGGAAGTTTTTATTTTCAACTTGAGGTGAAACCCTGAGGCCTCAGACAGCCCCCGAGAGACACAATCTTCCTAGTTCTTTCCGGTACTTCATGTCCCCATCTTCCAGAGGCCAGCGGGGGCTGGAGGGAGATAAATATTTCCAATCCAATTGCAACATGACATTTCATCCTGTTCCTTCATTTCATGAGAATTCCTTCAGGGTGTGGGGAAGCTGAGGCTGCCAGCTTTTAAATGCACTGGCAGGGCAGTACATTGTGTGAACTTTTCTATCCTTGCAACAGAGAGGAAATGCTGATTTTCTATTACGCCTCCAACGGCTTCTCAAAAGAAGCTACTTTTCAGTTACATGGTGGCTTTAAAATGTAGTCCCAAGACTGAACACAAGTTCTATGGCTTCTGGTTTCCTGTGTGTCTTTGGTGAGAACTGAATACCTCTAACTAGCGCATTAAGGGGTTCCTCAAGCACAGAATTCAGTACAAGAGAGTTGTAATGTGTAATGTGTGAAGCGTGGTCCCAAGCCCAGCAGCAGTGTCCCTGGCACTTGTTGGAAAGGGACAGGCCCCAACCCAGAATCAGAAATTCTGGGCGTGGGTCCAGGAATCTATGGACTAAGGAGCCCTTCAGGTGATTCTCACATCGCCAGAGTTGGGAAACCACTTCGAGAGACGGTTCCCTTGCTGTTGAAAAGCTCAGGGAACTCCATCCATATAGCCAATCAAATAGGCTAAAACAGCAGGCTCCTTTGCTTCATTCAGTTGTGTGGTCTTTTGTTTTATTTTTATTACTATTATTATTATTATTATTATTATTATTATTATTATTATTATTTAACATGAGTATGAGATCAGAACCAGGCCTGTGATTGGACAAAGAAAACTCTCTGGGTCTCAAAACACAGAACTAATACTGGGGATAATTAGAGTGAGGGGACCGAGGTGGACGGCAGCCAGCTCTGTGCCAGATCCTGTGCTCAAGGCATTTCTTTCTATATCTTACAGAGACCTGTGAACTTCTTTCCCATGGGTCTTTGGGTTTTGTTTGTATTATTATTATTATCATTATTATTATTATTACTTTACATATTAAAACGTTTTTAGTCAACCAAGAACTGAATATTCACTGAGCGGAATACCGTTCTTGGCTTCCTTTTTAAGCTGAGTTATTCTTCCTAGGACCATGTGGAAGAAGGCAAAGCCAGTATTTACCCATCGGTATTCACCAACTCTTCTAAAGAGATGATGTGCTTTCCAGACCTCCCACATCCTGATGATCACCCCAACTTCATGCACAACACCAAGATCCACGAATACTTAAGAACATTTGTCCAAAAGAATGACCTTTTAAGATATATACGGTTTGAGGTAAGAGCCTTGGGACCTGTGCTGTTGAGGTCAGTATGTTTGTGGGTTGGAGGAGAAGCACCACGCTACAGAAATCAGAGCCAAACGGTTGGACACATAGCCATCAGAGGCAGGGGGTTGGTTTGGATTGTACAGGATTCATGCATTAGGTTTGTTGGGCTTTGTTTTTGTCCCTAAACAAGTTCCCCGTGAGTCTCTGAGAGCTTTTAAAATACCACAGGAAATGCTGGAGGCAGCCATTCCATCACAGTGTACTTTCCATCCTCGCGCGCTCATATTTTAGAAACAATCCCAAGCTCTCTAGTCCATATTTAGACTTGATGTCAATGAGTCTGGTTCAAGAAAACATGGCATTCGCTACAGTCTTCCATTAGGAAGAGAGCAGCAATTTAAATGAATGATTAATATAGTATTTTCCCTCATCTTTCCCACACTTGGCTCCTTACACCAGGAGCCTTGGGAATTACGGTGTAGAGGCATTATCTCTGCAAATAACAGTAATGCTTTACATTTGTTTAGAACTCTTAACCTGAATTCATCACTGTTAAATACAGAGCACATATACTTAGAAAACTAATCAGCAAAATTGTGAATTGTGATTATATATAATTTTATTATGTTAAAATAATAAATAATATTATACATAATACCAATTATAATTATTAATTATACTAATAATCATATTTTAAAATGACAATAACTTAAATTAATTAGAGTAATTAAATATAGTTTTAATTGTATTTAATACAATTCAATTTTTACATATACTTATGTATAGTCATACTGTGGAAGTGGCTGATATTTCCAAAGGAGAATGTTTATCCAGAGCAAAGGAGAGACTAAGGATTGAACCCTAAGACATTCTCATATTTATGGAATAGATGGAAGATGAGGAAGAAATCATGAATGTCTCTGGAAGGTGGCAGTATATAAAATGGCATGGCACCTTTCTCCAGAGTACTCAGTGTTATATACCCCAAATTTACTAACTAGAGGTCATAAGAGTAATATACCCCAGTAAGTCATTTTCCTTTTGAGATCTGAAGATTCATTGTAACTCCAATTTTAATATCTTCCTATACATTTCTCAATGACCAGGAGACCTCATAACAATTATGTCCTCCACAAAAACACTGCTTAATAAATAAACAAATAAATAAGCAAACAAATATAGAATTGTAAGTAGAAGGAATTTCTTTCTGATTTTCTTTAAGACCCTGGTCTGCAGTATAAAGAAATGTCCCAGCTTCTCAGTCACTGGCCAATGGGAAATTGTTGTGGAAAAGGATGGGAAGCAGGAACCGACTGTGTTTGATACTGTGATGATTTGTTCGGGACATCATGTATACCCCAATCTGCCAAAGAATTCTTTTCCTGGTAAGTTTGGAAAATCTGTAATAATTTGGGGATTCATATATAAACAGCAAGGTTGGGACAGATCTTTCCATAGATTATACATGATGCTTATTCTTAGGGTTCCAAAATTTCAAAACAAATTTTTTAAGTTTGATGATATGTGAAATATAGTAATAATTAACCTCCTGAAACCCTATACGAAAAGAATCAAGGACTCATAAGTCAGAGATGAGATGAAGACACAGGTCCTTATCTTAGGCACAGAAACCCGGAATTAAGTCCTGACTGCACTGGGATGTCTGAGTGAAGGTACAATCACGAAAGTAAAGTCCAACTGCCAAACTGTTTAAATAAAGTCACAGTTTGTTATGTCATTTATAATATAAACATATTTGTTATTTATAGAGGGATCCGGGTTTTCTAACTTCATATATGTCCACATTTTACAAATTAACTTTAGAAATCTCAGTGTGTGTGTGTGTGTGTGTGTGTGTGTGTGCGTGCGTGTAGTGGCACACTCCATTACTATATAAAAATGAGAACATGAAATAAATACAATACACAAGCAACTTCCCTCCCTCCCTCACTCCCTTTCTTCTTCCCTCCTTCCCTCTTTTCTTTTCTTCCCTCCCTCCCTTCCCTTTTCCCTTCCTTACAACAGGAACACAAATCCACTCAAAAATCTGAGTTCCCATCTCAAGGCAAGAATTTTATTGGCCAAAAACATTTAAAAGAGTAGAGATTCAGGGACAATAGAAGATCAAAACCATCCCTGTTAAGAGGCAGTCTATTTTCTGTAGGCTGACAATAAATAGCATAGGCTCAGCTCACCTGGGCTCAGCTCATTATTCACTGGTTCTTTACCATGTGACCCCAGAGAAATCACTTAGTTGCCTCAATTTCCTTGTCTTTTAAAATGGAGATAAGGCCAATACCTACTATTCAGAGATGTGATCAAGATTAATGGCTAAAATATGTAAAGCCTTTAGCAGAGGGCCAGCCCACAGTAAGTACTCAATAAATATTAGCTATTATTATTATTATAAAAATAGATCTGCTCAGATCTTACTGGGTTTTTGTTTTTTAAGGTACTAAACGTAATTCTTTGGGGGTTTTGTGTCGAAAACCACCAAAAGGATAAATAACATTTCTAGTAGGGAACATTTTTTTTTAATTAAGACCGATAATAGAAGGTTTAAAATTAAAAAGGTCAAAGAAAGTGAGTCTTCACCATTTCTTCCGAAAATCCACTCAAACCACTCCCCATGTTCCACTTAGGCCTAGACCAGTTTCAAGGTCACTGCCTCCACAGCCGGGAATATAAGGGACCAGAAGCCTTCAAGGGGAAGAGGGTCCTCGTGATTGGCCTGGGGAACTCAGCATCTGACATTGCTATTGAGCTCAGCCGCCTGGCTACACAGGTAAATGATCTAAAATGTTTCAGGAAACAAACCTACAGTATGGCTGTACTACTAAATCAGCAGCCTAAATCAGCCCCGAGGATGATGTTTGTCATGTCAGTTACGTGTCAGCACAAGGGATCCACCTGTTGTAACCCACCTATTAAGTCAAGGGAGACTTGAGACCTTCTCCTTGTGAAGCAAGGTAACGTGGCCCATGCTAGTGAGAAACTACATTCTGCTGGAACCGGAAGTAAGTGTGTGTGCATGTGTGTGAGTGTATGTGGGGGGGGGGGTTGTATGTGCACATGCAATTGTGCATGTTTGTTTTAATTGAATGTTCTCATCACTTCCAAGCAGAGTGGTAGCTAGTCAGACTCGACCTTTATTTACTTAGCAGTATTTCATATTGTGTACCAGGCAAACCGAACTGTGCCTACCACTCTGAAGGCCTGGAAGATATAGAAGACGTAGTTTTTACTATTGTTTATCCAGTCAACAGCCAGGCCTTTCTATGTGTCAAATTATGTCAGACTAGAAATAGACGTAGAAATAAATCAGAGTAGTTCCTGGCTTGAAGGAGCAGACAATGGGAAGTGATGGACGTCAGACAGGCTGACCATTGCGAAAGGAGATAACGACATTTCAGTGACCTTAGATGTGGCAGCACCATGAAGAGAAGAGCTAACTTAGGCTGGATGGTGTCAATAAACACTTCCCAGAGGACTCCAAGCCACACCAAACATGACCCGTAGAACCTGAACAAACAACAGTTTTTAAAGGAAATAGGTGCTCAATAAATAAGTTCTCAACTGCGTGCACATAAAAGCGAAGGATTTTTTAAGAGTCCAATTCCCTTGGGTTATCACCAAGGTGGTACAATGGTCAGGCACTTAGGCTTGTCTCAGGGCTGAGGCAGATGCCATGGTTTGGGGATACCCCTGCAAGACGCTGGGGTGGGTGTGTAGGGAAAACTAGAAAAAGAGACCAGGGACAGAGAACAGAACTAAATCCTTGGCATCTCCTCAGCCTAGGGTTTCCAGGCGGGAATTCCCACCCATTCTCAGAAATTTTTTTCGCTTTCCCCTTCCCGAATTCCAAGATATCAACTGTTTTCTGTTCTCCACAAATCGTTTCCACAAAGTGACGGCCGATACTACCAACCACCTGGGTTCAAGGAGCCGATTTTCCTGATTTCCCGACCAACTTTTCTCGCACTGTAAGAGTGCGCCTGCCTGGACATTGAGGGAAATGTGTGGAGACGTCCATAGAGCTGTGTCGCATCTGCTTACTTCTTACCGAGTGATACTGAAATCTATGTTGCCTTCCCCACCAGGTCGTCATCAGCACCAGAACTGGTTCCTGGGTTCTGAGCCGGGTTGGGGATAATGGCTACCCGTGGGACATGGTGTACATTACCCGCTTCGCGTCCTTTCTCCGGAAGGTCCTTCCTTCATTTGTCTCTGACTGGTTACATGTCAAGCAGATGAACACACGGCTGAAGCATGAGAACTACGGCCTGATGCCTTTAAATGGGTACGACAAATACACATTTATCATTCAAAACAGCGGAGCACTAGGTTATGTTGAATTCTTTCTCTCTGGGTCTTACTTTAGTTGGTTCACCGAGGCTGGTGGGATTAAACTGAGGGCTGCAGAGTTGACACGGTATGCCCAGAGACCAGGTATGGGATGAAAATCTTACTGAAATTCGTCTCGTGGGGAAAGGCGTAAGGAAATACAAACAGGGGTGGTGCAGACAGTTAGGTCACCCTGACACGCAGAATTCAGTTGTGGTAACTACATGCTACAGCAGAGAATTTTGAGGGCTGGAACAACTCATAAATTGTGTGTGTGGCGGGGGGGGGGGGGGCGGGTTGAGGAATATCTTTTCTAAGATTATGGGTGAATGGGGATAGAAATAATAATAGTAATACCTATTCCTGAGGACTGTTGTATTCAGTTAGACAAAAAAACTATAAGACTTTGTAAACTATAAAGCTTCTCAAACTATTGGTCCTTCGTCGTCTCAAATGTTCTCAGGAACAATTAACAAAGTGATATTAATCAACACGTCTCAGCAGTCGGAAGACTCAAAACAAAAAGCCCCTCCACCACAGAACGGTGACACTTTTGCAGAATGGTCAGGAGGCAGGCGACATTTCAGGCACGAGGGAGTCACAGAACCAAGAAGCCAATCAAATTCACAAGATTCATGTATGTCCTTCTCTATGGAGACAGAGCCCAACACCCGAGAAAGGCATTCTCGTTAGAAGAATCCCTATGACAATCAACTGAAAAAATATGTAAGTGGGTGAGACAAGAAAGAAGTCACGAAGAAGTTTCACACTTGGCCCATTCTGGGAAGTGTTTCATTGTGCTTAGAGAAACAGGTTAAGGAAAAATAAGAGGGAACTGGGAATTAGAATAGCAAACATCAGGGTTAGGAGCTAAACCCTCACTCCCCAGCACTTTTCCTCCCTTATCTGACAGACTGCTAGATCCCTAAAGGAAAAAAAAAATGTAGATTTAAATGCAAAAAAAAAAAAAAAAATCTAAATTTTTTTTGCATTTAAAATTATGCTTAACGTAATAGCAGTCCCAAAGCTTGAGCTGGTTAAGAGTTTTTGTCTCATGAGGGTAACTGCAAATTGTATTTTGGCTTTGTCCTTTAGGCAATTAAACCACTGTTTTGGAAATTCACTCCTAAGAACTAAACTCCCTCCCAGAAATGGTCCCAAGTACCTAAGGTGTCATTGACATATTCTCACTGCTGCCTTGGGGAGCAGAGGTGGAGGAGGGGAGAGAAAAACAGGTTTCACTGTGACCTACTTTGTGTCACTTTATAAGGTAAAGGAAGAGGCTGCAGGATTAAATGGAGGTAGAAGTAGAGAGACAAATTCCAAAATTTTTAAAGTTTCTCAGTGTTTGAGATAGTGGGAGGAAATTTCCAAATCCATGAAGGAAACTTAACTGAAAATGAAGAATGCCATCAAAACACCATTCCTAGAATTTTGGCAACTGAAGTACAGTATCAAAGATGTTATACTTTCTTTTGTGACCACAGCTGATGAAAGGAAACCAAAGGTGGCACTCACCCATGCCACGCCATCCAATCTGCTTTCCTCATGCAAGAGGAACCTTAGTTGCAATAATGGTTCTCTTATAAGAACATGCTTGCTGGTGCCAGGCACACTTTTAAGTGCTTGACAGATTATTGGTGAAGTAATTCTTACAACCCTGTCAGGTAGATTCTCTATTATCGCCATTTCACACATAAGGAAACAAATGCAGACAAGTAACAGCTAGTAAGAGATGGAGCCAGGTGATAAATTTGGGTCATCAGGCTCCAGAGTCAGCACTCTTAACCATTTTATTATGTCATGGAATCAGTCTTATTCTAATCTATTTGGTGAGTCTTCAAAGAGCGTAAGTACCCCTAAGAGAATCTTCAACTTTCAAGGGGCCAAATGAGGCACCTTAGACAGAAATTCTTAAGGACTATTTTAGGCAATACAAAAGGAATCGCCACCCTCCCCAAAAAAAGGGCTGTCCTCATGCTGATGTGTAACCACTTGAATTTGGTTTCAATGCCATGGGTGGTTGCAGGTATTTGGGGGAAATGAAATACTTTATGGCAAAGACCTTTGTCTCTTGTTTCTGGTCAGCACCCTGGGGAAAGAGCCTTTGTTCAATGATGAGCTCCCATCATGCATCCTGTGTGGCACCTTGTCCATCAAGCCCAGTGTGAAGAAGTTCACGGAGACCTCCGCCATGTTTGAGGATGGGACCGTGTTTGAGGATGTTGACTGCGTCATCTTCGCCACAGGCTATGATTACGCCTACCCCTTCCTCATCGATGAGTCCATCATCAAGGGCAGAAACAACGAGATCACCTTGTTTAAAGGCATCTTCCCCCCGCTCATGGAGAAGCCAACCTTCGCTTTGATTGGCTTTGTCCAATCCCTGGGGTCTGCCATCATCACAGCTGACATGCAAGCCCGCTGGGCTGCTAAAGTGTTTGCAAGTAGGTGGGCCATTTCCATCTCTCATTCATGTAGTCAGTGAACATTTATTGAGCTCCTGCTGTATACCAAGCACTGTGCTAGGTGCTATAGATATAAAGAGAACACGACAGACATGCTCTTCGGCCTCAAAAAGCTTAAAATAGGGTGAGGAGAGTGCCACCAGAGGGGAAATTCTAGAGTGTTCTGATGAAAGGAGTTAGGCAGGGAGTCATTCCGTGAAGAGGGAACAGCATGAGGAAAGGCCTAAAGGTGAGAAGCAGCATGGAGTGTGTGAGGATCCAGAAACATTTTGGTGTGACGGAATATAAAGCCAAGATAGGCAGTGGCAAGAAATGGAGGATGGAACCTGAGCATGGAGGGCCTTATGAGCTGTGCTAAAGAGATGAGACTTCTAGTCGTGGAATTGTAAGGATTTTGCAAGGCTTTAAGCCAGAGAAGGAGGGCAGTGGGTCACTGGAATGTCAAAGCACATCTCAAAGGTTGGAAAGGCCTTGTCGGGGGCATGCTGGAAAGCTTGCTGGTGTCAACCTGTCAGAATAATGATGCCAGGTCACCCCTACTCTATTGACAATCTTCTTCCCATCCCTCCACTCTCAGCTCCATGGTCTCCAGGGGCTACAAGTATGTTTATGTGAAAGAATCAAGTATATGAGGATTACAGGGAGAAAGGCAAGGTCTCAAATACATTTATTAATGGACTCCAATTCTATTGAGCATCACTATGACTGAAAGTGCACTTTCAGTCAAACGTTCATGTAGCAAATATTTACTGGGCACCAACGATGTGCCAGGCTCTGTCTTGGCACTTAGGACACAATGTCAAACAAAACGAATTACCAATGGGCTGAGGTAACAGTGAGTGGGAGGTATTCACTCACTGCAAACGCCATAACAACTGCTTGCCATCGGATGTTACAAAGGCAAATGAGCTACCGTCAGCCCCCAGAAGAAGCCTCCACAGAGGGAGTGAAATTTACAAGAAACTAACAATTTTGGCTGCCCATTCTTGTTTAAAAATTTATTTTTCAGTTCCAGTTAACATCGAAGCTTATATTAGTTTCAAGTGTACAACATAGTGATTAGACATTTATATACCATACAAAGTAATCACCCTAATAAGTCTAGCACCCACAGTCTCCTTGGTTGTAAGCTGATACTGGAAAACCCATGCTTCCTACCATTGTCCACTTTGAATTGCAATGTACCTTAGAGTGAACTATTTTACTGGGTTATTTCTTGAGAGAATCCTTAATAAGAGGAGGAAAACATGAAATATGAAGAAATTGTTAAGCATGTCTGTGATGTGTACCGGAGCTCCACTGAGAATTTGGCTCTCCATAAGGTCACAGGAATATGAGATTGGGTAATTTGAAATTGCAAACTCTTCTGCTGTCACCATCTGATTGCTTTGCCATTCCCAGAATTTGTTCGTTGGCTTCTCACGTCTTTGTTTCTGAAAATTGTTATTCTACTAAAGACACCAAAGATAGCTCCTCTTGATACAAAATCTTCTAGGGATAGAGTTCATAAATACTGAAAGAAATTCATCATGTGTCATACCTTTCTGGTTTATCTTTTTCAATATTTTCTCTCTTCATTTCTTTTCTAGACTCATGTTCCCTGCCAACTACAAAGGAAATGATGGACGATATTGATGAGAACATGGAGAAAAACCTCAAATGGTAAGAAATGAACTTGCTAATGAAACGAATGGAACACTAACTATAATCAAACAATATTAGATGGGAAAATACTAGTCACTACATTTCTCCTGTATAACACTAGAATACAGGTTCTCAAATGGGGTAATTTTGGCCCTCCAGGAGACATTTGACAAAGTCTGAAGACATTTCTGGTTATCACAAGTGAAGAAGACAGGCTACTGGCATCTAATGGGTAGAAATCGGGGATGCTGCTGAACATCCTACAGTTCAGGGGACTGTCCACTGAAACAAAGACGTATCCAGTTCAAAATCCCAGTAGTGCTGAGGTTGACAAATGACTGTAACACTTTCTCCAAGAGCTCTTTCTCATCAGCCATATGTCTGTCCTAACCACAGCAATCAGACAAGAAAAAGAAATAACAGGTATCCAGATTGGAAAAGAACAAGTAAAATTGTCATGATTTGCAAATAATGTAATATTTTCTGTGGAAAATTCTAAAGATTTCACCAAAATAACTATTCAAATAAATGAAGTCAGTAAAGTTGCAGGATACACAATTAATTCAGAAGCCTGTTACATTTCTATATGCAACTAACAAACTATCAGAAAGAGAAATTAGGAAAACAATCCCACGTACAATTGCACCAAAAAGTATAAATTATCTAGGAATAAATTTATCAAAGGAAGTGAAAGACCTGCACTTGGCAAGCTATAAGACCCTGATGATAGAAATTGAAGAAGACACAAATAAATAGAATGATATACAATGCTCATTAATTGGAATGATATAAAATGCTCATGGATTGGAAGAATTATTATCATTAAAATGTCCATACTACCTAAAACAATCTACAGATTCAATACAATTCCTATCATAATACCAAAGGCATTTTTTACAGAACTAGAACAAATAATCCTGAAATTAATATGGAACCACAAAAAAACCCTGAATAGCCAAAGAAATCTTGAGAAAGAAGAACAAAGTTGGAGGCATCATGCTCCCTGATTTCAAAGGATACTTCAAAGCATGGTGGTGACACTAAAACAGACACCTAGATCAATAGAACAGAATACAGAGCCCAGAAATAAATCCCCACTCATATGGTTACTTGATCTACAAGAAAGGAGACAAGAACATACAGTGGGAAAAGAAGAATTTCTTCAATAAAAGATGTTGGGAAAACTAGACAAATACATGCCAAAAAAATGAAACTAGATCACTTTCTTACACTATATACAAGAAAAAACTCAAAATGAATTAAAGACTTACAGGTAAGACCTAAAACCATAAAACTCCTATAAGAACACATAGGCAGTAAACTCTTTGACATCGGTCTTTGCGATATTGTTTTGAATATTCTCCTAGGGCAAAGGCAATAAAAGGAAAAATAAACAAATGGGATTACATCAAAGTAAAAAGCTTTTGCAACAAACAAAGCTCATAGATACAGACAACAGAATGTTGGTTACCAGAGGAGAAGGGGGTTGGGAGGACAAAAAGGGTAAATGAGGCCAAATTCAACATGATGGAAAGAAACTAGACTTTGGGTAGTGAGCACACGATAGAGTTATATAGAGATGTTATAAAGTTGTACACCTGAAATTTATATAATGTTACCATATGTTACCACAGTCAATTTAATTTAAAAACAAAAGCTTTTGATGGGAGCAAACCATCAATAAGATGAAAAGGTGACTTACTGAATAGAAGAAGATATTTGCAAATGATATCCAAAAGATATAAAGAACTCACATAATTCAATATAAAAAAAAAAAACAACCTGATTAAAAAATGGGCAGAGGACCTGAAAAGACATGTTTCCAAAAACATAGATGGCCACAGACACATGAAAGATGCTCAACATCACTAATCATGAGGGACATGCAAATTAAAATCACAATGAAATATCGCCTTACACCTGTCAAAATGGCTATTATCAAAAAAACAAGAAATAATAAGTGTTGGCAAGGAAATGGAGAAAAGGGAATCCTTGTGCCATGTTGATGGGAGTGTAAATTAGTGCAGCTACTATGGAAAACAGTATGGAGGCTCCTCAAAAAATTAAGACTAGAGCTACCAAATGACCCAGCAATTCCACTTTTAGGTATTTATCTGAAGAAAATGAAAATTATTTTAAAAGATATCTGCACCCCTATGTTGATTGCAGCACTCTTTACAGGAGCCAAGATATGGAATCAACCTGTGTCCATCAAAAGATGACTGGATAAAGATATGGTCCATATATACCATGGAATATTACTCAGCCATAAAAAAATAAAATCTTACCATTTGCGCCAACTTGGATGGACCTAGAGAGTATTATGTGAATTTGTATGTCAACTATAGCTAAAAGTGAATTTAAAAAAAAGAATAATCACGTATTAAAGAAAAAACTAAGTTAATCAGTCACCCGGAGACCCTAGGGTCAGTTTACTTCAGGCCATTTGACCAGAGGCAAAAGCCCAACATGACATCAAACTTGGATAGAGATTAGGAAGGAGAGAAAAATGAAAGGTCATTTACAGTCAAAGAACAAATGATAAATTCAATGTTGTGGGAAAAGAGAGGAGTGGAGGTGTTACAGGAGGTGCAGACTAAAATGCTACTTTTCATGTACAATATACATGGTATATTGGTGCTCCTGTTTACCAGTCATTTCAATATGTTCTTTTCTTTCCTCAGGTTTGGCCAGAGCCAGTCGTTGCAGACAGATTACATCACATACATGGACGAGCTGAGCTCCTTCATAGGGGCCAAGCCTAACATACCATGGCTCTTCCTGACTGACCCCCAGCTGGCCCTGGAGGTGTACTTTGGTCCTTGTACCCCATACCAGTTTCGACTTATGGGACCAGGGAAGTGGGATGGAGCCAGAAATGCCATCCTGACCCAGTGGGACCGAGTACTGAAACCAACCAGAACAAGAGTTGTCAGTGAAATTCACAGACCCCGACATCTTTACAATTTGCTTAAAATGCTTTTATTCCCGCTGCTTCTCCTGACTGTTTTGCTTACATTTTATTAGCGAGAAAGTTCTTTGGGTCTCAGAGTTCAGCCTAGAACTTTAATTGCAGACATGCCTACACACATATATAAAACCCCACAGCTGCTTTCTCCCTTCCTGCAGATGTACAAATGAATTCTGGCCCTAGTGACTCAAAGTCTAAATAAAATGAAAAATATTCAGCCTCTCTTTTCTTTCTTTTTTTTTTAAGTAAAGTTTGTTGGAGAGACAATTGTTAGTAAAATGACATAGGTTTCAGATGTACAGTTCTGTAATACATTATCTATAAATCCCATTGTGTGTTCACCACCCACCCAGAGTCAGTTCTCCTTACATCACCATATGTTTGATCCCCCTTAACCCTCATCTGCCACTCCCTCCCGCCTTTCCCTCTGGCAATCACTAAACTATTGTCTGTGCCTATGAGTTTTTATTTCTTCATTTGTTTGTCTTATTCTTTTGTTGTTTTCAGCTTTATATCCCACATACCAGTGAAATTATACGGTTCTCAACCTTTTCTCTCTGACTTATTTCGCTTAGCATAATAATCTCAAGATTTATCCATGGCCAATAGACATACAAAAAAAATGCTCAACATCACTAATCATCAGAGAAATGCAAATAAAACCCACAATGAGGTATCATCTCACCCCAGTCAGAATGGCTGTCATCAACAAGACAAATAGTAACAAGTGTTGGAGAGACTGTGGAGAAAAAGGAACACTCATACACCATTGGTGGGAATGCAGACTGGTGCAGCCGCTATGGAAGGCAGTGTGGAGGTTCCTCAAAAACTTAAAAATAGAATTACCATATGACCCAGCAATCCCACTCCTGGGTATCTATCCAAAATAATCTGAAAACACTTATCCATAAAGACACGTGTGCTCCAATGTTCATTGCAGCTTTACGGTGACCAAGACATGGAAATAACCAAAATGTCCTTCGATAGATGAATGGATAAAGAAGTTGTGGTACATATACACAATGGAATACTATTCGGCATTAAGGAAAGATGACATAGGAGCATTTGTGACAACATGGATGGATCTTGAGAGTATAATGCTAAGTGAAATAAGTCAGACAGAAAAAGCAGAGAACCCTATGATTTCACTGATATGTGGTATATAAACCAAAAACAACAAAAGAACAAGACAAACAAATGAGAAAGAAAAACTCATAGACACAGACAATAATTTAGTGGTTACCAGAGGGTACGGGGGTGGGAGGTGGGTGATGAGGGTAAGGGGGATCAAATATATGGTGATGGAAGGAGAACTGACTCTGGGTGGTGAACACACAATGGGATTTATAGATGATGTAATACAGAATTGTACACCTGAAATCTATGTAAATTTACTAACAATTGTCACCCCAATAAATTTAATTAAAAAAAAAAGAAGTTGTGGCATATATACACAATGGAATATTATTCGGCGGTAAGAAAAGATGACACAGCCTCTCCTTTCTGATGAAAATCTATACTCTAAAATGCTTTTCACATGCTGAATTGGCAAGTTTGGAGATGCTTAAGATACAGCAGAAGATGGGAGAATGAATGGCAGTGAGCACAGATCTGTAGGGTGAACAAAGTAATAAACTTTTTAAAGGGTGTTTTGCCATGACAAGAATTGACATCACGACCATATTGAGTCTTCCAACCTATGACACAGTACATCTTTGCATTTATTTAGATCTTTCATTTCCCTCAGTGTTTTGTAGTTTTTAATGTATAGGTCTTACCCATCCTATCAGATTTATCCTAAATATTTCGTATTTGGGGATGTTATTATAAATAATAGTTTCATTTTTTCCCATTTACATTCTTTATTGCTAACATATAGAAATGCAGTAATCTGTTCTATTAACTTTTTTATGTAGGTTCCATAATACTTTCTATGTAAATAATCATGTCTGAAAATAAAGATAATTTTACTTCTCTCATTCCAATTTGGATGCCTTTTCTTTCTTTTTCTTGCCTGATTGCACTTGCTAGAAACCCAGTATAATGAGGAATGTGGAATAGAAGGGGTGCTATCAGACATCCTTGCCTTGTTCCTGATCTTAGGAATAAAGCATTCAGTCTTCTACCACTAAGTACATTCGCTCTAGATTTTTCCTAAATGACCTTTAAGTTGAAGAAGTTTCTTTTTTTTCTCGTTTGCTGACAATTTTATCAGGAATGGATATTGGCCTTTGTCAAATGCTTTTTTTCTGCATCTATTGAGATGATTATATGATTTTTAAGTTTTAGTTTATAAATATGGTGAATTCCACTGACTATTAATCCAACCTTGCATTCCTGAAATATACCTTACTTGGTCATGAGATATTATCCATTTTATATACTGTAGGATTATATTTGTTAACATTTGCCATGAATTTTTGCATACATGTTTATGAGGGAAATTGATCTGTATTTTATTTTTTGATAATATTTTTGTCTGGTCTTGGCATCAGTGTAATGATAGCCTCATAGAATGAGCTGGAGAATATTCTGTCCTCTTTAATTTTCTGGAAGGGTTATATGTAATTAGCAATATTACTTAAATGTTTCGTCGAATTTACCAGCCTAACATCTTGGCCTAACATTTTGTGGGAAAATTTTTAAACTACAATTTCAAGTTCTTTAATAGATGTAAGATTACTCAGCCTATGTATTTCTTCTTGAGAGATTTGGCAGTATGTGTCTTTCCAACAATTTGTTTTTTTATGTAAAGTAATTCAATGGAATTGGACAGTCTTTTCAACAAATGGTACTGTAGCAATTGGATATTCGTATGATATGAAAAAAATAATCATCTAGAAACTTACAGAGATACTTGGGGAGCACAAGAAAAATATTTTGAGTGGAGGTGTCTGTGCTTCAGGGACATAATTCAGGGTATGAGAGTCTCCTCCCCACCCCAGACCCAATATCAGATGGTTGTTTTCTCCAACAAAGACTCTGGTAGAAGTGTGGCTAAGTGCAGTGTTGACCCTTCAGACCCAGAATGTTTGAGCCAACTGGAAATTTCACTGGTAAATTGGACTTGTTGATATCTTATTCAATCAAATGGGCAATATTAATTTTTCATCAAACTAAATTTGATGAAATGCTATTTGTAGTTTCTGTGTACTTGGGCCTGTGTAATAAATAAACGTAAATATGTCCCTTCCCCTCATCTTTCCCAATTATGCAAAATAAGATGAGAAAAGAATACTGAGAGCTAGAGAGCATGCTAACTCAAAGGGCACTTCAATCTTGTGGTTGGCTACATAGCTGATCGTCTGTGAAACCCTGGTGAGTATGTAAATGTGTGTAAGATGTAGGTATGTGGGAATGTCTGTGACCAAATCTAGTGTAAGGACTGAGGCAGGCAAACTCATTAACAAATTGAACAACTACAAACCTTATCAATTCATTACCAATAATAATCACTGATTTTTAAATTAGGTTGGTAGAAAGGTTAACAATGAAGAGACTGCTCATTTCGTGTCATCAGACACAAAAGAAAACTTTTCATTTATCCATATTTGCTAATTTGCAAATAAACGTTGGCCACATCCATTATAAAACAGGTTTTTAAAGTATCTGTACGATGAGTGAATGTGTGTCATATCTGTCTCATACAATGCCATTACTGTAAAGACATTCCACCATTACCTTGGACCTCAGAATATGGGTCTCTCGCTTAGTTTCAGAACTAACAAACTCCTTTGAGTTTCTGCTGGCAGAAGGCTGAAGGATCGAGAGGCTCCTCCCACTTCTCAAAAGCACTTTCTATTTCTTACAGCCTCTTCCAACTTTTAAAACCCTTCTGACTGCCTCCCAGCACGCAACCATCAAGAAAACAACTGTGACAGACAGACTGCGTCAAAAGGCAACAACAAAGGTAAGGATGACAGGGGGAAAGAAGGTGATCAGGAAAAGCTCAGCTCTAAACGCTAAAGCTCTCAACTACAAGACCTTAATTGGATTTGGCTAATCTCCCTATGCTATGTTATTGAATCGTTTGGCTTGGTTAAATGGGCTGTGTTGCGTTTCAATGGTACACCAAGACTTTGTAAAAAAGGCTTGTGCAAAATGGGTGAGACTTGGGAATCTGACTAGTGAGATTCCGTGAATTTGTGCTGCATAATAAATTACCACTGTTTTAGCATTCACAGCCCATTACCTGACCATACCATAAGGACTCTCTTACCTTTTGCCCAAGTGTAGGAACACTGACTAACCAACTCCTGGACGAGCGACCATGGCAAAGAAGGTGGCAGTGATTGGAGCTGGGGTCAGTGGCCTGACCTCTCTGAAGTGCTGTGTGGATGAAGGGCTTGAGCCCACTTGCTTTGAGAGGACTGAAGATATCGGAGGACTGTGGCGGTTCATAGTACGTGAGATCTCATTTATTGAACGGGTTGTTCTGCAATTGCATGGTGAATCATACTATGTTTCCCCGAAAATAAGACTGGGTCTTATATTAATTTTTGTCCAAAAGACACATTAGGGCTTATGTTCAGGGGATGTCATCCTGACAAATCATGCTGGGGCTTATTTTCCGGTTAGGTCTTGTTTTCAGGGAAACACAGTAGCTGTTGATGAGCCCTAGTGAGGGTTTCCCTAAGCAGCCTTGATCAGATTTAGTCCATGAATCTGTACAGGAACTGAAGAAATCGGCTGGCATCCCTCCCAGGTCTTTACAGGCACGAGAAGGATCTCTTTCTTGGGGCTCCACCCACTGTCTTCCAGCCCACATGTTTGCCATTCTCAAAGCATTATGCTAACACTAGTAGAGGACATTTTACAAAATGGAAGTGACAAGGGATCTTTTCAAGACACCAGTTTTATTCCAAATCATTGAGCAAATGCTTTTTTACAGCGTGTACTCTTATTACTACTGACTTTTACTTTTCTCTGACAAATAAACTGTGTTTGTTTGCTTAGCTTTGCTGATGTACCTGCTGGGAAATTCTTTAACTGTATTATTAAATATATTCTGTTCATTAAATCCACACTATTAGCCAAACCCAAATAGTGGCAATGCTAGCTGTCCTTCAGAATTTGTATAAAAATGAGAAAGTTACATAGATGGATTGCTGTAAAGATTTATAATTATTCCTTCCCACAATCTTTTGAGTAAGTACTAACTTGCCACCTTCTAGGTGTGAGATCTTGGACAAGTTATTTACATCCCTGTATCTTCATTTTCTCAGCAGTATAATGGGGATAATGATGGAAAAGTGTAATGATCTCAGTGTTACTTTGAAGAGTAAGAAAGATAATTCGAATAAAAAATTTATAATAAAGTGCAAACTTCTAGTAACGTTATCGTTTGCTACAATAACTACGTTTGTATTTTATAGAAAAGCAAACAGACACTGAGAGAGAGAGTAAGTGATTTGGTCATGGTTCACAGCTGGAGGAACTGGCTTTCAAATCTGGGTCTCTGTAACTCCTACACAGCCAAGTCCCTACTTATAACCATTCTCTGAGGTTAAGCAGCATTTCAGCTCAGAACTCAACAGTGACAACTTGAGGATTACATATCAAGTACATTGGGGGGGCGGATTAAAACAGGTCAGGATACGCCAGAGAAAAGCAAAAGGGATGATGAGAGCATGAAGCGCAGACTCACATCAGCAGAGGTCACCCCAAGTGTTCTCTCTACACGGTGACCAGTTAGGGGATGGTGAGGAGATTGGCTCATGTGCTTTGCCACTTCAAACTGAATTGCATGCCAAAGGGCATTGTTTGACATCCGGCTTCTTAAATGTATGTAAGATACACCTGGAGGGTTCCTTAAATTACTGAATTTTGAACACGAGCCCAGAATTCCTGAGTCAAAATCTCCTGAGGAGGGGAATCTATTTTTTTTCCCTAATTATTTTTTTTATTTTTTAGCATATTTTTATTAAATTTATTGGGGTGAAATTGGTTAATAAAATTATATAGGTTTCAAGTGTACAATTCTATAATACATCATCCGTATATAGCATTGTGTGCTCACCACCCAAAGTCAAATGTCCTTCCGTCACTATATATTTGACCCCCTTTACCTTTTCTACCACCCTTTCCCTCTGGTAACCACTATACTGTTGTCTGTGTCTATGAGTTTTGGTTTGTTTATCTTATTTGTTTGTTGCTTTCAGTTTTATATCCCACATAAGAGTGAAATCATAAAGTTCTCAACTTTTTCTAACTTATTTCGCTTAGCATGATAATCTCAAGACCCATCCATGTTGTCGTAAATGGCACTATTTCATCTTTTCTGATGGCTGAGAAATAATCCATTGTATATATGTACATCTTCTTTAGAGTCCCAAATGATTCCTATGAGACAAGTTTGGCAAAAATTGCACGAATACCAATTTTTAAAATCTTTAAGTATAGCCAGAGCTAACAATAGAGATGTTGGTACCTACATAGGACAAGAAACTTTGCAGAGAGGAAACCGGAAAAACAGTTGGATCACATTAATTTCTTACTAACAACTGGTCCTTAGAATCATTATAGCTTTTCCTGAGAGGGTGACATAACAAAATGGTCATTTCTATCATAATCAAAGATGTGTTATTTTTGTCCACTCTCAGTTTACCTATAGATTTCATTTGGGATTTTATCCCCCACATAGAATTTTTAACCTCAGGAATAAATATTTAATTGTAACAAATTTCTATTTAATAATAAATTTGTCACTATTTAGTTTTATTTGGGATTTCTTGTCAAAGAGCCAAATGTCCCTTACTTGATGATCATTAATTTGGCAGCAGAAGAGATGAGAGTTATTTTGAGTGATTTGTCAAAAATATGACTTGATGAATTCCAGGAAGGTACTTTCTGCCCCAAAATATTTCTCCTGCTTTGCTATTCCTGGTGCCTAAAATTTCAGAATTAGAAAAACTTCCTATGAATTGGAAAAGTTAGATTAAAATTTAAATTAATTAAGCCTTATTAGATATAAAATGGTTAAGTATAGAACTCCCTGGAAACTGTAACATTGTCATATTTCAAACCTGTCTTACAACTAAATCCAACAGAGAAATGTAAACAATTTTCTCTACCCAAAGAAGGCAACGAAGCTCCCTGCAGAGTGAGACATACAATAAGGCAAAATTTCACAGAGGGTCCTAGGAAGGTCTTGCTTACCAGGAGACTGGACTGCCGAGGGAGGAGGAACTGAAAAGGATGCTGGGAGCCTCTACACCCAGGCCCGGGGCACTTTGCCTCTGCACCACCCTACCATCTAGAATCAACTTTGCAAATAGGTTATTCTTCAATTTCTATATTCACACATGATCTTTCTAAGATCACTTAACACATTTAGTGGTGATAAGTTAAAATAAAATTTAAGACTCCTTGTCCCTCTGTTGTTTTCAGTTTTACAACAAAGGAACAAGACAAACAAACGAAGAAACAAAAACTCATAGACACAGACAATAGTTTAGTGGTTACCAGAGGGTAAAGGGGGGTGGAGGGGTGGTAGATGAGGGTAAAAAGGATCAAATATATGGTGATGGAAGGAGAACTGACTCTGGGTAGTGAACACACAATGGGATTTATAGATGATGTAATACAGAATTGTTCACCTGAAACCTATGCAACTTTACTAACAATTGTCACCCTAATAAACTTAAAAAAAAGAGTCCTTGTCTCATGCCCTGCAATTCAGAGATGCTGACTTCTTCCTAAATGTGCTCCAGCACCCCCTAGTGTCAGTTTTGGAATATGGGCTGGGTGGGTAATTAACATATATTTTTAACACTTTTTCCAGTAATGGGAAGCATTTGCAATGTATCGTCTCGTTTTTCTTCACAATTCTCTCAGGAAGTAGGTATTATAATTATTCCCACTGACACAGAAGGAACTAAGGATGAGGATAAACAACTTGACCAAGGGAACACCAGTGGTAGAAAAACAACACAAATGAAGGTCTGTCAGATTCCTGAGCCCTCCTGTGCAATAACCTTCCTGAGGTACTGAGAGAGAAAAGCATGCTCTCTCTTCAGCCACTAACCTGCTCTGTCTCCTTCACTGTTCCTGACACCTGTGTTCAGAGGGAAGTTACCAATATACGTTGCTTTTGTGGGGGTTTTTTATGTCTTTCGTTTTTGCATTGTTTTACATTTGGATATAAACAAATCTTTTTCCAGCTACATATACACTTGATCCTTGAATAGTGGTTAGGGGGGACAACCCCATGCAGTAAAAAATCCACATATAACTTCTGACTCCCCAAAAACTTACCTTACGATAATAATACCCTACTTTTGACTGGAAGCTTTCCCCAAAACATGAACAGTCGATTAACATATTTTGAGTATTACATGCATTATATACTGTATTCTTACAATAAAGTTAGAGGAAAGAAAATGTTAAGAAAAGCATAAGGAAGAGAAAATACATTTATAGTGTTGCATGTATTTATTGGGGGGAAAAACGATGTTAAGTGGACCCAGGCAGTTCAAACTTCAAGCACTCGGCTTATTCTAATTAATCTTCATATAATAGTCTCTAACGTCTCTCTATCTTAGTTACCTTTGACTAGATTTGAGCTGAAATATCACTTTCTGTCTTAAAATGTGACTGCCCCAAGATCCAATATTCCAAACCAATTTGAACGAGAATTTTAATGTCATCATCAATTGTTGACAAACCACAAAAGCAAAACCCAACAGGAAAACCTTGCCCTAACTCTGAAATTATCACAGGGGCTCAGACATCAGAACCAGTTCTTCTCATTAGTTAAAATTGACCTGACAGAGAAGCCAACCACACTTTGAAGCCAATGTATTGGCACTTGAAGAAACTAATATGTTGGCTATTGTGTAACAGTTAATCTTAGTTTAAACCATGCCAGATTGAGTAAGATTAACTCTAGTGGCCCAAAATAATAGCAACAGAGGCAGACATGTACTGAGCACTTCATTAGAGCCAAGCATTGTGCTAAGTACTTTATCAAAACTAATCAAAGCCTCATAGAAATTGCGTGATGTTGGAATTATTAATGAGCCCCATTTTACAGGAGAAAATGAGGAAAGTGACTTAATGTAAGTTGCTCATGGTTATAAAGCCATTAAAAGTAGTAGAAGTAGAATATCAATCCAGTCTGATTCCAAAGCCCTGATGTTTAACTCTACTTATAAAAGGTACTACTTATAAAATTATCTGGTCTTGAAAAACAATTAGTATTTTTTTGCTTGATGAAATATTTCTGATGTTGAGAACTTGGTGGGATAAGAAACTCATAGACACTCAGTCTTGCCAAGAATACTGTGTTCAATCATGCTGAAACATCCAGAAATCGTTTACACAATCAGTGTGACTCGAGTATTATGCAATTTGAAGTTAGTGTTTGAAAATAAAACTATCATGATTTATTCATCCAGAGTTCAGAACATTGTGGCCTTTGTGTATGAGACAGAAATCACTTCATATTTTAATACAAACTCCCTTTGCATTCTAACACTTACATATAGTTTACAATAAACGCCACACCAGACTCTAATCACCTAGAAAGCTGCCATACCCTAATCTGACTAGCGTTTACCAAACCATTTGGAATTGCAAAAAAGTTATCATCTGAGCCTTGATTCTGGACTAGGAAAGATAAACACGGTGCTCCTGGAAAAGGCATTTGACTCCTGGCCTGAGTTGGCATGAGTGAATAGATGGATGGATGATGGATAAATGGACAGATATATGGGAAAGAAAGAGAGGAAGAAATATATACATATTACATGGCAAAATCTCACAGTTTACTCTTTTTTAACTCTTTGAAACTGAGGTATAGAGTGAAGAAATAAAATGAGTCACTATAATCAAGCTGCTAAATTACTAAAATGAAGTAGGTTGAGGAAACAATGCTGTTTTGTTCTGACCAGCCTGGGAATTTAAACTTTTGAACTTGCCAGTCCTGGACATACATCAAACCTCCAGATAATCCTATGATTACTCCCTGTGGTGGACTAGGGAAAGAACATTCATGCATCCAGACCACCTGGGGTCCATTACCCAGACCACTGGTCATCTAGAGAACTACCACCTTGAATCAATCCAGAGGCTAAGAATGCAGGACTGATTCTTCTCAAGAATTAACCTTTTAGTATAACTCTTAGCTTTTCTTTCTTCTTCGGAACACTCTGGGTATTGCCTAGTTGTGTTTCCTGTTTGCAAACCCTAAGACCCTTGGGAAAAAAAATCTTTATCGTTTATTTCTAGCAAAGCCTCCAGACTCTCTTTAGTTTGTTCAACAAAATCAAGTACAACCTCTTGTACTGAAAAAATCAGAAAACTCAAGTGTGAGAGTGAGTGTGCCTGGATCAGTAACTTTGGTTTCAGATCCACTCCACAAGGTGCTTTTCTTATACTGCCATGAACAGTGAGCTGTAGCTGACAGCTTTGCTAAAACTTAGAACTTCCTCCCCAATAACCATATGTACCACTACTCAACATCTACTACATCCCTGTTTCACAGCTCAGGGGACTGCTCTGGCCCAGGCTCACACAGACTGAAAGAGACAAATTTAAACCTGTGTCTAACTCCAAAGACCACGCTCCTTCAGCTAGTCCAGGCTGCCTCTTTCAGTGTTGCCAAAAATCGAAGAAGCCTTGATCTAAAGGTTGGCAGGAAGAGTAATGATTTTCTATGAATAAGGATGAGAAAGGAACATGGACAATTGATTATTGTGGTCATGGGATTATAGGTAAATATTTACTTTATTTACTCTTCTGTGGAAGAGACTATAGTGCTGTTTATGTCCAGTTGAGTAATTTATTTCAATTAATCAGCGAGCTCCTATAACCCTTCCATGTTTTTTCAAAAACCCTCTCTAATGCTGAACCATAATAGCAACTACTCTTTGCCTGGATAATGCCTTAGCCTCTGCATAGGCAGAAGCATCTATGAAGGAGTTCTTGGATAGCATTATTTAAACTGTCCTCTAAAAGCCTCTTTGATAACATGCTGATATGCTATCAGGGACAACAAATCACCGCCCTTGGCTCTTGTCATGGTTTAACATAAAAGATATTATCATCAAGCAGAGCACTTCTTTTTTTTTTTTTTTTTTTTTTTTTTTTTTTTTAATTAATTTTATTGGGGTGACAATTGTTAGTAAATTTACATAGATTTCAGGTGTACAATTCTGTATTACATCGTCTATAAATCCCATTGTGTGTTCACCACCCAGAGTCAGTTCTCCTTCCATCACCATATATTTGATCCCCTTTACCCTCATCGCCCACCCCCCACCCCCTTACCCTCTGGTAACCACTAAATTATTGTCTGTGTCTATGAGTTTTTGTTTCTCATTTGTTTGTCTTGTTCTTTTTGGTTTATATACCACATATCAGTGAAATCATAGGGTTCAAGCGGAGCACTTCTTGTAGAGGAAATTATAAACTCAACCACAGCAACAGCACGTGCTGCCTCCTGTTTTACAAAGCACACCCACTGGCATTTCAAGTCAAGTTTAAGGTTTGATTGGTATCAATGCTGCTCACCTTCATCACTGGACCAAGGTCGATTTGCATAAAGTGAAGGCAGGGGGTTCCAATCAACATGGGAAAACTCCCTGCCCCCAAAAGTACTCATTTTAATTGAAATTCTCTATTATGTTCTCTGACCATTGTCCCAGGGTTTATTGGTTCCCAAAGAGGCGGAAGGTGGGCATAGCCTCACCGGGGGAGTTTCAGTAAGAGGCTGGTTGTCACAATGACTGACATTAAAAAGTGAGAGACCTGGGATGCTGAATATACCCAAAGAAGGATTGTTCCCACTTCCAAACCCACCAATGGCAATAGCCCCTCCAGTGAGTGACACTGGGAGACCCCACCTATGTGCTATCCACCACACAGGATCATGGAACACGCACTCTGACCTCATCACCCAGACATTTCAAACGCACGACAGCAATGAAAGAGGATCAAATCACCCAGGGGTGAAATTTAGAGAGAAGGGCAGGATATCCAGGGATTTTTTTTTTTTAATGTATGATCATCACTCTCTTATTTGATCCTTTAGGAAAACATTGAAGATGGCCGAGCGAGTATCTATCAATCTGTCATCACCAACACCAGCAAAGAAATGTCCTGTTTCAGTGACTTTCCAATGCCTGAAGATTTTCCAAATTTCCTGCACAATTCTAAGCTCCTGGAATATTTCAGGATTTTTGCCCAAAAGTTCGATCTTCTAAAATATATTCAATTCCAGGTATTGAATTTGGGAGGGTGGGGGGTGGAGGGAATGGTTTTCTCTACATTAGTTCAGATCACGTTTAAATAAAGAAGTTACTCTGGTAATGAAAGAACTTGGGAACAAAACCAAGTATTCTAATCCAACGGTTTGCTGAACGATCAGAGCATGACCCAAGACCTCCAGAATTACCCTTGATATTATAGATCAGACACATTAAAAGAAAAATCATCTGTTAAAAATAAAGGTTTTCATGATTGGTTATATTGATGGTTAAACTGCATTTAAAGTAATATTTATAACCACTGAAGGGTCCTACCCTCATGTCCCTTAAAAGGCATATGGAAAACACCAAACTGATATTTCATTTTCTTACCTTCTCTATAGAAACAGCATTTTTTAGAAAAATGTGTTAAATAAACTGATAGTTCTCCATTCATCTAAGAAGCCTGTAGAAGCTACCTTTGCTAATTATTTTTTTTCTAGATGCACTTTCTAACACGATAAAGATGGGCAGATCATTTTGAAATACAATCAGAACTATTTTTCCTGTGCTTTCTCGAAAACAATTAATCAACAAGAAAAAAAGCCAATATGCTCACTAACCACATCTGCTGAATTTTTATCAATAACCTTTACTCTGAGAACTAGTAATTGTGCTTGAGAAATAAAATTTAAATTAGAACTCTGAATAAATAACTCTTAATGGAGATTAGTTTAACACATCTCATTTTCTCAGTAATTTTAGTTTTGTCCCAGATTCGTAAATTAATTTATATTGTGTTTCCCCGAAAATAACACCTAGCTGAACAATCAGCTCTAATGCATCTTTTGGACCAAAAATTAATATAAGACCCAGTATTATATTATTGTATCATATCACATCATATCATATCATATCATATCATATCATATCATATCATATCTTATTATATTATATAAGACCCGGTCTTATATGGTAGCAAAATAAGACCGGGTCTTATATTAATTTTTGCTCCAAAAGACACATTAGAGCTGATTTTCCAGCTAGGTCTTATTTTTAAGGAAACACAGTAGTAGTTGATTTGGGTGAAAATCTGTATTTGTAAATACCATTAAAATGCCCAGTTCCTTCTAATGTAGTTTTTCCCCCCAATTCCTGGTAGATCCATCCTATGAATGATAGATTCTTTATACCAGAAGATTTTATAGGTCTTTGTCCACTTAGCTATCAATCTGTTTAACAGAACTATTGCCCTCTTACAGTATACAATTTATATTATCCGTTCTTTCAAAGATCATGTTAGAATTGTTTGTCTTATGGCTGTCATTGGTTTCTGGAGGTTGCAGAGGGGTTAGGAACACTGATTTCTAGCTATTGGTCTCTGAGTTGGGATGAGCCAAAAATATTAAGGCTCAGCTCTAACTGGAAAGGGCTCTGTTACATTTCTAGTCCACTCCCAAGAGATACTAAAGGTGTCAGTCCTCGAACCGTCTTTTGAACAGCAAGAAGCCACAGTACTTTCACTGACATACTACCCTGGACGACAGCTCTGCCATCTTGGCTCTCCGCTGAAAACGCCCAGACATTTTCATAAGCTTTCTACTAAGATCCCATATACGTTTTTAAATGTGAACAACCTCAGACATTGCCAATGCAACATTTTGAAAAATATGTGAAAATTTGAAAAGCATGTTTAAGAGATTCAGGTACTTGCCAACAAGAGAAGCACGCCATCCCCCGAAAAGTGAGACAAGCTTTGCTTCCGTTTGGCATCGTTACTTAAATACAGCAGACACACGACCTTTAAGTACACCTTTAAAAACTCACAGACCTCCAGACCAGGAGCTACATTTTTAAGATATGAATGAACCAATAAATTATTTCATGCAAATCAGGTCGTGGAAATGATGGACTCTGCTTTAAAAAGACGAAACATGAACATCTGTAGAGTGCTGACAAGGTACCAGGCAGTATGCAAAGTGCTTAGTGCACAGTGCTTAGTCTGCACAGAGAGGGGACACATGCAAGTGTCTTGGTAAATACTGACTGTGTGATCACTTGAATGGTAAGCATGTGTTTGCACGTCGCCCAGATCTTACCTTGCATTTCGCCCCAGTTCTTACTCAGTCCTTCACCGACCGGTTCCCATTGCTGATCCGGCCTCTCGCACAAAGCAGCACGTCCTCAGTAGCTCCCTGCCAAAGAAGAGTGGGAAAGGCACGCTTAGAAGTGTTTGCTGTAACTGGCTTGAAACGGATTCAAACGGAACCTAAATGGAATAACACACGGCACCCCACCCATCCCCACTCCTGGGGTGCTGCTCAAGGCCCCTGTAATGATGCCAGATTAATTCCCTGTGGTGTCTTCTCTGTTTTTATTTAAGACAACTGTCCTCAGTGTGAAAAGACGCTCTGATTTCTCGTCCTCTGGCCAATGGGAGGTGGTCACCGAGACCAAAGGCAAGGAGCAAAGGGCTGTCTTCGACGCAGTTATGGTTTGCAATGGCCATCATATCGTCCCTCACATCCCATTGGAGTCATTTCCAGGTGAGGCCGGGGACCTCCAGCTTTGTGGAGTAGGTGGCTAGGCACTTTATATGCAGTTTGGATCAACAGGCAGAATGAGCGGCTGCAATTTGGGGACAATAGTAAGATCGGGACAGAGTAGAAGGACAAAAGACTCCCAATGCCATCTTTGTTTCTATTGACCTCTCTGGGTCTTCGTTACCCAGGGAGTTCAGCTAACCTCCTCCAGAGTCAGCATTCAGGGAATTCTCACCTACACTGGCTCTCTGGTGGACAGACCCTTTTCCCCATGTACTGCCTTGGCCTTTTGCCACCCTGCCAAACACCCGTGACTCTGTTCTCTCCCTGCAGCCTTTTCCACAGAACCCTGCCCACAGGACAGGGTTTCTGAGGAGAGTTCCTGGAAACTCTTTTGTTCCTGGACCATCGCTTAACAGCTCTTATATGCTTTATACGCGGAGTTCGCGATCTGGCCTTGCCATTGCCACTCCCCTAAGCGGGGAAGAGGCCAAACAAATGATTGACCCTCGAAAGAAAAAGCTGATGATGCAGTTTGATTGACATTAACTTGATAAAGTTGACAGGCTTCTGTCTTTTTTCTCCTGAAGGTATTGAGAAGTTCAAAGGCCAGTATTTCCATAGCCGCCAATACAAGCACCCAGAGGGCTTTGAGGGGAAACACATCCTGGTGATTGGATTAGGAAACTCGGCCTCAGATATCGCAGTGGAGCTAAGTAAGAAGGCTGCTCAGGTACAGTGCTCTCTGTTGACCTTGTACCATGGAGGAGAGGAAAGCGGAGGACACTGAAAAATCTGAGCCCTGGAATCAAGGCTCCATTCCTCATTCATTGGTTGGTTGGCTGCTCCATGTGGTACCACAGAAACTCTGGGAGTCAAGAAGCCAGAGTTTGCCTCCCAGGTCCACCACTTTCAACGGTGTGCCCTAGAATGAGTCATTTCCCTTCTCCAGGATATGGCTCTCTCACTTTTTAAAAGGGAAGCTTGGACCAGGTGACTTCCAGCCTAAGAGGCCTTGTTTCTACCCAGGGGGCTTAGTGAGAAGTTGACCTGTTCATATTTTGGGGAGTGTCATTTAGAAATTTAGTGCACATTTGAATTATGTTTGAAATGTGAATAATCACAGGTTATCCAAGGGCCCTGAGAAAAAGGTGACTTCGACTGTAAGACTCCCAACCAAGATCCCAGGTATTTAGGTGCATGCTGAGGCCTTCCAACCACTGTCATTTCTGCCCCCTGCTCAGGAATTACAAGACTGAGCAGCCAAGGAATCAAGCATTACGAGATGCCAATAACGCAGATGGCGATGGTTGGGACAGACCTCGGCAAAGACAGGAAAATCGCTAGGGTTCCTTTCTCCAAAGCCTTCCCTCCCAGCAGGCCTGGACCCAGGGACCCGGTCATTTATACACTAGGCTCCTCAGCCCAGCATTTTCTGCCTTCACAAGACTTACCACAGCCATGGCCCCAACCAGCACAACCATTCCATCCTGAGTCTCACACTTTCTGGACATGAGATGCCCAGCAGCAAATGTGATAAACAAACATGGTGCCTCCCCAGCAGGTTAATGAAGGGGTTACACTGGGACATGTCAGAGTCACCTTTCAGTCAGGGCCAAGGAGGAGGGGGAGACAATAAGGGAAAGAGACACTCATGGAAATATTTAAGTATAATACCTAATACCTAATCAAAGCACTGTCAAATCAACATAAGGGCAACAGCAGGGAACAATTGGGACAGAAGCATATCACCACGCACAGACCAACAATATAACACTGTTTTTGCATAAGTGCTACTTCACAAGCTAAGGAGTTGAGGTCCTTCCCAGCAAATTTGTCTCCAAATTCTGGCTTATCCCAGATGTGTGACACTACATGAAACTCCTCTCCTCCAGCCTATATTCACAAACTAATAATAGCTAGCAGGCAATCGTTTAAATGCTTTATGTACTCATGTATCATCTCACTCGAGCTGCACAACAATCCCGTGAGGCAGGTACTGTTATTACCCCCATTTTGCAGAGAGAGAAACTGAGGCACAGAGAGGTTGAAATAACTTGCCCAAGACATTACAGCTAGTAAGTAGCAAGGCTGGGATTCAAATATAGGCAGTCTAGATCCAGGGTCTTGGGTTTACAGCCCACGATCTCAAATACTTAAGTGAATTCTTACAAGTGAAATCATATCTAAGTCTTTATCTGGGACAGCCTTATACAATCGAACTCATAGGATGGTACATAAAATTTTGAGAAACAATTCAAATATGCATTTGGACAATGGGGGAGTAACAGAAAGCAAGGCAAAATACAAATTTGAACATGTATTTTTATGTATATTTCAAAACACATTTTGAAAGTGAGAGAAATCTGAGTAAGCAAGGTGAAAAATACATCTGAACAAGGATTCAGCTGTGCATTTGAAGAGACTGGGAATCACAGTCTAAGTTCAGAGTTTTTAACTTTTAGAATATGTAAAACATTCTTTTAAGTATGGGAGGAAGCTGATTCACCTTGTTATTCCTACTCTAGGTAAACAGAGATCCATACATTTACGTCTACATAGTCACTGGGCTGTAACCATACATCGCCTAGGGTTATAACTATTCACCTTCACTATCAAAGAAGCTTGGGTGGGTGGAAAAGACGAGAGGAGGGAAGAAGCATCGAACCACAACTATAAACAGTAGAGTTGTGGATTTTACGATGGGTATTAGCCCAAAGATTTCCTCATGTTTCCATACGAGTTCTGAAGACTGGTACAGTCTTCCTCTATTGGTGTATATACCACGGGGCACCCTTTTATAATAAAGTTGCCACAGACCAGTGAAAACTAGAAGGTGCTTCCCTTGGAGGTCATCTTTAAAACAGAACATTTCAGCAAATTCTGGGACTGTACACGTGACGTGTCACCTATCCAGTAGTTTCCTCCCAAAAGGGACAATGCCCTAACGTAAATGGTATTCCTCTTTGCTTACAGGTATTTATTAGCACCAGACATGGTTCCTGGGTCATGAGCCGTATCTCTGAATGTGGCTATCCCTGGGATGTAGTGTTGCAGACACGGTTTAGGTCCATGTTCCAAAATGTCCTGCCACGAACACTTCAAAAGTGGATGATGGAACGAAAGATGAACCAGTGGTTCAACCATGAAAATTATGGCCTTGAGCCTCAAAACAGGTAGAGTTATTTTGCTTTTTTTATGATATACTCATTGGTAAGTAAGGTTGTCAGAAGTGCCTCTCTTTGCAAAGAACCAACATGGTAGTTCAAGGCACAACCTAACAATATAGGTATCATATAGGTCCTGGAGTTTGAATGCAAATTTGTTTGGTGTGTCTGTAGAAAAGTAAATACTTAAGAAGATCAAGTAGAAATGGTATGAGCTGCTCCAAAAAGCAGAATAGATCAGGAAAGGAACTTTCTAATACCCACAGCTGTTCAACATCAGCAGGGCTGCTTTAAGAGACTCTGACCTTCCTTTCAGTGGGTTGTCATGGGAAACGTGTGTCAAATTCTCCATCTGATAACTCATGCTTTGCTAACTCTGTATATCATGAGGGTTCTTCCCATGGGCAAAAAAAAAAATCTCTGTTCATCTCAAAGTTATACCAACACTGACCTTAAAAACACAAGCAAACATTATAGATGTTTATCTTAATTTAGTTGATAGCAGGCTCCTTCCCTTCAAAAAAAAAAAAAAAAGCAGAGGAGCTTTGGAATATGCCATGTGACTACTGTATTCTGAGATCAGATACACGTGGCGTGTATTGTCTTATTTTTTTTTAACATGGTTCTCAAATCTACAAAAATGAATTTAAAAAATACAAGCAGACTTTGCTTTATCACCCATGCTATCACCGTGTATGAGACTTATGGGTATTTGGAATTAACAAATATCTTCAAACTTAATTCTATCTATACATTAATTTCCACACTGATCCCTTACTAAGTTTCAAAACTAATGAGAACTTCACAAATTTTCCCTTCCTTACGTATGATCAGATAGAGATGAACAGTAAGATAATGAAAGGTAGATAACATAAAAGAATGGTAGAAATATCAACAGGATAATGACCACTGGAATAGTCAGGGATTGCCCACAGGCACTGCCATTTCGTCTAAGTCATTGGGGATGCTTCCTGTTTCGGAATATTGTTTACCCCCATCACCTACGTGTTTTTCCTGTGTTGAGAGGAGAGATTGGTGACTTGGAAATAAAGTCAGATAGTAAAGCTTGGGCCAGGCCACCTAATCAAATTAGAAAGTTTTATGGATATTTGAGAAACTTCTTGATTTACAGAGCCAACCCCCTAAAACATCAAGAGGGTCCCAGACTCCTCATTAAATGGTCCTTCTGAGTGTTTCCTTCGGTGTGTTTCAGATACCTTATGAAAGAATCGGTAGTCAATGACGATCTTCCAAGCCGTATCCTCTGTGGAGCCATCAAGGTGAAATCTAGAGTGACAGAGCTCACAGAAACTGCTGCCATCTTTGAGGATGGGACGGTGGAGCAGGACATTGATGTCATTGTCTTTGCGACAGGATACACGTCCTCTTTTCCCTTCCTTGAAGATGCACTTGTTAAAGTAGAGGATAATATGGTCTCACTGTATAAATATATCTTCCCTCCTCAGCTGGAGAAGCCAACCCTTGCCTGCATTGGCTTCATCCAGCCCCTCGGTTCCATTTTCCCGACTGTTGAACTTCAAGCCCGTTGGGTGACGAGAGTTTTCAAAGGTAAGTCTGTAGGCAAGTGAGTGGCTGAGGGTGTCATCCCTGGTGGAGTTTGCTCAACAATGAGTTTAGATGAGGTTGCCTACCTTGGCTGTTCTCATAAGATTTACATCCTGAAAAGTTAGGGGAGACATCACAAAATAACAAATATAGAGATATAATAGTAATAAATATCTGCCATCATTCCTTAGAAAATTAGAACTATTAGAAAATTCAGAGAATTTTGATTGGTGCAAAGTTAAGCACATGTTATCCTTTCTGTGACTCATAAGAGAACCGCTGAGAAGGAAAACACCTATGACTCCTGGTTTTACCTATATGATGTTTACAAATTCCTCACAATATGTGAAAATCAGGAGACCTACAGCCTGCACTGCACTTCACTCCAAATGAACTTTTACTACCTAAGCAATTGAACCTCACAGATCCTTACAAAGTTATAAAATTATTGAACGGTTTCTATCTCAGCATCTGTGTAGCACTTTCTACTACTCAGAAGGCTGTTCTCTCACCAACCCAAGAGTCAACACAGCTCAACAAAAACACATTGTATACCTAGCCCTATACTGGAAGCTGGTGGGATAGAGAAAAATTTAAACAGATCAGTTTGATATAATAAGACAGATACTTTGATGGAGGGATGTATGGAGTGTGTGGGAAAGAGGGAGAAAGCGCGTTGCAACAGCAGGGTGGGACAAGGGGAGAGCGTGTGGTGAAGGAAAACTTTGTAGAGGGCTGAATTTCTCAGGTGCAGAAAAGGGTGTCTCTTGAGCTAGAGTGCAGAGGCAGAATGCACGTGGAGAGTTACAGGCTGTCTGACACTCCTAGAACATAATATGTGACACGTCATGGACCAGGACACGAGAACATTGTGAGGCATGTTAAGGAGTTTGAATATAAAATGTAAAGCGGCTCATCCCAAATCTAGCTCCAATTAAAAATCATCTGGTGGGTCCTTAGGGACCCTGATTAAATCTGGCCCGAGGACCCAGAATCTTCATTTTAGAAAGCTCTTCAGACAGAGGACCCAATGAAAGGCTATAAGCAAGGAAGAGACATTATCAGATTTACATTTCTGATACATTATGTCAGCATTTGTATGGAAGGCAGATTTGAAAGGAGAAAAACATGGAGTCTCAGAGACCAGAAAAAAGGCTACTGTAATAGGTTGTAATAAAATATGGTGCAACCTGAGCCAGGCAGACAGACCCAGGAGAGGAGAAGCTATACATGTGAGAAGTAGTTAAGGATAAAATCAGCAGGACATACTGACTGGCTCAGTGTGGAAAGAGTAGGAAAGAGAGAGGACTCAAGAATGATGATTTGCCAATCTCTGGCCAAGGAACCTGGGTGGACATCAGTGTTTTGAATAGAGACGGGGTGTGTGGGAAAAGATGCAAGTCTGAGCAGGAGGGCTTCAAAGATGAGCTCAGTTTGGGACTTATTGAATCTGAGATGTCTGATGACAAGCCACATCCATGGGGAACTGTTTTTCAACATGTCTGAAGCTCAGGGGACACTTGTGGATGGGGTATGGGGTCATAGCACACGATGGTAACTCTTGCGTCAACCTACTTTTTCCATCCCACTGCCCTACATCAGTCTGCACTCCTCTATCTCTCACCAGGCTTGCTGGAGCAGCCCCTTTACTGGCCTTGCTGCCTTTAAACTCACTTCCCTGGAGCCCATTTTCTGAAATTCAGCAGCCAGAAGGATTTTTTCAAAAGCAAATCTCATCACCTCCTACAGAAAACCCTCCCATGGCTTCCCCTCACCTTCAGAATAGGGCTCAGGCCACCTGGCATGGCTTCCCGACTCCTCCATGGGCTTGCCTTCCTTCTCCAGCCTCTTCTCTTACCCCCTCCATCTCAGAGTTCATGCTGTAGCTCAACACAGCACCATACAGAACTCACAGGGCGTGGTGCTCCCTGGAGTTCAACAGCGCAGCAGCCCTGAGTGGTGTAACACCAGGAAACAGCCAGAGTCTAATTGTAGGAATCCAGTACTAGACAAAGCAAAGCTATTGAATCAAACCCACGACTCAACCAGCCTTTCCTGTTCCAGGCGTGTGCACCTTGCCCTCAGAGAGGACTATGATGGCAGACATCAGCAAGAGGAACAAAAAAAGGATTGACCTGTAAGAATGCGTTTCTTAAAATTCTTTACCTAGAGCCAGTGTTTCTCAAAGCCTAGGTCTCTAACCACGTGTAAGAACCATGTAGCTGCTCGTTACAAAAGCAAACGCGAGAGCCACGGCCCAGATCAATTGAATCAGAATCTCTGGATGAGACTGGACATTTGTATTCTCATTTTCTTCCTAGATGACTCTTATATGTAGTAGTTGAAGGACCAACTACTTAAAGATAGAAATTTTACCAAATCAGAGCATTTTCCCTTTGACTTAATTTCAATTTTGTAAGATGCCCATGTTAGATTCCAAATCTTCTCAAGCCACCCACACTCTGTGTTAGAGAGGAAATGGGATGGGGACAATGGTGGTGGCAGTAGCCTATCTCTGGAAAGTGAGCTGGGGGATAACCCATCCAAGCAAATTAGAAAAGAGGTTGGCGTGAACTGAAGGTTCGAGTGCCATTGGAAAGTTGACTTGGAGCCTTACATCACATAAACGGGTTACCTCATGGTCAAATTCTAATCCATCTAACACTCGTTGAGCATGCTAGTACCAGAGCGCCAGGTACTTGAATAATTTAACAAGCAAATCCTAAGTGTCTCCTCTGTGCGGGACACTGAGGTAGGCTTGCTTCTGTTGTTACCTCATGCACCTTGGCAGCGATCCTGACGGTCAAGCACTCTGCTGAGTAAATACCAAATAAGAATCGTGGTGGTCAATTTGGTTACATTCCTAGAACTTCCACGTGTATTCATGGCTCTTTACGTGACAGCCTACAGTCGATCTGAAATGGGCGCCTCCTCCTGAGATAAGCCGACACTTTCCAGCTGGTAGACACTCAAAACTCACCCACCCATTTGATAGCTATTGCATGCCTAAGGTTCGCGTGTAACAGAACATCCCGTGAATCTGCCCTTCTTACTTTCTTCATTAAGGTTTGGCGAGAGCAAGAGCCAGATGTTGCAGACCAATTACATCGATTACTTGGACGAGCTCGCCTTAGAGATAGGTGCCAAGCCGGACCTCCTCTCTCTAGTGTTGAAAGATCCTAAACTGGCTGTGAAACTCTACTTTGGACCCTGCAATTCCTATCAGTATCGTCTGGTGGGGCCTGGGCGATGGGAAGGAGCCAGGCGTGCCATCCTTACCCAGAAACAAAGGATGCTAAAGCCGTTAAAGACACGCACTGTAGAACCTTCTCTTCATTTCCCCGTTTTCTTCCTGTTAAAAATCCTGGGGCTTCTTGCTGTGGTTGTGGCCTTTTTTCCCCAACTTCAGTGGTTCTAATCTGTCGGTCGAACGCTTTTGGCTTTATTGTCAGTCAGTACCTCTTCAAGCAAAAAAAAAAAGGCTAAAAGAAAAAAAATTTAAATCTATAGTCTAAATCTGAGAGTTGAGAAGAGCAGGATAACTGTGGAGAATTAGCATAACTAGGTCTATGTACACAACCAAAATTGGGTCATAAAAGGTCTTTGCCATTTCACCCTTCCCTCCAGTTCACCAGGCTTTCCAGAAAGGACAACAAAATAACACAGGCTAAATAGTGCTGCCAGACCCTGATATAGGCGAGCTGTGTGGAAAATAGCAGAATTGCACAGAATGGAAAGCAGGCCCATGGTTTCAATCATTGGAAAATTTAAGTCGTGGGTAAATATTTGAACTCCTGTGTGATCTTCTGGATAGTTTTCCTGTCCAGACTCTTTGCTGACAACGTCCTCAGAACTTAGGTCACGCTCCACTTACTTAGTGGGGAATCACTCAAAAATACTGGAGAAAAAAATGAGGATAGACTGAAAACCAACGGCAACACACAGATGGGCTTTTAGGGCTTCATACTGAAAAAGGAGCATGTCTTACGTTTTCTATATTTTCTTATATTTTTCTTATATGTTGACAGACACACTCCTGTAAAACTAAAATTAAGCATGCCATGATAGCTATATGTAGAGTTAGTACTTATCACAGACCAGACATTATGCTCTGCGTACAGTATACGTGCATTAGATTATTTCATTCTGTGAGATGGGTGCAGCTCTTACACCCATTTTGCAGAAATGAAACTGAGACTCAGAGCAGTTGAGTCACATGCAGAAGACGATACAGCTGGGATTGGAACTGGATATGCTTGACTCTAGAACTAAAGATCATTATCTTGCCCCACAATATTCTTATTTGCAGCAACCTCCAGTATTGATAAAGTACTTAACAGTTTATTTATAATCAAATATATGTTATTTTTTGGAGGACTTTTACAGAAAAAGCAGCACTCCGTGCAAAGGTGACCCGATTCATTTTATTTACAATATTGGGTTTATATTTCAGCTAGATCTAAAACACATTTGAAGGCGTTTACAGTAACAGATGGCTATACAATAACATTTAAGATAATCGTCAACATTTGGGAAGAATAAGCATCGAGAGGAAAAAGTATATTTCCAATGTAGATGAAAAGCATTGTAATGACCGAACCTTGTGTTCAGCACTAATCTCACAGATAACCGAGCCAAAAGGGCAAAGCGATATGAAATCTGTGTCATCTGATAAAAGGAAGCATATCAGTTTGTCAGGAGACACATTTCCTTGGAACTGAAGTCCAGAAAAGATAGAAGCACCTCGATGTCAATAGACATTGAGCTGAATAATAAACATCTGGTTATAGAATGCTCAGTACAGCTGTTCTTTCTATGGACTGTGCTTTGGGAGTTAAACTATTCAGTAAGCCCAGACCAAGTGCTTCAAAGAGGGGAAAGATCAAAAATTTAAAAATTTAGGCAAATCTCAGCTCTTGTTCTTCCAAAGCTTCTGTGGACATGGTTCTTTACTTTGACTTACATGTCTCCCCCAAAAGCCTAGAACAACGTGGTGCCAATCTCTGTCACTGCAAACCTTTTCCTCTAAGATCCATTGAAATGACATTAGCATTTCAAACCAAGATTTTGTTTTCATTGCTTCTGTTAGCAGACTCTTTCAAAAGCACTGCAGATGATGCACGTACTTCGTTCTTGATAAAAAACTGAATACTTTGCTAATTAATTGAAGATTATTTGCAAGCCATTACATTAATAATAGAATTTATCAAACCTTTATAGCGAGCGTAGGCAAACTAGTGTCTGTGTGTCCAACCCAGCCCACCACCTATTTCTATAAATAAAGTATTTTGGAGCACCGTGCCATCTATCCATTTACTGTCTGTGGCTGCTTTCACACTACATTGGCAGAGTGAAATAGCTGCAATAGAAACAGTACGGCCCATGAAGGGCGGCGGGAAGAGGTCCACTAGGGCAACATTATTAAACGTGTACCCTTGAAATTCTTAGAACTAGGATGATCTCTTGAAATCTTTCCAAATATACTGATACCTTTTTGAAAACACAAATAGTCCATTTCCAGAGTCTGAAACTGACGAAGGAGGACTCGTCCTCATCTGTTCTTCTGCCTCCAAACATCCTGAGTCAGAAAACTACCCGAAACAAACCATCTAGGATAATCTGTTCCCAACTGTGATCCCCTGACTACCTGCATCAGACTATCTCAGGAAGCTTCCAGAATCGCAGGTTCCTGAATATAAATGTAATAATAATTCAGACCTGCTGAATCACAACGTCGGCTAGACTCTCCTGTCTTGATAAGCTCCCTAGGAGATTCTCGGGCACATTAAATTTAAGAACCACTGGTTTGAGGACTCTCCAACAAAAGCTGCATTCAAAGTTTAGCCCATGGCCTTTTCCACATCTCAGGGCCAAATCCGTCCTTAGGTTCAGCCCTGGTGCCTCTTGCTGCAATCTACAAGGTTTGTTGTTCTCCTGAGAAGGATGTCAGCTGGTTACCAGCCCCCTCCAAAATCTCTCCCTGTGATGGTTCCTTTATTAACCTTTCATTTTAACTCTCCTCTATATGATAGCACCTTGGTTCTCTTGCCGAAAACCAAATATGTCACATTTGCTCTTTACAGAAAAATATATTTTTAAAACAAAACTCTTGGATCATGATGTGTAACAAAATTTCAAATAATGGAGATTTCAAAAGCTTAACCAAGACAAAGAATCCGGCACTCACATTACAAGGAGGATGGCAAGGGAAGATAAATGGTCTTTCATCCTGGAAAATGGTGCTACCCACCTGCAACCCCCAGTACAGACCTTTTGGCTGTTCCCCAGGAGGCAGGTTTACATAGAACATAACTTGCTTTTTTGTTCAGTCTGCTTTATGACCAGATCATGGATCAACGAGACAAAAAAAAGGCCCCTGAGATTGGATTCCACTTAGTCCGGGTCAGATGCAAACACGAGATTAAACATGCAAGGGTTTTATTAAGGAAAACACCTCTGTAAGGGAAGGTAGGGGGTATGCAGGAAAAGGCTGCAAGAACCATCAGACAACAATGCACATGTGGCCCTGAGTAAAGGAAACTAGGAAGAGTCCTCATGCCATCAGCAAGTCCTGACTGTCCTGTGAATAACCTGCTTCAGTCTCTCAGATGTATCAGTCAGTGCTGGGTACTCATGGGAAAAGAGGCCGTAGCACCAGCCACGGATTTCCAAGGCAGCTGCAGCTCAAGCCCTTGCTCAATTACACTCCCTGTGGTTCCAAATCCGTGACTCACATGCTCATGGCTCCCACAGGTGCATACCACCATTTCTGTAGTTTCCAATTCATTGAATTATAGTTTTTAAAACTCACTTCACCTAGCTAAGTCATCTGCTGTGGCTGTCATCACAGCCAACTCTAAGACCCTGCTCCCTGCAAAACAGAAATTAAGCGAGAGAGGCATGGAACCATCTTCACTGTTCATCGGTTTCACTCTTCAAAGGGGAGAGAATGAAAATCTGAAGTGCATGTCATCGGACAGGGTTCCTCTTACCATTTCAATGCTGCCCTTCACCAGGTTGAAATATCAACAATGGCTAACCTCAGGTTTCAAATTCTGCGTAGCATTTCTTATCTCTGGAGACCCGGGGAGCTGGGAACTCCCAGGCCAACACTGGCTCCTGCTGATCTGTTCTGATTTCTGCCAGTTCCAGAGTCGTAACTGTGGCCTGGCCCTCGGTACCACGCATTACAAGTCCATAAAGTAAGTAACCAGACATACTCTCTGATTCCTTTGGATTAGGGAAGTGAGGCCTGGATTTTTTCTGTTTTGTGACTATGCTTCAGGACCGAATCCCCTCAGCAGTCCTGTCTCCTGAGTCTGTGACCCGGAGGGGCTATAAAACCACTCCCTGCCCCAAAGTACGGAGAGAATGGTGAACGCTGACGTACTTGTACTGAAACAATAAAGTCAGATATTATCAATCCATCTGTACACAATAGTAAATCCACTGCTGCGTGAATTATTAAGTGGCTAACCAAAAGAAAGAGCTTGGATTCCTAATGCAAAAAAGGAAATCACAAACTTTTCTTAGCTGCTTCCATTAATAGCTTCTAACATGGTGTCAGACTATAGTTTGGGGGTTTGTCTATCAAATGTTGGCATTTGGCACAAATTGGGAGAGAGAGGCAACCCCCCTGTGGAATCTGACTAATCTGTGTCGGCATGTCCATTCCCTTTGTTAAGAGTCCCCCATTCTATGACAAAATTTTTTTTCATACTATTGTCAGATCCTTCTTGCTAACCCCACTCCCAGCTGAATTCACAAGATTATAAATTTCAAGGGTTTTGAAAATCACTTGTAGATCTCCAGTTTAATGCCATCTGATTTACAGACGGAGAAACAAAGCCTCAGCCTCTTGTTATTTCTTAGTTACCCCTCCAGCCTGGGGCACCTGTCTGGCCTTGTTTCTGGCATGGCACAGTTAGAGCCTGGCAGAATTTCTCTTATCTGGTGGTGGTGGTTAGGAACAGGCTTGAGGAGGTGGGCAACGGCTGCTGGGGAATGGAAATGCCAGACCATGGCCCCGCTCTGACCCGAGTTCTTCCCAATTTGTGCTGGTTTGTTCCAAGGGCTAAGTGGGCATGCTCACTGTCCCCAGTTGCCACCCAGCTAAATCTACTATCTCTGATTATTCCTGAAATGCATAGCCCACTTAAGGATATTGTATCATTGTGCAGTCTGTGCCAGTATCCATGTGCTAAGAAGGTGTGTGTGTGTGTGTGTGTGTGTGTGTAAGAGCGAGAGAGAGAGAGAGAGAGAGAGAGAGAGAGAGAGGCATGGCAGATGTATAAAGAAAGGGCTGCACATAAGTCTGACAGCAGCAATGTACATGGCTTCCTAGGAAACATAAGTGAGTCACACTGGAAACGTTTTTGAAAAAAAAAAACAACTGGTTAACTAATATAGCGTGAGACTCAGATGTAAGATAATGTGACACCAATAAATAAAGTCAATTAAAAACAAATATCTACAAGGTGAAACTCTAACCCAGAGGTCCACAAGCTTTCTAGATTCAAGGGGCCCTTTACTGTGTACCCCTTCAATGTGTAATCCTTTAGTGTGTAACCCTTTAGCGTGTAACCTTCAGCGTATAACCAACCCTTCAGCGTGTAACCCTTCAGCATGTAATCCTTTCACAAGTGTCCCCAGGCTATTGTTTCTCTTATTAAGTAGTCAGGTCCAAACAACTTACATATTTCTGTTCTTACAGAAAACTGTTTGGGGGAAAAAAAATACACAAATTGAAAGAAAAGGGATATTTTAATTTTATTCTTAAATAATCACAATACCTTAATAAGGAAATGTATGTGCCTGCTGAGCCCTGCACAAATCCCCAACCCTTGGGACCAGACCACACAGCGTCCCTTCATTTCCTGTTCCACCTAGACCAATGTTCACGCAGCCCTGGCTTCTGAACACTGCAACTGCCCAGCAGCCGACTTGGCAAAGGTGTGACGTCATTGACTGGAACACAGCCCTACCTGACAGTAAGACTGTGAACCGCCTCCAGCTAATAGTTTGCTCAGTGTTCAATAGACATGGAGTATTACTGCGCTTCCCTTGAAATTCTAAAATAACTCAGAGCACCTCTGCACATCATTTTGGGAGTTCTGACCCTGCCCTGGCTTCTAGTTCTGACCCCCTATCCATCCTACCAGACCAGAGTGGGTAACTCAGTCTGACTTCAGTACACGACATACTTGCACTTTACTTCTTTGAAGAAGCAGCAGCAGTATACAATGCCCAGGAAAAGAATAGCAGTTTCTTGCCCCATGGTTAAAAATATTAACTATTATGCAACCGACTGGGAATTCCCAACTCATTTAGCAATGCTGTGTGGCTGAAGTTATTTTACTTGTTATTTTTATAAATTCACTTTCATCCAGTGACACCTACCTCACCAATTTAGTCATATTTTCTTAATGTTTATTACTTACTTCTTTCACCTTTAGTCAGTTTTGGGGAAGCTTTCTTCATTAAAATAATAGTAATAGTAATAAAACACATTGCTTTTGAAACCTCCAACAGAAAAATGGACAAACTTTTATTGAATATTCACAAAAGGAGCAATATGTTTCAAATGTTATTTTTGCAATAGCATGCAAAATAACACTCTAATAACTACCGTGTTTCCCCGAAAATAAGACCTAACCGGAAAATAAGCATGATTTTTCAGGATGACATTCCCTGAATATAAGCCTTAATGGGTCTTTTGGAGCAAAAATTAATATAAGACCCGGAATGTACTTTTCACCCTAATAAAATTTCCTACTGTGTTTATCAATCATTCTATCTAAAAGTACAGGAGTCACTGACTGGAAATAAATTTTAATTAAAAAAAATAAAGGAAAACAAAACTTTTTCTAAAAGGTACTTAATAACTTTTTTAAACACTTTAGTTTTATATAATTACAATATCTGAACAAGAGGTTGGATACATTGATTTTTATCCACACGTGAAGACAGTATTTACCTTGTGTGCTTATGTTTTCTTTATGTTTGCTTTTGCAAACCTGGAGACAAGTCAAATGACACCTTGGTGACAGACCCGGCAGATGTGAGGTCAGAAAGAAAGAAAGAAAGAATCCTTAAGAGTGACTTTGAAACCTATTTTGTGCCCTCCTTTTTTCTTTGTCTCTCTTTCCCTTTCTGTCCTCATCATTCTTCTATTTCCCTACTCATTTCCTTCACTTGCGAAAAGACAACCTTTAGATACAGATTTCTAGTTTTCTCCAATGACTCTGATTCCAAATATTCTGTAACTTTGTCTCTGTAAATATCCATAATTGTCAAGGCAGATAACCACAAAAATATCAAATTAAAGCAAAATCTCCTGAAGGTGTGGCCATAACCTAGCAACATTTTTTGGGGGGGCTTCACGTGTACCAAGACTGTGCTAAATGCTTTTTGTATATTAGTTGGTTCATTTTTACAGCAGGTTCTACCTCCAGCTTCATTTTAGAGAGAAGGACCCACAATATCAGCTCCTGGGGCGGGGGAGTAGATTTTCCTCCCATCTTTCTAAGTTCTTCTTGCTGGGCTAATGATGAAAGTAACACGAGACAGAGTTGACAGGATTACATATGCACATATGGGGTCCCATAAGAATATGAAACCCTAGGACCAGTGGAGGCTTATAAGCCATTTTGAGCTAAGGAAGAAGTAGGGGTTGACATTTGGGACTTCAAAGGGCAGGAGGACAATTCACAGGGAGATAGAAAAGCAAACGTCTGGTAAATAAATATTTGCTGGACCATCGCTAATAACCAAACACCGAACTCCGGGAGGACTTTGGTCATAAAGGGCCATGCTGAGTTTCTCCCTGTCCATCACACGCTAGTTCATATGAAACTACAGTTATCTGTGATGACAGCTTCCTTCCTGGAGCAGGACCTCTATCTAAGTTCCCTTTAAGCAGGTAGGGGAGAAGTCAAAGGATTTTTCCGAGTCTTTCCTTTCTTAAAAATAACCACCTGAAAATAATCAGTATCCCAAAGAGGCATATTTTGGGGTGGCACACTCTGCTCCCCCTCACTCCCCCCAAAACGGTTGCTTAATTAATTTTTCTTTCATTGAAAAGGAGTTAAGGTAATGACTTAATTCATTTTATCCATCAGGGCATCAACCCACTGCCAAATATTTACACAACAATTATTAGAGATCAAATGTGCTGCTAGGAGCCGTGAGACAACAAGAGACAAGCCCAAGAAAATGCCCTACGTTGGGGCCTTATGTAGAGAGACCAATAGATACAATCAAGTGAATCCCCACGATCACGCAGTCACCTCTGGTGGGGAACACACTAGTTCCTGTAGGAGTCAGGAGAATGGCAAGCTCACCAGGGACACAAGCAGACCCGGATGCCTCCTGGACCAACTCTGGCCATCACTCTCATGCTCCCATCTCTGGAGCCCACTTCCTCCCCTTCTCTGCCTGTCGGAGTTCTCCTCATCCTTCAAAACCTTGAGCAAATAATATTCCTCTGTTGCTTTCCAACACCCCAGAGTCAGAATCAGCACCTCTTCCTTCATGCTCTTATTACAATGTGTACAGCAGACATATCTCTGTCTTAGCACCTGACACAAAATACTGTAATTATTTATTTTCAGCCCGACTTCCCCACCACATTCTAGAGAACGCATCATGCCTTATTCACCTTTTGCTCCCCCAATACCTCCTCTCAGACTCAGCAACACAGAAGACCCTCGTCCAGTGGCTGGTGGCTAAACTAAGCAGAGAATGCATCATTGAATCTGAATTGACAGGACCTATACGGCATTTGATTCCACCCTCTATGCGATCTATTAATCCCCCACTTACAATGTCTCCAAAAAAAAATCATTATATGAACCTGCCTGAACAAAGCAAATAGCAGAGCTTGGAATGCTAGAAAGTGCTTATATTGAGTTAAAACGTGCCTCCATGTATCGTCTTCGTTTCTACCATTGGTCATAATTCTAATCTTTCTTTCCGCAAGGATCCTTCCAATGTTTAAAAAGGCAGATGTTTACAGTACTGCGTCTGGCCCTTGAAATAAGAGTCCGTACCAACAGCCCCTTTTGCAAAGTGAGCCCAAGGTTCCCACAGTTGGCTCACAGGTAGCCAGGTCCCTGGCGGGGCTTCCCTCTGCCCGGGCGAATAATTGGAGTGCACGCATTTCTTCTCCCTGAACCAGCCTGGTGCTTTCAGTCAAGCAGTGTATACCTGAAACTACAACCTCCGAGTTAAGGAAACATACGACACTGGACTCGCTGTACCAGGAGCCCTTTCCTCCCACCCGGGACCCCTGCTCTGGACACCATGGCAGGATAAGCAGGACTAGCCTCTCTCCAAGGAAATGTCATCTCCCTCTGCTGACCTCTGCTCTGGTGTCAGTACAGTCATGCTAGGGGCACTTCTTCCATCTATTCTTCTATGACCCTTGTGCTTTAAAACGGTCACAAAAGATAAAATGGTCACAAAAACATAGTAGGGAACAACCTCAAAAAGTCACATGACTTGCTGTTACATGCATTGACCACAACGCTACGGGAATTAAAAGAACAGAAACTGAAGGGAAAGGCAGAAGCAACCTATGCTGGACAACGGTCTGATAGTCACACTAGGTCATACGCATCGAGCACTTGCTATGGGCCGGGAACACGTCTAAGACTTGAATCTCACTGCAAGCCAGCTACTACGACTCTCTCCGTTTGGTGATGCTCAGAGGGGTTAAATCACTTGCCCCAAACTGCAGTCACTGGCAGAGTTCAACAGTCACCGGCAGAGCTAAACTTTAACCAAGCTTATCTGGTCCAGAGCCTGCTTGCTTCACTACGTTATCTCTCAGCGTTCTTACAACCGGGGGTCAGACGCTCCTCCCCCTGCCGCAGTGGTGACAGTGCCATGTCCCCCGGAGGTGAATCAGTACCTAATGGTGATGTGAGGATGCCTTACCATCCTCCCTTCCCACCATGCTCCCTCACTGCAGGACCCTCTCTCTGCCGCCACTGACCACGTATGGGCAGCACATGGGGGAGGACACACAACACAGCGGGGGCCCTGGCAGCCTGCAAGGACTGGCCTCTCCCCGAGCACTGCTGCAGGGGCCCCTGGGGTGGCCGCAGTGCCTGGGCTCCTAGTCCCAGCTTCACGCCACCAGCTGCTGAGGGCTCTTGCGTCACGTCGCCACACCAGGCTGAGCTTGTTTCCCGTGTTTAGTAAAAACCGTGTCTGCCAAGGTGGTCCTGGCCTGGTCCGCTGCTCTAGTGCCTCCGAGGGTCAGCGAAGGGAGGCTGGAGGCAGCAGCGCAGTCCAGAAAGCACAACTCTGTCCACTAAAAGGTCCAAGTTCAGCCCCTCGGCCAGAGCTACAGTCCCGGCAACAACTGTACTAACATTTGGTACCAGTTACAAGTGGGTGCGGGGGCAGGGAAGGGGGGTGTACCAAGCATACACAGGGTTAAAGCAGTGACTGGAACATTTCTCTTCTCACATGCACACCACCAGTGACCAGCTACAGACGACTCCATAGGAGCAAATCCCTTAATCTTCCAAAACCTTTTTCCTGGTTTGCTAAGCAAGCAAGGATGGGGTGGGGCTTCCACTTGTGAGGGGGAAAGAAAAAAAAGAATCTCTGCTGCGTTTTCCCCACACAGGACAACATGGCCAAGCGAGTGGCAGTTGTGGGGGCCGGGGTCAGTGGCCTGGCCTCCATCAAGTGCTGTCTGGAGGAAGGGCTGCAGCCCACCTGCTTCGAGAGGAGCGACAACCTTGGGGGGCTGTGGAGATTCACCGTAAGTGGGGGTTTGCAACCACTTTGTTATGTGTGTATTTAGAAAAGGGCTTGACTGCTGCAAAAAGAGATTGAATTTCTTTCACAAAGGCCAGCTGCTATGGGGAGGGGCTGGAAATTAGAAATGTCTGCTGAACAGGAGGCCAGGAAGGGCCACCGAAAGTGATCAAGGAAAGAAGCTGGGCACAGCCTGAGCTCAAGTGGGAGGTGTGTCAGCCGCCGTAGAAACTGTATTCAGAAGCAAGATGCTCGTGAAGGGTGGAAGAGGATGGAGTGGGTGGGCCAGGCCAGGAAAGCCCCAGGTGAGGGAAGCAGAACCAGGGGGTCTGAGGCAAGACCAGAGACTGCATTGTTTGGAGGTAAAGGTGTAAACACAGCATGGGAATTTCAGCCTCTGCAACACTGGACAGCGTGTACCTGCTTCTTTTTCCAGCCGTCTCTAGCTGAAGCAAAACAACACAGGGCTGGGTGTAGAGTGAGTTCTAGCCTCACAGTCGTGCTTCCCAGACAATCGGGCCCAGGCCAAGAGCAATCAGAAGGCAAGAATGTGGGTTTGGAGCCTTTTTTGTTCCTTGAGCAAAAGAAAGTAATAATTTCAAGTCTCGGTGGGGCTACAGTCTGGACTGGAGAGGGCGTTGGGATGAGGAAGGAGGGGAGGGGATTACAAAGCCCACACTTGACTGGTCCAGGGTCCGGGGGCATCACAGGTGCCCTGGGGAGGCCCCCGAAACCCTGTACACCCCAGGCTTCAGCCAGGGAAACATTTGCATCAGATCTCCCCAAACCTCTTCTTTTCCTTCCTTCTCACGAAGGCAGAAATATTTCCTGTGAATGTGAAATGTGCTGAGGAGAAAGTTGTCAGGAACAGTGAACCAGAGTATGGTGTCAGCCACCTGGCCTCAGAGCCCCTGAGGGGCTAGAGAGAGACAGAGCATTCCTCCAGGATACAAGGCGGAGGAGCTCTGGAACTGGAATAAAGGAATCATTTTCTAACTCAGTGAGCAAAACTCCAAAGAGGCCAAGGTTGCGAGTTTAGTCACAGTTCTCCCTTCGTAGGCAAGCTTGGCTCACATAAAGAATGGTAGATCTGGAAAGGTGTCCAACCACCAAACATGACCATCAATGCCTAGGGACCTCCCCTAGGGGACCAGGTGAACGATCACAGCTGCTCCCATGATTCACACCACATGTGTTCCCATGAGTCACACTGCATATGTTCCAACACGATAGCAGAAATCCGACACCCATGGTGCCATAACTCTTCCCTCCCACATTCACTGAAGACATTGCTCATCAAGCATGATCCCCTGTCCTCGGTAAGCCTCAGAAGCCTTCTTAACACAGGACTCCAGAGAAGTACTACTCATCCACCAGAGGCAGCACTGAAACTGCCCGATGAGAGGGGTAATTAGCAGAGTTATTTGGTTAATCTGCCAAAGCGAAAAGTGAGCCCAGAGACCTTGCGATACCAGACAAAAATGCTCCTTTATAGGTCATGGACTTACATATACACACACAAAAAGAATGTAAGAATTTAGAGAAATCAGTTCTAGAGCTGGCTGCGCCCAGCTAGCTGTGTGACTTGGGCAAGTCAAACATCTATGCACAAAGCACGGTTGGGGACACAAAACTCAGAAGGGTTTACCCTGCCTTCCGGGATCTGTCAGGCTGATGGAAAAAAGACAGGATCCTGCAGATCAGAAACAGTACTATGGGCATTTAAATGAGGTCAGGATTACATCTACTTGAGGGAAACCAGGGAAGTCTTCATGGAAGAAATGGTATGTGATGGACTGCAAGATTTCAGCAGGCAGAACAGATTGAGTGGGAGACACCAGGGAGGGAACCAGTAAAGAAAAAGGACTGGGCATGCTTGGAAAATAAAAGTAGCTTATTGGTGTATGTGATGCATGTCAGAGAAATAATGAGGGGGAAGGAGGGTGGCTGAATGTTTGAATAAGGGAGTCATACTCAATTTAGAAAGCAATGGATAATGAGGAACAGAATTAAGGAGATTTGTTGTTGTTGTTATGTCTGTTTTGTTTGCATCATGGGAGGACCCAAATATGTTTACAGGTAGAGAAAGCATCTGGATGGGAGAAAATGGTGGAATCCATAAGCCTAAACTGGGACAAGCTCCTAGCAGAAAAAGGAAGGAGTGAAATCATAGGCCCAAGTGGAAGGGTTCACTGTGGAAAGGTGGAGAGGCACCACTTCCTCAGAAATTGGAGGGAAAGGAAAGCAAAAGGAAATGCGAACACAGAAGGGAAATGTCAAAGGAGAGGGGAAAGAAGATACAAGAGCATACACATTGGAGAGGTCAGTTCTTTCAGGAAAATATGGCAGCTGTGGAGGGTGAAGAAGGAGTTGTGGTGGAGAGTTAAGGAAAATGGAGAAGGTCATGAGAAAACATAGCAAGGCATGAGCTAGAACATCAAAAGGATGGGAAAGAGGGTGATCCCGCAGTAGCCAGGGAAAATGGTGCCCAATTGAAAAGTCATTCCAGCCCCCTTGCCTCATTTATAAAATGAGAACACAGAACCAGTTTTAAAAATAAGTGGGGCAGGGAAAACCACCGCCACCTCCATTCAGCAGCCCTCTCTTAACACAGTGGCCTCTAAAGCATCTCTGTACAACCTTCAGATTCCTCTAGAGCCTGACTAAAAACCTTAAAAATCCCTAAACTAGGTGACCATGCAGAGAACTCCCAGCTTTAACATGCTGAGTCTCCTAGACTTTCTGGAGACATGCTGTCCCCCTCTACTCCAATGCACACACGCGTGCACACACATGCCACCAAAGGTTGGTTAGAGGTGTCTGCACTCAAAGCACATGGCCCACTCCAAACCTGCTCTCACAAAGGCTGTGCTTGCCAGAAAGCATACGAGGGGGACCCTTTGTACCTGCTCTGAGCAGAAGGAGCCATAATGCAAAACGAGACAGGAAAACTGCAGGAACCCAATAAAGCACACATGGATTGTTTCCATTCACCCCCCAAATGAGAGAGATTATAAACAACTGCATTTAATTCAACGCTCAGAAGGGCATGAATCTGCTCTCTTCCAGCTATCACAGCCTTAAGCAAAGCGGAAACCAACAAAGGTTGCAATGGAAAAGAAAGGCCACCATTCGCTGGGGAGGGGCAACCTTTCAAAAAGGGATACGTTGGTAAAGAACCCACTTGTGACCACCATGTCAAGTGGAGGCAGGAGGTCTGTTCCATAACCCACTCTGTCAGGCTCTCGAGAGGGAAGGACTTAGGACAGTAACACTCTAGGTGCCTGACCTCGATCGCATAGTAATACTGAAGAAATTGTCCTGTCACTCAAAATTAATATTGCTCTTGGAGAATCTTAGCACAGGAAGGGGCCTTGAGAAATGACCTTCAGGTCACACTACACTCACACCATCTAGACGTTGTTTCACTACACGGTCTTGGTAGAAACGCGTTGTGCTTTACCCTTCACATCCTGTGACGCGTTTCGGGGCCTCAGAGCCCTGCCTGGAATGATGTCCTCCCTCCGGTGCCTCAAGGTCATCTCCTCACATACACATCCTTTCGTTTATTCAACACACCCTGCTTGAGCACCTGCTGTGTACCTTATGTTCCATATACATTTTAGATTCAGTCAGGGCAAGTAGGAAGTACAATACTTCACCCCTCAATCACGGAGGAGATTTGTGAAAAGTGATGGACGTTCCTCAGTGATTTCTACTCGAAGCTTGGTAAGCCTGATTCCTGCACTCTCTCTCTGAAAGCCTTATTTCTGAAAGGTCAGGAATCTTGGCAGGTTTCCTTTTAGTCATGTATCCAATAAACAAACATTTATTGAATTCCTATTATATTTAAAGGGGTACAAATGACAGGCCCCCACCCTGTGGGGGTTCCTCACATCTCTTCTGAGGTTTGCCCAGCTCTCCTGCGTTGTGGACAGAGAACCAAATGCTGTCCTCCAGTCAGCCTGACTCTTACTAAAGAGAAGGTGCAAAGCAAAATGGGTTTGGGCTGCTCCAAAAGAGGAAAAGAAGGAGAAAGGAATTGTTCCTGGAGAAGAGGTGTGACTGTCCAGCACAGAGAGAATGTCCCTACTGAGGAGCCACTTTTATTATCATTTTACACCTCTTTGTAAAGTGAGAAGAGAGAGGCCTCTGACCTCATAAAGCTTTCTTCTCGTTGCCCATAATCCTCCCCATAGGACAGGAAGCTGGAGAAAGTGAATCTCGAGGTGACTGTAGAAGAAGACCACAGTTAGCAGTTATGGGGAGCCGCCCGGGCACTGTTGTAAATGCATCATAGCTGTCATTTCAGCTGATCCTAGGGGGTATGGACTATTATGATTCCTATTTATAGCCGAGGCAACTGAGACACAAACAGGTTAAGGACGTTTCCCAGGTCATCAGCTAAAAGCACAGAACTTGAGTCTGAGCCCAGGAGGTGCAAGAAGTGCACTCCGTGTGTTCCCAGAGTGTGTTGCCCTGCTCCAGAATGAGGGCAGGCATATCCTGGACCGTCCGTGGGCTCTCATGCCGTGTCCTAGCGGATGTCAGTGACCTTCACCTTGTATCACAGGACCAAACGGACCAGGAAGCCAGACAGCACTCCATTCGTGCTCCTACTCTGTCCTTCTCTCCACAGCTCGTCCCTCTACCACCCTCACTCATTTTTACCTTCAACGCAATCGCCGCATGCATTCTCAGGAGGCATGTGCTTCCAGAGTGCCAGGGCAACTGCCAGACCCATACAGACACAATGCCAGGTGTGCCTTGTGGCTGGGGTCCCCATGGGCCTGGGGACCACTGGGCATTGTTCACTGACACAAATACTGGGGGCAGGGCCGAGGACCCACATCCCCATTCAGAAGTGACGTGGACCCACACTCTCTGTATGGATGCCAGACACTGCAGACCTTGTGTTTCTCCAGGAAAAACAATCAGTGGTAGGAAAGAGAGACTAGAGCAAAGAGATGGTGCTGGATTCCACCCTGTGGGCTTTCACTCTAAGCTAGTTTCTTCCCGCTAACATCTGTGATACATTATATCATAATAGGCTTCAGTGTTGCCAGAAAGGTTCTCTTCTCCCTCTCTGTGCAATTATCTTCCAAAGTTTTGCAAAACAGAGTTATTTGGGGTTTTTTTTTCTTATTTTTGTCTGTTTGTTCATTTGTTGTAAGGTCGCATAAAATACACGTCTCCCTGGCTTACCCAATTCCAAAGAGTCCCCATTACTCTTTGATAACTAAATGTGCCATAAGAAAATGCTTTAAATTTTTTGAACTGTTTTGATGGAAATCTTTACAACATGTACTATGCACCTCTCAACACCCCCCCCCCAAAAGAACAGTATATGTTCCAAACTTAGCCTTTTGTTATTGCTAACTAGAAATTGACAGTATTAACAGAGTGTTTCTGACTATGTCATAGTCTCAGACGCCAGAGAAAAGTGAGGGAGCTTTGGCCATGCACTAATTGACCTCAAAATAATTATAACTGATGTGTTCCCTGGTATATGGACAAGAAAAAAAAAATTCTGAGAAGTCCTCAAATTACACCAGGCCAGCAAGGGTAGAAGGTAGTAAGCAAGAGAGAGGTTAATCAGTTAACAACTGCTGAGCAAAACCAACAAAAGACTGATGAGCTTCCTGAATGCATGTTGAAGCTGAGTTACCTTCCAGGATAGGCAGGCACCTCTGCTTCTTGCTTACGTGTGAACTCTGCAGACTGTTGCCCACCACCAATCCTCAAGAGCAAACTCTTCTACCGTACGGACTACTCACCTATCCCAGAACCAGCCCCACTTCACCTTCTCCCACCCCCTTTATCTGTAGCCAATGTAATTCTTTCAAAACAACTTACATCTTTCTCCCCCAAACTACTGGCATAAATGAGCCCAGTCAATCCCAGGATGGTGGACACGCTGTCTTCTCCATCCAGCCCTGCTGCTAGTGGTTTAGATTGCATGCCCCAGGACCTGGTCCTTTTCTGGCTAGTATATAGTTCAATAGACTCTTTCTTTCTAAAAAGCTTTCAGTTGTGAAGGTTTCTGTTTAAGAATACCATAGTTTCTTTTGCAGCTGTTGCTCTCACTTCTCAATACTACAGCTCTTCATAGCTATTCCTATTGTCTTTTTCCCTATAACCCGGAGGAAACTTGATCACTTTTAATGAAAGGAAACCAATACTAAATTTAGTTCTAATGCCTGGCTTCAGGTTTCAGGATGTTCTAAAGCTCTGCGAGCTGATAACGTGGCTGTTGACGTAAGAAACATCCAAAATTGTAGAGAATTCGTATGAGTTTATTTCAGCCTGACAACAATTGCCAGGAAGCAACATCTCAATAGATTGAGGAAATGCTCCGGATAATGGCACTTCTGCAGCTTATTTTCTACATTAGAATCAAATGAGGAGACCTAAGGAGGGTTACGTGAAATCCATGAAATCCATGAGATTAAGGGAGTGGGAGAAAGCAAAGTGGAGAACTTTTCAGGATTGGATAAAAAGTAAAATGGAGAGACACATGCCTCTTTTACATGGGTGGGTGCAGGACAGTTAATAATTCACGTTTACAGCACACAGAGATGGTATGAAGGGAACAAGAAAACAATGAGCGGTTCTGTGGTTTCGTGGTCTGGTACAATGGGGTTGCTTTCAACAGGTAGGAAAGGAAAATGACTCAGACATTCCATGGGTACGTTATCCTAGATGCGTAAGAACAGTAGACAGGCTCACTTAAGGCAAAGACTGACCCTTGCTAAGGAAGTTACAGTCCTGGGACGTGACTACCCACCATGACGTGCCCAGTAGGAATCTGTGATCAGCCCATTTTAGGTGGTTACTTTGGGTCACTGAGCTCGTCGGGTTTATTGCACAGCCCCATTTTCGTTCACGTTTCAATCAGCCACATGTAACTGCGGAATGTCGTTGACACGACTAAGAAACTGAACTTTTCATTTCATTTGACTTTAATTTTAAAACCAATCCTAAATTCAGCTATTGGAGAGCTTTGACGTGTATTTGTTAACAATTTTGGGACGTGATCTCACTGTGTCCAGTGAAAATTCAGCATTTAAACGGAGATGTATAAAATACACACTGGATTTGGAAGACTTTGAAGGAGAAAAAGAATGAAAAACACTTCGTAAGTTTTATATTGATTACATGCTGACATGACAAAATTGGTCTATAGTGAGTTAAGTGAAATATTCTATTAAAATTAATTTCACCTGTTTCTTTTTATTTATTTTTTTAATGTGGCCACTGGAAAAGTAATGTGGCCACTGGAGAAGTTTACAGTGCCTCTCTGTAGCCTCCTCATGTTTCCTTTGGGCAGGACTGCTCTAAAGCCTTGTTACTCAAAGCATGGTCCCTGGACCAGCAGCATCCATGGGGGAGCTTGCCCCCCACCCCCAGACCTACTGAATCTGCACCTACATCTTAATAAAATTCCCCAATCCATTTTTCACAAGATTAAGACACACGGATCTAGAGAACTGTGCTTCTCAAAGTGGAGAAGAATCAGTGTTTCTCTCATTTCCAATCAAGTATAAACAGTTATATTTGTAAAATATAACAAAAATGAACTATTAGAAAAATGAGAATGAAACAAAGAGAAATGTCAACTATAATATCAAAATTTGTAGAGTGTCAAACAACACAAAATACTTTTCAAGACATGTCATTCAACAAATATAGAAATAAAACAAGTCCAAAAAGTGGACACATTGTTCTTTGAAAGTGTGTACATCGGTAATTCATACAAAGAATCACCATTACACTTGTAACCTTTTGTCAAACAAAACATGCTTGGAATAGCAGTTATTCCATATGAAACACATGTAGCAGTCACACTTTCAATATGCACTGTACATATTAATATTGAAGGTTGTTAATGGAGCTTGCTTCTTGCTTGTCAATTTATCTAATCTGGATTGGATGGATTGACAACTCTCCTCCCGAGATAATGTACATCTAAACCGTTTCTAAGTTTTGCTTGATAGAGAAACGAGGCTCGCAGAAGTATGCTGATTAGGATAGGAGAGATTTTAAAGCCATTTCAGCAAGCTCAGGCTATTCATTTTCTAAACTGCTATCCAAAATGAAGCAAACACTGCTGTGTTTTTAATACATCTTCAGTCCTTTATCAGTAGCCAATTCTGATCATTTATTCTGTAAGATTATACTTAAACATCAATTATCTTTCAATGAACGAAAATCATTATAGATTTTAAGTACGTTTGGAAACAGTTTCCGAACTAACCTTAAAACCTCACACATTGTAACACAGTCCTGCTGCATGACTCATACACAGCTTGAATCCTACACAGCTCATCGCAGGAGTTAAACCCAAGACTGATCTGTGCCCCATTCAACACACAGGAGTCCACCTCCTCCAATATTGAGCAATGTCAAATTATTGCTATAAAAGTTTCTAGATGCTTCTTCTCAATTCCCATACTTGTCTTGTCCCAGGCAGGTAATAAACGGTTCCCATCAGTGCAGCAGTGCACACTGCCTCTTGGAGTCACACTGCTTTAGGTCTTCCTGCAGAGTAAAAGGTCAGGATTCAAACAGTCATCTTTCTTAGAAGGCTTTTAGATTCCAGTTTTCTGGATTTATTCTGGATAAATGAGACTGTCAGGTATGGGGCCACAGATAAGCAAGATGGAGTGAACTCATCAGCTGATGGATAGGTAATGTGAGTTCAAACCACAGAGATATGTTTATAATTTTATGCTCTGGGATCGCTATACCCGTCATGCAGACATCCATGCCTTTTGAGAAAACAAAGTAAGCTCTCTCCATATGTGAGGTTTATGTTCATGTTTCCACTTGTTCACACAAATAAAGTAATTTTTGTTTCACCGGGAAAAAAAAGAACTATACATTTCCAAGATGGTAAATAATATTAAAATACCATGGACCTTTCCCACTGAAATCGGAACAATCCAAAAGACAGAGGCAATGTATATGAAAGACACGACGAAACTGCTTATTACTCAACCTTGTGTTAGTCATCTGAGATGTTGATATTCACTAGTTATTCAAGTCAAAATTTGGGGCGGAGAATTGGTTAGTGTTGCGCCGTGCGCCATTGTCGAACATGGAAACCTCTGATCTGCTTCCTCTCCTAAGCCGTAAAGCCAATCAGTTTCCCCACGTTACGCATTGTACCTTACTGCCTCCTATCCAATCCCACTGCTCTGGGTTTCAACAGCCATTGCCTCTGCAGAGGTCCTCATTAGCAATCGGGTGGATTGGTGTCTTCCTTTCCTTTCCAGATCCTCCTAAGTCTTGTTTTGTAGAACCAGAATTATCCTTCCAAAATTTAGTAGGAATCCCTTCCACATTAAAACATTAGGAAGACTGCCATAACCTTCCTATAACATCCAAATTCCATATTCTCCGGTATTTTCTGTGATAGTGTGTGACTCTGGACTGGTGAGTTTATCCCAGGCTTCTTTATTAGCACTTAATGAACGAAATTGTAATTCTGATCATGACATTCATAGCGGGGTCCACTGTTCACCATCTCTCACGTGCAGGGATAGCAAATCCCACCGGAAAGGTGTCGGGGAGCATATGCACACTTATGGCGTCTGGATCACCTTAATCTTGGTCAGTGCTTGAAACGTCTGAAAATTAACATCCCTTTCACATATGTGCACACACATGCACAAACACATCCACGCTCATGTGTGTGTACTGTTTGTACAGGACCATGTTGAAGAAGGCAGAGCCAGCCTCTACAAATCTGTGGTTTCCAACAGCTGCAAGGAGATGTCTTGTTACTCAGACTTTCCGTTCCCAGAAGATTATCCAAACTATGTGCCGAATGCTCAATTCCTGGAATATCTCAAAATGTATGCAAACCAGTTCAACCTTCTGAAATGCATTCAATTTAAGGTAAAACACGAAACATGAGTTATGTAGTAGTCATGAAGGGTTTGTTTGTTTGTTTGTTTGTTTGTTTACCTATTTTCTATGATCTCTCTGTAGCCTAGCCTTGGGTTCTGTAGATGAGAAAATGAACTGGTAAGACTGACCACAACCAGTTGGATTCCTTTTCCCTTTGTACTTACTCTCACCCCAAGTAAATCTGGGGTTGGAGGTGGTTACTTTGTGTAAGCATTCACTTGCATAAATTTTTAGTTTGCAATACTTATATCCAAGTGTCTGAAGGGTCCCAAAATTATCAAGCAACATTTCACCTTGGGCCAAATGCCTGCACACAGGGACAGTGAGCTCTCCTGTCAGCCCTTGGTACTCTCTTCTTGACTAGTCTTTGATTGGAATGAATGTGTGCAATGGCCCATACGCAAGAGAACCTCACTATTTAAGGGATGTCTTTTCTTGCTATCCTTTGGAATAGAAAAATCTGTGAATATTGTTCTTCTCCTAGGCCCTACTCACCTCCCTTCCCATTTCAGAGACGAGAGGAAGGTAGAAGGACATGGGTAAATGAACATATCCTTTTTTCTTTCTTTTTTTTCTCCCTCTCCAATAAACAAATGAAAACCCATGTGTTTCCCTTCTCCTGTTTCCCTCCCTATCAGAGATCAGTATGTAGAGGAATTCATAAGGAATTAACACAGAGAAAGCAACATGAATGGAAAGATTGACCAAAACAAATAGCAAATAAGACTTACATTCACAACCTTAAAAGTACTGCTGATGAAAACAAAATTGCTGTCTCGAAAAGATTACTGCATCCCCATGTTCACTGCAGCATTACTTCCAAAGGCCAAGACATGGAAACAACCTAAGAGTCCACTGATGGATGAATGAATAAAGAGAATGTGATGTGCATATATATATATATATATATATATATATATTATATATATATATATATATGATCAGCCATAGAAAAAGAAGGAAATCCCACCATTTGTGACAACATGGAGGGACCTTAAGGGTATTATGCTAAGCAAAATAAATCAGACAAAGACAAATACTGTATGATCTTATTTAAATACAGAATCTAAAACATTGAACTAATAGAAAGAATAGGTCGGTGGTTACCGAAGGTGGCCCAGGTTCGATTTCCTGTGTTATGTTCATTAGTTATATTTAGTCTGTGCTCTAGAATGTTTGAAATGTCAACTGGCCCATCAGCCAGCATGCCTTTACTGGCATCTTGACCACTATTAATCATGACATCTATGATTCTTTCTTCAGACTAAAGTCTGCAGTGTAACGAAACGCCCAGATTTTACCGTCACTGGCCAATGGGAGGTGGTCACTCTGTGTGAAGGGAAACAAGAGGCCACCATCTTTGATGCCGTCATGGTCTGCACTGGGTTTCTCACTGACCCATATTTGCCACTGGATTCCTTTCCAGGTACAGCACTGTCTGCAACTAACATTACTTTGTCTCCTGGGAACCATCCTGATACTCAACTGCTCTGGGAATGAATTCCTATGGCTCCTCTGTTAAATAAAGCTGTGAGGTAACAGGGGTTTCTTCACCAACCAGTTTTGGGTTTTCATATGTTCCAAACGACCTACGAGTACCAAAGAGTAGGATGGAAAACTAACGATCCGTTTTATACTTCACTGAGGTTCAACGTCTCTCCTTAAGTGACTGGCAGACCTTGGGAAGTCTTCTAACCTAAACACATTGGCAGCGTTGAGTTTAGAAGCCAAAGGGCAATCAGTAAATAAAGGAAAAAGGACATTTGTTTGTTTGTTTTTGAGTCATAGTAATGAACCAGATCAGAGGTTTATGGCACTGGATCATAGTCAACAGGGCGATAAGTCTCAGGAGGCAAGTTAAGACATCTTTGGGTCTCTGTCCCTTTTTCTGTCTTTTGCAACCATGAACCATGTTAATCTATGTCAAATATCGATTGGACTGCAACTCAGAGGGAATAGAAAATGTACTGGTGTGATTTATTTTATCTGCAGTAAAGGGTTCAAAAAGTTAAAACTTTAGGAAATGTTTCTCTAAATAGGTCCTGTACTGATCCCAAGGCTTATTTGCTAATAAACTCATGTACTTCCAATGATTTTTGGTTACTCAAGTCAGGATAAG